>NC_140994.1:53457632-54057632 GCF_052327205.1 Somniosus microcephalus | reverse complement strand
CATCACTCCTCTGGCACAGGGCTGAGTCAATGCATGTTTTTTTGTGCAATGGTTCTTGTTTTGCAACACATTGTCACACATTACACATTAGAATTTGAGGTGTCGTGTATACAATGGTTAGTGTACAGAATGTTAACACAGTAGCCTTACAAAGTGTCTTGTGACTGCCTTTGGAGATTGACTCAGAAGGTGGTACCAATATTCCTGACATTTCTCTTGCTTTCATCTTATTGGAGAACAAGAGAACACAAGAGACTGACATGGAGGTCGGCCTGTCCCAGAATCCGTAACATTGCTGAAAGCCCGATAAGAAAAATATAAAGCCTGAAAATTGAATAAAGGGCTTTCAGTACTGAGTTAAATTTGCTTCCATAAGTGTGTCCAGCCTTCCAGTGACAGAACACCCGGGAAAACACTTGTAAAAAGGAGAAGTATAGAAAGAGAGACAGAGGAAAAGAAAGTGAGAGAAAGAAGAAAACGACAGGCAAAAGAGGATAAAAAAAACGACAGAACTATGTACTGATTCCACTTGACCATTTTCTGAACCCCATCTGACAGATGCAGTTTGATGCATTTAACTATAATTATATATTTGTCATGAGTCGATGCCTCAGGTATACAGCTCATGATTGATAATCTCACACCTAGGATTTGTCCAATGTTGACAGCTTAGATACTATAATCGTAAATGAAAAGCTGGGGCAAGGAGTCAGCGAGAGAGAGGAGACTTTCATCCCATCAATTTGGACAGGAGGTGATAGGGCAGTGTGCTAACTCACTGAGCAAACCCTGGCACTCAAATCTGTATGGAGATTAAGGAGATCGGAGCAATCACTGAGTGACAGTTACCAAAGTCGCAAACAATATTCTCCAATCTTCGGTGCATTGGAGTGAGATTCAAGATGAAATTTAAAAAAAAGCAATGATACTGGGGTGAAGGAGATGTATGTATAAGGCAGACCTGGCGTGGTGAGTTCAGCCAGAGGAGGAGGCTGGTGGATCCTAGCAGATAGAAAGGTGACACTGAGCAGCCCAACACTGCCCCCCTGACCCACCCCATAACTTTATATAAATATAAGGCACAGGGGGCAGAAGGGAGCTAACAGGATCAAATAACTGAAGTTCCTGTGTGCTTCAGTAGCTCTTTTAACAGCAGGTATGGAGGGACAACCCAAAGACAAATAGAAAGAACTACCCTTGGGTTTCAGATCAGAAGGCATCTATAAGGGAGGCATCATAGTGGGGGTGTCCAGAACAAGGGGGCATGACCTTAAAATCACAGCTAGGCCATTCAGGGGTGATGTCAGGAAACACTACTTCATACAAAGGTTTGCGAAAATCTGGAACTCTCCCACAAAAAGCTGTTGAGGCTAATTGAAAATTTCAAAACTGAGATTAACAGGTTTTTGTTAGGCAGGGGTAGTAAGGGTTATGGAACCAAGGAGGGTAAATGGAGTTAAGGTACAGATCAACCATGATTTAACTGAATGGTGGAAGAGGTTCAAGGGGCTGAATGGCCTACTCCTGTTCCTAATGCAGAAACAGACATTCTTTTGCTTAATTGTTCTGGTGCTGTTGCCATCAGAAGTGTTGGACAGGAAGCACTTTGCTTTCTCCATTAATAACAAACAACCGAGGCTTCCAAAAACTTTGGCTCAATGTGGATGAGTTTTTCTTTTTTTTCTAAATGCAGAGCAGCCCTTTGGTCTACAAGGCCCTCTTACAGCCCCGTGTTACTCCCTATTACAGCCCCGTGTTACTCTCTCTCTCTATTGCAGCCCTGTGTTACTCTCTCTCTCTACTACAGCCCCATATTACTCTCTCTGTTAGAGCCTCATGTTACTCTCTCTATTACAGCCCCGTGTTACTCTCTATTACAGCCCCGTGTTACTCCCTATTACAGACCCATGCCACTCTCTCTATTACAGCCCCATGTTACTCTCTCTATTACAGTCCCGTGTTACTCTCTCTATTACAGTCCCGTGCTACTCTCTCTATTACAGTCCCATGTTACTCTCTCTATTACAGTCCCGTGTTACTCTCTCTATTACAGTCCCGTGTTACTCTCTCTATTACAGTCCCGTGCTACTCTCTCTATTACAGTCCCGTGCTACTCTCTCTATGACAGCCCCATGTTACTCCCTATTACAGACCCATGCCACTCACTCTATTACAGCCCCATGTTACTGTCTCTATTACACTCCCGTGTTACTCTCTCTATTACAGTCCCATGCTACTCTCTCTATTACAGTCCTGTGTTACTCTCTCTCCACTACAGCCCCGTGTTACTCTCTCTATTACAGCCCCATGCTACTCTCACTATTACAGCCCATATTACTCTCTCTATTACAGCCCTGTGTTACTCTCTCTATTACAGCCCTATGTTACTCTCTCTATTACAGCCCCGTGTTACTCTCTCTCTCTATTACAGCCCCGTGTTACTCTCTCTCTCTATTACAATCCCGTGTTACTCTCTCTATTACAGTCCTGTGCTACTCTCTCTATTACAGCCTCGTGCTACTCTCTCTATTACAGCCCCATATTACTCTCTCTATTACAGCCCTATGTTACTCTCTCTATTACAGCCCCATGTTACTCTCTCTCTATTACAGCCCCGTGTTACTCTATTACAGCTCCGTGTTACTCTCTCTATTACAATCCTGTGTTACTCTCTCTATTACAGCCACATCTTACTCTCTCTATTACATCCCTATGTTACTCTCTCTATTACAGCCCCATGTTACTCTCTCTATTACAGCCCCATGTTACTCTCTCTATTACAGCCCCATGTTACTCTCTCTATTACAGCCCCGTGTTACTCTCTCTATTACAGCCACATGTTACTCTCTCTATTACAGCCCCGTGTTACTCTCTCTATTACAATCCCGTGTTACTCTCTCTATTACAGCCCATGTTACTCTCTGTATTACAGCCCTGTGCTACTCTCTCTATTACAGTCCATTGCTACTCTCTCTATTACAGCCCCGTGTTACTCTCTCTATTACAGCCCCATGTTACTCTCTCTATTACAGCCCCGTGTTACTCTCTCTATTACAGCCCCGTGTTACTCTCTCTATTACAATCCCGTGTTACTCTCTCGATTACAGCCCCGTGTTACTCTCTCTATTACAATCCCGTGTTACTCTCTGTATTACAGCCCCATGCTACTCTCTCTACTACAGCCCCGTGTTACTCTCTCTATTACAGCCCCATGTTACTCTCCCTATTACAGCCCTGTGTTACTCTCTCTATTACAGCCCTGTGTTACTCTCTCTATTACAGCCCTGTGTTACTCTCTCTATTAGAATCCCATGTTACTCTCTCTATTACAGCCCCATGTTACTCTCTCTATTACAGCCCCATGTTACTCTCTCTATTACAATCCCATGTTACTCTCTCTATTACAGCCCTATGTTACTCTCTCTATTACAGCCCCATGTTACTCTTTCTATTACAGCCCCGTGTTACTCTCTCTATTACAATCCCATGTTACTCTCTCTATTACAATCCCATGTTACTCTCTCTATTACAATCCCGTGTTACTCTCTCTATTACAGCCCCGTGTTACTTTCTCTATTAGAATCCCATGTTACTCTCTCTATTACAGCCCCGTGCTACTCTCTCTATTACAGCCCCATGTTACTCTCTCTATTACAGCCCCGTGTTACTCTATTACAGCCCCGTGTTACTCTCTCTATTACAGCCCTGTGTTACTCTCTCTCTATTACAGCCCCATGTTACTTTCTCTATTACAGCCCCATGTTACTCTCTCTATTACAGCCCCGTGTTACTCTCTCTCTATTACAGCCCCATGTTACTCTCTCTATTACAGCCCCGTGTTACTCTCTCTATTACAGCCCCGTGTTACCCTCTCTATTACAGCCCCATGTTACTCTCTCTATTACAGCCCCGTGCTACTCTCTCTATTACAGCCCCATGTTACTCTCTCTATTACAGCCCCGTGTTACTCTCTCTATTACAATCCCGTGTTACTCTCTCTATTACAGCCCCGTGTTACTCTCTCTATTACAGCCCCATGTTACTCTCTCTATTACAGCCCTATGTTACTCTCTCTATTACATTCCCGTGTTACTCTCTCTATTACAGCCCTATGTTACTCTCTCTATTACAGCCCCGTGTTACTCTCTCTCTATTACAGCCCCGTGTTACTCTCTCTATTACAGCCCGGTGTTACTCTCTCTATTACAGCCCCATGTTACTCTCTCTATTACAGCCCCATGTTACTCTCTGTATTACAATCCCGTGTTACTCTCTCTATTACAGCCCCGTGTTACTCTCTCTATTACAATCCCGTGTTACTCTCTCTATTACAGCCCCGTGTTACTCTCTCTATTACAGCCCCATGTTACTCTCTCTATTACAGCCCCATGTTACTCTCTCTATTACAGCCCCGTGTTACTCTCTCTATTACAGCCACGTGTTACTCTCTCTATTACAATCCCGTGTTACTCTCTCGATTACAGCCCCGTGTTACTCTCTCTATTACAATCCCGTGTTACTCTCTGTATTACAGCCCCATGCTACTCTCTCTACTACAGCCCCGTGTTACTCTCTCTATTACAGCCCCATGTTACTCTCCCTATTACAGCCCTGTGTTACTCTCTCTATTACAGCCCTGTGTTACTCTCTCTATTACAGCCCTGTGTTACTCTCTCTATTAGAATCCCATGTTACTCTCTCTATTACAGCCCCATGTTACTCTCTCTATTACAGCCCCATGTTACTCTCTCTGTTACACTCCCATGTTACTCTCTCTATTACAGCCCTATGTTACTCTCTCTATTACAGCCCCATGTTACTCTTTCTATTACAGCCCCGTGTTACTCTCTCTATTACAATCCCATGTTACTCTCTCTATTACAATCCCATGTTACTCTCTCTATTACAATCCCGTGTTACTCTCTCTATTACAGCCCCGTGTTACTTTCTCTATTAGAATCCCATGTTACTCTCTCTATTACAGCCCCGTGTTACTCTCTCTATTACAGCCCCATGTTACTCTCTCTATTACAATCCCGTGTTACTCTCTCTATTACAGCCCCATGTTACTCTCTCTATTACAGCCCCGTGTTACTCTATTACAGCCCCGTGTTACTCTCTCTATTACAGCCCTGTGTTACTCTCTCTCTATTACAGCCCCATGTTACTTTCTCTATTACAGCCCCATGTTACTCTCTCTATTACAGCCCCGTGTTACTCTCTCTCTATTACAGCCCCATGTTACTCTCTCTATTACAGCCCCGTGTTACTCTCTCTATTACAGCCCCGTGTTACCCTCTCTATTACAGCCCCATGTTACTCTCTCTATTACAGCCCCGTGCTACTCTCTCTATTACAGCCCCATGTTACTCTCTCTATTACAGCCCCGTGTTACTCTCTCTATTACAATCCCGTGTTACTCTCTCTATTACAGCCCCGTGTTACTCTCTCTATTACAGCCCCATGTTACTCTCTCTATTACAGCCCTATGTTACTCTCTCTATTACAGCCCCATGTTACTCTCTCTCTATTCCAGCCCCGTGTTACTCTCTCTATTACAGCCCGGTGTTACTCTCTCTAATACAGCCCCGTGTTACTCTCTCTCTATTACAGCCCCATGTTACTCTCTCTATTACAGCCCGGTGTTACTCTCTCTATTACAGCCCCATGTTACTCTCTCTATTACAGCCCCATGTTACTCTCTGTATTACAATCCCGTGTTACTCTCTCTATTACAGCCCCGTGTTACTCTCTCTATTACAGCCCCATGTTACTCTCTCTATTACAATCCTGTGTTACTCTCTCTATTACAGCCCCATGTTACTCTCTCTATTACAGCCCCATGTTACTCTCTCTATTACAGCCCCGTGTTACTCTCTCTATTACAGCCCCATGTTACTCTCTCTATTAGAATCCCGTGTTACTCTCTCTATTACAGTCCCGTGTTACTCTCTCTATTACAATCTCGTGTTACTCTATTACAGCCCCTGTGTTTCTCTCTCTATTACAGTCCCATGTTACTCTCTCTATTACAATCTCGTGTTACTCTCTCTATTACAGCCCGTGTTACTCTCTCTATTACAGCCCCGTGTTACTCTCTCTATTAGAATCCCGTGTTACTCTCTCTATTACAGTCCCGTGTTACTCTCTCTATTACAATCCCATGTTACTCTCTCTATTACTGTCCCATGTTACTCTCTCTATTACAATCCCATGTTACTCTCTCTATTACAATCCCGTGTTACTCTCTCTATTACAGCCCCGTGTTACTCTCTCTATTATAGTCCCATGTTACTCTCTCTATTACAATCCCATGTTACTCTCTCTATTACAGCCCCGTGTTACTCTCTCTATTACAATCCCGTGTTACTCTCTCTATTACAGCCCTGTGTTACTCTCTCTATTACAGTCCCATGTTACTCTCTCTATTACAATCCTGTGTTACTCTCTCTATTACAGCTCCGTGTTACTCTCTCTATTATATCCCGTGTTACTCTCTCTATTACAATCCCGTGTTACTCTCTCTATTAAAGCCCCATGTTACTCTCTCTATTACAGCCCCGTGTTACTCTCTCTATTACAGCCCCGTGTTACTCTCTCTATTAAAGCCCCATGTTACTCTCTCTATTACAGCCCCGTGTTACTCTCTCTATTACTGCCCTATGTTACTCTCTCTATTACAGCCCCATGTTACTCTCTCTATTACAATCCCATGTTACTCTCTCTATTACAGCCCCGTGTTAATCTAAATTTGGGTCCTCAGTTTAATTCCTCAACTACAGATCACAGAGATTTCTATACATGACAGCTATTCTGAAAATTTTGTTACAAATGTTTTTTTCAAATAAAAACATGGAGGCACCTTGTTAATGCTCATTTTTTTCTGGATGTTTCATTTTAAAAACCATGATTCTTTATAGTGCAAACAGATGAGTTTTGATAACAAAGACATGAAACATTTATTTAATCCTACATATCTACTGGCACACTGAAATACCCTTTCAGTCCTTATTAAGGCCATAGGCTTAGGACAATGCTATGTTCATTGTAGGCCAAGAGTCACCCATTTGGGGTCCATCCCGCTAGTCAATTTAAGCAACAGTTGCATTTCAGAAAGAGTACTATTTACTAAATTAAGAAAAATAAAGTTTGGATTCTGAAGGTTAAAGATAAAATGCTACAGAGAGTTTCTACTATCCAGAGACAGTTGAAGCAAGCCAAAAGGCAAATACGTGACAAGGCAAAAGGTCAATATTTTCTCAAGCAACTGTTGTGACTTAAAAGCTGTACTTAAAAAAAATTGCTAAAAGCTCATAATCTTTTCTGGTTCCCACAACAATCACATTTAAAAAAAAATTGGTTCCTTAGTGCAGCAGTGAAACATGGGGTGAGAGAACATAAGCAACTGGATGAAGACGCTGTGGGAATAGGGATTACCTTGCTTTCAAAATAATTGCTACTAAGATCACCCTTCGCCTCTGTTCTCGCTGACCTACACTAGCTCCTGGTCCAGCAATGCCTCAATTTAAAAATTCTCATCCTCCTGTTCAAATCTGTCCAAGGCCTCGCCCCCTCCCTATCTCTGTAACCTCCTTCAGCCTTACAACCCTCTGAGAACTCTGTGTTCCTCCAATTCTGGCCTCTTGTGCATCGCCCAGTTCTTTCACCCCACCATTGGCCATCTAGGCCCTACGCACTGGAATTCCTTCCATAAAGTTCTCCGCCTCTCCACCTCTCCCTTAAGAAGCTCCTTAAAAGCTACCTCTGTGACCACCTATTCTAATGTCTCCTTCTTGGCTTGGTGTCAATTTTTGTCTGGTAATGCTCCTGTGAAGCGCCTTGGGACATCTTACTATGGTAAAGACATTGGCCCAGATTTTACAGTCAGCGGTGAATGAATGGCGTTCAACATTCATTACATTTGCCCACAGGCTTTCTGTGGGCTTTTGCACTGCGATTTGCGGTAATTAGAGAGCTGAAACAGCGCGGTGCCCTCTACAGGGGATCTGCGACCTGTGTGATTAATAATTAAAATCTGAAGGAATGAGACTCCACACTTGGAAAATTAAATTTTCAGTGCCAGAGAGGTGGTTTGGCAGTAATTAAGACCTATCACCAATGGTCACTCTAATTTCTTTTTCGTGCGCGGTCCCTTTAAATTTGCTGCGTGGTGTCTTCCAGCGGCAACAGCTTGTGAGCGGCCTGCGCGGGGTCTCCCGATTGATGTGCGCCCGTGCACCTTAGAGGCAACATTGCTTATCACGCTGTTAAAACTTCACTTAGGCACATAGGAACACTTACAGTTGAATGGACAAGCCTTAACCTTTTCTGGTGCATTTAGTCTGGTGGGTAAGTTCTGCAACTTCACACCATTGCATGTGTTTGAACGCCGAGCCTCTCGGCGAGATACCGGTATAGCGAAGCTTCTGGAGCAGCAGGACAACTCGGACAGCAACTTCCTGATTTCCGCATTTAACTGCGCACGTGCATCGCCGGCAGTTGCTGTCCAATTTACTCTTTAATAACGATGAGCACTGATAGCCTCTTCGTTATTCATACCGCAAAATCCAGGCCAATGTATAAATGGAATTGCTGTGGTTGTACCAATGCCAAAAGACTCCACTCTCAACTTGCCCAAGGTAAGTTATTCTCTAGCATGAGACCAGCCAAAAAACAAAGGAACCCGCCAGTCTCCACCATAATCCTCCGAATGCAAAGCCTTATTATTTCCTTCTCACTTTTTGCTGCATCTGAGCCTTTGTGGCCGATTACTGCTGCTCAGCTGGATCCTCACAAACACCAAACACATTGATAAAGAATGCAATTAAAGGGGTGGCTCATCAAAGTCTCTATCTATATGTCTACCTTATTAAACACTTTCGTCAATCATTTCCCCATTTATATTGTTTTTCCGGGATTCCCGCCGATCTTTCACCAGTTACAGTCGGAGGATCCCCGCAAAAATTCTACCCCCTTATTTCTGTAATACTCTAAGTTGCAATGAGCTTTTAATATTGCTTATCGGTCCATGTTAACCACATGATACCATAGACGAATCAGATCATTAGAAACAACAATTCAACCCAAGTACTCCAACTCTGCACACCCTCCCTCCCACTCAGCTTGGCCCCCCGCCTAACCCCACGTGCTGTTACATAGATACATACATAGATAGAAGATAGGAGCAGGAGTAGGCCATTCGGCCCTTCGTGCCTGCTCCGCCATTTAATGAGATCATGGCTGATCCTTTAATTCAGTATCCCGTCCCCGCCTTCTCTCCGTAACCCTTAACCCCTTTTGCCCGTAGAAATATATCTAATTCCCTCTTAAATATATTTAATGAGCTGGCGTACACTGCCCTCTGTGGCAATGAGTTCCACAGGTTCACCACTCTCTGAGTGAAGAAATTCCCCCTCATCTCTGTCCTAAATGGTTTAGCCCTTATCCTTAAATTATGTCCTCTAGTTCTGTTCTCACCCGCCAAGGGAAACATTCCTTCTGCATCCAGTCTGTCTAGACCTGTCAGAATTTTATACACTTCTATGATGTCCCCTCTCAATCTTCTAAACTCCAGTGTGTACATCCCTAAACTACATAGTCTCTCCTCATAGGTCATTCCCGCCATTCCTGGTATCAGCCTGGTGAATCGCCGCTGCACCCCCTCCATGGCAAGAACATCCTTCCTCAGATGAGGCGACCAAAACTGTACACAGTACTCGAGGTGTGGTCTCACCAGTGCCCTGTACAGCTGCAGCAAGGTATCCCTGTTCCTGTATTCTAACCCTTTTGCTATGAAGGCCAGCATACCGTTTGCCTTCTTGACCGCCTGTTGCACCTGCATGCTCGCCTTCAGTGACTGGTGTACAAGAACACCCAGGTCTCTCTGTACTTCCCCCTCTCCCAATCTATTGCCATTTAAATAATAATTTGCCCTCCCGTTCCTGCACCCAAGGTGGATAACTTCGCACTTGTCCACATTATAGTGCATCTGCCATTTATCCGCCCAATCGCCCAGTCTGTCCAAATCGCTCTGGAGCTTCCTGGTCTCTTCCTCTGAGCCCACCCCACCTCCTAGTTTAGTGTCGTCTGCAAATTTGGAAATGCTGCATCCGACTCCCTGATCCAGGTCATTAATGTAAATTGTGAACAGCTGGGGGCCCAGGACAGATCCCTGTGGTACCCCACTTGTTACTGCCTGCCATTCAGAAAATGAGCCGTTTATTCCAACTCTCTGTTTTCTATCTGACAGCCAGTTCCCTATCCACGCCAAAACTTTCCCCTTTATCCCATGAGCCTCAATTTTCCATGCTAATCTTTTATGTGGGACCTTATCGAAGGCCTTTTGGAAGTCCAGGTACACCACATCTACTGGCTCTCCCCCATCTATTCTACCAGTTACTCCCTCAAAAAATTCCAATAGATTAGTCAAGCACGATTTACCCTTTGTAAATCCATGTTGACTCTGTCCTATCCTGTCCCCATTTGCTAAGTGCTCCGCTATTTCATCCCCTCCAGACCCAAGCCAAAGACAGCATCCTGAATTCAGTGTCCAGCTCCCCCGTACAAATCAATACACAGTCCAGCAGTCAAGCAGCTTCCTGCCTTATCTGACCTGAATACAGCAGTCAGCTTGCTCCCTGACCCAACCCAGAGTACAGCAGCCAGCTCCCAGTGTGATCCCTGGCTGACAGCTGCAGCCAGCTTCAAGCTCAACACAACCCTAATTACAGCCAGCTTCCTGGATTGATGTTGAATGCAGCCACTTCCCTGTATGATTCAACCTTGTGTGAAAAAGCTCACTCTTTGCCCAATTTAACACTGAATGCAGCAGCCAGCTCCCTGTGGAGACAGAAAAACAGAACTCCACTGACGTGCCCAGGTGCAGGTCCCAGGATAGTGATGGGTGCCCCGGGATGCCTCATAGAAACATAGAAGATAGGCGCAGGTGTAGGCCATTCGGCCCCTCGAACCTGCTCCGCCATTTAATGAGATCATGGCTGATCATCCAAACTCAGTACCCTGTCCCCGCTTTCTCCCCATATCCCTTGATCCCTTTAGCCTTAAGAAATATATCTAACTCCTTCTTGAATATATTTAATGAATTGGCCTCAACTGCCTTTTGTTGTAGAGAATTCCACAGGTTTACCACTCTCTGGGTGAAGAAATTCCTCCTCATCCCTGTCCTAAATGGCTTGCCCCTTATCTTTAGACTGTGACCCCTGGTTCTGGACCCCCCACCATAGGGAACATCATTCCTGCATCTAGTCTGGTCTAGTCCTGTTAGAATTTTATAAGTTTCAATGAGATCCCCTCTCATTCTTCTAAACTCTAGCAAATATAAGCCCAATCGACCCAATCTCTCCTCATACGTCATTCCTGCCATCCCTGGTATCAGTCTGGTGAATCTTCGCTGCACTCCCTCCATGGCAAGAACATCCTTCCTCAGATAAGGTGCCCAAAACTTCACACAATACTCAAGGTGTGGTCTCACCAAGGCCCTGTACAACTGCAGCAAGACATCCTTGCTCCTGTACTCGAATCCTCTTGCTATGAAGGCCAACATACCATTTGCCTTCTTAACCGCCTGCTGCACCTGCATGCTTACCTTCAGCAACTGGTGCATAAGGACACCCAGGTCTCCTTGCACTTCCCCTTCTCCCAATCTATTGCCATTCAGATAATAATCTGCCTTTGTGGCGGAGCCACCAGGGGGACTCTGATCTAATGTACATAATTATCTTTAACAAATTATTAGCTACAGAATGAATCTGTAACTTTGTTCATATCATTGCATGTACATAGCGCGGTCCCTTTAAGAATGAGACCAAACGCGATGACGTCATCACGTTGATCACGTGATCCTCCAGCGGCGGAAAAACGTGATGACGTCAGGCTGGGGAGCTGCCCTAGCCTGTCCTCGTGGAGCCAGCAAAGAGTACAGACCTGTAATGTAGTTCTCCTGTGTTTTCGTTTTAAACTCTGTTGATTAGTATTAAACATCGTTTGTTTGATAGACTGACTCAACCTCAGTCCTTTAGTTAGGAATCTAGCCATTCCTACATCTTCCTGTTTTTGCCAGCAAAGTGGATAACCTCGCATTTATCCACATTATACTGCATCTGCCATGCACCTGCCCAATCACCCAACCTGTCCAAATCATACTGGAGTTTCTCTGCATCCTCCTCACAGCACACACGCCCACCCAGCTTTGTGTTGTCTGCAAACTTGGAGATATTACATCTAGTTCCCTTGTCTAGATCATTAATGTATATTGTGAATAGCTGGGGTCCTAGCACCGATCCCTGCGGTACCCCACTAGTCACTGCCTGCCACTCGGAAAAGGACCCATTTATTCCAACTCTTTGCTTCCTGTCTGCCAACCAGTTCTCTATCCAAGTCAGTACTTTACCCCCAATCCCATGTGCTTTAACTTTACACGCTAATCTCTTATGCGGGACCTTATCGAAAGCCTTCTGAAAGTCCAAATACACCACATCCACTGGTCCTCCCTTATCTATTCTACCAGTTACATCCTCAAAAAATTCCAATAGATTAGTCAAGCATGATTTACCTTTTGTAAATCCATATTGACTTTGTCCGATTCTGTCACTCTTTTCCAAGTGCTCTGCTGTGACATCTTTTATAATGGACTCTAGCATTTTCCCCACTACTGATGTCAGGCTTACCGGTCTATAATTCCCCGTTTTTTCTCTACCACCTTTTTTGAATAGTGGGGTTACATTAGCTCAGGGGTCATTGCATTTGAATTGTTACGCCCCTCAAAAATTCCTCTTACCGAGTACAATTATATAGCACATTCAGAACCCCCAAATGTATACCCATCCTCTTTATTTATACAATGCTATATCAAGGCAGACAGAAGCCAAAAACAATGGAACATTAAAATGTAAAAAAAAACAACAAAAAATTCTAAGAAGTACTTTATCTCTTTCAGAGACCATACTGAAGCTGGTGATCTCTAAGAGACCCCAGTGCACCCACTTCTTACAGGTGAGGCACACGCTGAGGACAGCTCCCTTTACCCAACATCAGAAAATCCTTATGAAGACATAATGACCTCATTTAAATAAAATGGGGTTTAAAAAGTCACTCAGGAAATTGGGCATGGATCGCCTCAGGTACTGGAGCTCTGGTTTTCTAATGCTGGTCAGCGGCAGGCAAGTCTCTGCTAGCGGTTAGGGGACCTCAGAACGCAAGGCCCATAGAGAGGAGAAAGACTTGCATTTATATAGCGCCTTTCACGACCACCGGACATCGCAAAGCGCTTTACAGCCAATGAAGTACTTTTGAAGTGGAGCCACTGTTGTAATAGAGAAGAGAGGTGACAGCGAAAATAAGGGAAATCATTAAAGACAGAAACAGAAATAGGGAGTCTGAAGAGTGGAAAACAAACAGTGCGTGAGACAGAAAAAGTTAAAGATTGGGAGATGTGTAGAGAGACAGACAGTTACTCTCTCTAAGAAAGAGAGTTTTACTTTTGTCCATGAGCAACAAAACAGGAGATCAACTATCTTCCTAATAAATGTTTTGTGCCTGAATGAATGAGTTTTTCCTGGGATTTCGGATTGCTTCATGCTAACCACATGGTATTATTTGTCACATGCATAGCAGTGACCAATCAGATTGTAGAACTGTAAGAAAGCAGAGTCTGGAGCCACCACCTCAATGCCCATGAGCAATGCCAACTACCAGTAAAATATTAAACGGTGTAGATAAGGTAAAAGACTCTTTTCCTCACTCTCTCTCCCTTTATGTATGCTTCTGCTTGTCATCAACACCTTACTATCGTCTTGGATCCAAATAGCTGGGGAATTTACTGTTGTACACTTTGGAATCAATGCAAGTTACACAAATGGGAAGTCATGCCAAGAGCAATTGTTGGAAAATTTAACTTATTCTTAAAGAATGCGCATCATAAACACATTTAATTGGGATTCAATTTAACATCCTTTGCCTTTTTACTTCCGTAGAAGGATTTTTTGTTGTTGTATGGTGAGCACTTGTGATATCATCAGGGAAACTGGGAGCAGTTACTGAGCAAGACAGCATGAAGAAGCTGAATTAAAATCATTACAGATGAAGTTGTTAGTCCTGATGAAAGCACAGAAGGAAAGCCTAAATACTTGTGAAGCCTACTGTGCAAGGAGTATACTACATACAGATCAGTTAGAAGAGCTGGATGGCCAACACTCTGAGAATAGATCCCAGCAGTGGGAACATTGTACGGAAGGCCAAAGCTGAGATGGTAGGACTGTACATGGGATGAGCTGAATGCAACAGTGGCATCAGGCAGACAATTTGATTAGTGACAGATGAGAGAGTGTGATGGTGAAAGGATTCGCAAATTTCATGTCTCCCCCGAGGATTTACTTTTGATTTATTGGAGAAGCCCTGGTTGGACTGAGTTTGGAATCCAGGGCTCAACAAGATGGCTGCGGTCAGCCTCATGGCCAAAGCCTGTAAGTTTCAATTTGGACTGACAAGCTTGTACTCTGATGACTGTGAGAAGGAACTTTCCAGAACGTGAATGCAGACAGACCTTCTGCATTTATGCATTAAAAGCCATCAAGGTTGTTTGCACAAACAATCAAGAGCAGACAAGGCCTATTGAATATGTAGTGGGACAAGCTCAGGCCTTCGTTTAGAGGACGTCAACATTGTTTACCCAAGTACTTCAAAATGATCAACGGTGCATTCAGACTGGAATGGCCCCATCACGAAACCAGTTGGACAAAGGGGAACACTGATGAGGCATTTAATACCGATTACCAGCCATCCAGGTTGATGGGCCCAGATCGGTACCTTTTGTATGAGTTTCAATACGTCCAGATTAGACAAAAGAAATGAACTGATCTGGCGGGAGATAAGGGCTACCGGGAAGGGTATAACTAGTCCCTCGGGAGGCCATTTCTTTCTCTCTCTCTCTCTCCTGCCTCGGCTCCGGTGCCCTGCCTTACCATCAAGAGGATCGTTGACGAAGAGCCCGTCCAGGGAAGTAGAATACCCACAGCTACGTTTAAATTACTGGGGTATCTCTGCTTTGGGCGGTGAAAACCTAAGACATCGGCAGGCAACAGGGCATGGAGCAGGCGTTTCAACATCCTAGACTGGTGCGCATCAATTTTCTGGCCCATCACAAGACAATCTAGATAGGTGTAAAGGGTGGGAGTTAAGGGGAATTGCTAAAGTATCATTTTAGTCATTTTCCCTCGATGTGTCCGTTTCTCCTCCCCCGTTAAGTGTAATTGTGCTGCATCCATAGTGATTTTCTCTGTATAGTAATTGTTCTCTATTTTAATAAACATTGGTTTTCTTTGCACCGAACCACTGGTCTCGTTTGTCTATATCGCTACTTGTAAATAAGTCCGGTGGTCAGAACCAAAGGGGAAGTGATTCGAACCACATGGGGCTGGAGCAGCTCAGACACACGACTGACTGACCAGACACAAACCCCAAACCAAAACCCCCTACAATGGCAAGCTTTTGTGGCACATATAATCAGCCTGGTTAGGACAACTTACTATTAATCCAGGGTCCTTCAGTACTTATGGCATTTTAATTGACTGTTAATTTGGTTCACTCACAATAACCTTTCCAAGTCACTTCTGTTATGAGGTCATCAGCATTTGGAGTTAAAACAAAAATAGTCACAGAAAAAATGCACAGGAAGGCAGAACTAAAGAAAATATGTTGAAGCTGAAACTGTAACAGTTTATTTATTTTACAAAGGGATAGTGATGTAAGAATATCCCTTTAATGATTGAAAGCGATTAGCAATGATATGAACTTTACCTCAAATAACATGAACCATATCAAAATGGGTTCACATTGGCTTGCATATTATTTAGTTGAGTCTTATCCTAGTGGTAAACATTAGCATTAATTTTCATTTATACTCTTTGAAAACTAATGGATCTCCCATGGTGTTGCTAATTGGTAGTCTGGGGTCTGGATCACAGTTACTAATTTTAGCTGCTAATCTCTTGTCACCTGTTGTGGGGAATCGGTATAAATAGGCAAATCCAAGTAATTGTAGCTGCTTGTAAATTCCTGAGGTAAATCATAGGGTAATTATAACTGCTTGTAAATGTCTGGCTCCACACCTGAAGAACCCTTCATTAAATCATCAAATGACTAGTTTCCTTTGCCTCTGTAACAGTATCACATCTAGAATGTGAAGGACACATAATATAAATATTGTCAATTTATATTCCTTTATTATGTCACACATCTTATTTCCAGTTGTAAAATTTTCATCCAGTAAGAGTCCAAGATGGTTGCTGAAAAGTTCGTCAAAACATATTTTGAGCAATTTGGTTGGTTCACCTCTATTATTGATAGCTGTAAATGACTTTCCTGTTTTTGATTTGTTGTTTTGTGATATTCATGATTGGTGGTTTTCATTCCTACCTGCTGTTTGCTGATTGGTAAGTTCTCTACCTGTTCAGTTGTGTTTTGTTGCTGTTTTAAAAGTATGAAATTTCAGTCAATGTGACACAAAACAGTTACAAGAATACAAAAATGACGGGCAGGAAAAGACCAGCTGGTCCATCAAGCCTGGCCCCCACACTCAGTTTGCCTGGAGCATCGTGACGAGACACTTCCTACCCCACCCCCCACCCGCCCCCCACCCTACCCTTCCCTCCCCTCCACAGCCATGTCATCTCCAAAAACGAGGCCTAAACCAAAAAAACACAGGGCCAAAAAGAGAAAAAAATCTGGAACATTCCTCTCTGACTCCCTCAGCCAATCAAAGGAGACCCCAATGACCATACTCACGTTAACTGGTAAATTTGCATGAGTTACACAGTGTGGCGCTGAGATATAATAGAGGAAGTGTGATGGACAGAATGTGTGATAGATGTATTATTTTTAAACACTAGGCCAATTTACAAATATGCACTGCTAGCATAGAACCTCACCTACTCAAAATGTGATTTTCTAAAATCACTTCTATAGATCAATAAACAATTTTAACCTCCACCAAATGATCTGTTGTATATTCTGTCAAACATCTGAAATAATTTAACAAACAGTTGGCCAAATAACTGGTTTTAAAATTTCAAAAATCTATTTAAATTTCAAGAATGCTGATCTAAGTCCGTAGGTCCTGAAGTTCAGTCTGTTTGAATGTAACAGGGCTACAGCTCCCACATCTTCACAGAACAGTGACAACTAAAGCACAGGACTAGAACTCCATAAACTCCAAAGATTTGGCAGCAGTAGTACTTAGAGATTAAAACATAGCCTTCAATTGTGGAATTCTCTACAAATCTTGGAGACTGAACTCTCCAACCTGCCTCCTTCAATCTCATCCTTGCCTCTATACCCGTCTCTGTTCCTGATCACACAGACAGTCGGGGAAACACATATAATTTAAATCTCCAGAGGCTGACTATGGGCATTCCAACTCATTTTAACACAGCCAATCAAGCAAAGAGAAGTCAACCAAGGATCAGAAGTAGAAATTAAAGTAGAGCGCTGAAACAGTTTAGCCTTCAGGGTCCAGACATCCTTGAACTAATGGAAAGGAGTTGCGAAGAGAGTCATTTCAAATTGTGAAATATGCCAAATACATGTTAATGTGACTGACATGCTGCAATGAATATTAAAACGTATAAATATTTATTAACATCTAGCTACAACCTGCAAGAATCTATCCTCTTAAGCCTCATCGGTGTCTCAGTGAATAAATGCACCACCTGATATGCGACTATGCCATAGGGATTATGAAGGTTTAGGTTAACTTTATGGACTCTGCTCAATTAAGCAATCCTGGCTGAGAAAGCAACAGTTGGCCTCAGCATTCGTAGGCTAGAGGGGGAGAAAAGAAATTCAGTTAGGGTTCTGCTCTTTGTCATAATCTAGCAACCCTTGTTGTTAATGCACTTGTGTGGCCAGAAGGGGGCAAGATCAGGCACAGCTGCAAACACAATCATGGTTGATTAGCCCAGAGACACTTACAACTCTCACTCAGATACCTGAGGAACACCACTACCCCATCATCAGTTACCACCATTGGGAGAGAACAAATAAGGAGGGAAAGTCGTGGGGAGGGGGGAATTGCAGTTGGAAGATAGACTTAACAAATGCCCTCCTACCTATCTGCAGTGTATGCAGTTATATAATCAAATTGAACACAGTGACTGAAAGTGTGAAGCTCCAGAGAAAAGTGTCAGTTGTAGTACAGTATATATCTTTGGCATGGCAATATGCTGCAGGAATGTGTAGAAGTTCAAGAGATTCTCGAATCCCTTTTATAAGCACTCAAAGCTGACTTTTCTACAAACAGGTTCTCTGATCTCCTCGCGAGCATTGTTGTATGCTTGGATAGCTTCAGGAGTTTATTAGACAGAGGATGGTTGACCAGAAATAATGGTGAAACCTCTGAGGGAAGAATAGACAAAACTAATCAGGTAGATGTCCCCAGTACTGTATCAAGCAAATTATTGGCCAACTCAGTCACTTCTAGTGTCTATATTGTTTTGTTGTCCAAACCTTCAAGGTTACAAGTCTTTAATTTATATACAAGGTAAATATTAACCTGCAAACATGGCAGTGAGAACTATTACAAACTAAATGCAGCTGTATGATCGACAACAATTGTTAACAGCCCTCAACAATCTTCAAACACTATTTTTTATCATTCTAACTTGAATTTAGTCACAACTAAATGAATAATGCTCTTGGCTGGGTTGCATTCCAAACCTCTCCCCCCTCCATAAACACAACTTTTGAAAAAAATATTCATAATTTATTTTACCTGACACAACATATTCTCAGTTTTCCCATCAACACGAGCTTGCTGTTGCGGGGGGGGGGGGGGGGGCGGGGCAGAAACAGCTATGCAGGCTGGTGAAACAGTTTGTCAACCAATCACTAGCCTACACTAACTTTCCCAACCAGGAGGCAAGGTACTGCTGTCAACTAAGGACCAGTGAACAGTAATTTCCAAAGAACTGCACTTGCCCATTTGGTTTGCTGTTCTCCAACTGTTGTAGAAACTATCGGACAATATAAATCTTAGGTTCATGCAGGTAGGTGGCACAAGAATACAGTATTTGGAATGAAAATGGATGCTTCAAAGTGTGTTTTCATAATATATATTTCCAAAATCTGAAACTCAGTGGGGGTGTTTTTCTGGGTTTGCATGACTACCGGGAATCTCATCTGACAGCAGCACTCATTGGAAAGTCAAGGGTAGTACCTCTGTGATTTTCCAATCTATGTTGCTGGTGGGCAAGGCTTTCTGGCAGTGTAACCGTGGAAAACAGTACCATAGGATCGTTTACAGCCAACTGAACTGGCAAACAAGGCCAGAGTTTAACATCTTAACCGAAAGACAACAGGGCCGATTTTCCTCTATGGAAAATGAGTGTCCACTGGGTGTCCATTATTACAGAGGATTATGGAATTTTCCTGTCCTGGGCCATTTGCATTGCTTGGGTGCACCTGATATTGGAGCCTCTGGCTGTGGGTCCTTCACTATGCACAATGGGAATGTCCCTTTAATATAATAGGAATACTGGGCCCACACCAAGCACAGCCCAGGCCCACTTATGTCACTGCGGAAAGCCTCAGGAAATCACGGGACAGAGACCTGATGAAATGAGTCCTGGCCCATTTTCCTTTTCACTGCACCTGGTGAATACTGATTCCCTTGGGACAGTAAAGAGGAAAATCCATCCTCACACTAGGTTTACCAACTTTGGTTGGACGTAATCCTGATAGTTTGATCACGTGATTGTTTGATCAAATGACATTTGATCGCATCACCTATTATCGCACAATGTTTGGCCATGTGACATTTGATCACATGGCATTTGGGATGAGGAGTAAGGAGAGTGAGAGACCAAACCCTTAAGACCGAGGGGTCGATTTTAACTCAGGTGTGGGGAATTGTCGGGTTCCCCGAATTTAGTGTTTCTCACACGAATCTAAATGGGTCTGTGAGATTGATGCAATTTTAACTCAATTGGCCAATTGATTTCCAACGTGTGGGAAGCCTTGGCAATTGAGTATTTCCAGTCAGAAAGTCGCAGAATATGACGTCATAATTGCTGCTGCTTTTAAGGTCCGCAGCAAGCCTTGCTTCTTGTGTAGGCTTCCAAACTTCACCATTGAGATGGCACAGGAGCCTGCAGGAGCAACGGCCAGCGGGAGGGCAAGAGCTGCCCCCAAATTTGATGAGGCTTCACTCCAGGCATTGCTGGATGGTGCTAGGGCCCACAGGGAGGTCCTGTTCCCTTGGCCTCCCAGTCAGACCAAGGCTGTGTGGCTACAGGTGGCTGGTGAAGTCAACTCCTTGGGGCTCACACGGCGCACCTGGATGCAGTGCAGGAAAAGATTCCATGACCTTCATCGCACTGGAAAAGTAAATACTGTATGAAGTTTCCATCACCCTCAATCTGATCCCCATTGCCTTTCCTCACCAGCACTCAGCTTTAGCAATCTCTTCCTCCACATCCCACTAGACACTCGCATCCATGCACCCTTACCCATTCCCTCTCTCTCTATGCTCGCAATCACATAACTATTCCACCATGCAGGCCTCACACTCCCTCTCACTCTGATGCTTTGAACACAACTGACAACACACAGGGAGGGCCCTTGGTCTGGCAACCTCACTCCATCTTTGTCTCCTTCTAAGTATCTATGCTATGCAATCTCTGCATTCACTCCTTATTTCTCACTCAACCTCCACTTGTCTCCCTCATTGCAGGAAAAGAGAGCTCACAACAGGAGAGAGCGAGCCAGGACAGGAGGAGGGCCGCCCTCATTAGCCCAGCTCACCCCCTGGGAGGAAGGCGTCCTGGAGATTGTCGGGGCTGACATAGATGCGGAAGTTGGGGAAGGAGAGACAGGTGCATCCCCGCAAGCTGGTGACAGAATAGTTTTCCATCTCTCTCATTGGCATTGCATGAGTCGCTGATAATGATTCTGAAGCTATATCATATGGACTTATGATCATCTGCAAAATGCAATGTGCATGTAACCTTGGCATCACATCTCTAACTTTTTCCTTGACTCCCCCACAGGACCATCGAGAGCCCCCGTCCCCACGGTGCAGGAGGAAGAGCCTGAGATGCCAGACTCCTCAGAGGAATCTGCAACCTCTGAGGGCTCAGCATCAGCAGAAATAAGCACACCCAGCACCAGCGCAGACACTCACACCTTGGTGGGACCTTCAGGACATAGAGTAGAGTTGTCACTTGGTGTATCACAGCTCACAAGTGAGCATCAGCAGATTGTGGAGACAGGGACAGCAGTGGAGAGTCCTCTTCGGAGGGCCCAGGACTCTGCCAGCTCGGCTCAGCTGCATGTCGACCCTCTGCCTCTGGGTCCATCCATAAGATCAGAGGTGATGGAACTCCATGCACAGATGCAGGAGTCTCTGGCAGGTTTTGTCTCCAGGGTCGCTGCGAGTGTGGAGCGAATGGAGGAGTCCATAGCGAACACGAGCAGAGCCTTTGTGGAGTTATTGGCGCACGAACGCATCAACACGGAAAGGATGGCTACCTACGGGGAAATGATTGCTGCCTTCGTGGTAAGGCTGGCTACGGTAGAGGAGAGGAGGGCTACGGCCATGGAGGAGGTTAGTCGCCAGGGTATGGAAAACATGGTGAGTGTTCAGAATAGAATGACATCTCTTGAGGAGCGATGGGCATCTATTGAACAGAGAAACCAGACCTTCATGGAAGCCCTTCTGAGTAGGACTGGCATTGCAGATACGGGTCCCCATGGCCCCCCTGATGTGCAGCAAGGTGCTCTCAAGCCACTTGCAGTCACTGAGGGGGACCTGACCCATGAGAGGGAGGTTGGTGGCAGACCTCAAGGAAGTGGGGGCTCCTCTCCAAGCGCTCACACTTCCATGCCACTGCAGAGCCCTCGGTCAGAGCCCTGCCGGAGTCCACACCCAACTGAGATAGACGTCTCAACTCCTGCACAGCCACAGGAGCAGCAGACTGCTGACGAGCCCTCACAGGCTCGCCACCCCAGAGGACGCCCGCCAAAGGTGTCGAGACAGGAGCAGCAGGAAAGTGAGCAAGGGGCCTCTACATCTGCTGAAGCCACAGGGGAACCACTACATAGGAGCACGCGTAAGAGGAAAATAAAGCACAAATAGTCACAAGGGTAGTCACTTGGGTGAAATGTGTATTCTGTAAAAATGCCATCAGATGTTTGTTTTGCATAAAAATTCTGATGGCAACTTCTGCAGTTGTGGCGCGTGTCATTTCGCGAATGGGGCTGGAGGTCCTCTAATGCCAAGAAGGGAAGGAAAAAAAGGCCTCCCATGCTTCTGGTAGATGCCTCAGTTGAGGAAGCGCTGAGTGAGGCTGGCGAGGGGGGTTTCGCAGGAGGTCACACTGGAGAAGTGTGTGAGGCTCCAACCTTCCACAGGTGTGGTTAAGCCTGGTAAAAGTTGCCCCAGGCCTGAGACAACAAAGTCCTGCCACCTGCAAATGATGGCTGATCAAATCTCCTCTTTAATGGTTGACCTGCAGCTGATAGTCAGCAAGCCAATAGTGCTCACGCCAGGTTTCACAGGCATGATCACGTGTTTTACATGGGAAAAGTGTTAAACAGGCAAGGGCCTGTTAAAATGGGATTATAAAGGCCAATGAGTGCTGTGTAAGGGCCCTAAAGACCAGTCCCGCCTGTTGCAGGCGGGACTGATTCGGGACCATCAGACTCACCTGGGTTAAAATGGCTAGGTGTCGGGAACCAGGCGGGGGGGACCCGACCCGCAGGTTTTGCAATTTTAATCCCCCACACGCCTCAAAGCCCGCCTGACGGTTGAGTTAAAATCGAGCCCCTAGAGTTTGGGAGAGGAAAGCAGTGAACACTGGTGTAAGAATAAGAATGGTGGAAATCATTAACATTGCAAAAAGTTCAGGAACTAAAGTACTCTTCATGTACTGGTAGCAAATACCAGCAGCTTGTCAGATCAAATCACCAAACCTAGAGACTGAGTCAGCAAGGCCAAAATGTTCCAGAGATATATGGAGGTTTTATTTCACAATATGTTGTTTTGTTCCAGCTGAATAGGTTAGCATCAGAGCAATTACAAAATAAGGGCATCATTATTTAAAAAAAACAGATGGCCTCCTCAAACAAGAACGACATGGCAGTAATTTAACTGGTCATTTGGAAATTTAGCCCAATTAAACAATCAATGCACTTAAATTGTATTGGACTCAAATGTGTGATTACCATTCCTCTCTCGATACTTCCTGCTCTTCCCTGGATACCAGTTTCCAAGCAGAACCTGTGACTGCTGGAGCTGTTCAAGCCACTGCTAGCCAATGATTGAGGAGCTAATGTGAAGAGCCACACTACAATCAAACAAGTTGAAAGGGGGAAGAGTGCCGAGGTTAGACATGCATTGGGCGATTTAAAGAGCCAGTGTAAACTAGTTCAACCTTAGCCAGTCACGGCTATTCTGTACAGAAGAAAGCAGATACCAAAATCTGTTGTGTAGTAACTGTATTTTTCAAGTCATTTTAGTTTCCCCTAAGACAGTGCACAGTGTAGTATATAGGAATTACACAACATTGCATTTTGGAGATTTTGGTATGTTCACCTCGCTTCTGTCTGTGGGCATGTGATAGGCACAGAGCACCTCTCTTACAGCCTGACCCGCCTGGCATCCCTTTGTAGTTCTTCCTTCTTTCAAGCACCTCAGACAGGAGAATTCCCACTGAGAGATCCATTAGTGCCAGTGGAAATAGATCATTTACAACAATTGGCACAGAGGCTCACGAGAGTCTCAGTACAAATTGGGAAAAAAAGGAAAGCTGCTAAGGAATGTTTAAAGTGCACATACCTTAACATTACTGCGTCCTTTCCATGACCTTCCATACTTACCCTCACCTTTCAAATGGGTGTCATTTGTATCCCAGTGCCCAATCTAATATTTAAATGAAGCGTCTACCCGTTTGAGGTGAGCAATTCAAATTCCACTGGTCATGAACTACTCCTGCATACCACCTTCTGGAAACTACACTTGGTACAAAGTGGGCAGTGTTCCTGTGGAGCGGAATACTACACTTTTCCTGTTCCAGACCATGTGACTTATGCTGGTTGAATGGGCAGCCAGGAGTGGAAAATCCAGGTTATATAATGTAGCAATTAGGCCAAAATGCCACTCTTAAGACGATGAGTAATATTATCTTCTCAGATTACACAAATCAATTTTGTGATTGATACCAGTACTACAGATGAGCTACATGAATGTTCATCAAGCCGCCCAATTCCTACCCTTTGGTAATGCTATAGCACGGTACCCTGCCAGACTATGACATAGTGTATGATAATGTTCTTGGCCTAATTACAGTACAGATTGGAAACTGTCAAAAAATGTCAATTCTGTAAAATTTGTCTGGATGTCCTGCAAATAATTTTTCAGTTCTTCACGCTGACCCTCTTCATCAGATCATAGTTTTATTGAAATAGTGTAACAGTCCCTTTCCTATCTCCCTGCCCCATACACACACACACACACAGGCTGGGATATAAGAAAAGTTTCAAGGTTTAAAATGTGTCAGCAAAGTTGATAATAAATAGTGTCAGTGTTTCCTTGGCAAAATCAGAAATGCCAATGCCAATTAAAAGAGTAACTGGCATCATTCAACATGTGGGGGTGGGGGTGGGGTGGGGGGGATTCCCTGCAATCCCACCCAAATTGGGCAGGATTACAGCGGAAATGCAGGTGGTGAGGACAACAGTCGTTTCACTACCTCAAATGGGATTTGCTCTGCTCCTGCCAGGACTGCCACTGGCTGTTCCTTTCCCAGCTGCCTCATGCAAATGGCAGTGGAGGGGGCGGGACTTGGGTCCCTGGCGGATTTTCCTTCTTTCCACAATTTCCCGGGACCACCGTGTGGAAGGTGGCAGTAGGCCCTGAGAAGTGGCAATAAATTGTCAGTTTCCTCAACGGAGGGAGAGGGCCTTCCAGGGGCCTCCTCTCCCTCCTGTCGGTTTTTGCCAAGGCCTTCAGTGGGTCTTCATTTCAGATCTATGTCGCTTCTGCTCCTTTAAGGTCCCTTGTGCAGATCTTCAGGTGCTGCAGCACTGCTAGGGTTCTCTGCCTTTGCACTAGCGGGTTCCCTCAGTGGCAGGAATCCCATTGGGAGTCTGCAGTACATCCTTAGTGAGCCTTGACCCAGGGGAATGAGTTATCTGGGGCAGACACGTAAGCTCGAGGAACAGCACCTCACCTTTCGATTGGGCACTTCGCAGCCTGCCGGACTCAACATTGAGTTCAACAATTTCAGATAATTATCCCTGCCCCCATTTTTCATGCAGTATGATTTTTGCCATTCCCATTTGCAACATTTTATCTTTCCTGCCTCTTACAAAAGTACAGTATGTTCTTTCAATTCCTTCCTCCCCTCCTAACCCCACCCCCCTGTCTCTGCACCTGCTTAATATCTGTTACATCTCCAGCTTTTTCCAGTTCTGATGAAGGGTCCCAGACCTGAAATGTTAACTCTGTTTCTCTCTCCACGGATGCTGTCTGGCCTGCTGAGTATTTCCTGTTGTTATTTCAGATTTCCAGCATCCGCAGTATTTTGCAATTATATCATATAACTATATGGTTTTAAGGCTAACACCCCATGAAGTAATGTATTTGTTGCATTAAATTTACAAATTAAGCATTGAAATGGTGCTGCAATGCTTTGAACTATGGTGTCATTTTTGGTTTTGCAATCTCACCCATGCCTTCCCTAGGAAGAAGCCAAGCAGAGAGCAGGCACTTGTTCTGTCTGCTCCCCGGGCAGTTTGCATGTAGCAGAGGCCTCCCAATTTCTCAGTTAGGAGTACAAATGGAGCAAAATAAATACATACCTTAAATATAGTTTTCACCATAATCTGATTGAGCAATACTGGCTCCAAAATTCCATGCCGTGTTTGATGTTTCTGTGGCCAAAAATTGAGGCATCTTCTTTTCCTGTCGAACAAGTTAGGTCAGAAACCATTTCCACAAAAGCTTTATTGTCCCAAAATTGACACACCTAAACTCCTGAACACGATTTGGCCCTTCCAGCAATTCATCTGCCAAATCCCCATATATGTAAACAAGAGCCAGTGGCACAGAAGTCCTAAATTTCTGGAAGTTTTGCATGCAATAGGCACAAATCAGAACCTGAAATATAAGGCGTACCCATTGTCAGAATCAACAACAACACCTTGCATTTATATCGTGCCTTTAACATAGTAAAATCTCCCAAGGTGCTTCACAGGAGTGTTATCAAACAAACGTTTACTCCGGGCCAAAGAAGGAGACATTAAGACAGGTGACCAAAATCTTGCTCAAAGAAATATTACATAAAAGTTACATAGAATATACAGCACAGAAACAAGCCATTCGGCCCAACTATCTGTGCTGGTGTTTATGCTCCACACGAGTCTCCTCCCATTCTATCTCATCTCAGCCTCTCAGCATATATTTCTATTCCTTTTTCTCTCATGTATTCGCCTTGTTTCCTTTTGAAAGCATCTAAGCTAGTTACCTCAACCACTTCCAGTGGTAGTGAGTTCCATATTCTAACGACTCTCTGAGTAAAGATATTTCTCCTTATTTCCCTATTGGATTTATTAGTAACTATCTTTTATTTATGGCCCCTAGTTTTGGTTTCTCCCGCCAGTGGATTCTACCACAAGGTGGATTTTAAGAGTGTCTTACAAAAAGAAAAGGGCATTTGACTAATGGTTGATGCATTCCCACATTCAGAGAGAAAAAGGGTCTTTCCACTTTTGTGTGGTTAGCTGTTGTTGACAATTATTAAGATGAGGTCACAGTCAGCACTAATTTTGGTTTCAGGTAAACTGGCTTGGAAAGTTTCAAAATGTTATAAGTGTATTTCTTGTGGTTGGACATGTTACATGTAGCCATTAAGTCAGTAACAGAGCGACAAGAACAGGCCTTGCCCCCTCCTCATTAATGGGCGACATAGAGCATGCTCAAAAATACAAGTCCTATTTTTAGCTTTTTATTACACCTTATTTTACTTTAACAGCTTAGGCAGTGAATTAAACTCATTTTAATGTTGCATTCAGTTAGCTGATTACATCAGTTATTTTCCAGCCCATGGTCCAGCACCATCTGACATTGTCATAATTGCAGCAAATTAGAATTCTGGCTGGAAAAAAGAACGTTTCTAGACAGATTGAAATACTAAATGTGATTGAGCAGGAGATCAGATAACCTTATTTCTCAAAGCTGTTGAGTGCGTAATCTTAAAAACTGATTTTGCACAGGAGTTGTGGACGACTCCCTAGCTTGTAGTACCGACTGGGGCAGGTAGTAGCAATGTTGAGGAAAAATTCAATTGACGGCCATAAAACTGAAATTATTTTTTAAATGATGCAATGTTTGGGAATGCGATGGCAGATACAGTTTCCTGCAGTGAATTAGGATCAGTTGTAGTACTGGTTAAATGTTGAGGCCACCACAAACAGCAACTGGGGCTAGCAAAACACCAGCACCCAATGTGATCGCTCACTCCCCTTCTACTCCGTGACCTGAGGACCCTGGTCAGGAAAGACCCTGACCTTGCCCACTAGTAACCCCACACAAGTGTGAAGAATTATACAGCTATTTAGGACTCTCAATGAATGCACCGGCAAGCAGAGTTTAACCTGCAAAGCAACAAGTGCTGTGTAGAAACATAGAAATGTAGAAAAATAGGAGCAGGAGTAGGTCATTCGGCCCCTCGAGCCTGCTCCGCCATTCAATATGATCATGGCTGATCCTCTATCTCAATACCATATTCCTGCTCTCTCCCCTATCTCCTTCTTAAATATATTCAGTGACTTGGCCTCCACAGCCTTCTGTGGTAGAGAATTCCACAGGTTTACCACCTTCTGAGTGAAGAGATTTCTCCTCATCTCAGTCCTAAATGTCCTACCTCGTATCCTGAGACTGTGACCACATCCTTAAAAAGCTTTTAAATCCACATACAATTCAACAACAAAATTGCATTAAATATAATATAAAAGAGGGTTTGGGGCCACATCTCAAAAGTTGAATGGTGAGAGACCTGTAAACTGTTCTCTTAAGCAGGACTGCAAAAAGCTGCAATGACCAATAAAATAACTTAATTTAGTTTAAAAATTAATCAAAAATAACACATGGTTTAATGACATCTATATATTTAAATCTTGTGTATGGTATGCACATCCTGTCCACCAACATTACTTCCCATGTCATGGTTTAACTGTTGCATTTTGCATCAACATTTAACAGCAAAAATCTGCATGTAAACATTTATAATGACGGTCCATTTATCATGGAAAGACTCTATGTAGACATGTAAATATGTCACTATCAGGTTTTGTTGATTTACCAGTCAAATCACTCAAAATGTTTTCAGTCAGTAACCTCAATTTCTAATTTTTTAAATAAGGTTTTAAACAAAATAAAATTTTAAAAAGTTTTTCCTTCAAAGCCTCAGCATGTCTCAAAAGCTTAGTCTTTGACTGGATAATTTTACCTCACAAACAACCGGGAGGCCCGAGGCTCAAGAAAAGGGCTCCTTGCACGTTAGGCACAATGAAAGCGGGTGTGCTAAAGGACAATGGTTTAGGCATAATGCTTCAAATGGTACCTTCCAGAGGGGTTAGGAATTCCCAACTAAGCAACACACTTACTTTTACCTTCCTCCTGATACAGTAACATTCTTTGTTTGAAGCCAGGTACAAGGGAGCTGGGTGAATGCACTGACTCAGTCGGTGATCTCCCTCCATGGAGTTGGTGCCTGTGCTTTTACAGGAGAGAAGCTTTCAGCCTCAAGTAGGGCTACCCTTCTTTGTTGTACTTCCTGTGGCAAGGCTTCTAAATCTTCAATGTCAAAGGAAGCAGTGCTGCCTACATGTATCTGCTATGCCATTGTGAACAATTAGGCAACTTTTCTGTCAGCATCATAGCTTCCCTTTTTATGACAAGCTGCAATCCTTTATAACAACAGAAAATGCTGGAAAAACTCAGCAAGTCAGGCAACATCCGTGGAGAGAAATTTGAGTTGACGTTTCGGGTTTGACCCTTCTTCAAACCCGAAACGTCAACTCAAATTTCTCTCCACGGATGTTGCCTGACTTGCTGAGTTTTTCCAGCATTTTCTGTTGTTATTTCGGATTTCCAACATCTGCAGTATTTTGCTATCGTGCAATCCTTTAAGCTGGATTTTGTTCTCACAGCCAAGTGTGCTGCAGATCATTCTGCCAGTGCCATTTACACTTCATCTAGAGTCATCTTTTGTTTTTTTTTGTTTCTTAACTTGTCCCATTACCATCTCCTTTCGCCTTGCACCATCATCCCTTTTGTCTCTTAATCTCTCCTGCCTTCTATCCTGTCACAGACCTTCCCTTTTGTTCTTTCCTCCCCTCCCCCCTTTTCCCTGCCCGTACACTTGCTTAAAAACCTGTTCCATCTCCAACTTTTTCCAGTTCTGACGAAGGGTCAGCGACCTGAAACGTTGGGGGGAATTTTGCCAGCCCTGGGGAGGCGGGTTTGGAGGAGGGATTGCCGGGAGAATGGCAAAATCTGGGGGCGGGTGCCCATCCTGTCCCCATCCTGCCCCCAACCCACCTCCGTGCCATCTTCCCAGGAGGCGGGTAGCCGGCCCGTGCTGGGAGCTGCCTCCCCGAGGCGGGAAGGGGATTACAGCCACTTAGCTGCCTGTTAGCAGGTAGTTAACAGGCAGTTAAGAGGATTATCCCCATTTCACCCCTGCAAGTGCGGGCTTCCTGACGTCGGGAAACCCCCGCCAGGGTCAGCGAGGCGAGCAGTGGGTCTGCGGGGGTCTGCGGGGTCCAAAAGTGCGCTGTAGAGTGATGGGTGCAAGTGTGGAGAGGTAAGTATGTGAGGTGAGTGAAAAGTGACAGAAAATGTTTACTTACCTTTGTTTCTTCCTGTGAGCTTCAACAGTTGGGGAACCGGCATCTCACCGGCAGAGATGACAGAATGGCTGCCGCATTCTCCGATGCAACAGCCATCTGATTTCTGCTCAGCAGATAAGTTTGATGAGTCTTGAATACAAGGACTCATCAAACAACAGAGAATGTCAGTGTTTGACAGCTTCACAGAGCTGTCAAACGATGACAATTCATCTGTCAAAAATCATTCGCTGATGTTCTCTGTCACCGGCTTTCGCTTAATTGGCCTGCTAAACCCGCTGGGTGGGCTTAACAAGGTCAATCAAGGGAAAATAGCGTGGGTTGGCCAGAAGTCAATGGAGGCGGGACTGAAACCCGACAAGTGGGAGTCCCGCCTCCAAAAGCTCCCCATTGGCAAAATCCAGCCCGTTAACTCTGTTTCTCTCTCCACAGATGCTGCCTGGCCTGTTGAGTATTTCCAGCAATTTCTGTTTTTATTTCAGATTTCCAGCATCCGCAGTATTTTTGTGCTGCAGATCAAGCTTTCTGGGTTAGTTTTTACTGTGACTGTAGCTTATTGGAAATAGAGGCAGGGCTTATATATCACTAAATTTGGAGCAGTCCACCCCTTGTGCTACAGGCGTACCCATGCCACAGGCATACACAAGTATAAATTGCTCATAGACTAAGTTTCCTTCACCATACGGTGCTCTTTATACTCTTTAGAAAACTCTGGACATTATAGAGTGGCCTTTAAGCTGCCACATCCAATAGATCTGGTGGTACAGTGGACCCCAGGCTATGGTCTTGTCACTTAAATTTCTGTTAAATAATTATTAGCCCAGCACATGCCCTCAAACCCAGCAGACAGCCATCTGAAGCAGAAATTGTACTTTGTGGCATATTGCAGCTTCCATTAGCAGGGTAATTCGGTTTTATGGACCAACAGATAAAACTGCATCATCCAATTCACTGATAACATAAACAGATTAGGTACCAATTTAAATGAAGAATTTAAAGATGGAGGAGTCAGGCAATCAAAGCACAACAAAAACAAAGTGGTCAGTCATGTGAGGCCGGTTTTCTTTTCTCAAACATGACACAGCCCAGGATCGAAGCCACACCACAACCGTTCATGTCACACTGCATTTGCCATGGTAGTATTATTGCAAAATTCTCCCCTCCTCTGCCCATAGGTACTGATTCTTGATTGGGTGCAATTGGCTACTTTAAATTCCCCACATCCTTCATGTGTGAGCCCAGACCTTTTAAAAGTCTGCACGGAGTTAGTTGATCTCAGCCAAGGCAACATTAGGAGCACTAAAATTGACCTCACCATTCCTGGGATAGAGAGCAAGGTCACCATTCCTGGGATAGAGAGAGAGAGGTCACCATTCCTGGGATAGAGAGAGAGAGGTTACCATTCCTGGGATAGAGAGAGGTCACCGTTCCTGGGATAGAGAGAGAGAGGTCACCATGCCTGGGATAGAGAGAGAGCGAGGTCACCATTCCTGGGATAGAGAGAGAGAGGTCACCATCGCTGGGATAGAGAGGGAGAGAGGTCACCATTCCTGAGATAGAGAGAGAGGTCACCATTCCTGGGATAGAGAGAGAGAGAGGTCGCCATGTCTGGGATAGAGAGAGAGGTCACCATTCCTGGGATAGAGAGAGAGAGAGGTCACCATTCCTGGGATAGAGAGAGAGGTCACCATTCCTGGGATAGAGAGAGAGAGGTCACCATGTCTGGGATAGAGAGAGAGAGGTCACCATTCCTGGGATAGAGAGAAGGAGGGAGGTCACCATTCCTGGGATAGAGAGAGAGAGAGGTCGCCATTCCTGGGATAGAGAGAGAGAGAGGTCACCATGTCTGGGATAGAGAGAGAGGTCACCATTCCTGGGATAGAGAGAGAGGTCACCATTCCTGGGATAGAGAGAGAGAGGTCACCATGTCTGGGATAGAGAGAGGTCACCATTCCTGGGATAGAGAGAGAGAGGTCACCATTCCTGGGATAGAGAGAGAGAGAGGTCACCATGCCTGGGATAGAGAGAGAGAGGTCACCATTCCTGGGATAGAGAGAGAGAGGTCACCATTCCTGGGATAGAGAGAGAGGTCAGCATTCCTGGGATAGAGAGAGAGAGGTCACCATTCCTGGGACAGAGAGGTCACCATTCCTGGGATAGAGAGAGGTCACCATACCTTGGATAGAGAGAGGTCACCATTCCTGGGATAGAGAGAGAGAGGTCACCATTCCTGGGATAGAGAGAGAGAGGTCACCATTCCTGGGATAGAGAGAGAGAGGTCACCATGCCTGGGATAGAGAGAGAGAGGTCACCATGTCTGGGATAGAGAGAGAGGTCACCATTCCTGGGATAGAGAGAGAGGTCACCGTTCCTGGGATAGAGAGAGAGAGAGGTCACCATTCCTGGGATAGAGAGAGTGAGAGAGGTCACCATTCCTGGGATAGAGAGAGAGGGGTCACCATTCCTGGGATAGAGAGAGAGGTCACCATTCCTGGGATAAAGAGAGCTCACCATTTCTGGGACAGAGAGAGAGGTCACCATTCCTGGGATAGAGAGGTCACCATTCCTGGGATAGAGAGTGATCACCATTCCTGGGAGAGAGAGAGAGAGAGGTCACCATTCCTGGGATAGAGAGAGAGAGAGGCCACCATTCCTGGGATAGAGCGAGAGGTCACCATTCCTGGGATAGAGAGAGAGGTCACCATTCCTGGGATAGAGAGGTCACCATTCCTGGGATAGAGAGAGAGGTCACCATTCCTGGGATAGAGAGAGAGGTCACCATTCCTGGGATAGAGAGAGAGAGAGAGGTCACCATTCCTGGGATAGAGAGAGAGGTCACCATTCCTGGGATAGAGAGAGAGAGAGGTCACCATTCCTGGGATAGAGAGAGAGGTCACCATTCCTGGGATAGCGAGAGAGGTCACCATTCCTGGGATAGCGAGAGAGGTCACCATTCCTGGGATAGAGAGAGAGGTCACCATGCCTGGGATAGAGAAAGAGGTCACCATTCCTGGGATAGAGAGAGAGAGAGAGTTCACCATTCCTGGGATAGCGAGAGAGGTCACCATTCCTGGGATAGCGAGAGAGGTCACCATTCCTGAGATAGAGAGAGAGAGAGGCCACCATTCCTGGGATAGAGAAAGAGGTCACCATTCCTGGGATAGAGAGAGAGAGAGGCCACCATTCCTGGGATAGAGAAAGAGGCCACCATTCCTGGGATAGAGAGAGAGGCCACCATTCCTGGGATAGAGAGAGAGGTCACCATTCCTGGGATAGCGAGAGAGGTCACCATTCCTGGGATAACGAGAGAGCTCACCATCCAGGACTGAGCTCAGCAGTGTTGTGTGCCTCCCCACTCACAGCTGAGAATGTCCTAAATTCAACTGTTTAGTGGTCAGAGAGTGGCTAACCCTCAGTTTCATGTTCCTGCCAAAAAACAACTAACCATACATTATTCCTGAGTGCTGGGGATTTGGTGGCAGCTGATGATCCCTTGCTCTGCTATCTCTTCTAATGGTCACTACAGTTATCAAGCTGCCGTAAGAATTTATCAAGTGGCTCATTAAAAAAGCAAATTCTGCAGGTGGTCCTTCAGTTGCAGTGGTGGAGATAAATGGCAATGAAGTAGCACTCAAAGCTGCTCTGGCCTATAAAAGTACACAATTAAAATAGCCCTCTTATCAAAACATTGCATTTAGAACACAGCTGGTTTAAAGACTTTTCGATTTTTCTTTGGAAGATCAGTATTTCAAAAGCCTGCCTGCAGTGAGACCAATCTTAAACACAGCTATGCAGTTTAAAGATTTGAAAAACACAAATAACTCGTGTTAACACTCCTTCCTGCTTGTCTTAAGGAATCACACAGAGCCAGGAACAAGTACACAACGAGGATACGACCTGTAAAACGGGTATGATTGCAATAACAACTTTCACTTACATAATGTCTTTAAAGTAAAAAAAAATGTCCCAAGGCACTGTGAGGAAATTAATAAATGGAAGCTGAGCCAAAGTAGGAAATATTGGGGTCCTGTTCGTCAGAGGACAACTCGACGCTCATGGACCTCCCTACCATCAATTCTGGAAACATCAGTAGGAGCCAGGGAAGAGGCCATCTGTTCCCTCGCCCTCGAGGGATGTTGTCTGACTCAGGGGAACCCAGCAATAATGGAGAAAATAACTTGGGAGAAAAAAAACCCGAGAAAATAAATGGACATTAAAACATGATAGCACAACAGCACCATTAAACCCACAATGGTATGTAATATAAAAGAGAACAAAAAATTGACACAAATTCTACTACAGACAGCAGAATGTTGTAATAATTTTGATCGTGGGCCAACGAAATGTTTCACGCACCAGAGCAGCCGAGCCCCTTTTGTGATCAGAATTTGCCTGCACTGATCAGTCCTGTGCTGAAACCACTGCTTGGGAGCTTATCAAAGCTGCATCCACAGGAAATCCTGCTTTCCACTTTCCGCCTTTTCCATCAACAGAGTCCACAGCCGCAGCAAATTTCCTTTGCCAAGAACAATTGCTACTTCAATTCAGCTTTTTTGTGATTAGCACTCATTTTGGACTTTAAAAGATCAATTAAAATACTTTCTGAAGCGTGTGTCCTGCTGGAAAAGGAGAACGAAAGAAGGGTCTTTATAACAAGAACACTTACAAAAAAAGGCACCGTGATTGTTGCCTAAGGTGATGTAAAGTATAAGTATGTCACTCAGAACTGGCTAAATCCATGCAAATAGATGGGATTCCTCTCCTCTGGAGAAGGCTACATTTTGAGCTATCAGCAGCAAATACATACCCTGTCCCTGAGTTGGTCAGAATGTTCTTTGTAGGTTTGCTGGGTCAGCATTGTGAATGAAACAAACACTTAAAAAGCAGCAAATCACAGCAACTTTATTGGTGGGAGCAGTGCAAAATAGAACGGCAACATTAAAAAAAAATAAAGCACTTTAAATGCCTAGAAATTGGGTATAGCCCCGCTTGAGGCGTTAGAACTGGCGCTGCGCAAAGCTTATAGCCAGACGAAACTTATCGCTGCCTGGCACGATATTGGGTTGCATCGCCCCCAAAGGGGATTGAGGCGCGAATTCAGACGTTGCACGGGGCTCCTAAGGCGCAAAAGTTCAGGTGCTACCCAATATCGGCGCGGACGGGCGCAGCGCAGGTGATCTCAATTACCGAAAACCACGAGACTTCCAGGCGCCGGCCGGCTCTTAAAGGGGTGGGTCAGTCAGCCTGAGCTGCCACACTCAACGCCCTGTAGGCCTCAGAATCGGCGCTCGCCCTTCTCTGGCACAAAAAACTTGGTCAGGATGGAGAAGGTGAGACAGAGAGCAGAGCGCTTCAGCACTGAGGCTCTGGACCAGTTGGTGTCTGCAGTGGAGCGCCATCGAGGTGTTCTGTATCCTGACAATGGCAGGAGGCCGAATCAAAAGGATTATCGGCGATCCTGGAGGGAGGTTACTCTGAGGGTCAACTCCAGCAGCATGGCGACCAGGACCCCTGTTCAGTGCAGGAAGAAATTCAACGACCTCACTCAGGTCGTTAGGGTGAGTGTTGTTTATGCAAACTTCTGATTCCCTCCATCTGCACCTGACTTCGAGCACCCTGTTGCCATGATGCCCCAATGGCCATCTGTCAGCAAGCACCCATGGCCCTTTCTGGGCACACACATGGACATTTCACTCAAGGCCACATGTAAGGGCTCTTGCACCATGGGGGGCATGCGATGATCTCTCAAGGCCTCATGTAAGGGCTCTTGCACCATGGGGGGCATGAGATGATCTCTCAAGGCCTCATGTAAGGGCTCTTGCACCATGGGGGGCATGAGATGATCTCTCAAGGCATCATGTTACAGAGCTTCCCCTTCTTTCCCCTGCAGTCCAAGCTGGCGGCGATGCGAAAGGACCAGCGTCGAACCGGTGGCGGGCCTCCACAAGTCGTCACTCTCACGGATCTCGAGGAGAGAGTGCAACAGATTCTTGGAGGACGTCTGTGTGGTCCTGTTACCACTGCAGCTGCCAACCCCATTTCCGACAGCGAGGGTAAGGCTCTCACCTTTTCCAGCTGTTTCCTTCCAATTGGTCCCCCCGCCAGCATGCTTCCTCAGTGTGCAGCCATGTCAGAGCCTTGCTGCAATCTGGCATGTCTTTCCGCCAACCTGTCCTTTTGCTAAAGCCACTCTTCCACCTCCCTGCTTTCAGATGATTCATCACCAACTCGGGCTCAACGCTCTGAAGCTGCCAGTGCCAGTGCCTCCGGAGGCGAGGATCAGGAGGAAGCCGGAGCATCCGCTCCAATCTCAGGGGAGCATACACATCTGCAGACTGGGGATAGTAGTTCCCTGGAGGGGAGCGGGGGGGCTCTGAGGTTGAGCCAGTTGCCGGAACAAGCGGCATGCAGCAACGCAAGGGGGGTAGGCAAGTTCGGCCACCGTCTCCCCGGAGGGCAAGGCAGGTAGTGATGACTGCTGCACAGAGTGCAGAGGAGGTGCGTCGCCTGGCTGAAATGAGCACCCAGGCCCGGCTCAGGCACACTGAGCTGATGGCTGCAGTGGGGAGGATGCCTCAGTCAATAGATACACTGGCAAAGAGTGTGTTGGACTTCGGGGCAGCAATGGAGAGGACTCTCCAGGGCTTCGGGACAACAATGGAGAGGACTCTCCAGGGCTTCAGGGCAACAATGGAGAGGACTGTCCAGGGCCTTGAGGCCGCTATGGAAAGGACTGTTCAGGGCTTCGGACAATCCCTGGAAAGGTCTGTCCAGGGCTTGTCCGAGGCAGTGGAACGGTCGGCACCGGCCTTGTCCGAAGCAATGGAAAGAACTGTCCAGGGCTTCTCCGAAGCACTGGCACCTGCCACACAGGTCCTCACTGCTGCCACGCAGTCACTTGCCGGCCTCATCCACACCCAGATTGAGGCAACGCGAACTCTCACTGCAGCCACCCTATCTGCATCAGCTAGGATCACCCCGGGCCCTTCCAGTCCCATACAAGGCCAGGAATCAGTGGAGCATGCGATTGTGGTGGATGAGCCGAGCCGGTCCCCTCAGAGAGCCAGTGTGTCGTCCGACCATGGTGCAGGTGTCCGCTCTCGGCAGGTGACCATTGCACATGCCAGCGCTGGTATGTCTGCAGTGCAGCTGCCACCACCTGCAGGGCACACTGCTTCCAGCCATGCTCAGATCAAGCATCCTGCGTCCGCACCCTCCAAGCCCAGAGGTCGGCCAGGCCGTCCCTCAGGGGCTTCTGCGCTTCCACACAGTCAGCAGGCGTCCCCCAGCCTTGACCCCGCCACTGGGGTTCAATTACGTAGGAGCAGCAGGGAGGGAAGGGGCCGACCGCGAAAGAGAAGTCGTTCTCCATCAAGGGGCCAGCAGTAGAGGGAGGTGCTGAGACGTTTCTTTGGCCAAATTCAAGGACACCCTCACTTGTTGTAATTGTTAGAAATGGTTTGTTGAGTTTTGCGGCTTTGCCGAAGAGTTAACTGTTATTTTGTTATGGTGTGGAGATGCCGGAGTTGGACTGGGGTGGGCAAATGTAAGAAGTCACACAACACCAGGTTATAGTCCAACAGCTTTATTTGAAATCACAAGCTTTCGGAGCGCTGCTCCTTCTTCAGGTGAAGTGGAGAAATGCATAAAGACACAGCTTATATAGTCAGGGAATCATGTCAGATGTTTACAGGTGACCTTTCCAACTGCCATTTATCACACCTCGGCAGAGAGATAATCACAGCAGTCAAAGGTGTGAATGGTGTCCAAACAGGTCAGTCAGGGAAACATTACATCAAAGAACAATGAGGTGGGGTCACAAGGGGTCAAATATTGCAGATGCTGGGGTCTGTATGAAAAACAAAAAAAGACAAAAAACATTTTTTTTGGCTGGAAATCACAGCAGGTCCGGCCGCATCTGTGTAGAGAGAACAAGCCAATGTCGACTCGAGTCTGGATGACCCTGCATATAGTCCCTGACTATATAAGCTGTGTCTTTATGCATTTCTCCACTTCACCTGAAGAAGGAGCAGCGCTCCGAAAGCTTGTGATTTCAAATAAAGCTGTTGGACTATAACCTGGTGTTGTGTGACTTCTTACAGTTATTTTGTTAGTTATGGTTTCTGTTGACATGACGTTGTTTTGCTGTAATGAAAGACTTTTGTGACAATAAAGAAAAGTTTTAATGTGCTATGGTACACGTGACTAATTACAGTGATGCTGGCCTTCAGAGGCTTTCAAACATCCAAAGTGCGCAGGAGTAAAGACACCCATCATTCCGCCAGAGGGGCCTCGAAACGAGTCCTGATGAGCCTCTGATGGATGGCCCTTCCACTTTCAGGAGCCCTTCCATCTTCCTCCTCCTCCTCCTCCTCCTCCTCGTCCGCATGCTCCTCCTCCTCCTCCTCCTCCGCCTGCTCTTCCTCCTCCTCCTCCTCCTCCTCCTCGTCCGCCTGCTCTGCTGGTCGTTGAGGGACAGCTGGAATTGGCTGGATGCGTCGAATCGCCAAGTTGTGGAGCATGCAGCAGACGACGACGATGTGACCCACTTGCTCCGGCGAGTACTGCAGGGCTCCCCCCGAATGGTCCAGCCATCGGAAACGCTGTTTGAGCACACCAACAGTGTGCTCTACAATGTTCCTGGTCGCCTGATGGCTGCTGTTGAACAGCTCTTCTGCTGGGGTGGCGGCCACACAGAGTGGTGTCATCAGCCATGGGCAGAGAGGATAGCCCTTGTCCCCAATAAGCCAGCCTCGTGGTCGAGCCGGCCCCTCAAAAAGGTCACAAACTGAGGTCTGCTGCAGGATAAAGGCATTGTGGCTGCTCCCTGGGAATTGGGCGTTGACTGCCATGATGATTTGGCGGTGGTCACAGACCAGCTGCACGTTGAGGGAGTGGAACCCCTTGCGGTTGCGGAAACATAGAAACATAGAAGATAGGAGCAGGAGTAGGCCATTCGGCCCTTCGAGCCTGCTCCGCCATTCAACGAGATCATGGCTGATCATCCAAACCCTAGCACCCGGTCCCTACACCGACAGCCATCCCACCCAAGCACTATCCCCGTAACCCCACGTATTTAATCCCCCCTAACACTAAGGGTCCTCAGGATTCTGGAATGGCGCCCTCAAAGCCACGTGTGTACAGTCAATCGCCCCCTGCACCATGGGGAAGCCCGCAATAGCAGCGAAGCCCTGCGCGCGCTCCGCCTGCTTCTCCAGGGTCAGAGGGAAGGTGATGAATTGACGCCTTCGCCTATAAAGGACAGCTGTAACTTGCCGGATGCAACAGTGGACTGCAAACTGAGAGATATTCACAATGTCCCCAGTGGCTGACTGAAAGGATCCGGTGGCATAAAAATTGAGGGCAACAGTCAGTTTAACAGCCACCGACAGAGAGGTCCTGCACCGTAGACGCGGCTGCAGATCCTCAGCAAGCAGTTGGCACAGCTCAGTAACAATGTCCCTCCCGAATCGGAGCCTTCGCACACACTGCTCCTCCGACATGTCAAGGTATGACACCTGCTGCCTAAAGACCCTCGCAGCATACCCTCGGATTGGCCGACCTCCATTGCCCCTCCTCCTTCTGGCCAATCCCAACCCTCTCTCCCGCCGTCTCTCTGCCGCTTCATAGTGTTCGGCCATGAGGCCGTCGCCCTCCAAAGCAGCTCCCATTCCGATGCCAGTTGGTCAAAAGGCTGTTAGGTCTAGTGCTCCAACTGCTCCGGACAGGTTTGAAGGTCCCAAGTACTCTAATGCTAAATTCCAAAAACTCTGCTCCACAGTAGCTCACCAACTCTCTCCACCAACGATCGCAATGAACAGGCCAAGTGGCTGCAGCTTTTATACTAGAGCTGTCCCCTTTAAATAGCGCCCCCCGACTACGAGAAGGGCCTGCTAACGTTCCTTCGAACTGTCACTAATAGCGCTAGGCGTAAAGGTTCCGGGCGCCACCCAATATCTGGGCAGGGGCGCCTAAAAGGCGTTGCACACTGAAATGACGTCATGATCTGCTTGCGCACACGGGTGCGCGCAAACACTTAGCGCAGGCGTTAAATGTATAGTCAATATGGGAGTTGTCGCTATCTTCATTGCGCCCGCCCCAACATTGGGTAACGCCCCAATTCTCTGTCTCTTTAGGCGCTAACCGCTGGCACTAACAACCGAATTTCTAGGCCTTTAAATTTTGGGGGACTGTGGTGATGTTCAAACACGGTCCATTCACCTGAACAGCCAGAGAGGAACTTTATCGAAGCACAAGTTAAAACAGTTCTGCCTGTTCTGAGCAGTTTTCTGTGCAACAAAGATCTCCCAAATTCAGAGCTCACAGAGCTAGGACAGAAGACACACCCATGTAACCTAGCAATTACAGTGATTGTGCCTCTTGGCCTCTGAACAGCACACATGCTTGTCCATGCAGGTCAGTGTAGCTGTTATGCAATCACTGGGCCTTCTCCAGACACTGAAAAAGGTACTGCCATCGACTGTCACAAAGAGCAACCTTAAAGCAACTGAGCAAATGGTCACGACAGCTGTATAAACTGACCCGCAGTATGAACAGTGCGGTTTGTACAGCACCAGGAGTGGGTGCCAACATTTCAGGAAGCACTTCTGTGGTATAATTGCTTATTTTCTTTCCCTACTAGTGATCCCTGCTTATCACAGTGTGCAGGAATGAAAATGACAACCCCAATTATGTTTTCAGTCATTGACAATTTGCACCAGTGTCAGTTTGGCTCACTTCGTACAGCTCTCGCCTCAGTGTCAGAAGGTGACGAGAGTTCAAGTACCCACTCCAGGACTCGGGTATGTAATCTAGCTGAGCATTATAGTGCAGCATTATTGCGAGTGCTGTCCTGCAGATGAGGGACCCAAAAAAATCCATGCGTCCCAATCCGCCATCGTAATGATGGCAGCGTGAGATTTCTGGCAGCTGGCAAATTTTGTGCTTGATGCAGTCCAGAGTTAGGCACATTTGCATGAATTGGGCTATCCCCTGTGCCCTTTGCTTGGCAGCTGGGGAACTTGCTCATGGCGGGTAGGGGAGGAGACTGGCTGCAAAGCCTTCTCTGAGCATTAAAGATCTGACAGTGCTGGCTGAAGACTTCATAAATATTGAACAAAGTGAACCGTTTCCATATAAGCCGGTTTCTTTACAACCTTTTAAATTGTTATGAGGCCCACTTTGGCCGCTGTTAGATCCTAGCAAACACATACGCAGTAGGTGTGCACTGCATCATGGCTGGTGGGAATTTGGGCTGATGATGTCATTCTGCCAGTCCTGTCTCTTTTACTGATGTCTGCACTGAAGTGGGTGGGTGCCACAATTAATTGGAAACTTCTAGCAGAAACTCCAACGGATGAAAAACAGGGCATAAACCAGGAAGAACTGGGTGCTGCCACCCCCTCGCACCACCCCCCACCCACCCACCACCATCCCCCCCTCTGCCCTCCTGCCTTCAATACAGAGTGATTACGTTTAAATATATGTGGAAATTCAGGGCCAAGATGTTGAACTGAGGTCTTGTCTGCCTTTGCGAGTGGATGTTAAAGATCCCATGGCAAAATATTCGAAGAAGAGCAGGGAATTCTCCCAATGTCCTGACCAAGATTTCTCCCTCAACCAAAACAACTGAAGTAGAGAAATTGGTTAACTCAATCTTGCTGCTGTTTGTGGGACCTTGGAGTGCTGTCATATTTGCCTGAATAACAACAATCAGAGCACTTCAGAGAAATTCATTTGCTGCAAAATTTTCTCAGGGTTCTCCCAATCATTCAAAATTACTTTAGTGAAAGATTTACACCATGTATCCGGGCTGTCCCCTGATCTTCCGCCAAAGCTACAGCGAATGGGGAGAACTCCTGAAGAAATGCCCGATGACTGTATATTAACAGGACTAGACAGACTAGATGCAGGAAGGATGTTCCCGATGGCGAGGGGAGTCCAGAACCAGGGGTCACAGTCTAAGGGTAAGGGGTAAGTCATTTAGGACAGAGATGAGGAGGAATTTCTTCACCCAGAGAGTGGTGAACCTGTGGAATTCTCTGCCACACAGGGCAGTTGAGGCCAATTCATTAAATATATTCAAGAAGGCAGTATTGTGTGCAGTTTTGGTTGCCTTACCTGAGGAAGGACGTTCTTGCCATGGAAGGAGTGCAGCGACGATTCACCAGGCTGATACCTGGGATGGCAGGAATGACGTATGAGGAGAGATTGTGTCGATTGGGCTTATACTCACTGGAGTTTAGAAGATTGAGAGGGGATCTCATCGAAACCTATAAAATTCTGTCAGGCCTGGACAGACTAGATGCAGGAAGGATGTTTATGATGGCCGGGGAGTCCAGAACCAGGGGTCATAGTCTAAGGATAAGGGGTAAGCCATTTAGGACAGAAATGAGGAGGAATTTCTTCACCCAGAGAGTGGTGAACCTGTGGAATTCTCTACCACAGAGGGCGGTGGAGGCCAGTTCATTAAATATATTCAAAAAAGAGTTGGATATATTTCTTAAGGCTAAAGGGATCAAGGGATATGGGGAGAAGGCAGGGACAGGGTACTGAATTTGGATGATCAGCCATGATCTCATTGACTGGCGGAGCAGGCTCGAAGGGCCGAATGGCCTACTCCTGCTCCTATCTTCTATGTTTCTATGTTTCTAAATGACAGCACAGAAACAGGCCCTTTGGCCTAACTGGTCTATGCCAGTGTTTATGCTCCACATGAGCCTCCTCTCTCCCTACTTCATCTCATCCTATCAGCATATCCTTCTATTCCTTTCTCCCTCATGTACTTATCTAGCTTCCCCATAAATGCATCTATGCTATTCGCCTCAACTACTCCTTGTGGTAGCAACTTCCACATTCTAACCACTCTCTGGGTAAAGAGGTTTCTCCTAAATTGCTTCTTGTGACTATTAGTGACTGTAATGATCAATAACATGTCATTCTATAGTGGACACTAGGTGGAGCCGTAGAGCTGTGTAGCGCTGTATATAAGACTACACTACCCAGCTGTATATATATTAAGACTACATTACCCATGAGGCGCTAGGCTACCCACAAGGCAGCAGTCAAGATGGCAGCCTGCACACAGGAGCACACATGCTGCATCTCTACAGATACTGTACCTAGACAACGTGTACTGAATAAATGACTAGCTAGAAGCTAGCTGTGTTCATAATAAGAATGTCTAGTTATTAATGAACATAAGAGTGACTATCTTATATTTATGATTGGTTTTGGTCTCCCCCACAAGCAGAAATATTTTCTCTACTTGCTCTGTCAACTAACCCTTAATGTGCCAATCACAGCATTTGTTACACTAGCCATATGAAATTCCTGTTTATTCAGGAGAATAAGGGGCTCAAGGGGTATTGTTATAATTTTTTGAACTTTAGTTCTGAAACAAAACTTCTGCTGCATAATCCGTGCAAGGATTATCGCCGGTCCAGTTTTAAACTAAATAGGTCGGAATTTTCTCAAGTGAGGTGGGTTGGGGACGGGGGGGCCTCGGAGGCAGGTGGGAAACCCAGGAGGCTGGGTTTCTCACAGGCCCTGCCGACTTTACCGGCAGGGCCTGATTTGAATGCAAGGCCTTGGATTCCCGTCTGCAGTCAGCCAGGTTGAGTGCCTGGCTGGCTGCGGGCGGGTAGGCCTCAGAAGTGAGGGGCCGGTCCAGGGGAGGGATCGCGGGAATTGGGGTCGGAAATGGGCCGGGGTTGGGGATTGGGGAGGTTGGGGGAGAAGATAGACAGAGGTCGGGGATCGGGAGGGTGGGGAGGAGAAGATTGTACAAAGTCAGAGATCAGGGCGGGGGGGGGGGAGAGGATGGGCAGGGGTCAGGGGTCACAGGGGGGGTCAGCCAAGGATCGGGGGTGGGGGAGGGAGAGAGGATCAGGGCCGGCCTCATCATCATTGTTGGGGCAGGGAGGCCTGGGAAGGGGGCGGTCTGGGGGGAGGCCTGGTGAGGCACTCGGAGGCCTCATGGGATGGTCTTTGATCCTTGGGGGTGGGTTATGTAGGGACCCTGGATCCAGGAGGAAGGTATAAAGCCACTTACCTCCTGGATGCAGCAGTCCCCGTCTCTGTTTAACTGCCAGGTTTTACGAATTGTGTGACAATGGATGGGGGAAAAGAGGCCTCCAGCCTCATTACAATATTTAAATTGACGTACCACCCCCCTGGGAGCGGGTAGGTCGCCCCCCCCCCGCACCCCCCCCCCACCCTCTGCTGTCCCGCCTCCGGAAATGGGCGGGTTGGAGGCGGAATCAGGTCAGTTATCCCATTTTTAACGATTTAACTGCCCCCAAGCTCCAAACCCACCCATTTTTTGGGGGGGAAATTCCGGCTAGAATCTGCATATTGTATTTGGGCTGTGTGGAATTTTTTAAAATGTAAACTGTTGTGTATGTAATAGGTATGTTACTTTAAACCTATGGCCAGGGCAGCACTACTTTGTAGGGTGTAGTGATACCGTAGTACCACTCCTGGCCATAGGGGTATAAATAGTACTGTGGGTACTGATCTCCCCTCAGTTTCCCGCCTGTTGGTATTAAGTAAAGACCTACGTTGAATCTTCCAAGCTGTCTCATCATTATTGCATTAAGTATAGACACATACTTTATACTGGCGACGAGTAAGGTTCGAACTCACCAGTACACGGTGCAACAAAGGAGCGGCAGCAACGGAGCGAGAGAGAGAGGTTTCCAGCAGAGGCTGCGGCAGCTGAGAGAAGAGGCTGAACGGGCGGTCCAGCCACGGGGCAAAAGTCCACCCAGGGCCAGGTAAACTGAAATCCTTCCCGGGGAACGGGAGCTGCAAGGGCCAGAACGGGCAGGCGATCTGGGGAACAAACGGAGCCACAAGGACTAGCGGGCCACGAGGGGGGAAGGTCGTTGTTAATAGCGGCGGTGGCAATAACGGGAGCTGCAAGGAAAAAAAATAATAAAAAATAACGACGCTGGAGAGAGGTCATTGACAGCAGAGGGAGAAAAGACGGGAAAAACGCCATCTAGTGGAGAAAGCGGGAAAAGTTTTTTTTTCTCTTCAAAAGTTTAAAATGGCTAAAGAAGGTTCGTTGTCAGCATTTGTTGAGGACACCAAAGAGTGGGATGCCTATATCGAAAGGCATGAACTTTATTGCATAGTAAACAAGGTGGAAGATGACCAAAAGGTAGCAACCTTATTAAATTTTATGGGGGCAAAAACATACGGTCTGCTGAGGAACCTTCTTACTCCAGAAAAGCCAGCAGACAAAATGTACGCCCAAATTGTTGATACGTTAAGGGAACATTTAAACCCTAAACCACCATTTATAGCGGAAAGGTACCGCTTCTACAGACGCGACCAAAGGAATGATGAGTCACAGGCAGCCTATTTAGCTGAGCTCAGAAGGTTGTCCAAACATTGCCAGTTTGGAGCCATATTGGCGGATGCGATCAGAGACAGATTTGTCTGTGGCATGTTAAATGAGAATACACGTAAACGGTTGCTAGCCAAGAAACAGCTCAGCCTAGATCAGGCGATTGAAATAGCATCGGTCCACGAAGCAGCAGCACAGGGTGCTGCTCAAATACGACAAAACACAACCGGCTATGACACCCATGAGGTGACATTTCACAAATGTAAATGCTACCGTTGCGGCAAAACCACCCACGACCAAAGTAATTGTTGGTTTCGTGATAAAATATGCCGGCAGTGTGGGGAAAAAGGGGCATATAGCGAAAGTTTGTCGGTCTGGTACAAAACCCAATCGTGGGGGCAATCCGAGCAGTACCAAGGCAAGGACAAAAATACATAAGATGTCTGACAGTAGCTCAGATGAGTCACAGGAAGGCACAAAAGCAGAGCCTAAAGGTCTGGGATGCCTCAAGTTATATGGTGTAGACAAAACGGAGGACCACAGCACAATGTGGGTTAAAATGAAGGTAGCAGGCGTCGAAGTTAATATGGAGCTGGACACGGGTTAAGCCCTATCAGTAATTAATGAACAAGATTATAACAGGCTGTTCAAACGCATTCCCTTAAAGGATACGGAAATTAAATTAAAAACATATACGGGACAAAAAGTTTACCCGAAGGGAAAAATGCAAGTAACAGTTAAATACAACGGCAGAAAAGTGCCAGGACTTTATTTATACGTCCTACCAAACGGTGGACCACCACTTTTGGGTAGGGAATGGATAAGAAAAATCCATTTCGACTGGAAGTCGATACACGAGTTAAAAGTAGAGACCACCACGGATGATACAACCATTACAAGCAGGCTGTCGAAACTATTGGCAAAAACGCCAGAGGTGTTCCAACAAGGGCTGGGGACCTTAAAGGACATTAGAGCAAAAATAACTATTGCTCAAGACGCAAACCCCAAGTTTTGTAAGGCCAGACCGGTGCCTTATGCCATTCGGCCAGCGGTGGAAGCAGAACTGGATGCCTTAGAGAGTGCAGGTGTCCTTACAAAGATTGAGTGGAGCGAGTGGGCCACGCCCATCGTCCCAGTTATAAAGAAATCTGCAAATAACACACCGGGGGAACCAAAGAAGGTTCGCATTTGCGGGGATTTTAAGATAACTATTAACCCAGTCCTGCACACGGTACAGTATCCGCTGCTGCGGATAGAGGACATCTTCGCAGCGTTAGCTGGGGGTAGACACTTTATGAAGATTGACCTTTGTCAAGCTTATTTACAGATGGAGGTGGAGCAGGACTCGAAAAAGCTCCTAACGATTAACACACACAAGGGATTGTACCAGTACAATCGCCTGGTATTTGGTGTGGCGTCCACCCCGGCAATATGGTAGAGGACCATGGAACAGGTCCTACAGGGCATTCCAGGAACGCAATGTTACCTGGATGACATCCTGGTGACAGGACAAACGGATAACGACCACCTCGCTAACCTGGAGCGAGTACTTCTGCGGTTACAACAATACGGACTCAGGGCGAACAAGCAGAAATGTGAGTTTTTCCAGGAACGTATCTCATACTGTGGTCACATTATAGATAAGGAAGGCCTGCATAAGTCCCCGGAAAAGATCGAGGCAGTAGTGAAGGCCCCGCCCCCTGAGAATGTATCTCAGTTACGATCATTCTTAGGCCTTATAAACTATTACCATAAGTTCCTCCCGAACTTATCGTCCATTTTACATCCACTAAATTCATTGCTGCAAAAGGGAGTCTCCTGGAATTGGGACGAAGCGTGTGAGGCTGCTTTTAAAAAGGGTAAACAACTCATTACATCCAAGGACGTGCTCGCACACTTTGACCCAAAAATGCCAATGAGGTTGGCATGTGACGCCTCCCCGTACGGTATAGGGGCAGTGTTGTCACACAAATTTCCCAACGGGACGGAGAGGCCAATAGCATTTGCCTCAAGGTCGTTAACTACAGCCGAATGAAACTATGCGCAAATCGACAGGGAGGCCCTCAGTCTGGTGTGGGGTATAAAAAAATTCCACCACTACCTGCATGGGCAACGTTTCACACTACTGACGGATCATCAACCGTTGGTGTCGATATTTAATCCAACAAAAGGGGTGCCCCTGATGACGGCCCAAAGGCTACAGAGATGGTCGCTGTTCTTAGGAGCACACCAGTACCTTATCGAATATAAGGGTACCAAACAGCATGGCAATGCGGATGGCCTGTCGCGGCTACCCTTGCCTGCCGAGATCGAAGAGATAGTACAGGACCCCATGGAAATATATCATACGGCTGTTATGGAACACTTGCCCATCACCAGCCAATGTATCGAGCGGGAAACACGGAACGACCCGACATTGGCAAGGGTTTACGAATTAACCGTGAAAGGCTGGCCGGCGCAGGGTGACGCATCATTGCTGGCGTTTTTGGCAAGGAAGGACCAGTTGTCCGTCTGCCGGGGCACATTGATGTGCGGAGCCAGGGTGGTGGTCCCTCAAAAATTACAACATAAAGTGTTGCAGGACTTACACGAAGGTCATCTGGGCGGTGTCAAAATGAAAAGCCTCGCCAGAGCCTACGTCTGGTGGCCCGGCATTGACAGGGACATTGAGGAAGTAGCAAAAGCGTGCCAAGGGTGCCAGATGGTACAGAATGTACCACCACAAGCCCCACTACATCCGTGGGAGTGGCCCTCAACGCCGTGGCAAAGGATCCACGTGGACTTCGCTGGCCCCTTCCTGGATGCGATGTTCCTTATTGTAGTGGACGCCCATTCAAAATGGCCGGAGGTCATAAAGATGTCATCAACGACAGCTGAAAAGACGGTCGCACTCTTAAGGACCATTTTTGCCCGAAATGGGGTGCCCGAGCAAGTCTGTTCGGACAATGGGCCACAATTTGTGGCAGAAGAATTTCAAGCATTCCTAAAAAGGAATGGAGTGCGACATTATATGTGCGCACCACATCATCCAGCTACAAATGGGCTGGCAGAGCGATTTGTGCAGACTTTTAAAAAGGCCATCAAGGCGATGGAGGAGGAAAGGTTGCCACTACAACACAAGGTGGACAACTTCCTATTCGCATACCGTAATGCTGCACATACGGTGACCAACCAGGCCCCCGCCGTCATGTTCTTTAATAGAAGGTTAAGGTCTCGCCTTGAATTGCTCAGACCAAACATTCGGAGAGATGTGGAAAACCGAGTATTTCGTAGGGCTCCTGACAGACAGACACGGAGCTTCGAGGTGGGGCAGCAAGTGTTGGCCCGTGATTATAGGAATGAAAAGTGGCGGTCTGGTACGATAAAGGCCCGCCAGGGACCCTTGATGTACACAGTTGAGACAGGGGAAGGCATAATCAGACGACATGCTGATCAACTTGTGGAGTCCAGAAACCCAACTGATTCACTACCTCAAACGTCTCAGCACATTGTTACAGCAGAATCACGGCCCAGCTCGTCGTTACAGAGGTCTCAGGATTGCGAGAAGTTCAGCACTCCAGTGATCTCCACGGCACAGGATATGCCATCAGACACCGACGAGTCCAGCGATGAAGTGGTGACGGAAGTACCGCCGCCTACACCGAGACCGACTAGAGAAAGACGTTATCCTAGTCGAGACAGGAGGCCTCCTCAGAGACTGAATCTATAACATGTTTCTGTTTATATATATATAAGTAGACAACTCTTGATGTAAATATGTTATGTATATTGTGTTACCAAATGTTATTAGCCCTAGTTATGGGGCATCTATTGACTTAATTGCACGGGTACGTTTTAATTAAAAGGGGAGGAATGTTGTGTATGTAACAGGTATGTTACTTTAAACCTATGGCCAGGGCAGCACTACTTTGTAGGGCATAGTGATACCGTAGTACCACTCCTGGCCATAGGGGTATAAATAGTACTGTGGGTACTGATCTCCCCTCAGTTTACCGCCTGTTGGTATTAAGTAAAGACCTACGTTGAATCTCCCAAGCTGTCTCGTCATTATTGCATTAAGTATAGACACATACTTTATATAAACTTGACTGAAAAAGTCCAGCTTCTGTAAAAAAGGTTCGTGTTTCACTTGTTTCTGTTCCTTATGATGTGGCGGCATTGGCTATTAAAGCTCACAAATCGATTTTCATTATTAGCAAAGCAAATTAAGAAGTATTCTGTCGTGTTTTTCTTAATTTCTATACATTTTCAGGAAAATACATTTTAGATGAGTCAATATAAACTACACTATAGTAGAAAAGCAAATTGATTCAGCACAATGTTGGCTTAAGGTTATCAATAAGAGGGTACTTCTGGCCTGCTCAAAATGCTCCACTTTGGTCCTCGGCAAATCTGTCTCCACATAGAGAATTTATAAATATTAGCTCTGTTCATCTAAATGGGCCACTTTGTCAGATTAGCATTATGAAGGACAGAACAAAGGTGATTAATCTGTTGGCATGGTTCAGGTGGACAGCCTGCAAAGCTTTACACTATAATTAAAAGGTCATTTAATTGATCAGCTGTTGCTCTATGTAATTTGGCAGTGGTTTTTCGGTTATAAAAGCGGGGGTAAGTTAACACAATCAATGCATTTCAACAGGGTTGTGCAGACTACCTGGTAGACAATAACCAGGAACACTTGTACACCACGCATCAGAAAAGATTACGCAACAAAGCCAATTGAGAGATTGCACGAAAATTAAACCGACACAGAATACAATGAACGCTTAAACGGTTGTTTTTGCATACACCGCAGAAGTTATTAATGGTGCCACACTCGCCAGTTTAACCAAGAGATAACGCAAACCAAAGCAACCACCTGCTGAGGAAAATGAAACAGCCTACTGTTTGTACTAAATAGTGCCATGATACAGGGATGGCCAACTCTGCTTGGACGTAGTCTGGGAGGTTTCCTCACCTGACCTCCGGCTTCCAACCGCCCAGTCAATCCGCCTTTTTTCCCATCGCTAATAATTTCATAACTAATAAACAAAAGTGTTCAAAGAAAATGGGAGAGAAAAAATCATACAATGCCACTATGATATTTCTCCTGGGTTTGCTCCCAGCAGTGTCCAGGAGATTCATCTTTCATTCCCAGAGACTCTAGGACAATACTGGAGGGGTGGCAACCCTAGGCTCATGAACAAAGAGAAAAATGCAATTTTTTTACTGAAATCTTGAGGCTGCTCGCTCACATAACAGATACCATGGGGTTTACCATGTCCAAGCACTCATGGAAATCATAAACTGATCAGGTTTATGCCTATCACATAATTTACAAATTTTCTATGATAAAAGTTAGTTCATTAGAAAATGTTCACCGTAATCAGTAATCACATTAAACCAGCTTCTGCTGAATCTAGAATGAGTATCAGAGATTTGACCCAAAAGTTATATATAGTCACTGTTGAGAAATAAGCCACAAACTTTGTCACATTCTTGTATATAAGAGGTTCCTTTGTTTCAAGAGAAGAGTTAATAGGATTTCTGCTGATGTGATATGGGGTCGTGACAAGTAAAACTCATGGTTCAAACTTGCAATAAAAGATTGAGCTGTTATTGGTCTGCTCAGCCATAACCCCGTTATAGGTCAGGTAAGCCTGATCACATAGTAGAAACACTATGTATGGCCCGTCAGCAAACCATCTAAAGAAGCTGAATAAGACAACAGCTCCAACAACACTCAAGAAGCTCGACATCATCCAGGACAAAGCAGCCCGCTTGATTGGCACCCCATCCACCACCTTAAACATTCACTCCCTCCACCGCCAGCGTACCGTGGCTGCAGTGTACCATCTACAAGATGCACTGCAGCAACTCGCCAAGGCTTCTTCGGCAGCACCTCCCAAACCCACGATCTCTTCCACCTAGAAGGACAAGGGTAGCAGGCGCATGGGAACAGCACCACCTCCAAGTTCCCCTACAAGTCACACACCATCCTGACTTGGAAGTATATCACTGATCCTTCATCATTGCTGGGTCAAAATCCTGGAACTCCCTCCTAACAGCACTGTGGGAGCACCTTCACCACATGGACTGCAGCGGTTCAAGAAGGCGGCTCACCACCACCTTCTCAAGGGCAATTAGGGATGGGCAATAAATGCTGGCCTTGCCAGTGACGCCCACATCCCATGACCGAATAAAAATAAAGTTAGTCAGCATCTTGGGAGATAACCATCACTGACCCAGCTGAGGTTTTCCCAGGTTACAACTATGTAACTTGTGATGCTCCAGCAATCGCAATTTTTTTGTCTTTGGTTAGCTGGGTGTCTGGCGTGTTTAAGAATCTCCAAATAAAATTACTGGGATACCCACAAAAGTAGATCAGGCAGCATCTATGGAGAGAGAAACATAGGGTTAATGACCAAGTTCTGACGAAATGTTATTGATCTGAAATGTTAACTGTTTCTCTCTCCACAGATGCTGCCTGACCTGCTGAGTGTTTCCAGATTTCCAGTAACTGCAGTACAGTATTTTGCTTCCCCCCCACCCCCCCCCCCCCCACTTAGGGAGTCCATGTACATAGATCATTAAAATGTCATTAAATAGATCATTAAAAATAATCGAAAAGGCTAATGGAATGCTGGCCTTTATATCTAGAGGACTAGAATACAAGGGGTTAGAAGTTAGGCCTCAGCTAGAGTACTGCGTGCAGTTCTGGTCACCGCATTACAGGAAAGATGTGATTGCACTAGAGAGGGTACAGAGGAGATTTACAAGGATGTTGCCAGGAGCAGAGAATCTTAGCTATGAGGAAAGACTGGATAGGCTGAGTCTGTTTTCCTTGGAACAGAGGAGGCTGAGGGGAGATCTTATTGAGGTGTATAAAATTATAAGGGGCATAGATAAAGTGGATACAGAGGACCTATTTCCCTGAGGGGTCAAAAACCAGGGGACACAGATTTAAAGTAATTGGTGGAAGGTTTAGAGGGGATTTGAGGGGAAATTTCTTCACCCAGAGGGTTGTGGGGGTCTGGAACTCACTGCCTGAAAGGGTGGTGGAGGCAGGAACCCTAACCACATTTAAAAAGTACTTGGATGTGCACTTGGGATGCTCAAACCTGCAGGGCTACAGACCAAGAGCTGGGAAGTGGGATTAGGCTGGATAGCTCTTTGTTGGCCGGTGCGGACACGATGGGCCGAAATGGCCTCCTTCCGTGCTGTAACTTTCTATGATTCTATGATTCTAAGTCATGCTCAGCCATACAAAGCCCTGGTTAGACCACACCTGGAGTACTGTGTTCAGTTCTGGGCACCACACCATAGGAAGGATATACTGGCCTTGGAGGGAGTGCAGCGTAGATTTACTAGAATGATACCTGGACTCTAAGGGTTAAATTACGAGGCGAGATTACACAAACTGGGGTTGTATTCTCTGGAAATGAGAAGATTAAGGGGTGATCTGATCAAAGTTTTCAGGTGTTGTTAAGGTATTAAGGGGAACTGATAGGGTCGATAGAAATAAACTATTTCCGCTGCTTGGGGATCCTAGGACTAGAGGACATAGCCTAAAAATTACAGCCAGGCCTTTCAGAAGTGAAATTAGGAAACACGTCTACACGCAAAGGCTGGTAGATGTTTGGAACTCTCTTCCACAAATGGGAATTTATGCTGGGTCAACTGTTAATTTAAAATCTGAGATTGATAGATTTCTGTTAACCAAAGGTATTAAGGGATATGGGCTAAAGGTGGATATATGGAGTTAGGTCACAGATCAGCCATGAACTCATTGAATGGCGGAACAGGTTCAAGAGGCTGAATGGCGCTCCTGGTGAGAAGCGACTCTTGCAGGGAGTGCTGGTCAGGAAATTATGGTCTATGAGCGCCTCTCCTTGTCAGAAGCGCCCAATTCAGGAATCAGCCAGTATAACTGCACTGTCTCACTTTCCACAGAACATGTCCTCAACAGACAACTCACTATTGTGTGCGTTACAGGAGAAACTTAAAATAATCAAAGAAAAAAGAAAGACTTGCATTTATATAACACCCTCATGACCTCAAGATGCCCAAAGAGCTTTACAGACAATTAAGTACTTTTGAAGGGCAGTCAATATTATTCTGTAGGAAACATAGTAGCCAATTTGCAGACAGCAAGGTCCCACAAACAGCAATGTGATAATGACCAGATCATCTGTTTTAGTAATGCTTTTCTTCAAAATAGAGCCATGGGATCTTTCACATCCACCTGACAGGGGAGACAGGGCCTCGGTTTAACATCTCATCTGAAAGACAACACCCCCGAGTGTCAGCCTCGATGTTGTGCTCAAGTCCCTGGAGTGGAATCTGTGATGCACACAACCTTCTAACTTCATTCATAGAATTCAGTACTGCTATCTGCAAGGAAGTGGCGGTGGTGAGCTGAGGTCAACTGCCCTCCCACAGGGAAGGGGGAAAACAAAAGTGTGAATCAATATGGCCTCAAGACGCTCTCACGCACCTTCAAGCAGTTAGCTACTTAGTGAAGCGCACGGGAAGACAGCTTCCTGCCCGTCTCAGTAAAGTCGGAGTGCAAGGCATGGTGAGATGTAAAGAAGGGGAGAAACATAACTTATAAAATGCAAGGGGGGTTTTTAAAGCATCAACATTCAACTGGCATATGGGAAAATTTCCCTTATAAAAGGAATGGTCTTGGTAACCACATCCCACAAAAAAGGGAAGTGTACTCTACTGAGCTGTCTTCCTATCAAAGCACTACAAGGGAGATGCCTGACCGCTTACCAGTGTTTCTTTGCAATATTTTATGCATCATAACTGCTGGTTCGAATCAGCCACGGAACTCTCCCTCCTTTGATATGAAGCTCTCCCCCAGTGATGTCAGGAATTGGAAGCCCTTCCCATCAATGCTCTCTCTTATTATTTTTTGGGTGCGTGGCCCCTTTAAGGGGCTGCACGGCCCATTCACAGCTTAACTTTACATTGAAATAGCCGGAGAGAGCACTGCATCTATATGAGGTGAAGGCTGAAGGGTGACACACAACTTCTACACAAAGGCTTAGGTTTTCTACGAGTGTGCTCACTGGTCGGTCATTTTCCCCAGAACAGGAAATCCGTGAGTTGGCAGGTGCATAGCCCGGCTAAATTGTTTGCTTAGAGGTTGCTTTCCACTTACAATTTTGAAGCATATAATATGGCAATGAGGGTTTCTCCTTTTATAATATTTCTGATTTTGAGAACTGAATAGACAATATTTCCTCTTTAACTGTCATCAACTGTAAGTCTAGCTTAGAGGCTAAGACCAAAATTGGCACTGCCCCATTTCCCACTTATTTAATTATTCTCTTTCAGTAACCACAATATGACACACACTATTCATTTAAGGAGACAGATCCATTTTGCTTGTCACTACATGCTGCATATCAAAGGCTTCAAAGTTGTCATCTGTAAAATCTCTCTGTTCAAATGCACAGAGAGTAAACTTCAATTTATTCTTTACAATATTCTCAAAATCACATGAATAAGAACCAAAGCCATCACCCTCCAGATCATTAAAGGATTTCAGATACATTAACACAAAGAATATGAAGGTAGTGCAGAAACTAAGTGATCAAGAAGAACCATTTCTTAGCTATTTTGGAGCAATCAATGGACGATTGCCAGTATTAGCTCCGACAGTCTGTGCGCCATAGCCTGCACTAAACAAGTTGGCATTCCCCTGAATTACGGGATAGGTGCGACATCGTTCCAAACCAATATTTCCAATCTGTGCTACACCCTGATCTCATTCCAGACCCTGCAGCTTAACTTTCAATTAGCTTCTCTTGTGCTCGTTTCCTTTTCTTTTCCTATTTAAATAAACGGCACGGTGGATTTGTTTTAAAGGACATTTGGGTTTACTGTTTCACAATTCTCATAGTTTCCCTTCTCTCTCTCTCTCCTCCCACCTTCCCCCACTCACAAAAGGGCCCATTTTATCATTACAGATACTTTCTGATTTTGTTTGGGCTCTCGGGTAAAATTCCTGACACATATTTTAGCTTATGACATTTCAGATAAGCAGAAGCGTTTATTATCTCATCTTAATTTCTTTTAATTTTTAAGTTGGAGCCCACCTCTTAAAGTGTGTCCCCCATTATTGCTGTACTTCACAATGCGTGACTTTGGTCGCAATTTTCTTTAGCTGGGTGGGTCGGGCGCGGACGGGTCACGACCCCGTTCTTGCTTCCATCCCGTTGCAGAAATCAACTTTGCGCTAATGGGGGCCTATTAAGCCTGCCCTGCACGTTACCCAGCCCTATTAAATGGTGCGGGTCTGATGACATCATCGATGACGTGTTTTCAGCCGGGATATTTAAAGGAGCCATGGCCACATTGCATTTGAAGGTTCATCTAGGAGTGTGCAGTCACTGCACTGGAAGTTTTGATTGTTCCAAATACTTCGAAACATGACTGCACAGAGGCACAGGGCTGCACCCAGGTTCTCCGATGACACCCTCCGTATGCTTGTGGAGGGAGTCAGAGCATGCAGGGAGGTCCTCTTCCCTTCAAATGAAGGGAAGAGACCTCCCCAGGAGACAGAAAGAGCCTGGCTCCAAATTGCAGAGGAGGTGTACAGCAGGGATATGGTGAGGAGGACCTGGGTGCAGTGCCGGAATGATCGCATGAGATCAGGAAAGGTGAGTGTAAAGCCACACTCAACTTCATCCTGCTGTGCCTCTCATCACATCCCCATCACTCTGCCTTCCCAACCCTACTCCTGCACATCCTTACTCACACCAACATACCTTGCACCTCCACCCATCCCTCTCTCTCTATCTACATTATTACATCCCCATCTCACTAGCCACCCCTCACACTCACCCTCATCCTAATGCAATCATACCAACTAACAACACACAAGGAGACAATTTGGCAATGCCACCCCACTCCATCATAGTCTCCCTCTAAAGATGTAACCCATCCATTCCTTACACTCATTCCATCACTCTCACTCAACCTTCTCTTCTTTCCCTCCTTGCAGGAAAAAGAGAGCCCACAATAAGAGGGAGAGGCAGAGAATTGGAGGTGGCCCTCCATCATTTGCCACCCTCACAACAGCAGAGGAGGCTGCGTTAGAAGTATCGGGAGTCGCAGAGCAGCTGGAGGTGGGAAACAGAGAGAGGGGGACATCTCAACAACCTGGTGACAGAATTACCTATCACACAGCTACATGGCATACATCAGTCACTCATATGGGGACTGATGTCATCAGCAACTGAATGGTCATCATGTGCATTCTTCATATGATATACCTAGCTCATCTCTTTACTCTCCCACAGGTCCATCAAGAGCCTCCCCCCCCCGTCCACCGTCTCTCCTCCCATCCTCCAGGAGGAAGAGGAAGCGGACTCCTCAGAGGAACCTCCAGCCTCTGAGGGTGCACCGTCACCAGACATAAGCGCACCCAGCACCAGCACGGATACGCACGCCTCGGATAGAGTAGTGTTGTCACCTGGTGCCTCACAAGTCACAAGTGAGCAAGAGGAGATGGTGGAGACAGGGACAGCAGTGGAGACTGCTCGCCAGAAGACGCAGGACGTGCCCAGCACTGCTCAGCTGCATACAGACGCTGAGCTTCGAGGGCCATCCAGAAAGAGGGCGATCCTGGAGGTGCAGGAAGACATGCAGGGGGCTCTGACAGGTTTTGCGACCACGATGTCTGCAAATGTTCAGAGAATGGAAGAGTCCATCTCCAACATGAGCATCACTGTGTCTCAGGCGATGGTGGCTGTAGGCTCTTCCATGGATAGGATGGCCACCTGCACGGAGCAGCTAATGCGCCACTCACAGGAGCACATGCTATGTATGGAGAATAGATGGCAGAGGCTCATAGAACTCCTCTCTACGAGGGAGGTCAGCGTAGACATGGGTCCTCATAGCCCCACTGATGTGCAGCAAGGTGCTCTCCAGCTCCTTGCTAGCAGGGAATTGCGGGTGGCCCATGAGAGGGATGACGGTGAGAGGGGAGAGGGAAGTGTGGGCTCCTCTCAAAGCGCTTACACTTCTCCCCCATTGCCACCCCCTCAGTCAGAGCCCCAGATGCTTCCTCAGACAGCGATGGCCAAGTCTGCCCCTGCATAGTCGCCCTGTTGTGCAGATCACAGCAGACTATGACGATTCTGGAGACCCTGGCTGGTGCATACTGAAGGGCTCCTCCAGATCTGTCAAGGCATCTGAAGTGCATTTTGAGCATGCCTATTATCTGCTCTATGACACATCTGGTGGAAATATGGCTTTCATTATACCTCTCCTCGGCCTCAGTACTTATTCTCCTCAAGGATGTCATGAGCCACATCTTCAGTGGATGGCCCTTGTCTCTAAAGAGCCAGCCGGAAAGTCTGTTTGAAGGTGCAAAGAGCTGAGCGAGGGTGGACTGGCGAAGGATGAAAGAGTCATGGCAGCTGCCAGGGAATTTGGCGCACACATGCATGATGATCTTCCTATGGTTGCAGACCAGCTGCACATTGAAGGAGTGGAAGCCCTTGCGGTTGACAAAGACTCCTGGGTGATGATGGGGTGCCCTGATGGCGATGACACCCTGCACCCGTGGGAAGCCAGCCAGAGTGACAAAGCCAAATGCCCGCTCAGTAACACTGGCTTCATCAGTGGCAAAGTTGATACAATTGGCTAACTTGTCAAAGATGGCAGGCCAAGTAGAGATGAGAGAAGCAATCTGTCAATAGTGTGATAGATTCTACCAATGAGGTGAGACTGAATGGTAACTTTGCTGCAAACACTTGCAGCCTGTAGAAAGCTAAATCTGTGCTGGGAATGTAGAGGAATGTGATCAGCTATCAGGTGGGAGCTTTTATAATACATTTCATACTGTCAACTAATCAGCTGGATCAATGACCACTCAACTCCCCCCTCAGGTTGACAGATGTGGTTCCCGAGCTGCATGAATCCCATGGTCATCCAGGGAAATTTGAAAGGTGGGGGAAAAAGGTGCTTAAGTGTCTGACAACAAGGTGATAATGATTTCAATTAGGTCACCCGCCTCTGCCAATCGGGTCGCTGCTGCACCAGCAAATGCGCCCAAGGGAAAGGTGTGTGGGGGCGGTTTGACAGCGGGTTCCCGACCTGTTCCAACTTAGTTCAAATTTCCAACTAGACCTGATCGTGCTCGCATGGTCCCCAGAAAATTCCAGCCTTTATGTCCCAAATATCCGTTAAAACAAATCCACTTCTTCCACCAAACTCCAGCAGTTTTCTTCAGTTAAATTAAACACAATCTTTTGAAGCAACTTTGAGTGGAGTAGCATTTCTGCATCAAATTTCTAAAAACTGCAATATTTAAAATGTATTCATAAAATGCTTTTAAGTAAGACATTGGTAGCATTGAATTCTGTGTTTAAAGTGAACAGTGTTCGAATGAAAAAGCACATAGACCTTAGCCATTCCATCAGGGGAGAGTTGTTCAGTGAAAGCTGGTCACTGTACCATTGAGGAGGGTGGCAAATACAAGATAAAATAGACAAGTGGCCTCAGCACACTCTACAGAAACCAGTCGTATAGCTGCACTGGTCTGTGAGCAGATCACCTATCCAACCTGGGGATGGGAAATGGTGTGCTTACTGGGAAGGGGGAATATTAATAATAATATTAAATTTGAAGATATTTGAAAAGAACATTGTAACCCAAAAAAAAACTATTGATTTGAAAAGTGGTATGGTAATTTGGTGCTCTCCGAGTTAAAATACACCCATTATTGTTTTATAAATTCCTTATCGTTAATGAAACTGTTCATGAAATTTATTTTCATATGGCTGACCCTTTCTCCCGCTTTCCGAATTCTCGTTCTACCTGGACCCTTCCCTCTGGCCTCTTACCCTCTCTAGATCTTTTCATTGCAAACTGCTGCCATGACATCGGCCGTCTCCATTTCTCTGCTCCCCTCACTCACTCCAACCTACCTCCCTCTGAACTTGCAGCACTCCATTCTCTCAGATCCAACCCCAACATTGTCATTAAACCTGCTGACAAGGGTGGTGCTGTTGTTGTTTGGCGAACCGACCTCTACCTAGCGGAAGCTGAACGCCAACTCTCCGACACCTCCTCCTGCCTCCACCTAGACCATGACCCCACTACCGAACATCAAGCCACCATTTCCAAGACTGTCACTGACCTCATCTCCTCTGGAGATCTTCTCCCCACGGCTGCCAACCTCATAGTTCCCCAACCCCGCACAGCCCGCTTCTACCTCCTTCCCAAGATCCACAAACAGGACTGCCCTGGTAGATCCATCATTTCAGCCTGTTCTTGCCCCATGGAACTTATCTCTTCCTATCTCAACTCTATTTTTTCTCCCCTTGTCCAGTCTCTTCCCACCTACATCCACGACTCTTCGGACGCCCTCCGCCACTTTAACAGTTTCCAGTTTCCCGGCCCCAACTGCCTCCTTTTCACCATGGACGTACAATCCCTCTACACCTCCATCCCCCACCAGGATGGCTTGAGGGCGCTCTGCTTCTTCTTTGAACAGAGGCCCAACCAGTCCCCATCCACCACCACCCTCCTCCGCCTGGCTGAACTTGTTCTCACATTGAACAACTTCTCCTTTGACTCCACTCATTTCCTCCAAATCAAAAGTGTTGCTGTGGGTACCTGCATGGGTCCTAGCTATGCCTGCCTTTTCGTGGGATATGTGTCACACTCTTTGTTCCAGTCCTACTCGGGTCCCCTCCCTCACCTCTTTTTCCGGTACATTGATGATTGTATCAGTGCCGTCTCCTGCTCTCGCCCTGAACTAGAAAATTTCATTCACTTTGCTTCCAATTTCCACCCTTCCCTCACCTTCACATTGTCCACCTCTGACTCTTCCCTTCCCTTCCTCGACTTCTCCGTCTCCATCTCTGGGGATAGGTTATTGACTAACATTCACTACAAGCCCACTGACTCCCACAGCTACCTGGACTACACTTCCTCCCACCCCGCCTCCTGTAAGGACTCTATTCCATTCTCCCAGTTCCTCCGTCTCCGCCGCATCTGCTCTGACGATGCCACCTTCCATACCAGTGCTTCCGACATGTCTTCCTTTTTCCTCAACCGAGGATTCCCCTCTACTGTGGTTGACATGGTCCTCGACCGTGTCCGTTCTATCTCCCACATTTCTGCCCTCACCCCTGCCCCTCCCTCCCGGAACCATGATAGAGTTCCCCTTGTCCTCACCTTTCACCCCACCAGCCTCCACATTCAACGGATCATCCTCCGCCATTTCCGCCACCTCCAGCGTGATCCCACCACCAAACGCATCTTCCCCTCACCTCCCCTTTCAGCATTCCGTAGGGACCGCTCCCTCCGCGACAACCTAGTCCACTCCTCTACCACCCCCAACACCCCTTCCCCTTCACCCGGCACCTTCCCGTGCAAGCGCAGGAGATGCAACACATGCCCTTATACCTCCCCCCTTCCCACTGTCCAGGGCCCCAAACACCCCTTCCAGGTGAAACAGCGATTTACTTGTACTTCTTACAATTTAGTACACTGTATTCGCTGCTCACAATGTGGTCTCCTCTACATTGGGAGACCAAACGCAGATTGGGTGACCGCTTTGCAGAACACCTCTGTTCAGTCCGTAAGGGGGACACCGAGTTCCCGGTGGCCTGTCACTTTAACTCACCACTCCATTCTCACTCAGGCCTCACCGTCCTTGGCCTCTTGCATTGTTCCATGGAAACTCAGCGTAAGCTCAAGGAACAGCACCTCATCTTTCGATTAGGCACTCTGCAGCCCTCTGGACTCAACATAGAGTTCAACAATTTCAGATCATAACCTCGGCCCCTATCACATATATATATTTTCTTTTCTTTTCTTCCCTCCCACATGGCAGCTGTCCTTCATTCTGCCAGCGCAATTCACACCCCATCTAGAGCCATCCTTTGTTCCTTAACCTGTCCCATTACCACCTCCTCTCGCCTTGAATATCTCTTAATGTCTCTTAATCTCTCCTGCTTTCTATCCTATCACTGACCTTCCCTTTTGTTCTTTCATCCCCTCCCCCTTTTCCCAGTCCCTAAACCTGCTTTTCATTTCCTGCTTTTTTCCAGTTCTGACGAAAGGTCATCGACCTGAAACGTTAACTCTGTTTCTCTCTCCATGGATGCTGCCCTGGCCTGCTGAGTTTTTCCAGCATTTTCTGTTGTTATTTCATGAAATTTATTGTTTCCTTTGCTTCCTACAGCGTTGACTGACAAATGAGAGTCACCTCACCATTTGTTTAAAGATTAATCCTTTCACTCTGATTTTATTTTGCTTTTTCTGTAGAAGACTATCACTTACTCATTTCACTTTTACCCAAACAATGGTGTCCTGATGGGATTCTTATTAAACTGGATTTGTTACTTCATCTGCTGTTGGTAACACAATCATGGCTACTACGCTTCTACCACCCCAATCTGCCAAATGAAAATCATTGAAAAAATAAGTAACTCTCACAATGACCTCGCAGGGAAAGGCAACATTTAGTGTAGGGCTAAGCTATAAAGACTAGAAGGTACAAAGTTTTATTCCCAGTCTGTTCCGAGGAGGCTGATCACAGATGGGGAGCAGTTGAGGTTCTGCAGCCAACCACAGTGCCTCTGACGAAGGGTTTCGACCTGAAACATTAACTCTATTTCTCTCTCCATGGATGTTGCCTGGCCTGCTGAGTTTTTCCAGCATTTTCTGTTGTTATTTCACAGTGCCTCTGAGGTTGGCAAGGGCAACTTCACTCAGGGTTCCCACTCCAAATTGCTATCCAGTGCCCTGATGGAAAGTGTGGGGACTGATATTGGGTGAGGACAGGGCCACGTACTGCTATGATGCGTTACAGAAACATAAGAAAGCTGAGAGCGAGAAAAGCCACTTGTCCCATCAGAGCTGCTCCTTCCACAGTCCATCCTGACGTTATCAATCACAGACTCCCCCTTCCACCCATGATCTCTGTACTCTCTTGCTGGCCCCCAAGTAAACCAAACAGATCCATTAATTTCTTTAAAATTCGCAATCCACTTTCTTGATGGGTGTTGATTCAGTTCCTTCCTAAAAAAAATTCTCGGAATCTGGGCATCGCTGGAAAGGCCAGTATCTATTGCCCATCTCCATCTGCCTTGTGCAGTTTGGTACAACTGAGTGGCTTGCTAGGCCACTTCAGAGGGCAGTTAGGGGTTAGCCAAGTTGGTGTGGGACTGGAGTCACATATAGACCAGACATTAGGTTTCCTTCCCTAAAGTTATAAATTGACTCGGAATCAACTGCTTTTTCGGGTAGTCTGTTCCACGTATCCACAGTCGTGTGGGGAAAAAAATTAACCAATCTCTAATCTTGCTTGAAGCTTGTCAATCTTGTAATTGTATCTTCAAGCTCTGCATTCACTTATCTCAATGTTATCTATACCTTTCATTATTCTAAAGATCTGGATCATATCTCATCTCATAGAATCATAGAAAGTTACAGCACGGAAGGAGGCCATTTCGGCCCATCGCATCTGCGCCGACCAACAAAGAGCTATCCAGCCTAATCCCACTTCCCAGCTCTTGGTCCGTAGCCCTGCAGGTTAGAGCATCCCAAGTGCACATCCAAGTACTTTTTAAATGTGGTTAGGGTTCCTGCCTCTACCACCCTTTCAGGCAGTGAGTTCCAGACCCCACAACCCTCTGGATGAAGAAATTTCCCCTCAAATCCCCTCTAAACCTTCCACCAATTACTTTAAATCTGTGCCCCCTGGTTTTTGACCCCTCTGCTAAGGAAAATAGGTCCTTTCTATCTACTTTATCTATGCCCCTCATAATTTTATACACCTCAATAAGGTCTCCCCTCAGCCTCCACTGTTCCAAGGAAAACAGACCCAGCCTATCAAGTCTTTCCTCATAGCTAAGATTCTCTACTCCCGGCAACATCCTTGTAAATCTCCTCTGTGCCCTCTCTAGTGCAATCACATCTTTCCTGTAATGTGGTGACCAGAACTGCACGCAGTACTCTAGCTGAGGCCTAACTAGTGTTTTATACAGTTGATGTGCCAAATAACTGCCTGAATCTAAGAGGTTAAAGCTTAAAACTAAAGGCTTTTATTAAGTAAGAACATGGCATCGAGTTAACACAAGGCAGCCATCATTCATCACCAACCCAGCCCTTATGAGTAAGACTCACACCAATCCGGAGGATCCAGAGGGGCGGGGCTAGGGAGGAGCATTAGTGGTTACATCTGTAGAACATTCCAGACATTAGCAAGTACAACAACAACAGACAATACAAATGCCAGAACACAGAGTTATTTCATCATATTCACCCCCTGCCATAGATTCAGTCTGTCAGGACGTCTGATAGTCCTCTGGGAACGACGTAACTCTTGCTGAGGCTCCTCCCAGAGTACTAACTCCAGTTCATTTGAATTCCCAGAATCATCAGTGTTTTCCACACTGAGGATTTGTGTCTCTGAAGGTCCAATACCACGATTGAAAACTCTACTCTCAGAGTCGAACTCTTTTGGAGCTCCAGCAGGTGCAAGATCTTTAATAGAGACCGTATCCTCTCACCCATCCGGATATTGAATGTATGCATACTGGGGATTAGCATGGAGGAGTTGTATTTCCTCCACCAGTGGATCAGTCTTGTGGCCTCTCACATGTCTGCGCAACAGCACAGGGCCCGTGGTCGTCAACCATGTGGGTAACGATACTCCATTAGTAGCTTTTCTTGGAAAGCTAAACATCCTTTCATGAGGGGTGGCATTCGTCGCTGTACACAAAAGAGACCTTATGGAATGCAGCACATCTGGCAGGACATCCTGCCAGCGAGAGGTCGGCAGGCCTCGTGACTTCAGAGACAGTACGATAGCCTTCCACACTGTCGCATTTTCTTTCTCGACCTGCCCATTACCACGAGGGTTATAGCTGGTAGTTCTACTCGTTGCAATCCCTTTCGATAGCAAAAACTGTCGCAATTCTTCGCTCATAAAGGAAGAACCCCTATCACTATGTATATAGTTAGGCATGCCAAACAAGGAAAACAGTTGGCAGAGGCATTTAATTACAACAGCACTGGTCACATCCGGACAGGGGATAACAAAAGGGAACCGAGAGTACTCGTCTATAATATTAAGAAAATAGACATTACGGTCGCTCGATGGAAGGGGACCTTTATAATCGAGACTCAAACGCTCAAATGGTCGAGTTGCTTTAATAAGATGAGCTGGCTCGGACGGCTTATAGAAGCGGGGTTTGCATTCAGCACAAACATGACAGGTTCTGGTCATTGTCCGGACCTCCTCAATAGAGTAGGGTAGATTGTGGGACTTAATGAAGTGGTTCATTCTGGTAACCCCAGGGTGGCAGAGTGCGTCGTGGAGATTTTGAAGCTTATCTATACCTAGACTAGCACATACTCCTCGTGACAAAGCATCCGATGGCTCATTGAATACTCCAGGCCTGTACTGAATATCATAGTCATATGTTGACAGTTCTATTCGCCATCTTAAAATCTTATCATTTTTGATCTTGCCTCTCTGCTTAGTATTGAACATAAAGGCCACAGATCGCTGGTCCGTAATAAGCGTAAAACGTTGGCCAGCGAGATAATGTCTCCAATACCTGACTGCGATAATCGCCTGTGCCTCCTTTTCCACTGAAGAATGTCGAACTTCTGGTCCTTGCAATGTATGAGAGAAGAAAGCTACTGGTCTACCAGCTTGGTTAAGAGTTGCTGCCAACGCAAAATCAGATGCATCACTTTCCACTTGAAAAGGGATCTTCTCATCCACGGCACATAGCACTGCCTTCTCAATGTCCCATTTGATATTAAAGAAAGCCTCCTGAGCTTCCGCCGATAGCGGAAAAGACGTCAACTTAATAAGAGGTCGGACTTTATCTGAGTAGCTAGCCACCCACTGGGCATAGTATGAGAAGAATCCCAGACACCTTCTTCAAGCTTTTACAGTGTGAGGTAAAGGTAATTCCTTAAGTGGGCGTAATCTTTCAGGATCTGGCCCAATTACCCCATTCTCCACAACGTAACCAAGAATACACAAACGTGTAGTATTGAAGGTACACTTGTTTTCGTTGTAGGTCAGGTTTAACCTCTTTGCAGTCTCTAGGAATTTCGCGAGATTTTGATCATACTCCCGTTGGTCATGCCAACAGATAGTAACATTGTCCAGGTACGGGAATGTTGCTTCCAACGCGTATTCATCCACCATATGATCCATCTCCCGTTGGAAGACGGATACCCCATTCGTCACTCCAAAGGGCACCCTAAGGAATTGGTACAGGCGCCCATTAGCTTCGAAGGCCGTATAAGGTCGGTCTTCTATTTTGATGGGGAGTTGATGGTAGGCAGACTTTAAATCAATGGTGGAGAACACGCGGTACTGAGCTATCTGGTTCACCATCTCAGAAATACGAGGCAAAGGATAGGCGTCTAATTGGGTATACAAGTTTATAGTCTGGCTATAATCGACCACAAATCTTTTCTTTTCATTAGTTTTAACCACCATCACCTGGGCACGCCACGGGCTATTACTGTGTTCGATGATTCCCTCCCGTTGAAGCCTTTCCACTTCCTCTTTTATAAATGTTTTATCTTCTGAACTATACCGTTGACTCTTAGTCGCTATAGGTCTACAATTAGGAGCAAGGTTCACGAACAAAGAAGGCGGACTTACTTTTAAAGTAGAAAGGCCGCAGACTGTGAGTGGAGGCTGAGATCCACCATACTTAAGGATAACGCTCTCATGCTGACACTGGAAGTCCAAGCCTAAAATTAAGTTCACACACAACTGAGGTAATATGAGGAGTTTAAAGTCCTTATACTCCGTATCCTTAACAGTCAATGTGACTTTACAATATCCAGTTACCTCCGAAGTAAGGGACTTGGACGCCATCACAATTTCACTTGGAGTAGGATACACCTTCAATGAACAGGAGTTAACAAGGTTGGGGTGTATAAAACTTTCAGTACTGCCACAGTCTATCAAACACCCAGTAGGACGACCATTAATCTTGATGTCCATCATAGATTTCGACAAGGAACACGGTATGGTCTGGTCAACCATAGCTAAGGCTAGAGTAAAACGATAGGCCGCAGCAGAGAAGACATCGGGTACAGGATTACCCTTACACACTTTACTAAAATGTCCCCGTTTCTTACATTTAAAACAGGTAGCCTCTCTGGCTGGGCATCTTTGCCTGGGGTGTTTAGATTGGCCACAAAAATAACACTTAGACCCATGGGGTACAGCCGCAACAATAGGATTAAGTGGAGGCTCCATTGGTGTTATGGATGCCTCCATACTCGGAACACATGAGGCTGAGAGAGACGCATGGGCTGATGCATACACTTCTAAATTCTTCTGGGTTACATCTAACGATCGAGCAGTAGCGACGACCGTTTTTAAAACTAACGAGTCGTTCTCGAGGAGTCTCTGTCTAATATAATTAGATCGGAGGCCAGATATGAAAGAATCGCAGATGGCTTCTTCCTGATACACTATGGCAGAGAAAGCCTTGTAGTTGCAATCCTTAGCCAAAGCCTTAAGGTCCTGCAGGAAATCGTCCAGGGATTCCTCGGGTAATTGCCTGCGAGTAGACAAAAGATACCTGGCGTATACTTCATTAACCGACTTAAGGTACTGGGCCTTAAGAGCTGCGAGGGCCTCTTCATATGTAGTAATATCTTCAATTATAGAGTAAGCTTGATGACTTACCAAGTTGGTTAGAAGACCCAACTTGTTAACCGTCGGATCGATCGATGCAATGAAGTGTTCAAAACATCGAAACCAATGCGTAAATTTCTTCGATGCATCTGCCAAATGGGGATCGATATCCAGACGCTCTGGTTTCAAAAATCGATCCATCTTCCAAAAGTTGTTACTTAATAAAATTGATGTGCCAAATAACTGCCTGAATCCAAGAGGTTAAAGCTTAAAACTAAAGGCTTTTATTAAGTAAGAACATGGCATCGAGTTAACACAAGGCAGCCATCATTCATCACCGACCCAGCCCTTATGAGTAAGACTCACACCAATCCGGAGGATCCAGAGGGGCGGGGCTAGGGAGGAGCATTAGTGGTAACATCTGTAGAACATTCCGGACATTAGCAAGTACAACAACAACAGACAATACAAATGCCAGAACACAGAGTTATTTCATCACAACAGTTGAAGCATAACCCCCCCTGCTCTTGTATTCTATGCCACGGCTAATAAAGGCAAGCATTCCGTATGCCTTCTTAACCACCTTATCTACCTGGCCTGCTACGTTTAGGGATCTGTGGACATGCACTCAAAGGTCCCTTCGTTCCTCTACACTACTCAGTGTCCTACCATTTAATGTGTATTCCTTCTTCAAATGGTATGTTGGCCTTCGTAGCGAGAGGGTTTGAGTACAGGAACAAGGATGTCTTGCTGCAGTTGTACAGGGCCTTGGTGAGACCACATCTTGAGTATTGTGTGCAGTTTTGGTCACCTTATCTGAGGAAGGATGTTCTTGCCATGGAAGGAGTGCAACGAAGATTCACCAGGCTGATACCTGGGATGGCAGGAATGATGTATGAGGAGAGATTGGGTCGATTGGGCTTATACTCGCTGGGGTTTAGAAGAATGAGAGGGGATCTCATTGAAACATATAAAATTCTGACAGGACTGGACAGACTAGATGCAGGAGGGATGTTCCCAATGATCGGGGAGTCCAGAACCAGGGGTCACAGTCTAAGGATAAGGGGTAAGCCATTTAGGGCAGAAATGAGGAGGAATTTCTTCACCAAGAGAGTGGTGAACCTGTGGAATTCTCTACCACAGAAGGCAGTAGAGGCCAATTCATTAAATATATTCAAGAAGGAGTTGGATATATTTCTTAAGGCTAAAGGGATCAAGGGGTATGGGGAGAAAGCAGGGACAGGGTACTGAATTTGGATGATCAGCCATGATCGCATTGAATGGCGGAGCAGGCTCGAGGGGCCAAATGGCCTACTCCTGCTCCTATCTTCTATGTTTCTATGTTTCAGTATCCACCACATAGCCGATTTTAGTATCATCTGCAAACTTCTTAATCATACCCCCTATATTCCAGTCTAGATCATTGATATATACCACAAAAAGCAAGGGACCTTGTACTGAGCCCTGCGGAACCCCACTGGAAACAGCCTTCCAGTCACAAAAACACCCATCAACCATTACCCTCTGCTTCCTGTCTCCAAGTCAGTTTTGAATCCAACTTGACACTTTGCCCTGGATCTCAAGGGCTTTTAACTTCGTGACCAGTCTGCCATGTGGAACTTCATCAAAAGCCTTGCTAAAGTCCATATAAACTACATCAAATGCACTACCCTCATCTACCCTCCTTGTTACCTACTCAAAAAATTCAATCAAGTTTGTCAGACATGACCTTCCCTTAACAAATCCGTGCTGACTATCCTTGATTAATCCATGTCTTTCTAAATGAAGATTTATCCTGTCCTTTAGAATTCTTTCCAATAATTTTCCGACCACCAAGGTTAGGCTGACTGGCCTGTAATTACTCGGTCTATCCTTTTCTCCCTTTTTAAACAAGGGTATCACATTAGCAGTCCTCCAGTCCTCCGGCACCACACCTGAAGTCAGAGAGGATTGAAAAATGATGGTCAGGGCATCTGCTATTTCCTCTTTTGCTTCGCTTAACAGCCTGGGATACATTTCATCCGGGCTTGGGGATTTATCCACTTTTAAAGCTGCTAAACCCCTTAATACTTCCTCTCTCACTATGTTTATTTCATCTAATATTTCACACTCCTCCCCCCGATAGCAATGTCTGCTTCGCCCCTCTCCTTTGTGAAAACAGACGCAAATATTCATTAAGAACCCTACTGACGTCTCCCGCCTCCACACACAGATTACCCTGATGATCTCAGTTTACTTTGTTTCAATGAAAATAACTTCAGTGCTTGAGTCATTTTCTCAGTTCAGTCTTCTAAGGCTTAGAATCATCCTGATCACTCTTCTCTGAGCGGTCGATTATGTATTTATATCCTTCTTGACATAGGATGCCCAAAGCTGCACACCATATTACAGAATTGAGCTCACCAGTGACCTATACAACATTTTAACTTGTTCTGACATTGGATAGCCAATGTGAAGCAGTGATCTTTAAGGCACTGGGGTGCACTAATCTACTCTCACACATGAAGAATGACTAGAGAAATGTATTAGAGGGCTGTTAATGGACTCGAGCAAGAGTCAGAACCTTCAGAACAGGAGGGGAGAAAAGTGAAAAGAAAATAACGTATGATTAAGCATCATAGTAGCACTTCTGCTGTCTTGCAGGGCCACTGTTTTACTGGGCGGTGCAAGGCTTCAAGTGCTCACCCACCCGCAGCCTGACCTCTGACCTCCCCCGTTCTCTAGCGTACACGGTACTATGACAAGTATGACATGCCGGCACACAGATAGGGTGAAGGGAAACAGCACCAGTATTTGGTGATTAATGTCTTAATTTAATTATTCCATATGTAGTCTTATTAAAGTATTCATAGAATTAGAGGCTCTTACAGCACAGAAGGTGGCCATTTGGCCAAGCGTGCCTGTGCCGGCTCAAGTATGTGTGATGCAACCAATGGTGTTAATGATATTCAGTATTAACGATATTTAGTTATTCACTGTAAGCCTAGATTTAGTTTCAGTCAGCCTTAACCCACATTTCACTTTACATGATGATTGTTATTTTTTACATGAATCAGTTAAATTTAACATATCTACAGCAGCCTGTGAAAACATGGACATAAACTAAATATAGTTCAACCATTCTGTGTATATTCTTAGAAAGCTCACAGCCATAATAGAAAAAGAAGAGATATTCAAACAAAATTGTTCAAATACTAAGATGTACTATTTTACAGTGAGCTTCTGTATGAACTCAGTGGAACAACTGCACTGCATAAAAGTGCATTGTTAATATAAATCATTAAAAGAAAAAACAAACATCATTTGGAAGTCACAAGTCCTGAAAACCCAGATTTAATGGTGTCTTTCGAAACAATTAGGCCACTTTGTACTGTATATTTATATCAAATAGCACACTAGGCATGGTGCGGAGTTGTATGGCAAAACTGGCCAGACTGGGCAATTCATCCTCATACCATTGCCTAAATCACTGATATGCAGCGTCCAATGTTATCCTATGGATTATTTGGAATAATGTTAAAAGGGAATTAAATGGTCCTGGAATCAGTTTTGAAAATCCTTTAAATCAGAGCATTTGAGAAAAAATTGGACATTGAGACTCAGACATTGCTATCCACCATGTCCATCTGCCATGATAATTACTAAAACTGCTTTATTCTCCCACAATACAAGCTACAGTATTCTATTACAATGGTGCTTATCTGTATGTGGATGGACATCAAAACCACTGGAATGTAATCTACAAATATCGACACGAATATGATTTCAGCCTTTCCACGTTTCAAGAGCTTGAGTTCCAGGTCACACAGTAGTTCACGCCACTGTGATGCTTGGCACAATCTTGTCTGCACTATCTGCGAGACCACAGGAATTACTTTAAAGTTGCAAGATTAATTTCTGTCGAGCAACTCTGAAAAGTTCTGTGGGGGAAACAAAAAAGCAAGAGATGTAAAAGCTTTGGACACAGCAGCTTTAAAATGGCCCTGGATTGTTAAACCACACTTATCCTATTAGAATACATAAGAACATAAGAAATAAGAGCAAGAGTAGGACATATGGCCCTTCGAGCCTGCTCCGCCATTCAATAAGGTCATGTCTGATCATTGACCTCAACTCCACTTTCCCATCTGATCTCCTTATCCCTTGATTCCCCTAGAATCCAAAAATCTATCTATCCCAGCCTTGAATATACTCAAAGACTCAGCATGCACAACCCTCTGGGGCAGAGAATTCCAAAGATTCACAACCCACTGAGTGAAGAAATTCCTCCTCATCTCAGTCTTAAACCCCTTATCTTGAGACTATGCCCCCTAGTTTTAGACACTCCAGACAGGGGAAACAACCTCTCAGCATCTACCCTGTCAATCCCCTTCAGAATCTTGTATGTTTCAATGAGATCATCTCATTCTTCTAAACTCCAGAGAGTATAGGCCCATTCTACACAATCTCTCATCATAACACAGCCCTCTCATCCCAGGAATCAATCTAGTGAACCTTCATTGCACCGCCTCCAAGGCAAGTATACCCTTCCTTAGATAAGGAGACCAAAACTGTGCACAGTACTCCAGGTGTGGTCTCACCAAGGCCCTGTACAATTGTAGCAAGACTTCCTTACTCTTATACTCTAACCCCCTTGCAATAAAGGCCAACATGCCATTTGCCTTCCTTATTGCTTGCTGTACCCGCATGCTAGCTTTCTGTGTTTCTTGCATGAGGGCACGCAAATCTCTGTGAGCACCAACATTTGAAAGTTTCTCACTGTTTAAAAAATATTCTGTTTTTCTATTCTTCCTACCAAAGTGAATAAGCTCACATTTCCCTACATTATACTGTATCTGCCACCTTACTGCCCACTCACTTAGTCTATCTATATCCCTTTGCAGACTCTTTGTGTTCTCCTCACAGCTTACTGTCCCACCTAGCTTTGTATCATCAGCAAACTTGGATACATTACACTCGTATCGATTGTAAATAGCTGAGGCCCCAACACTGATCCTTGCGGCACCCCACTAGTTACAGCCTGCCAACCTGAAAAAGATCCGTTTATCCCTACTCTCTGTTTTCTGTCCGTTAACCAATCCTCTATCCATGCTACTATATTACCCCCAACCCCGTGAGCCCTAATCTTGTGTAATAACCTTTTATGTGGCACCTTATCGAATGCCTTTTGGAAATCCAAATATACTACATCCACTGGTTCCCCTTTATCTACCCTGCTAGTTACATCCTCAAAAAACTCTAATAAATTTGTCAAACACGATTTTCCTTTCATAAAACCCTGCTGACTCTGCCTAATCATGTTATGATTTTCTAAGTGACTTGATACCACTTTCTTAACAATGGTTTCCATCATTTTCCGGATGACTGATGTCAGGCTAACTGGCCCGTAGTTCCCTGTTTTTTCTCTCTCTCCTTTCTTGAATAGCGGTGTTACATTTGCAAACTTCCAATCCGCTGGGACCATTCTAGAATCGAGGGAATTTTGGAAGATCAAAACCAATGCATCCATTATCTCTTCAGCCACCTCTTTTAGAACCCTGGGATGTAGGCCGTCAGGTCCAGGGGATTTGTCGGCTTTTAGTCCCATTAGTTTCTCTAGTACTTTTTCTCTACTTATATTATTTATGTTAAGTTCCTCACCCTCATTAGACCCTTGGTTCCCCACCATTTTTGGTACACACCCTCCTGAGATTTAAATTGAAAATAAAACCACAGAAGGACTAGCAAGAACATGACCAAAAGGGGGGGAAAGGTGTTTATTTCTCTGCACACATCTAAGTGCATCTCATACATTTTTTTAATTGTAAATTTCTGGCTTCCAAGACAGAAATTCCTGCTTCTATCCAAAGTTGCCACTTCAATTTCTAAGGGAGCAGCAGAATATGCACCCACAATTTTGGCAAGAACTTCATTTTGGAAGAGTTTCCAAGTTGGAGTCTGCATAAACCAACATCTTCAGGAAGATCACACCATGTCTGAAACACTTCAAAAACATGCAATAAATGGCCTTGCCAGCGACGCCCACATCCCATAAATGAATTTAAAAAAAAATTGTTACAGAGATTGGAGCAAAATCACATTCTGCTGCCATCTTGGAGCAGAATCACATTCTGCTGCCATCTTGGATAACACAGAGCCAATCCCATCACCATGGTAACAACTGTACACTATTACCATAATTACACTGCCTGAACACCACACTGACAGAATGACAAGTCCCCTGTAATTGAGCTGTCCAGAGATGCTGCTTGTATCCTGTTCCACCACTTGCCATATTAGTTTGAGCCCTATGCCATTTACAAAGATATGAAAATACTACTTCCTCAAAACTTCCGCTTGTCTTTGTGGCCTGCAGTGGAAAATATTTTAAAAGAGAGCATTCATACCTTCCAAACTGGCAAAACAAACTGGAAACAAACCACAGTAACAGGGATTGAACAACTGCCACTATTTTCGATTCAGACTGTGCCTCCTGTATATTTGAAATGAAAACCAGACTTTAAAAATGAAGCTTGCAAGAGACAGCTATAATAAGCATTTACATTTTACAGGCCTCCTCCAGAAATACACCAACGTGTTGTTAATCTGTTGGCTGAGAACTAAATATTCCTAATAATTGTACCAATTTGGTATTTTACTGGGGCCCGCGTCCCACTGTGCAGTGATTACATCAACTACTTTGGCAGGAGTGCTGAGTTGATACTGAACGCGAGCATCTGGTAAGAGCAACACCACAAAAATAGAACTGTTTCCCCTCTTATTACAAAAAATAAAATGTGTTTTCTGCTGGAATTTTGTCTCATTGAGAGTCACTAGTATTCTGGTTTTTTTTGAAGAACTATATAAGCCTTGAGTTTCCTCAGACCTTCTGGCCTAGAAATTGAGTGGGCTTTGCGCCCATTTTGCGGCGCTAGAGGTCATTGCGCTGGACTTACAGCCGGTTCAGAAATTCCCTGGGGCCCTTCCATCGGCGGTAGACCGGTTGCGCTGCACCGGCACCGATGACGTCATCGGTGTGCGCAGCGTCCCGGTTGCCGTGGTGACGGGCCCCAGCGCCGAAATTGAGTTGCGGCCGCCTCGCCTGTGGCAGCCGCAACTAAGACTCTGGCAACCGAGTCTTACAGGAGTTTGCGCCGGCGCATTAAGGTCGCGCGGCGGCCGGCCGCTTTCCCGCCGGCCGCCTGCCCGCACCTCCCTCCCCGGACTCCTCCACCACCCCCCCCGCGGAACAGATGCTTCTGGGCTGCGAGCCCGGCACTTCCCCGAGGTGCCGGGCTCATTTTTGTGAAGATTTTACCGGCCAGCGGGTGGGTGCAGGCAGCTCCTCCTTAACTGAAGGAGGAGGCCTGCACTTCCCGAGCCTGCCGCACCGCATCGGGCGCCGCAGCGCCGGAATAGCGCCGCAATGCGGCAGGTAGCGCCCATTTTCAGGCGCAAACACCCTTCAGTAGCGCCGGCAGCCGTTTGGGCGCGGCGCTACTGAATTTTTGGCGCGCGCAGGGGGACTTAGCGCCGGCGCTAACTTTCCGGCGCTAAAGCCCTGGCGCGGCGCCAACTGAATTTCTAGGCCTCTGTCTCTGCAACGCCATAACCTTGTCGGAGGTGCGGTGGACCTGCATAACTGGGGCTTCCACTGCACTTCTAACTAAGTTACTATGGCACAGCAGCAGAAAGTTCGAGGAAATTCAGGGCCTACATTTTTTTTTACATAAAAGGTGGTGGTGGGGGTGGGGGGGGACTTTGATCAGCACCATGTCTACTCCAAAAGAACTTGAGGCTGTTTACAGAGATGCCCCAAATGCTTCTGTACTATAATGGCAGGCCTGACCCCCCCAGTGTAAACATTAAGAATAAAAGTACACGAGGGAGTTCGGGCTTCAACAGACGCATCTGGTTAAAACTGCATTGATTGTTTCTGTGCTGGTTTTATAATTAAAGGAAAAGTGGGGAGCATCACAACTAAAACAGGGCACACCCACTGCTATGTTTGTTCCCTCAAAGTTAAACGTACAGGAGGGTCCTGCTCTGCGCATCAGGCACAGAAGGCATTCGATGAGGTGCCACATAAAAGGTTATTGCACAAGATAAGAGCGCACGGGGTTGGGGGTAATATATTGGCATGGATAGGGGATTGGCTAACTAACAGAAAACAGAGAGTCGAGAGAAATGGGTCATTTTCCAGTTGGCAATCAGTAACTAGTGGGGTGTCACAAGGATCAGTGCTGGGGCGTCAACTATTTACAATCTATATTAATGACTTGGATGAAGGGACCGAGTGTACTGTAGCCAAATTTGCTGATGATACAATAGGTGGGTTAGCAAGTTGTGAGGAGGACTCAGAGTCTGCAAAGGGATATAGATAGGTTAAGTGAGCGGGCAAAAATTTGGCAGATGGAGGATAATGTGGGAAAATGTGAGGTTATCCACTTTGGAAGGAAGAATGAAAAAGCAAATTATTATTTAAATGGAGTGAGACTACAAAATGCTGCGGTACAAAGGGATCTGGGGGTCCTAGTACATGAAACACAAAAAGTTAGCATGCAGGTACAGCAAGTAATTAGGAAGGCTAATGGAATGTTGGCATTTATTGCAAGGGGTATGGAGTATAAAAGTAGGGAACTTTACAGGGCCCTGGTGAGACCGCACCTGGAGTACTGCGTACAGTTTTGATCTCCATATTTAAGGAAGGGTATATTTGCATTGGAGGCAGTACAGAGAAGGTTCACTAGGTTGATTCCTGGGATGAAGGGGTTGACGTATGATGAAAGGCTGAGCAGGTTGGGCCTATACTCATTGGAGTTTAGAAGAATGAGAGGTGGTCTTATTGAAACATATAAGATTTGGAGGGGGCTTGACAGGGTGGATGCTGAGAGGCTGTTTCCCCTAGTGGAGGAATCTAGAACTAGGGGGCATAGTTTCAGAATAAGGGGTCGCCCATTTAAGACAGAGATGAGGAGGAATTTCTTCTCTCAGAGGGTCGTGAATCTTTGGAATTCTCTACCCCGGAGAGCTGTGGAGGCGGAGTCATTGAATATATTCATGGCGGAGATTGACAGACATTTAAACTACAAGGGGGTCAAGGGGTATGGGGAGAGAGTGGGAAAGTAGTGTTGAGGCCAAGATTGGATCAGCCATGATCTTACTGAATGGCAGAGCAGGCTCGAGGGGCTGAATGGCCTACTCCTGCTCCTGTTTCTTATGTTCTTATGTGTCGAGAGAGAGATGGTCCACAGAGGGCAACAAGCTCAACACCGATACAAGCCACCTGGGCCGCCAACAGCCAGAAAAGACGACAGCCTCTTCTATCAGAGGTGCTGGTGACAAACATTTCTGACAGTGGGCCTTGCCCCTTCCAGAGGTAACAGCAGCGCCTCGTTTATCAGCGCTGTTAGCAGAGTCAGGCCTGCTGTCGGTTGCTGTGATTGGGTTGCCAACTTTGGTTGTATGTGTTCCTGAAGGTTTCATCATATGACCTCCTGCCTTCCACTGCCTCGCCCCCCACGCTCCCGCCATTGGTCACCCAACATGTCCATCCTCACAGCGCACCACCTTCCCATGCTAACTGTTAGTCAAAACAACCTATTTCCCTATCTTCAATATTTTTATAGCTAATAGACAATATTCAAAGAAAACAAAAAGAAACAGTTTTTTTAATACCCCCTATGATTTTGCTCCTGGGTTGCTCGAAGCAGTGTCCTGGAGAATAATCTTGAATTCCTGGAGGCTCCAGGGCAATCCTGGAGACTCCAGGGCAATCCTGGAGGGTTGGGAACCCTACACTGTGCTGAGTGCTTTAGTGAGAACTCAACTCCAATATGTAACTCATTTGCAGTAACATCGTAACATGAAACAATTACAATTACAAATATGCTGCAAAGTAATATTTCAATGTAGGTTCCTGTTCGGTGACAAATCTGAAAGAGAAAACTAAAATATTACAAAGTGCGGTTTAAACATGGACACAGCTGTTAAAAAAAACTTCATAGAGACAAGCGTTCATGTGACAATGAAATCGATTCCTGCATTATTCATCATCAGGCTTCACAGACACAGAAAACACACAAAACACATTGCAGGAAGGCAGTAATGTGCTTATCACGGTGAAGGCATGCGCAGGATAAAGTGAAGGCTTTTTATTTCTGTACAGTGCAGGCCCTCTGCTGCAGTACATTATTCTCCCTCTACACTTCTGCTCCATAGTCTTGAAAAACATGTCTTCAACTTTGTGGAGGGTTAATCCTCTACCCAACCCAAAACAGCAAAACAGAGCGATCCCTTCATAAGGGGTGAAGAACAAGTGGAAAAAGCTGCAGGGAGATTTTTGAATGTAAATTTATATCCCAAGTTTCAAATATTTATGGTACAGACATGAATCATCCCGACTGGCAGTGCTGGCAGAGAATTTATACAAACACCACACACCAAACACCTAGCCAAGAATAGTGTTACTTTCTGGTATAAATATAATCCTTGGTCTCAACACTCAATAGATCTCAAAGGCTCATCATCATCATACTGATAAAAGCATTGATTCATTTTCAAACGCTTTTTAAAAATGTCAGGATTAAGTAACCAGCTGCACAGATGAAACAGCTGCCCTAATGCTTTCTAACTTAATACAAGTGCAGTGAGATTATTTTCAGAGTACGTTCCTGTTGTTTCTATGCTTTAATGCGTTCAATCAAGCACGTAGATACGTCGAATTAAATCAGAGTCAGGCAGACAGGCTTATAACTGCGATGTTCACTTTATTGCGTAAAATGGCCGACTGCCATTTTCCCGGGTAATTCCCATAATGCAATTCACATTACATTACTGTATTGACTGGTGTCAAACTCGCAATCAATACACGACATCCCCCTTTTCCTTGGAAACAAATGTGCAGTTTACAAACAGTTGCTTACAATAACACTGCATAACTTATTTGGTTTATAAACTTTTTACAAACTTGTGTCTTACCACACAACTAAATAATTCCCAGGTTTAAACATTTAACATCACCCATGCAGTTCTCGCACAGTTTATGTTGTGACATAATCAGACAGTCTTTGGGGTTTTTCTTTTAACCCTTTGAGGTCTGGCTGTATTGGGTATGTCTGACATGTTGGTGTCAGTGGGTATTGCCTGTGTCACAGTGGTATGTGTGTCAGGGTCTACTATACTGTCCTCAGTCCCTTGTGTTTCCTCCTGCTCATGGAGTGTCTCCTTTGGTCCATTGGTTCTGTATTTCTTCACAAACGTAGTGTTTCTCGAGTAGCGTGCTCCGTCTGGAGATTCTACTACTACTTGACTCCCTGTTTTACTCAAAACTTTGTGGGGTGTGGCATTAAAAGGAGTGGTGAACTTGTCCACTTTGTCCTGCCGTACCAGCACCGTGTCGCCAACTTCCGCCTCTGAATATTGTGTTCTCCGCTGTTCATCTGCATAGAGTTTGGACTTGCCTTTTTGTTCTGCGTCCCGGTCACGTACTTCCATGTCTGCGCACGACTCTGTGATGTCTGGCAGCTTTCCTCTCATTTTCCGTTTAAAGAGCAGCTCTGCTGGGCCCTTTCCTGTCGTGGCATGGTCAATGCTCCTGTACACAATCACATATTTTCTAAGTTCACGTTTCCAATCTAGTCCTTCTGACTGAGCAATTCTGATTCTCTTCATCAGTGATGCATTCTGGCGCTCGACTTCTCCGTTAGCCTGAGCCCATTTTGCTGTCGTTTTCAGGTGTTTGATCCTGTTGTTTTCACAGTATTCTTTGAATAATTCAGATCTGAATTGGGGACCATATCAGATTTGCAGGTGATTGGCAAACCATGACGGCTGAAGATTGACTCTAAACTATCAATAACCTTCTCTGTTGTTGTGGAGGTCATGATGTCGTATTCATAGTAGCGACTATAATAATCAACTACCATAAGAATGGAGTGGTTGGATGGCAAGGGTCCCAGTAAGTCTATAGCTACATCCTGCCAGGGGCCCTCCGGTAATGGTGTTGGCCTCAACGGTTCAGGTGGGTCGGGTCTGGCTACTATCTGACAGCCGTGGCACGCTTTACAGTGTTTTTCAGCTGCCTTGTCCATGCCAGGCCACCAAACCTTGGTTCTGAGATGTTGCTTTGTTCCAACTATTCCCAAGTGTCCTTCATGTGCTAACACCAGGGCTCATGCGTGTAACACTGTGGGTAGCATGATGCGTGTTCCCCAAAGAACTAGGTACCCCACTACGCACAGCTCATTTGCAATTGCTGCATAAGCTTTACATTTCTCAAAATGTCCATTTGTGATTGCCTTCTGTACCTCAATCAGCTCTGGGTCAGTAGCAAAGGCTTCCTCCACCTCTCTAGTAGTGAGTGCTTTTGGTGTCGCACTCACAGCTACAAATCTCACGTATTCATCTGAGCCATGAGAATGTCTCTTCTGTTTTGCTGTCTCCCCCAGCAATCATGACAGTGGGTCTGCAATGTTTTGCTTGCCTGGAATGCGTATCACCTTAAAATCATACGGCTGTAATCTAAGTACCCATCTCTCTATACGGGCACAGGGTTTAGAGTGTGGGCCGTATATCACTTGTAATGGCTTATGGTCAGTTACCAAGTTAAATTTTCGGCCATACACATATGGATGCAGCCTCTCACAAGCCCATACAAGAGCTAAGGCCTCTCTCTCTGTTTGAGAGTGTTTCCTCTCACAGTCTGTTAAACTACGACTTACATAGCATGTTGGCACCTCTTGTCCCTGTTGGTCCTGAGCTAGTACTGCGCCTAAACCTACAGGACTGGCATCTGCTATCACCTTGGTTGGTGCGTCCTTATCAAAATATGCTAAAGTGCCGGCTCTGGCCAACTCTTCCTTGAGTGCACTGAATGACTGTCTCTGTTGTGATCCAAATTTAAATGGTGTGTCTTTTCTCGTCAGGCATCGCAGTGGCTCTGATAACGTTGCAAACTGCGGAATGAATCTGCTACTGTACCCAACGAGTCCCAAGAAACTCCTCACCTCTGTAGCATTCTCTGGTTCCCGAGCTTCTGTCACCGCTCGCTGTTGGTCCGATGCCCTTTTCAGACAACAGGATTCCCATGAAAATCAATCGGTCCATGTTGAATTGGCACTTCTCTGAGTTTAGTGTCAGTCCACTTTCCATTAGTCTGGTCATGACAGCGTGCAGGCGTCTGTCGTGCGTTTCCTGGTCATGTGCATGCACGATAATGTCGTCTGAGATGTTTTCAACACCCTCTATCCCAGCTAAGGCATTAGCTATCTCGTGCTGATATTGCTCACCAGCTGAAGATACACCGAATATCAGCCTCTTGTACCTGTATACTCCGTTATGTACTGCAAATGTTGTGATTTCTCGTGACTCAGGGGTCAGTTCTAGCTGGTGATAGCCTCATTTCAGGTCTAGCTTACTAAACACCGTCGAGCCATTCATACCTTGGAGTATCTCATCAACGGTGGGGATTGGATATCGTTCCCTCACTATTGCCTGGTTTGCTTGTCTCATGTCTAGGCATAACCTTACATCCTTATCCGCTTTTGGTACAATAACCACAGGGTTTACCCATAGGGTGGGACCAGTTACAGGTTCGATAATGTCCATGTCCCTCAATTGTTTTATTTTGGCCTCTACTGCCCCCCTTAAGTTGAATGGTATACGCCTGAGTGGCTGGGCCACAGGCTTCACTTGTGGGTCAATATACAAACTGATCTGTTTTGTGTTCAGCCTTCCTACTCCCTGGAACACCTGTGGATACCGCTGTTCTAGTAGCTGTCTTACATCTACCACAGCTGAGACATCTGTGCCTATTTTTAAAACTCCCAGTTTCATGGCTGTCTCCCTTCCTAGCAACGGCTCTCCATGGCCTTTAACCACAATGAACTCCGCCTGCTCAGTTCTCTTACCTATTGTAATCGCACATGCGAATACACCTTTAACTGACAGTGGTCGGCTAGAAGCATAAGAGAATAACTTTCTCTCTGTCTTAGGGACATGTGACTGACACTTAATGTGTTCTGACTTTAATCCTTCCCATGTATTCTCATCTATCACATTACTAGTTGCACCCGAATCAATTAACATTCTCAGGTTTACTCCCCCCACACAAAAGGTAAGTCTCTCTGTCACGTTATTTCCAGTAACAGCAAATGCAAAGTCATTTTGTTCCTCTACATTGTTCACACTGTTTCTTTGTACCCTTTGTACCCTTTGTGCGGCATACTTTGGAGAAATGATCCTTTCCCTTGCACTTATGACACGTTTGTCCGCGTGCTGGGCATTTCGGATCTCTGCCCATGTGGTCTGTGTGTCCACATCTGTAACATTTCCTTTCGTTCCTATCGCCATTTCCCTTTGGTTTCCCTGTCGAGCTTTTCTGTGTAACACGATGAACAGTATCTGTCTCCGCCTTCTCTGTACATGACATGGCTGACATCTGCTCCTCGACGTTTTCACATTGTGAGGCCAATTGTAACGTGCGGGCGAGCATTAGACCGCACATAGGCTGACGTGCACCTACTCAGGATAGCGTCTCTTATTTGATTATCCGCATCCCCCAAAAGCACAGTCTTTATCAGCCTGCCGCAAGCGAGTAGCAAATTGTTGCACAGTCTCACCTGTCTTCTGGGACAACTTATGAAAAGTCTGTCTAGCAAATGCTGCGTTGACCTGGGGCACGAAGTAGTGATACAAAACACTAACTGCCGCCGTGTAGTCTGCTGGCTCTCCTGTGTCTGGTAGAGTCGAAAAGATATCCTGGACATCTGGTCCTGCTAGGTGTAGAAGTAGAGCTCTTCGACCTCTGCTTTGTGGCACCTGTAGAGGTATTGTCGACAGTGAGTCCTTTGCCGTCGGCATAAAGCTCAAAAGACGTTAACCACCTCGTCCATCGCGGACCCAACGTGGCTGGCTCGGCGAAGCATGCAAAATTTTGAATGCCGGTCTTCTCCATCCTAGCTAACTAAAACTTGGGCAACTACCTATCTAAAATGATTCTGTTCGTTATCCTCGTCGCCAATGTTGTATCTATGCTTTAATGCATTCAATCAAGCATGTAGATACGTCGAATTAAATCAGAGTCAGGCAGACAGGCTTATAACTGCGATGTTCACTTTATTGCGTAAAATGGCCGACTGCCGTTTTCCCGGGTAATTCCCATAATGCAATGCACATTACATTACCGTATTGACTGGTGTCAAACTCGCAATCAATACACGACAGTTCCACACAAATCAAGTTTCCTGCACAACTGGTGAATTATTTTGCACACAGAGTGAACAAACTGAATAAACTAATTTTAAATACTAGCAGCTGATATCGTGACCAGATTGAAGGGTGGGTGGATTGGCAGAGGTTAATAGTGAAGTTGATACCTTAGACAGGTGATGGGTACAGGATGTCGGGAGCTAATCGTGAAGCTGATACTCTGACCAGGTGAGTGGGTGCAGATTGGCGGGGGTTCATAGTGAAGTTGGATTGGATCAGGCATGGGCACAATTGGACTGGCAGCAGCATGTAGACCAGCAGTGATGCCCAGGCTGAGGCTGGGCCTTTCAATAGGGCTGGCAGGGCTGGCTCCGATTGTAAGAGTTGGGATGGGAGGGAGAAGCAACTGCTTTAATTACGGGGATCAAAGATCGGCACTGGGTGAGAGATGCAGCATTAGCAGCAATTAAAGTGAAGCAGTTACCGGTGAACAACATGCACTCCCCATAATTTCTCCTTCCACAGCAAAAGAAAATAGCATTAATAGCAACCCCATTAAAAATACTTCCGCAAAATGAGCAATATATTTTATTTAATTTTAACCCCTTTTTAACCATCTCGTTCAGGTTATATTACTCTTCCTCTGCATTTGTCATCTCTTTCTCTCCTGCCTGCCCTTGTTCCTTCCACAGCTCTGCTTCCTGTATTCCCATCCATCGCCCTCTCTTCATAGTCCCCCTTCTCCTGCTCACCCACCTCTCCTCATTCTCTGCTGATCTTAGTCCTTGACTTTCTGTGGTTGTTCTGTGCACCCTGCTTCAAGCAGTTGTATTTCTCATAGCCTTGAACATACATTACTGCACCCTGAGACCACTTCCGTCTAAAAAAGCACACCCAGTAAACAAACAAATTCACCTTAAGCTTCACAAATGAACCCTCACTACTATACAAGGTGAGGTGTAAACACCATACGTGTTGGAATTCTGCAGTTTACTGGAAAATAAACCAGCAGTGAGTCACACCTTTGGGATGGTGAGCAGTTTGGCTGCTTTCAATTTTTTATTGAAACCACCAAGTCTCAGCATGAATCCTCTATTTATACCATTACTGACTACGTCAGGAGCAAAAGAGGAATCTGTAGGGCGGCAACTTGCAAACATCAGAAATGGTGTCAGGAATTTACTGATAGTCAAGTACTGTTCCGTTTGCCCCAATATTTTATTTTCCTACCAGAGTGTGGTAAACCACTTTTACCGTTCACTATCGTTACACTATAGTTATCACTGTTAGATCGTTTCCCTATAGTTATCACTGTTCACATTGTTGTATCACTGTACGAGGTCGCCTCTTGTCACGCTGCTATACCTGGGCTGACCACTGCCGACTCCGCCCATGGCTCCACCTACCGGCCCAGGTATATTGGACATTTATGGGCATATGTAACTGTAATAGGATATTTAGCAAAAATGGCAAACTTTCATACTGTTTGAACTTTGAATTTGTTGATTTTGAGTAGATAGTAGGGGCTGGATTTTCCTTAATCCACCTTGGAAGTCAGTACATATGTTCCGCCCACCGCCACTGACCCATTTTCCTGGGTCAGGGGTCATTAGCGCTGCAGAGCGAGCCGCTAACAAAATCCCTGCCGCTCGGAGGGAGCCTATTGCTGCTGTGGAGGAAAATGTCGGCAACAAAAACAACAACAACTTGTATTTATATAGCACCTTTAATGTAGCAAGACGTCCCATGGCGCTTCACAGGAGTGTTATTAAAAAAAAATTGACACCAAGCCACCTAAGGAGAAATTACGACAGGTGACCAAAAGCTTGGTCAAAGAGGTAGGTTTTAAGGAGCGTCTTAAAAGGAGGAAAGAGAGGTAGCGAGGCGGACAGGTTTGGGTAGTGAATTCCAGAGCTTAGGGCCTTGGCAACAGAAGGCGTGGCCACCAATGGTTGAGCGATTATAATCAGGGATGCACAAGAGGGCAGAATTAGAAGAGCACAGATATCTCGGAGGGTTGTGGGGCTAGAGGATATTACAGAGATAGGGAGGGGCGAGGTCATGGAGGGATTTGAAAACAAGGATGAGAATTTTGAAATCGAGATGCTGCTTAACAGGGAGCTAATGTAGGTCAGTGAGCGCAGGGGTGATGGGTGAACGGGACTTGGTGCGAGTTAGGACACAGGCAGCCGGGTTTTGAATCACCTCAAGTTTACGTAGGGTAGAATGTGGGAGGCCAGCCAGGAATGCGTTGGAATAGTCAAGTCCAGAGGTAACAAAGGCATGGATGAGGGTTTCAGCAGCGGATGAGCTGAGGCAAGGGCAGAGACGGACGATGTTACGGAGGTGGAAATAGGCAGTCTTAGTTATGCTGCAGAATAGTGGCCGGAAGCTAATTTCAGGGTCAAATATGACACCAAGGCTGCTAACAGTGTGGTTCAGCCTCAGACAGATGTTAGGGAGAGGGATAGAGTCAGTGGCTAGGGAACAGAGTTTGTGGTGGGGACCAAAAACAATGGCTTCGGTCTTCCCAATATTTAATTGGAGAAAATTTCTGCTCATCCAGAACTGGATGTTAGACAAGCAGTCTGACAATTTAGAGACCGTGGAGGGGTTGAGGGAAATGGTAGTGAGGTAGAGCTGGGTGTCGTCAGCGTACATGTGGAAACTGATGTTGAGTTTTCTGATGATGTCGCCAAGGGGCAGCATGTAGATGAGAAATAGGAGGGGGCCAAGGATAGATCCTTGGGGGACACCAGAGGTAACGATGCGGGAGTGGGAAGAGAAGCTGTTGCAGGTGATTTTCTGGCTACAATTAGATAGCTAAGAATGGAACCAGGCGAGTGCAGTCCCACCCAGTTGGATGACGGTGGAGAGGCGTTGGAGAAGGATGGAGTGGTCAACTATGTCAAAGGCTGCAGAGAAGTCAAGAAGGACGAGGAGAGATAGTTTACCTTTGTCACAGTCACAAAGGGTGTCATTTGTGACTTTGATGAGAGCCGTTTCGGTACTGTAGCAGGGAAACCTGATTGGAGGGACTCAAACATGGAGTTGCGGGAAAGATGGGCACGGATTTAGGAGGCAGCAACACGCTCAAGGACTTTGGAGAGGAAAGGGAGGTTGGAGATGGGGCGGTAGTTTGCAAGGACGAAGGGGTCAAGGGTTGGTTTTTTGAGGAGAGGGGTGGTGACGGCAGATTTGTGGAAGAGCGGGACAGTACCTGAGGAGAGAGAACTGTCAACAATGTCAGCTAACATGGGAGCCAGAAAAGGAAGTTGGGTGGTCAGCAGTTTGGTGGGAATAGGGTCGAGGGAGCAGGAAGTGGGTCTCATTGACAAGATGAGCATGGAGAGGTCATGAGGGGAGATTGGAGAGAAACTGGAGAAATATGTGAGTTCAGGGCTAGGGAAAGGGGGAACCTTAGAGGAAGTTTGGCCCAGTGGGCTAGGGGAAGGAATCGAAGTGGCAGAGGCAGCTGAACGGATGGTCTCAATCTTAGAGACAAAGAAATCCATGAGCTCTTCACACTTGTTGTCGGAGGTGAGGGTGGAGGAGACAGGGGAGAGGGGTTTAAGAATATGTTTAGCAGTGGAGAATAGAAGCCGGGGTTTATCTTTGCATTCCAGAATAATTCTGGAATAGTGAGCAATTTTGGCAGACGAGAGCAGGACCTAATAATGCTTTATGTGGTCCAGCCAGATCCGGCGGTGAATGGCTAAACCAGTTGTCGGCCATATCCGTTCAATTCTGCGTCCCTTGGACTTAAGGGAGTGAAGATGAGGGCCGTACTGGGGGAATGGCCAGGGTGAGAAGAGTAATTGTTTTAATAGGGACTAGGGCATCAAAGGTGGTGGTGAGGGTGTGGCTGAGCAGATCGGTAGCTGCAGAAATGTCATGGTGAATGGAGGGCCAAAGACTGGACAGCTGGAATTTCATAAGTGCAGTTGTAAGAGAGTTGGGAGAGAGTTTTTTCCAGGGCGGACACAGAAAGAAGTAGGGTTAGGGGGAGTGGAAGGGAGATGTGGGTGGAGAGCGATACGAGGAAGTAGTCAGGGATGGCCTTATCAGCACGATGGGAGTAGCAAGGCCACGAGAGATGGCAAGGTCGAGAGGGTGGCTGTGAATATGGGTTGGGGAGTTTACACGGAGGGAGAGATTAAGTGAGGATAGGAGGCTAGTGAACTCAGAGGAGAGAGAGCATGATGAATTGAGATGGAGCTTGAAATCACAGAGGATGAGAAGTCGCTTGGTACAGAGGCTGAGGGAGGAAAGCAATGAAGATATCTCAGTAATAACATTTTTTGGTACTTGGGTGGGCAGTAGAGAACAAGAATTTTAAATGAGAGGGGTGGAATAAGGTGAGATGCTCAAAGGAGGAGAAAGTGTTGGAGGAGTAGGGAGACAGTCCAAGGTGTGATTTGGTGATGAGAGCCACACCGCCACCGCAGCGGTCTGAGCGGGGCAAGTGGTGGAAGGTCTAGCCAGGCGGGGAGGCTTCATTTAAGGGTAAGGTGTCATCACCCCTCAACCAAGTTTCCGTCAGGGCCATGATGTCGATGCAACAGGTGTTCAGCGCCTCATCTCATCAAAAGGTGGGAAACATTTAATCGTAAGAAGATAAGAAATAGGAGCAGGGGTAGGACATATGGCCCCTTAAGCCTGCTTCACCATTCAATAAGATCATTGCTGATCTTTGAACTCAACTCTACTTTCAATCCCGATCCCCATATCCCTTCATTCCTTTAGAGTCCAAAAATCTATCAATCTCTGTCTTCAATATACTCAATGACTGAGCAGCCACAGCCCTCTGGGGTAGAGAATTCCAGATTCACAACCCTCTGAGTGAAGAAATGCCTCCTCATCTCCGTCCTAAATGGCCAACTCCTTATCCTGAGACTATGCCCCCTAGTTCTAGACACTCCAGCCAGGGGAAACAACCTCTCAGCATCTACCCTGTCAATCCCCAGCAGAATCTTACATGTTTCAATAAGATCATCTCTCATTCTTCTAAACTCCAGAGAGTATAGGCCCAACCTACTCAGTCTCTCCTCATAGGGCAACCCTCTCATCCCAGGGATCAATCTAGTGAACCTTCGTTGCACTGCCTCTAAGGCAAGTATGTCCTTCCTCAGATTAGGAGACCAAAACTGTGCACAGTACTCCAGGTGTGGTCTCACCAGAGCCCTGTATAATTGCAGCAAGACTTCCTTACTCTTGTACTCCAGCCCCCTTGCAATAAAGGTCAACATATCGTTTGCCTTCCTAATTGCTTGCTGTACCTGCATGTTAAATTTCTGTGTTTTGTGTACAAGGAAATCCAAATCCCTCTGAACACCAACATTTAACAGTTTCTCACCATTTAAAAAATATTCTTTTTCTATTCTTCCTACCAAAGTGAATAACCTCAGGGGAAAGAAGAATTTAAAGATTCAGGAGCAACTTGCAGTTTTTAGGCCTTGGATTGGGCCAAGGCCTAAAAATGTAACAGTTTAAAATGCCAGGGTCTGAGGCCTAATAAGATGGAGGGGTGCCCACTACTGGGCCCTCTTCCTCAATAGGGTAATCAACAAGCCTTCCACCTCTGCACCACGGATTAGCACCACGGCTCTCCATTCAGTCCCTGAGGTCGACAGAATCAGTGGCAGAAGACAGGGAAATGTGATGGCTTGCCGCTCTGCCTCCCTGCCATAATTTACATCACTGGGCATGATAGTTCTGGGGGCGGGGACGGTGCTGCTAATATAATTGTAGGCCTCATCGTCCAAATTTCCTTAATTTTCCGCTGCTACCTGCCCAATTTCAGGTGGGATTGTGGAGGAAAATCCAGCTTTAGGTATCAGAAAATGTGCAGTTTGCACAGAAGGTGACTTACATAATTTGTGATGTCATAAAATATGTAATTCGGGGATGCAATAAATTGACCAAGTAGAAAATTTTATATTAAAATTGTTTGGATAAATGATTGTCGGAGATACCAAACAGTTTGGTACTTTTATTTTAATGCGTTTAACAGAAGTGCATAATGATCAGGAATCAACTACACAAGGATAGAAAATGCATGGATTCACAGACTGAAGAAACCATCCTTTCAAGTAGTTTTAAAGAGTAGGTTTGTGTTGTTCACGGGTCGTCTTGGAGTATATTTTTTGATGTTTCCTGTGGTTCCACTATACCCTATATGTGGCCACAGTTTATCCATCAGTGAAATACAGCATTGCCTGAGGAAGTTCTTCATACTGTTGAGTCTCCATTGGACAGCACCTAATGATATGGCAATATACCATGGTCCTGGCCTGCCTGACTGACTCTTCCTGCAATGTCTAAGGTCAGCTTCGGAGCACCTAATAAATTCGCACCTCTGGCCCCAGCACAAACATCATTTCCTCTCAGCAACACAAAAAAAACTCACCCTAAACAACACTGTTAGGTCAGAATTGTTATTTAAGGGCTTAAGCTGTGTAAAATATTTTTAAAAATGAAATATTATTTTTGTTTTTTTCCTTTGCCTGCGCATTTTGCCCAGTTGTCACAGTACATGCGGGGAATTGTTATTCCACAGGAACAGGGTGAAAATGTATAATCCCTTGATGCCTCATTCTCTATCCAGCAGGAACTATATATTCTCTTACCTTGTTATCTTGTGATAGTGCTGGTTGTCATAGTGCTGTCTGGGTATTCTAATTTCAAAGGCCCCTGAGTCATAAGGCAATGGGTTAAAGTTTCACTCTAGTGCTTCAGCACATAATCTAGGTTGACACTCTAGTACAATACCACGGAATTTCCATAGGTGCCATGCTTCAGATCAGATATTAAATTGAGATCCCAGCTGCCTAGTCTGCTGTTTCAAACTGATGTTAAAGGTCCCATGACACTATTTCAGTAAAGCAGTGTGTTCTCCTGGTGTCCTGACTAACATTTCTTACTTGATCAGCACCACCAAAAACAGATCAACCGTTATTCATTGTGACATCTTGACTTGCTCAAAATGGCAACCAAATTTGCGTACGTGACAAAGTCCTGCACTTCAACGTAATTCATTGTTGAAGCATTTTGGGACAATTCTGAGAGACATTTCTTCCTGTTTGAGCATTTCACAATGTTTTGCAATAAAGGTGTGTGGTGTCAACCTGCAAAACTAGCAAAAACTGACCAACAACTTCAAAAGAACTGACACTGCCCCCAAAATGTCGACAAGTCAAGAAAAGCTGATGGCCCAATAACAGCCCGGAATGTAGTTCTATCGAAAGTGCAGGCAGGCACAGACTTCAGCTGGTTTCTCCTAATATTCCATCATTGTGTAGCGGAAAATTGTAGTGAAAGGCTTGGGAAATTTCCCTCACATTCTGCAGAGAAATTGTACGCTACTGTGGAAATGTGCTTACTGTTGCTAAATCTGACTGTTAAATTCATAAATTCTTAAGATCGTCACAGTGACATGGAAGCATGCTGCTCCCTCACTCACTCACTCACATCAGGTTTACTCTTCACCTCCCAGCCCAGTTTACACTGGCGCACTTCCCTGATTTCCCTCCTCCACCAATTAGCACGGTCACTGTTCTTTGCTCATTCTCCCTTCACTCCTACCAAGTGGTGCCGCTCTGAGGATTGAAACTCTGCTGCCGTCTATTGCGAGATCAGAAATTGCCTCCCTTTCCCATCTCCGCAGTGTGCAGCAGGATTTCAATCCCTTGGAGCAATAGCTTCAGGCAGGGGTGAGGGCAGAGCAAGAAATAGTGCTGATTTTTTGTCCATAGGTTTGGACGGTGGGGCACTAAGTTCGAAACACTGACTACCAGTGTAAAAGATAGATCTTTAGCATGTATGGCGATGCCCTGAGGTGTGCCACTTTTGAACTGCGATACCTCAAAAGCCACAGATCCAGTGCGAAACCTTTGGCAGGTGTGACATAGCAGACAAGCCTTGGATGCTTTAAAGCATATAGAGAGGGCTGCACACGATACATGGAACTTTCTTTGAACAGTGGACAGTTAGTGCTGTGATACATTTTCCTCCAACTAGCTTGAATATTTTTACTGTGTGTCATGTCAAAGTAGAACCTTGAAGTCTCCAGCAAAGATATCACCCCTTGAACTGCCAGCAATAAATAAAGTATAAGGTAGTGTTTCAATTACAAGGACAGAAAACATCAATTTGTGAAGGTTACAAGCTAATTCTGCAGTGTTTTACTCCCAGTTTCCCATTAAAGAAATCCCTACCAGTACACTAGAGGATAAGTTGAAACTATATAAATACAAAAAGCCTTCCATTTCCAGAATATTACAGACCAAAATACATCCCTTTTTATTCCCAAATCCCATTAGCTGAAACCTTTACATAAAAAGGGCAACTTCATTATAAGTTAAAAATATGACAAAGAGTACTAAATAGCAGCAACTTGCGAGTAGTGTGAATTCATACTGCACAGAATTCATGATTCAAACAGTCAAACCTCATCCTTTTATCAAGCCTATCTCTAGCTCACTACTGTAATACACTTCAGGGATCTCTTTGTCCATCTGAGCAAGAATTAGAATGGATCAAAAATCCAGCACGATTTAAAACAGTCTTTCTAAGAATGTAAATGAAATACCTACAAATAGTTAAAATGAATGGCCTAACACAACGCATGCTGGAACAAGGACCTCAAATTGATTAAAGAGCTCAGCTGTGACTTGTTATTCAATCAGCTATCTGTCCCTTATTTCAGCATAAAACCTACTGAAACAGTTAGGGCAACCTGAGTAAAACCGCACGCTGTTTAATGCAGAGCCTCCAGTTCTAATCAATGTCCGAGCCTTGTATTAGCACACCTTTATCAGATTTAATGGGCGACGACGATGGAAAATTGCATGGGGCGGAGCGAAATTCATTTAAATCAAAATGACATTTCTTTTTATTATCCCAATCTGAAATCAGATTTAAAGAGGCATTGCCTTCATGAAATCTGTAGCAAACTTCTTTTTTGGTTGGCGAGGGGGAATATTTAGAAGAGCTGGCCATTTTAAATGCGATGGCATCATTCATGCAGGACATGATGTACTTCAATATATTATTTCAGCAAAATCATTCTGGGCATTAATGTGAACACATAAGACAGGGGAGATAAATAATTTTTTTTAAAGTGTTGTGAGAAAAGATTTTATTGTAATCTAATCAAAATCTGCTCTGTATTTGTTAGCACATTCCACAGACCCTCCAGGGTCTGATACGTAAGGAGCCTCAGCCTGAATAGCTTTTGCACCTAAATGCCAGAAAACGTTAATCTGTCACAGCTTCTGAAATTCAGCCAAGAGGCTTGCCCTTGTTTTTGTGTTGTCCATTGATACTTCAATTTGAAATGACTTGGCTTACGTCCAAAGCAGCATTTTTTTCTGGGAGTGACCTAATCACAATATTGCTACGGTTCAACTGTTTGACACAATTGCTTTGAAAATTCCTGGTTCTGATGAATTTGAATTTGGAAAGGGTCACGGAATGGGTGTTATTTTAACAGATATATTCCATTTTAGACAGAACAATTCCATTTCATTTTTTGCACTGCTTCTGGAATAGGTCAAGTGAAAAAAAACACCGGGCCCAGCTGCTAATACATTTGAAAACTAAAATAGGCCAGCCTAAAAAGTCAATTAATTCCATGATCCCTTGAGTGTGAAAACAGAAATAAGATGGAACAGAACAATAAAGTATGTAATTGAATTAACCTGCACATGTCATACAACAGAGTTCTGAAGCAGTACTATGGGGAACAGTCTTGGTACAAATTAGAAATGACTAAAAGGGGCCAAGGTGCTGATAGCAAACATGCAACCATGGTAAGTGGGTTTGAGAGGTGATAAGTATGGAGGTGTGACTCCATCCATTACTACCTTTGCACACTCTGTGTTGCCAGCACATCACCACCTTCTCAAGGGTAACTAGGGATAGGCAATAAATGCTGGCCTTGCTAGTGATGCCCATAGCCCAAGAATGCCTACATATATATATTAAATATATATATAATAAAGCTAATACCAGATTTCCTCTGGGATTTAAAATAAATAGGCTTCGTAGCCAACACTGTGAATTGGGAATGAAGGACAGAATGCATTCGATCTTTCTTGGGAGAAGTGGTGCTGAGGAAGAATCTGTCATTTTGTCTTCCCCGAACCCCCAAAAATGTACTTCATGATTTACTGGATTGCTGTGCATGGCGAATTTCAATATTTTAGCGATTGCTTCCAGAAATAGTTCACAGAATCCACTGAATTAAATGTATTTTACATTTATTAAATCGCTGAAGGTCAAAGTGAACTTTGAACTTTGCATCTCTTTGAGAAAAGATCGGCACAAGTAAATGTACAAGTGAGAGCTGTGGGGTTTGTTTTTAATCTTGCACTAAAGTTCCTGTGTAGAATGTGTAAAAGTTCTGTAAATCAGGAAGAAGAGCAAATTTCAACTGATCAAAGTAGTTTGAAAGTACCTGCCAGGTCAATACACTGATGCCCAGCTATCCTGACAGTTAGAAACTGGAGTGCTCCAGATTTTCCATATAGTAAGTAATACAACTGTCAGTAAATTCCTCTTTCCTGAACCTTTTGTTACACATCCTCCTGAAGGTAGGGTACTTCTTATTCCTAATGTGTATCAACAATGATCATGATACAATTACCCCCAAAATCTTTTCCTTTCAACTTTTGTCAGCAATCATCCCTTCCTTATTTTTCTTTGTTTCTGGTCTCAAAATAAAGGAGACATTATTCTACATTGAGTGCAGCAGAGTCCACATTTTCAGGGCTGGTAGTGCAATACAATTTCTGGTTTCCGACTTCTGTTTGGCTCAATTCAGTTTGATTCTCATGGTTCCACTGAAAATTCAGATACTATCTCTGTTTTGCCCATTTCAGAGACACTGACTAATTGTCCCCTCCCTAACAAACGCTCACTAAGACCAATTGTAGCACTCCCAGCACTGTTGTGCTGAGAACAGCCAACCCAACACAGATGAAGGATCAAACCTGGGACCTCCCTGGTCTATATACTTCTTCTTCTTAGGCTGTCCCTCGGAACCGAGGATGACTTGCTTCCACATTAAAAATGAGTTCGCGGGTGACTGATGAGTCCAATGCGGGACCTACAGTCTCTGTCACAGGTGGGGCAGATGGTGGTTGAAGGGGCGGTTGGGTGGGGTGCTTGGGTTGACGTGCGCTCCTTGCACTGCCTGCGCTTGGCTTCCGCTTGCTCCCGGCGAAGAGACTCGAGGTGTTTGGCGCCTTCCCGGATGCTTCTCCTCCACTTTGTGCGGTCTTGGGCCAGGGATTCCCAGGTGTTGGTGGGGATGTTACACTTTTTCAAGGAGGTTTTGAGGGTGTCCTTGAAGCGTTCCCTCTGCCTACCTGGGGCTCTCTTGCCGTGCCGGAGCTCCGAATAGAGCGCTTGTTTTGGGAGTCTCATATCGGGCATGCGGACAATGTGACCCGTCCATCGGAGCTGATTGAGCGTGGTCAGAGCTTCGATGCTGGGGATGTTGGCCTGAGCAAGAACACTGACGTCGGTGCGCCTATCCTGCCAATGGATTTGCAGGATCTTGCGGTGGCAGCGTTGGTGGTACCTCTCCAGTGCTTTGAGGTGTCTGCCGTACATGGTCCATGTCTCTGAGGCATATAGCTCAGTTACTTGCTGGATAAATTGGATGAGCCATCAGCAGAGTTATTGTTTTTAATTGGGCTTTGCCCATTATTGAAAGACTGTGTCCCAGTAGCAAAAGAGTTGTCTTATTTTTTTTTAAAACACAGACAGATGCAGTTTGCCAGCTCAAAGTCATAAATTTCGGCTGCATAAACTTTATCCTATACAGGACCTGAGGTTTTGTACCTAACACCATAATGATCTTCTGCTTATTTGGTTCTGATACACAAGCAAACCAACTTGGTTGAATAAGACTGTGTTAGCCTCAGGTACAATGCCCACCCCCAGCTCACACTGAATGTTATCCTAGATTCCACACATAGTGCTGAGTCAGCTGTTATGTACCCTTCCCTCCCCACTGCGTCTGGAATCTATGTTACTCGTATAAGCTAAAAATAGTCTTACATGAAATTGCAAAAATGATCAGTGCCACCAACATTTCTGCCACATGAAGACTCAATATAGGGAGGGGGATTCATGATGGCTACTTTCAAAGATATAAATTTGGGCTAAAAATGCCAAGAAAAATACACACTCCATCTCTTCATTGGTTCTCACAGGAGATGGTGTTGCAGGATGTGATAGGAGGTAATAAATTGAAAAGTGATGGCATAAAACACTGAAAAGCACTGAATAGAAAAGCAAAGCTGAAGCCATTATTGTCGTCAGAGAAATTTGAAAATATCAGCACTTCCTACAGCTACTTTTAAAATTCTTCTTCTTCTTAGTCAATACCTCGGAACCGAGGATGACTTGCTTCCAAATGAGTTTAAAATTATCAAGATGATAGAACCCTAAATTGTATCTTGTGTAATTCAGCATTTTGAAGGCCAAAGCAACACTTCAATTTATTGTCAAGAATAAAGACAGCAAATAAACAGTGGGTTGGTAGGGAATTGGGTCCTTAGTAGACATAATGCTGCAATTCAGAACCAGCGTCTTGCATAATTAGGGATTGAATTGTATGTTTTTATAAAGGTTTAACTGCACAGGTAAAAAAACACATCTAATTGAAATGCTCTCCATCAATACCATCATGTGTTTCAAATAAGGCCTTTTTTGTATCACCCTACTGCTAATGTGTTAAAAGGTACTCCTGGGTGTTTTCAGACTGCAACATTTCAAACTAGTCTTCTATTCGTAACTTATCCAGCTGATCAAAAATAGATCTTCAGCATTGTATCTTAATCAACCACAATGATTTTCAATAATATATATCTCCGATTTAGCTTACATAAGAAGATTTCTTTTCTCCACCATGTCTGAGACCACAACAGTCAAAGATGGGAAAAGGCCATTTGGATCATCAGCTGGATCCCTCTAGTATTGTAAACATAGAAACATAGAAGACAGGAGCAGGAGTATGCCATTCGGCCCCTCAAGCCTGCTCTGCCATTCAATGCGATCATGGCTGATCATCCAAATTCAGTACCCTGTCCCTGCTTTCTCCCCATACCCCTTGATCCCTTTAGCCTTAAGAAATATATCCAACTCCTTCTTGAATATATTTAATGAATTGGCCTCTACTGCCTTCTGTGGTAGAGAATTCCACAGGTTCACCACTCTCTGGGTGAAGAAATTCCTCCCTCATTTCTGTCCTAAATGGCTTATCCCTTATCCTTAGACTGTGACCCCTGGTTCTGGCTCTAACTCTCCCAATCAAGCAACAAAATGCATTTTCAGCTCTCCAAATGTCCTTGCTTCTACTATCTTACCTGGATGAGTATTACAAACATTTATGACCCTTTGAATAAAATAAAACTGTTTCAAATTTACTTTTTACAAATTTAAATTGATGTCCTTTAGTCCTACTAACCTAACTTGTTCAGAGGTAATCTTCTGGGCTTACTTTATCTATACTGTTTAATATTTTATACACCTTGATGAGAACCACTCCTACATTAGCCTTCATCTATCTAGCCTGTAGAGCTGGAGCTTCTCTAACCTTTGCTTGCAACGTATCCCCTTTACACTTGGATGCTTTTTTCTGCATCATCATGCATGTACTTCCTATTTATAGTATGGTGACTAAAGCTGAACACAATACCAGTGCAGTACAAAATCTTAGCATACCTTCCATAGACTTGTATTCTATTGTTCTGGATACTAGCCTTGTTAATTGCTTTGCCACATTGCCTAGACAATAGTTCTCAAATCCACTCCGTTATTGACAAATTTAGTCGAGCTGTTCCCATGAGGTTAATGGAGGTCAATAAACAGTGGCCAGTTGCATATGGGACCCAAAGGCTTTGTTGGTAACTCTGCAGTGAATCTGGTATGAAATAAGTTCCTGAGCAAAAAGTAGAACGGAAAGAAAGAGAAAGAGCTTGCATTTATATAGCATCCTGTCATGTCTTCGGGACTTCTCAAAGCACTCCATGGACAATGAGTTACTTTTGTGATGTAGGGGTTGAATTTACATGGGGGTCTACGCGACCTTCTGCCATGGCTTTGTCCATTTACACCATTTCTCCAGGGTTTCCACGGATATTCCAAAGTCACGGTGGACAATTGGGAGAACCCTCATGGAAATTCAACTCCGTAGTCACTGTTGCTTTGTAGGCAAACAAGGCAGCCAAAATTGTGCACAGCAAGGTCCCACAGACCAATAGATGACCAGTTAATCTGTTTTGATGGTACTGATTGAGGGAAAAGCAACAGCCTGTACATCAAGAGAACTCACCTGCTTTTCCTCTAATGATGCCATGGGATATTTTATGTCCATTTGAACAGGTAAATGAGGCTGTGGTGTAAAGTCTTATCCAAAAGAGAGATAGAACCTTAGCTATTTAAACTGTCTACTTTAAACTGTTTCTTGGTAAATGTGCAGTAATGGTGTCACTAATCATGAAATCACTTGGAGCACCCTCAAATATCACACACAGCACATGTTACAGCGGAGTGCAGATCAACAAGCCAGTCCTTACTCAGGCCAAAAGCCCAATTTATCCAAATCAAAGCATAATCTTCAACACAGAACCACAGCAGACCATTCAACATTTGGTACTGTGGAAACAGTGGAATTTAAAGTACCATTGGCACTCAGAACACTGCAAATCAGATAGTATTATTGATCAATATTTATACAACTATCATTAAATAGCAGATTAGTCAAGTGTGTGCAATTCCTATTGACATTTTAATTTTCTGTTTTTTGATGTATGTTACAAAGCAGAATTAAAAGTTAATATTTTAGTCCCACATGTGATGTTCAATTGGAATTGCTTTACTAATAGATCCAGATTTGATACTTTTCACATTCGCTGCATAGTTTTCTGTCTCTCCTGCTCGCACTCTATTCCTCCAACCCTGTCTACTGTATGTTCCACAGTCTCTTGGCTGTACCATTAGTAGCAGAGCCTTCATCAATCACAACCCCGCATTCTGGGCCTCTTCCCCTAAACCCCTCCACCTCAACCACCCTTCTCCCCACCTTAAAAAGCTCCTTAAAACCTACATCTTTGACCATACCTTCAGCCATTATATCTAATTTCCAACCTATTCCTACTTGAATTTGTTCACTGATTGTGAAGGGTCTTGAGACATTTTCTGATGTTAAATGTAAGCCGTTGTGTAGTTCCATTAAAGGGGCAGTGACACCATGCTGAAATGTTTTGGAACTGGCTCAGTTTCACTTTAAGATGACGATATCATCATTTTACATGCAGACTGAAATTACTAAACCAAGGCTAAACCAAGGCTCCCAACACTCAAGGCTTTGAGTCAGTCAAACATATATCTTGAGGTTGTGGACCAAACTACTTCTGGCATACTGAAGACATGGGGCACAATCTTGCCAGCCCTTGGCAGGTGGGTATGGAGGCAGGACTGCCGGGAAAATAGCAGAATCTGGGTGTGGGTGCCCATCCCACCCCCAACCCGCCTCCGTACCGTCTTGCCAGGAGGCGGGTAGCCGACCCGCGCCGGGTCCCATCTCCTTGGAGGCAGGAAGGGGATTAGCGCCACTTATCTGCCTGTTAATAGGTAGTTAAGAGGCAGATAAGAGGATTATCCCCATTTTACCCACACAAGTGCGGGCTTTCCGAAGGCTGCGAACCCCGCCAGGGTCACCGAGGTGAGCAATGGGTCTGCGGGGTAAAAAGAGGTGCAAAAGTGCGCTGTGAAGGTAAGTGATGGGTGCAAGTGCAGAGAGGTGAGTATGTGGGAACCTGTGCAGGGAGACAGAGGAAAGGGAAGCAAGGATAGAAAAAAAAGACAGGAAGGAGAAAAGCAAAAGTGGAAGGCAGAGAAATCAAGGGTGTAAATCAAACAGGGCTACAGTAAGTATTAATCCTAAAAGGACTAAGAGTGTTAAAAAAATCAAACCTGAAGGCTTTGTGTCTTAATGCGAGGAGCATTCATAATAAGGTGGATGAATTAGCTGCGCAAATAGATGTAAACGGATATGATATAATTGGAATTACGGAGACATGGCTCCAGGGTGACCAAGGCTGGGAATTCAACATCCAGGGGTATTCAATATTCAGGAAGGACAGGAAAAAAGGAAAAGGAGGTGGGGTAGCATTGCTGGTTAAAGAGGAGATTAACACAATAGTAAGGATGGATATTAGCTCTGATGATGTGGAATCTGCATAGGCAGAGCTGAGAAATACCAAGCGGCAGAAAACGTTAGTGGGAGTTGTATACAGACCCCCAAACAGTAATGCTGAGGTTGGGGATGGCATTAAATGGGAAATTAGAGATGCGTGCAATAAGGGCACAGCAGTTATCATGGGTGACTTTAATCTACATATAGATTTGGCTAACCAAATTAGTAACAATACTGTGGAGGAGGAATTCCTAGAGTGTATACGGGATGGTTTCCTGGACTAATATGTCGAGGAACCAACTGGAGATCAGGCCATCTTAGACTGGGTATTATTTAATGAGAAAGGATTAATTAACAATCTTGTTGTGCGAGGCCTCTTGGGGAGGAGCAATCATAATATGATAGAACTCTTCATTAAGATGGAGAGTGAAGTAGTTGACTCAGAGAATAGGGTCCTGAATTTAAATAAAGGAAACTATGATGGTATGAGGCACGAGTTGGCTAGGATGGATTGGGTAATATTACTTAAAGGGTTGACGGTGGATAGGCAATGGCAAACATTTAAAGATCGCATGGATGAGCTACAGAATTTGGTCATCCCTGTTTGGCATAAAAATAAAACAAAAAAGGTGACTCAACCGTGGCTAAAAAGGGAAATTAGGGATAGCATAAGATCCAAGGAGAGGACATATAATCTGGCCAGAAAAAGCAGCAAACCTGAGGATTGGGAGCAGTTTAGGATTCAGCAAAGGAGGACAAAGGGATTAATTAAGAGGGGGAAAATAGATTATGAGAGTAAGCTTGCGGGGAACATAAGAACTGACTGTAAAAGCTTCTATAGATATGTGAAGAGAAAAAGATTGGTGAAACAAGCATAGGTCCCTTGCAGTCAGAATCAGGGGAATTTATAATGGGGAACAAAGAAATGGCAGACGAATTAAATACATACTTTGGTTCTGTCTTCACAAAGGAGGACATAAATAACCTCCCAGAGATGTCGGGGAACATAGGGTCTAATGAGAGGGAGGTATTGAATCAAATCAGTATTTGTAGGGAAATGGTTTTAAGGAAATTGACGGGATTGAAGGACGATAAATCCCCAGGGCCTGATAATCTACATCCTAGGGTACTTAAGGAAGTGGCCCTAGAAATAGTAGATGCATTGCTGGTCATCTTCCAAAATTCTATAGACTCTAGAACAGTTCCCATGGATTGGAGGGTAGCTAATGTAACCCCACTATTTAAAAAAGGTGGTAGAGAAAAAACGGGGAATTATAGACCGGTAAGCCTGACATCGGTAGTGGGGAAAATGCTAGAGTCCATTATAAAAGATGTAATAGCAGAGCACTTGGAAAACAGTGACAGGATCGAACAAAGTCAACATGGATTTACAAAAGGTAACTCATGCTTGACTAATCTACTGGAACTTTTTGAGGATGTAACTGGTAGAATAGATAAGGGAGAACCAGTGGATGTGGTGTATTTGGACTTTCAGAAGGCTTTCGATAAGGTCCCACATAAGAGATTGGCGTGCAAAGTTAAAGCACATGGGATTGGGGGCAAGGTACTGACTTGGGTAGAGAACTGGTTGGCAGACAGGAAGCAAAGAGTTGGAATAAACGGGTCTTTTTCCGCGTGGCAGGCAGTGACTAGTGGGGTACCGCAGGGATCAGTGCCAAGACCCCAGCTATTCACAATATATATTAATGATCTAGACGAGGGAACTAGATGTAATATCTCCAAGTTTGCAGACGACACAAAGCTGGGTGGGTGTGTGTGCGGTGAGGAGGATGCAGAGAAACTCCAGTATGATTTGGACAGGTTGGGTGATTGGGCAGATGCATGGCAGATGCAGTATAATGTGGATAAAGGCGAGGTTATCCACTTCGGTGGCAAAAACAGAAAGGCAGATTATTATCTGAACGGCAATAGTTTGGGAAAAGGGGAAGTGCAACGAGACCTGGGTGTCCTTGTGCACCAGTCACTGAAGCTAAGCATGCAAGTGCAGCAGGCGGTTAAGAAGGCAAATGGAATTTTGGCCTTCATAGCGAGAGGATTCGAGTACAGGAGCAAGGATGTCTTGCTGCAGTTGTACAGGGCCTTGGTGAGACCACACCTTGAGTATTGTGTGCAGTTTTGGTCGCCTTATCTGAGGAAGGATGTTCTTGCCATGGAGAGAGTGCAGCGAAGATTCACCAGACTGATACCTGGAATGGCAGGAATGACGTATGAGGAGAGATTGGGTCGATTAGGCTTATATTCACTAGAGTTTAGAAGAATGAGAGGGGATCTCATTGAAACTTATAAAATTCTAACAGGACTAGACAGACTAGATGCAGGAAGGATGTTCCCGATGGCGGGAGAGTCCAGAACCAGGGGTCACAGTCTAAGGATAAGGGGTAAGCCATTTAGGACTGAGATGAGGAGGAATTTCTTCACCCAGAGAGTGGTGAACCTGTGGAATTCTCTACCACACAAGGCAATTGAGGCCTATTCATTAAATATATTCAAGAAGGAGTTAGATATATTTCTTAAGGCTAAAGGGATCAAGGGATATGAGGAGAAAGCAGGGACAGGGTACTGAATTTGGATGATCAGCCATGATCTCATTAAATGGCGGAACAGGCTCAAGGGGCCGAATGGCCTACTCCTGCTCCTATCTTCTATGTTTCTATGTAAGTGTAAAGTGTTAGAAAAAGTTTACTTACCATTGTTTCTCCCTGCAGGCTTCAAGAGTTGGATATGCGGAGAGTCTCGCACCTTCGCGGTAAAGATGACAGATGTCTGTTGCATTCTCCAATGCAGCAACCATCTAATTTCTGCTACAGAAAGAAGTTTGATGAGGCCTTGAATGCAATAACTCATCAAACTACAGAGAATGTCAGTGTTTGACAGCTTCACAGATCTGTCAAACGATGACAATTCATCTGTCAAAAATTTTTGACAGATGAAACGTGATACGCTGATGTTCTCTGTAACCGGCTTTCCCTTAACTGGCCTGCTAAGCCTGCTGGGCGGGCTTAACAAGGTCAATCAAGGGAAAATAGCATGGGTTGGCCAGAAGTTGTTGGAGGCGGGACTGAAACCCGACAAGTGGGAGTCCCGCTTCCAAAAGCTCCCCATTGGCAAAATCCAGCCCCTTGCATTATCCTGCAAAGCACTTTACACTATAGGAATAGCCTGGCCAATCCAAACAGCACAATAGCTCATGGAATACTACAACTGTACATCAGATGATGCCATTGTGACAGACCGCATATACCACGTTCTGTTTACCTGAAAGGAAGGAAAGCATCAGCGCAGGAGATTTTAAGGCAGGCATGAACAAGATAACCAAGATTTATCGCATTAGTGGAACTGCGACTTCGCCTTACACAAAGATATGCCCTGACCCTAGATGATTTTCCAGCCTCAGGATTTTGGTGGCACCCTAGTCTCCACCTGCAGTAGGGCTGGAGAATGGCTTGGGCAGGGCTGGTCTCCAAAGTGTTATATTGCCATCAATCACAAGTGGCCCAGAAATTCGGGTCTCCACGGGTGAGTACGCATGGGGTACTCACCCATAAGCCCAATGGAAGTGCCGGTTTCGTGCATGCACTGCGCATGCGCGGGAAACCGGCACTTCCGTTCCCCTGAAAGAAGGGGTTCAGAGGTGGAACGTGTGCGCAGGAGAGGCAGCACGTGCGCATCGAACTTACATTTTTTTCCCAGGTTTTTCCGGGAGGGTAAGTCTCCAGGAGTTACACTTTTAAAAAGTAGGCTCAAGGCCTGCTTTTTACAAGGTAAGTGGTGAATTAATTAAAATTAAAACATTTTTTCCACAGGTTTATTATTTTTAAATACTTTAAAGAAAGATAAGTTTATTTTTAGCCCCGTTAGAAAATGTAATTAATTTTTTCAAAAATTTAAATTATTGTTTAAAATAGTTATTTCATGTAATTTATAGTTATTTTTAAAATGTGATGTTTAAAAAAAAATGTATTTGAAGATTTAGTGATGTTTTGGGGCTTATAGTATTTATAGGTTTGACAGCTCTTCCTGTCAAACTTATGAATGAAGCATTCCCTGCTACCATTGGCTCTCCATGGCCCACGTGATCCCAGGGATCGAACTAACTGCGCCCCTGGGATACGCAAGCACTGCGCGCCGGCAGTTGGAGGAGGCCCAGGATCGGAATCCCACGCGGGCCCACAGCTCAACGGCCGGCGTGGTAGGTAAGTGCAGGTCGGGGGCTTGCACCCGCGGGAAGCCCCCGACCCGAATTTCTGGGCATATTTTTTTAATTTGACGCCAAAGCCTATGCAAAAAAATCATTCAGTAATCAATCACACAGGAAAGATTCATCACATGCAAAATCCTGACAGAGCCTTGATTTCAGGAATGTATTGGACAAACGAGCTGATACAAACATGTTGTCTCACCCAAAATAGTTATGGAACAAGTCCCTGAATCTTACAAGAAGATGCTGTGATTACTTGTCATGAGACAGGGATCAGCAAAAAGGCCATTAACCTATGACATGTTGCAGCTATAAAGATCTGATGGAGGCTCCTCAATACTGATGGAATAAATTAGGTGAACTTCTCTGCTTTATATAAACGTTGGGACAAATAGTCCTAGCACCACCCGTACCAATGCTGGACTCCAGCGATAAACATGCATCCTTCACATCCAGTATTGCTATGGTGCAAATGATTTGAAATATGGCTTACAATGTATGTGCATCATTTGCATATTATTGCAAGATGCCTGCCCATATATAGGTGGATGTATTGTATGCCCCTCATCACATCCAGCAGGAAAACCCAGAAATCCCAAGGGGAGCCAGTGTAACTGGAGCAGAAAATCGAGGTAAATATTTTCACCTTGAGTATGCAGCATCTTTCAAACTCCACAAATTAATTCACTGACTATTTCATTTTTAGGAGGGTAGGCTGGGCCTTTATGAGTTGTAGCACTGGGAGTGGGGGGCAGTTGGAATAGAAGCGTGACTATTTGGCGCGGGCTGCCTCAGGGTAAACCAATCTTGCAGTGGGGGCCTCAAACGGTGTTCGGCCCCTTATTTGCACATATAAAGGAGCTAATGCCCAGTTCATGCTTGTGCACTGCAAGCTGTTTTTTGGCCTTTACCAGTATGGCGGGTGGCGCACCTCTGGCTCGTAATGAGAGTGCGTTTTCGGCCCACCATATTTGAAACTTAGGAGACTGTTTAGTGCTCGAAAAACAGGCGCTGAGCGGCAGAATTTCTAGGCCACTGACTCCGGAAGAAGGGAATCGGGTTTAGCTACGTAAATGCCGGATACCTGCACAGGGATATCAGTCTCCCAGAATCTGACCTCTAAAAAAGTAACTCAAGAACTGGTCTGAGACCATAGAAATGCATTTCTACTTAGGATCTCATGGCCATCAAAAGGGGAACTTTCATCACAGTGGGGATCAGATTTCAGCCCATGTCCCAGATGTAAAAAGAAAAGGGGTAGGATTTATGTTGGGCCGTGGAGGCGGGATTGGAGGTGTGTGGGGGGTTAAAATCCCAAAATCGGGGGGCACGAACCCATCCCGCCCCCAACCCGCCTCCATGCCAGTTTCAAAGGAGACGGGTACCCAACCCGCACTGAGACCCGCCTCCCCGAGGCGGGAAGGGGATTAGTGCCAATTAACTGCCTGTTAACAGGTAGTTAACAGGCAGTTTTTAGCCTAATCCCTATTTTCATTCTTGAAGTGTGGGGTTCCCGACAGCTCCAAAACACGCCAAGTTAGCGAGGCGGGCCGTCGGGCTGAAGGGCTTGGAGGAGTCGAGATGTCTGGTGTTCAGGTGAGTGATGGGTGCATGAGTGCAGAGGTAAGTGTGTTTGGTGTGTTTAAAGTGTTTAAAGAAGTTTTACTTACCTTTCCAGCCTTCCTTCCTTCAGGTCTCGGGAGTCCCTCATCTCACCGGCACAGAAAGCAGAATGGCCACGATCTGTCAGAAATTGCAGCATTCAGCTTTCTGTTCCGGAGAGATCTCTAAATCATCTTGAGAGGAAGGAATTAACTTAGAGTACAGATTGTCAGTGTTTGACAGCTTCAAACAGCTGTCAAACGCTGATATTTCATCTGTCAAAAGGTCTTGACAGATGAAATATCAATCTGTGACATCACCTGTTGCCGGGTGGCCCTTAATTGGCCTGCTGAGCCCGCTGGGCAGGCTCAACAAGGTCAATCAAGTCAAAATCGCGTGGGTTGGCTACAACTCAATGGAGGCGGGACTACAACCCTGAAAGTTGTAGTCCCGCCTCCTCAATGAAAAGCCAGCCTAATATGTTAACCCACTTTTGCACTCATTCCCCTCTCTGCACATTTCTAATGTCAAGTGTTGTTAAGTATAATTTAAAAAATAAAGACAGATTTTTCTCCTCTTCTAAGTCCATCCCCTTCATTCTGCTTATTATCGCAGTGTTACTGAAGCTACCAAACAAATTTGGTGAGTTGCAGTACTCGCTGAAGAGACTGAAACATTTGCTGAAAATGTTCCAACACCCGCAGTCCTCGGGGGTTAAGCGCTGAACTGGCTTGACTGGGTCCGTCTCATCAAGAGTATTTACATGTAGCCAGTCACCCTGCCAAAGAATTGAGGGACAAAAATAGCATCAGCTGGGAGGAAATGAGTAAACAGAGAAGTGGAAAGTAAAATGTGGTAAATTGTCAGGACTCTGGAAAAAAGATTACAGTGTACTATTACTCAAAATAGTTTGAGTAATGATAATAGAAAATTATAAAATGCTTTAATGTGAAGTTATCTTATGCATTCAAAGGAGTTACAATCTGCTTTAAGAGTTACGAGTATTTATTTATGCTACATAATCATTAGGATTCCTTCAGTTTGTTAGACATTAAAGTATAATGATCCTCTGAAGTCAACGTTACTATATAATATGACAATGTGGTTTGGGCAGCAATCACAGAGGTCTTGCTTCCTCATAGCAAGAGGAGCATCACAGATATTATTGGCCATTTACTAACCGTTTAGAAAAATAAACACAACGGGCTAGAAATTCAGTGGGCTTTGCGCCCAGTTACCGCCCAAATAGGGTTTCTGCGCCAGCGTAAGAGGGTGCGCTGATATTCAGCGCTGCGGTAATGGCGGCGGTAGCCGGTAGCGCTGCGCCGACACCGATGACGTCATCGGTGTGCGCAGTGCCCCGGTTCCGCCCCGCTTCCGGCCCAAACCCCATATTTAGTTGCGGCCGCCTCTTCTGCAGCGGCCGCAAACAGCGATTGAAAAACGGGGCCGTACTGCTGCGCTACTGGGGCGCTTTAAGGTGGAGGTGCAGCCGGCCGCTTTTTCGGAGGCCGCCTGCCCGCACCTCCTTCCCCGGCCTCCTCCACCAGCACCACCCCCCCCCCGCGGCATTGCCGGCTGCTTTCCGCGAGCCCGGCACTTCTCCGTGGTGCCGGGCTCATTTGCCGGCACAATCCAGCGGCGATCTCCCCGTTGCAGGCACCTCCACCTTAAGAGAAGGAGAAGGCCTGCAGTACCGCGGCCTGCCGCACCGCATCGGGTGGCGCAGCGGCACTTAGAGCGCTGAAATTCAGTTTCAGCGCCCCAAGCGGGGGCGGGCACACCCTGGAATAGCAGCCAGTTCCGACTTGGGGCGCAAAAAGTGAATATCGGACGGTCGCACATGGCTCCGCGCCCAGCGCTAACTTTTGGCCGTTAGCCAGCTGGCGGGGCCATAGTGAATTTCTAGGCCAACTTGTTTAATTCCTATTAATTTCAGCGACTCCCGTTGAAGGCAGTGGAAATGGCCTGCAATAATTTCCAAAATAATTGTGTCAGGATTTGACATAAATATTTTGTGACCTTCAAATGGAAAGAAAAGATTGATGGAAAAGGCTACCTGTTATTTGAAATCATAGCTCTGCCAATCAAAGCAAGCATTAACATTTTCCTCAGGTAAACAGACATTGGGCTCAATGGTACCACAAACAACAAGTGCCAATGTTGTTTTGTGCTGGCGCAAGGGATTTTCAAATGCCACAGATGCAAATGGAGAGTGGTGTGCCACTTGCATCCAAGTAATAACTCCCCCAACATCAGCAGTGCCACTGCTAAGCAGGCTGTATGATCAACGTCACAGTAGATCTCCACTCAGGCTGCTTACCTCATGTTATTTCTAACTGCTGCACAGATAGCACTGGTTTTGTCTCCAAGAAAGTTGTAATATTTAATATTGGATTAATAGCAGACACTTGTGCTCAGCTGGGCCAGAGTCACGGCATGTCAAAATATTTCTTACTCTTCAAATACTTGGAAAATGATGAGAACAGGATTATTGGACACTTTCTCTGAGGAGAACCATGCGTAAAATTGTGAAATACTGGTCAAACAAAAAATACCCCACAAGCGAATTATATCATAAATTAGCTGCTTAAAGTGATGCTATATTTATGAAAGTGTTTTAGGCTCCAACCATATAACACAATGATGTAACTAATGTTGAAATGCATCATTGTATGTGGCATCATCATGAAGAAAATGACGCATGGCTCTCCCAGTTCTTCTCTCTGTTCAAATAAAATAATCTGCATTAAACACTTTTTAAAGGTAATTCCTGTTCAAAATCAAAAGGAAAATATCAAGCAGACGAACATATTTTTTAACTAAATCAGCAACAGTAAAATGGAAAACCAGGTCACTGTGGCAATATTGGAAAGAATTATTTTATCTGAAAGAGCTCACGCTGATGAATGGTATCTTTTCTGTTTACTTAGATCCTGCCCATTAGAAATCTTTAACCATCCTGCCCATTCTGTTTTTGTGAGCTAATTCACTGGATTAGATTATCTTCCTGCAGACTGTCTGCCTCTTTAAATCTCCTTTAATTTACCTTGCTTCAGTAGACAGTGATTGCTCAGCTCTTTGGTTTCATGACCAGAAAAGTGTGGTGTTAAATATGATTAACTAAATCTTGTGGCACAGCTTCCATACACAGTCCCTCAGTTCTCCCTCCACCATTTTCTTCACCACAAAGGTGTCATATAAACATATGCCTAGTGCGGTCTGCTTGTTGCCACTCTTAGGCACATTTATTTCATTCACTTATTATTGACCATTAATAACTCTGCTGTCACAAGCTCCATAAGGGCGAGTATGTGCTTGTGTTTGGATTAACCCAATCAATACTGACACTACATTATTATCCATTCATGTACAGTGTTAGCAACAAATAACTGAATGAAAATTATCAGTGAACAGACAACTGCCCATTTTGTTTTCTCACATTACTAAAATATATGATTCAAAATCTGTTATTAGATAGGATTCGACCACGGTGTGAGTTTAGGAATTAATGAGCGATACGTGCCCGCATTCATAGAACAGTCAGGGGGAGATAGAGGAACAGATATGTAGGCAAATCTCAGAAAAGTGTGAAAATAATAGGGTAATAATAGTGGGGGATTTCAACTTCCCCAATATAAATTGGGATAGTCAGAGTGTGAAAGGCTTAGAGGGTGCAAAATTCTTAAAGTGCATCCAGGAGAGCTTTTTGAGCCAACATGTAGAAAGTCCTACAAGAGAGGGGGCGGTACTGGACCTAATTCTAGGGAATGTAGCCGGGCAGGTGGTGGAAGTGTCTGTAGGAGAGCATTTTGGCGATAGTGACCATAATTCGGTGAGATTTAAGGTGGTCATGGAAAAAGACAAAGACGGCCCGGAAATAAGGGTTCTAAATTGGGGGAAGGCCGATTTTAATAAGATAAGGCAGGATCTGGCCAAAGTGGACTGGGAGCAGCTACTTATAGGAAAATCCACATCAAAACAGTGGGAGGCTTTCAGAAGGGAAATAGAGAGAGTACAACACCAACATGTTCCTGTAAAGGTCAAGGGTGGGACCAACAAGCAAAGGGAACCTTGGATGACAAGGGATATACAAAAATGCATCAGGAAAAAAAGGGGGGCTTTTGGCAGTTACAAAAGACAAAAGACGGAGGAAGCCCTAGAGGAGTATAAAAGGTGCAGGGGCATACTTAAAAAGGAAATTAGGAGGGCGAGGAGGGGCCATGAAATAACACTGGCGAGCAAAATAAAGGAAAATCCTAAGATGTTTTATAAGTATATTAAGGGCAAGAGGATAACCAGGGAAAGGGTAGGGCCCATTAGGGACCAAAGTGGCAAGCTGTGTGTAGAGCCAGATGAAGTAGGTGGGGTTTTAAATGAATTTTTTGCCTCTGTGTTCACTATGGAGAAAGACGATGTAGACATAGAAGTCGGGCAAGGGGACTGTGACATACTTGAACATATTAGCATCGAGAGGGAGGAGGTACTAGCGGTTTTAGCAGGCCAAAAAGTGGATAAGTCCCCAGGCCCGGACGAGATGTATCCCAGGCTGTTGTGTGAGGCAAAGGAGGAGATTGCAGGGGCTCTGACACAAATTTTCAAAACCTCTCTGGCCACAGGGGATGTACCAGAGGACTGGAGAACAGCTAACGTAGTACCATTATTCAAGAAGGGTAGCAGGGATAAACCAGGGAATTACAGGCCAGTGAGCCTAACATCTGTGGTAGGGAAATTATTGGAAAAAATTCTGAGGGACAAAATTAGTCTCCACTTGGAGAGGCAAGGATTAATCGGGGATAGTCAGCATGGCTTTGTCAAGGGTAAATCATGTCTGACCAATCTGATTGAATTTTTCGAGGGGGTGACTAGGGGGGTGGATGAGGGAAATGCTGTGGATGTGGTTTACATGGACTTCAGTAAAGCTTTTGACAAAGTCCCGCATAGGAGACTGGTCAAGAAGGTAAGAGCCCATGGGATCCAGGGGGCCTTGGCGCGTTGGATCCTAAACTGGCTGAGTGGCAGGAGGCAGAGGGTGATGGTCGAAGGTTGCTTTTGTGACTGGAAGCCTGTGTCCAGTGGGGTACCTCAGGGATCGGTGCTGGGTCCCTTGCTGTTTGTGATCTACATTAATGATTTGGATGAGAATGTAAAAGGTATGATCAGTAAGTTCGCGGATGACACGAAAATTGGTGGGGTGGTAAATTGCGAGGAGGAAAGCCTCAGGCTACAGGACGATATTAACGGGTTGGTCAGATGGGCGGAAAAGTGGCAAATGGAATTTAACCCTGAAAAGTGCGAGGTGATGCATTTTGGACGGACAAATAAGGCAAGGGAATACACAATGAGTGGTAGGACCCTAGGAAGTACAGAGGGTCAGAGGGACCTTGGTGTACATGTACATAGGTCCCTGAAGGCAGCGGAACAGGTAGATAAGGTGGTTAAAAAGGCATATGGGATACTTGCCTTCATTAGCAGAGGCATAGAATATAAGAGCAGGGAGGTTATGATGGAGCTGTACAAAACGCTGGTGAGGCCACAGCTGGAGTACTGTGTGCAGTTCTGGTCGCCTCACTATAGGAAGGATGTGATTGCTTTGGAGAGGGTGCAGAGAAGATTCACCAGGATGTTACCTGGGATGGAGCGCCTCAGCTATGAAGAAAGACTAAACAGGCTGGGGTTGTTTTCCTTGGAGCAAAGGAGGCTGAGGGGGGACCTGATTGAGGTGTACAAAATGATGAGGGGCATAGATAGGGTAGATAAAGAGGAACTTTTCCCCTTAGTAGGGGGGCCAATAACAAGGGGGCATAGATTCAGGGTAAGGGGCAGGAGATTTAGAGGGGATTTGAGGAGGAACTTTTTCACCCAGAGGGTGGTTGGAAGCTGGAACTCACTGCCTGAAAGGGTGGTAGAGGCAGGAACCCTCACAACATTCAAGAAGCATTTGGATGGGCACTTGAAATGCCATTGCATACAAGGCTATGGACCAAATGCTGGAAAATGGGATTAGACTGGACAGGGATTGATGGACGGCGCAGACACGATGGGCCGAAGGGCCTCTTTCTGCGCTGTAAAACTCTATGACTCTATGACTCTAAGGTCAACTGGCACAGCTGATCAACATCAGTCGACTGGTCAAACTCTACTCTTGCTATAACATGGGGCACATGTCCCTTGGTCTCGTATTCAGTGTAAACTAGAAGTGTTCATTATAACCATTAAATATATAGTTCATCAAAATTTTCAACTATGATCGGTTGCCTTGTAGCCCTCAATTCTTGATAGTCATGTGGATTGAAGAACACATTTAAAAACTTTTAAAAGTGCAAAGGCTGGAAATCTGAATAAATGCAGAAATGCTGGATAGAGACAGCAGGTCAGTTGGGACGCGTAAACAGAAGAGATAGACTGACTGTAATGTTTTGATGTGAACCCTTCATCAGGTTGAAGGCTGTGAGATAAAAAGGCAGTTTAATAAAGATGGAAAAATAGAGAGAAAAAGGGGGAAGGAGCGGGAAAGAAGACCAGTAGACACACCAATCACAGCTAGGGAGTGAATGTGTTAAATGACCTGCAAACTGCTAAATAGAAAATAGAAAAAAATATATATATAAAATATAAAAGATCATCAGTGAGATAATGCAGATATAGAAAGGACAGAAGACAAATAATGTGGAGAGGGCATGAAGAAACATGAGAGAGGTCCACGTACAACAAAAGCATGAGAAATAAAGTAACAATAAAGAGAATTTCTTTTTTAAATGACATGTAAAGCAAAAATGAAATTAAAGCAGAAAATGCAAATGGAGCAGAATGAATCCACCAGTCACAAGAGAAAAGTTAGCATTGTAAAAATCATTGCAAATCCTTAATAGGCAATAGGAAAAAGCAGAACAGAAATGAAGTATGGCTCATTTGAAGTCATGTATTAATGATTATTCTAAATGTTCCAGGAGATCTATGCTGGGATGTATGGCCTTAAGCTAATTAAAGTCCCTCTTCCTAATTTCTGTACCAAACCTGTTGAATTACTCATTACTCAGTGTTTTCTACCTTGTAGCAGGATTTCATACCAAAATAGGAATGTCATTTCACAGATTGGTTTGTGCAACGGAACAGCTTAGCAGCATCTCCTTTTCACAGGCTCATGCCAAAGCCAATACATTCATTTTGTCAAGTAGTACTGTTAAGAGTTCAGTTCCGTTAAACGTATGGCTAATCTACTGTTCTCTCGGTATCACAATTTTAAAGTCAGCAATTTGCAAACCTTTGTTCCACAGCCCATTTAATCAATCAACAAAATGCAAAACATTTAAAAGTGGAAAAAAAAGAACTTGCATTTATATAGCACCTTCCACATCCGCCGGACGTCCTAAAGTGATTCACAATGAGCTACTTCTTAAATGTAGTTACTGTTGTTATATAGGAAAATGCATATCAATTGAGATAACTGACCTGTTAATCTGTTTTGGTGGTGTTGGTTATGGGATAAATGTCAGCCCGGAGAGCAAGAGAGCACCCCTGCTCTTCTTTGAATAGTGTCATGGGATCTTTTACATCCACCTGAACAGGCAGAAGGCACCTTACTTTAATGTCTCATCCAACAGACAGCATCTCCAATGATACAGCACTTTCTCCGTACTGCTCTGAAGTCCAGGAGGCTTGAATCTGTGACAGAAGGGAGCATGCTAACACCGAGCCAACCTAACAATTTCCGCGAGGGTTCTCCCAATCATCCTCGCAAACCCCAGAATAATGGTGTTTACGGCATTTACACCATTTCTCCGGGCTTTCCCGAAGTTACGGCAGATGATCGGGAGAACCCGTGTTGAAATTATTGGTGTTAGATTGCTGAAAGATTCTGTTATCTGTGGTAAAATTGGCACTAATTGGCTGTAGAGAAGATTAAATTCCTCCTGTAGTGAAAAACTTGACCTCAACACTCACGTTGACTTTTTCACTAAATTGTCAACAGGAGGATCTGTCACTAGCACATCCTGCCATTGTGTGCTACTTACCGCTATATTTTCAAGCAATGTAGCTCTCCATTCAAGGTCATTCGCAGAGTCTGATAAGTGAGGAATATCTCACACTTTATTTATTAAATTTCTGTATACTTTTAGCAGAGACAGGAAGGAAAACTTCTTTAAGGCCTGACTAAATTTAACTCTCTGGGAGCTTGTTTGTAGCAGAAAACAGGAACAAATAAACGTGTGGATTTAGCGCTCATTCTTTACTATAAACAACACAATTACAAAAAAGACAACTTAAAAGAAACCTTCCTTTTTGGTGGGCTTCAAAAGTCAGCGCCATCTGACATGGCTTCAGCTTCACTTGTCACCATAATCTGTGGTGCAGTACAAATGGAATCTGGGACAACAAAAAATGGCCCCTGTCAGCCCAACTGCTTCCTTCTACCCGCAGAATGCTTTTGGGATCCTCTTACTAGCACTATTGCTCCTAACGGATTAAAATGAGGCTAATAAAAGCTTTTAAAATGTTTTAAATAACTCTGGTTCCCCCAGAACCCATACACACACAGTGGCTGAAACGCGACCTCCCATTTATGGACAGATGATGGAAATATGTCTCCCGATGAATTTCCCATCATGTGCGCCATAATGACACTGGGCAGTTGGTTCCCTGGCTTCCAAGGTGTCAGCTGTGACTGAGTGGGTAGCAGTCTCGCCACTGAGTCAGAAGGTTGTGGGTTCAAGTCAACTAGAGACTTGAGCACAAAATCTAGGCTGACACTCCAGTGCAACACTGAGGGAGTTCCCATCATTCAGGTGAGACGTTAAACTGAGGCCCTGTCTGCCCTCTGATGGTGGGCGTAAAAAATCCCACAGCACTATTTCGAAGAAGAGCAGGGGAGTTTTCCCTAGTGTCCTGGCCAATATTTATCCCTCAACCAACATCATTAAAACAGGTCATTATCTCATTGCTGTTTGTGGGACCTTGCTGTGTGCAAATTGGCTGTTGCGTTTCCTACTTCATAACAGTGACGACACTTTAAAAGTACTTCATTAGTAGTAAGGCGCTTTGGGATGTCCTGAGTTCATGAAAGATGCTATATAAATGCATAATTTTCTTTTTTCAACGGCGCTATTACTGCAGAGTTTGTATTTTACCAGCAGTACAGAGGCTGCCCCAGCAATGATATGCTGCAGCAAGTGTCAGAGGTCACTGCAGCTACACCCTGTCCTCACGTCAGCCAGGAAGTCGGGTAGCTTGCCAAAAATATGGCCAGAGGCCGGAAGATGGGTTGATGCCTATTAGTGACCCCACCACCCTGGAGATGCAGCCAGTTCTGCAAAGGCAGAAAAACTGGTCAAACATCGAGGATATTTTTAAAGGTGGAGAGAAACTTGTAGAGGCAGGCGGTGGGGCAGTTGAAGACTGCCATTAATAATGGAACAAAGGGAGGGGAAAAGAGTCCTATGGTGCAACTGGAAAACAGAGTGCATATCCATCAGTTGGTGAATCATTTGCAGTGATAACCAAAAGTACTAAAAAAGGTGATTTGAAAACTCTGGCACTCTGCTTGTAACGTGTAAGAGGCAAAGTTTGAAGAGATACAGGGACTTATTGGAAGAACACTGGAAAGATTACATTCAGCCATTGTTCTTGTGAAAGTCCTGGGTAGAGGAAGGAGCCGATTCCTACTTAAGCTATGTGGAAACAAATGGAACAGACAGTAATTCACGGGTTTCCTGCACAATTAGAGATCTCTGAGCATGAAGACTCTGACCACAACCCAAGCTCCTCATCCAAGGTCAGATGGTGACAGATACAGAGAAAGTATTTGTAGGCGCAACTAGTTTATATCCATCGCGATAACTCCCCAATGGTTTTCTGGATTTAAAAGATTATTAATTGATACAAAATATTTCCAGAATTGCCATTTCTTGATTACTGAATTCATTTTTTGGAATTCCTACTGTATTTTCTGATCCTTGAATAGGTAATTCAAAGAACAACTACCTGTCAGTATTGGTGGGTAACAGTTGCAATCTTGTGACAGTCACAGATAGGCTGGATCTTATACATTACCTCCCAAGGCTGTTGATATTCTGGGACCTGGATCAAAAATGCAAACTAAAATCACAAAGGAAAGATACGAAGGAGCAAAGCCAAGTGTTTATCTAGTGCTCTGACACATAAACACTTATGTACAAATGCACATATACATGTGCACACCCACATATATATAGTTCGGATCATTTGTAATAATGGCTGAGAAATTCGGGTCTCCACGGGTGAGTACGCACGGGGTACTCACCCGTAGGCCCAATGGAAGTGCCGGTTTCCTGCATGCACTGCGCATGCGTGGGAAACCGGCACTTCCGTTCCCCTGAAAGAAGGGGTTCAGAGGTTGAACGCATGCGCAGGAGAGGCTGCGCGTGCGCATCGAACTTACGTTTATTTTGCAGGTTTTCCCGGGCGGGTAAGTCTGCAGAAGTTATACATTTTAAAAGCAGGCGTAAGGCCTGCTTTTTACAAGCTAAGTGGTGAATTAATTAAAATTGAAACATTTTTTCCACAGGTTTATTGTTTTTAAATACTTTAAAGCAAGGTAAGTTTATTTTTAGCCCCGTTAGAAAAGAAAATTATTTTTTCAAAAATGTAAATTATTGTTTAAAATTTATTTCATGTAATTTATAGTTTATTTTAAAAATGTGATGTTTTAAAAAATTTATTTGAAGATTTAGTGATGTTTTGGGGCCGTAGTATTTATAAGTTTTGACAGCTCTTCCTGTCAAACTTATGAATGGACCATTCCCTGCTCCGATTGGCTCCCCATGGCCCACGTGATCCCAGGAGACGCATCGAACTAACTACGCCCCTGGGATACGCGAGCACTGCCCGCCGGCAGCTGGACCAGGCCCCGGATCGGAATTCCACGGGGCCCACAGCTCAACGGCCGGCGCGCAAGGTAAGTGCAGGTCGGGGGCTTACACCCGCGGGAAGCCCCCGACCCGAATTTCTGGGCCAATGTATTCCTAAAACAATGAGCCCAGTAATTGTTATACAAGAAAAAAACTAAAATGGGGAAAGGAGTTCATAGAACCAGCATAATCAATAATCATAGGTCTGTACGTACTTTATTCATTACGTTTATTATCTATTCTTTTGTTCATTTGAGTTCCCAACATGAACTTTGGATTAACTGATTTTCTAGATAGCAGTTAACAATGTCACCACGTGACCTGTTTTGGTTCCTAACACTACAATTTGATGAATAAATCATGCATTCGTGCCTATTTTGGGCCTTGCATGTAGACACATACGTACAAGACTTTCTCGAGTACTGCTTTAAGTTTTCCTTTTAATAACTCGATATTTCAACTTCCTTAACAGTGTGTTTGGGTGAACAACACACCACAGTGCATTAAAGGATCCAGAAAGTCAAGACAATTGTTTGTGGAAGAGAAAACATTTATTTCAAAAGTCATCTGTGCTGAGGGACTGATCCAATTTTCTAATCCTTTTCAGCTGCCAGTGATTTCTTATTTATTGGGTCTGAATTGCAAGGACAACATTTGAAGTCAGCGATTTGCTGTCATTGAAACATATCTGGAGCTCTCCCCTACATACTGCAATCGAAAATCTCAAGGGAGCATAGGTTTTTACACTAATCTGAGTCTAAACCCTGTGCCATAAAAAACAAGTCAAAGGGCAAGATGGCATTGTACTCTGCCAAGGTTTTTGTTTAACTCCAATTAGCATCAAATAAATCAGAAACTGTGAAGCAGTATTAGTAGCTCGAAAAAGATTGATTGCCTACCTGGCAGGATTTTCTTTGTTCTTCAAATGGTATATATCCTCATACACCATATAGCCTAGCTTGGTAGGTTCTGGGGGAACCTACATTTTAAGCATGCACCTAAAAATTTCATTGCAACAATGCAGGTAGACGGCGCCACACACAGGGATAGATCTTGATTTTATGCGATCGTGTAAAACGGGTAATAGCGAGTTGGCCGCCAATTTTACATGTCTTCCGATTTTTATTTCCATTGAAGTGGAAATAAAAATCGGGGGAGATGTAAAATGGGCTGCTGACTCACTATCATCTGACAAAATTTACCCCATGGTCTCCTACTCCAGTCACATTAAGGCCTGAGGCTACAGTTCATTTTGAACTGAAGCTAAATTCACACTAACCACTCAACGCTAACCCCTCCAACTATACCCCTGCAGGGCCTATAGGAATGAGTGAGCCAGGATGGTTGATGCTGTTTGGAGGATGCATATTATTTGAAGAATAAAGAAGACCCAACTAATTTTGGATCCATCATTTTTCTTCCTTCAGCCTCCTTCCGGAGTGTCCATTGACACCACGGTGTGAACCAATGAGTTGGAGGTGGAGAGGGACTTCTGGCAGAATTTACAGCAAACGGTGTGTTTTACAGCGCACAAAGCAAACAGCAAAGCAAACAAAATCTATTTACAGATTCTGTTCAAAAAGAGTCTCTACGATCTACAGCAAACAGAACTCATGACCAAAACTGCAGCAACTTCTCCTGATAAAAGCATGGTGATTTCTCCAGCAAAATACAGTCAGTGGTTGCATATTACAAATTATGTGGGAAAATCAATCCCAGTCACTTACAGCGTGATTGAAGGGGGAATTACCCAATCATCTCCATTCTGGCCGGGAATAGCGGTGTCTCTATGTGTAGCCAACAATGTGGTAGAAGTGTGTGGGAACTATAACAACACCTGTAAGCACCAATCTGCTAAAGGCAGTTAAATCTAGACAGTAATATTTTGTGAATGTGTGAGGATGGCTTCATGTGACAGCCATGCGCATGCTATCGATGGGAATCTGACTGAGAGACATCTAGAAAGCAGCCATGGAATGTGTAGAATGACCCTTAATCTCTCCTAGCCTTCTTCCCTGCAAGATGATAGCTCTGGAAGGGATTCTCAGCCATCCATTTTGCTATCTGCTGCTTAGTTACTGGTTTGCCTTGGGTTCTCACCCCATAGGAAATGAATAATTGTCAATACTTCCTAAATTGCTGTGTGAGCGACATAATAAATGAGAGCTCTGCGAGGATCTACATTGTTAAAATGATGTTCTAGTTCTGGCTGCCTTGGGGGCAATTAAAACAGTAAGACAGCAATTCCTTGACCCAGAAAAAAGTGGACGCAATCTTAGTTAACACTGCAGATAAGGGCCATCCTGTCAGAATGCCGAATTACAGCTCATTGAACTTGCAAACCAAATTAACATGAATAATAGTGCAGAAGCTTAAACTCACACATTCAAAGAAGTTGGAATGGTAGCCAGATTAACTTTTGAAGAACAAAATAAAAGTACCCTTTTGAGAACAAGTGAAAGCCTAACTGAGCACAATTTCCAAACAGCTTGACTAGAGCAGATTACCTAACAAACCAAACATAAATGGGCCATGAAAGACTAAAATATCCACACCATGAACCCAAATAGATTTTAAACTAACGCTGAACTCCAAAATATTTGTACATCACGAGATAGTATAAATGAACTTAGTAGAATAGCACAGCAAAAAAACTTTTTCTCTTTTGTATTATAAGCTCCTTTATTGGATACACTGTAAGAACTAATCAGGGGATCGAATTTTCATGGGAGTCCCTGATCTCCCACCCTAACTTCAGCAGAATATCAGCAGAAACCCTGGATAAATGGTGTAAAGTGCCATTTACACTGGGGTAGAAATTCAACTTGGGTGGTAGCGCAACACAAGTGGTAGTGAAGGGATTATTACTAGTCCTAGCCCCTTTAGGGCTACCCCAGATCAGGCGTATTCCCCAGACGTTCACTTTCAACTAACGTTTGAGGTAGCCGAATCCTAAAGACGCTTAATTGGGTCTAAAGGTCCAGACTATCTCTCCCTAAAGGAAAGGAACAACCTGAAGATGTTACTGTCCTCCAGATAGCACTTTTAATAAGTTTATCTAGACTGTAACGTTCCGGATATTGTGAGGGTCCGGAAAAGACCCCCAGAATTCTGCAACTCCTCACCAAAGAGCGTACAGAGATTGAGTTTGCGTGTTTGATACAGAAGTATTATGTGAGATAATTCTAAAAGTATTTAGATTTATTAAAGAACCGACATGTAATTTACAGTTGGTGATTCAATCGCAACATTAACAGTTCCAAATACAAAAAACTTACAATTCTATTATCAGAGATCCTTATTCTCAAATCTTAACTTTGCTAGTTTTACAGTTCTTAGTTTATTCCAGGATATCCACCAAAATCAAATACAATACCTTGATCCCCGAGATACAAAGAGTTGAAGACGTACAGAGCTTGCCTCTGAAGCCTGAGAATCGCTTTGTCCCTTTACAGCGAGGCTATCATCCCATTTGATACCCTTATGCAGTGGTATTTCCTTTGAAGTTTTCTGCTGATGTAAGCTAATTATCTCTAGCCATTTTTCTGCTGACTTCTGCAATCTTTACAGTCAGATCAGCTGGTAGCATTACAAATCGTGTCTCTACCTTTAGGTGTTCGAAGCTTATCATAAAAATGGTGTGACAGCAGATGTTTCTATTTGATGTTATTTTTACCAAGGTCTTCAATTTGTGTCTTTTTACGATGTGTAAATTAAAAACACCTCAACCGGGTGCACCATTGTGTTCTTTCCAAGGCTTCAGACTTTCAGGAACCTCCAACCTCCTGTTTCAATAAAGTTATTGATTCAGTGTCAACAACTTATCTCAATAGCCTGAATGCTGTTTACAGCTTCTCTATTGTTGAGGCTTGTAGATTTTCAAGCCCAGTTTGTCATGTTACAAAGGCCAAAAGTCTTACATAGAATGGTGTATTTTTCTGAATATGGCTTATTCCTTCACAGTAGGGCATCAGCCGTCTGTTGTACATCCCACCCGATAATCAGTTCAATGGAAGTCAGTTGAACTGAATATCGGGCGGCGCGTATGACTGGCGGCCGATGCAGTACCGCCCGTTTGGCAATGTCACCCAAGAGGAATTTCTAGCCCAATGTTGCAGGCTGCAGGGCATTCTGGAGGGGGAGGGTGAACAGCCAGTTGTCGTGGTGCATATAGGTACCAACGATATAGGTAAAAAATGGGATGAGGTCCTAAAAGCTGAATATAGGGAGCTGGAGGTAAATTAAAAAATAGGACCTCAAAGGTAGTAATCTCAGGATTGCTACCAGTGCCACATGCTAGTCAGAGTAGAAATACAAGGATATTTCAGATGAATACGTGGCTAGAAGAATGCTGCAAGGGGGAGGGATTCAAATTCCTGGGACATTGGAACCGGTTCTGGGGGAGGTGGGACCAATACAAACTGGACGGTTTGCACCTGGGCAGGACAGGGACCGATGTCCTAGGGGGAGCGTTTGCTAGTGCTGTTGGGGAGGGTTTAATCTAAAATGGCAGGGGGTTGGGAACCTGTGCAGGGAGACAGAGGAAAGGGAAGCAAGGATAGAAGCAAAAGACAGGAAGGACAAAAGCAAAAGTCAGAGAAATCAAGGGAGTAAATCAAACATGGCCACAGTAAACAATAATTCTAAAAGGTCTAAGTGTGTTAAAAAAAAAACCTGATGGCTTTGTGTCTTAATGCGAGGAGCAATCGTAATAAGGTGGATGAATTAACTGCGCAAATAGATGTAAACGGATAGGATATCATTGGGATTACGGAGACATGGCTCCAGGGTGACCAAGGCTAGGAATTCAACATCCAGGGGTATTCAATATTCAGGAAGGACAGGCAAAAAGGAAAAGGCGGTGGGGTAGCATTGCTGGTTAAAGAGATTAACACAATAGTAAGGAAGGATATTAGGTCTGATGATGTGGAATCTGTATGGGTAGATAAGGGCACAGCAGTCATCATGGGTGACTTTAATTTACATATAGATTGGGCGAACCAAATTAGTAAAAATACTGTGGAGGAGGAATTCCTAGAATGTTTACGGGATGGTTTTCTGGAACAATGTGTCAAGGAACCAACCAGAGATCAGGCCATCTTAGACTGGGTGTTATGTAATGAGAGAGGATTAATTAGTAATCTTGTTGTACAAGGCCCCTTCGGTCAGAGCGATCATAATATGATAGAATTCTTCATTAGGATGGAGAATGAAGTAGTTGACTCGGAGACTAGGGTCCTGAATTTAAATAAAGGAAACTACGATGGCATGAGGTGCGAATTGGGTAGGATTGATTGGGGAATGTCACTCAAAGGGTTGGCGGTGGATAGGCAATGGCAAACATTCAAAGACCGCATGGATGAACTACAGAAGTTGTTCATCCCAGTTTGGGATAAGAATAAAACAAAAAGGGTGACTCAACCGTGGTTAACAAGGGAAATTAGGGATAGCATAAGATCCAAGGAGAGGGCATATAAATTGGCCAGAAAAAGCAGTAACCCTGAGGATTGGGAGCAGTTTAGGATTCAACAAAGGAGGACAAAGGGATTAATTAAGAAGGGGAAAATAGAATATGAATGTAAGCTTGCAGGGAACATAAAAACTGACTGTAAGAGCATTTATAGATATGTGAAGAGAAAAAGATTAGTGAAATCAAGTGTAGGTCCCTTGCAGTCAGAAGCAGGGGAAGTGATAATGGGGAACAAAGAAATGGCAGACCAATTAAATGCATATTTTGGTTCTGTCTTCACAAAGGAGGACACAAATAACCTCCCAGAGATGTTGGAGAGCATAGGGTCTGATGAGAGGGAGGAACTGAAATAAATCAGTATTTGTAGGGAAATGGTGTTGGGGAAATTGATGGGATTGAAGGCCGATAAATCCCCAGGGCCTGATAATCTACATCCTAGGGTGCTTAAGGAAGTGGCCCTAGAAATAGTAGATGCATTGCTGGTCATCTTCCAAAATTCACTGGAATCTGGAACTGTACCCATGGATTGGAGGGTAGCTAATGTTACCCCACTATTCAGAAAGGGTGGTAGAGAGAAAGCAGGGAATTTCAGACTGGTAAGCCCGACATTGGTAGTGGGGAAAATGCTACAGTCCATTATAAAGGATGTAATAGCTAAGCACTTGGAAAACAGTGACAGGATCGGACAAAGTCAACATGGATTTACAAAAGGTAAATCGTGCTTGACTAACCTACTGGAATTTTTTGAGGATGTAACTGGGAAAATAGATAAGGGAGAACCAGTAGATGTGGTGTATTTGGACTTTCAAAAGGCTTTCGATAAGGTCCCGCATAAGAGATTAGCGTGTAAAGTTAAGGCACATGGGATTGGGGGCAAGGTATTGACTTGGATAGAGAACTGGTTGGCGGACAGAAAGCAGAGAGTAGGAATTAACGGGTCTTTTTCCGAGTGGCAGGCAGTGACTAGTGGGGTACCGCAGGAATCGGTCCTAGGACCCCAGCTATTCACAATGTACATTAATGATCTAGATAAGGGAACTAGATGTAATATCTCCAAGTTTGCAGATGACACAAAGCTGGGTGGGCATGTGTGCTGCGAGGAGGATACCGAGAAACTCCAGGATGATTTGGACAGGTTGGGTGATTGGGCAGAAGCATGGCAGATGCAATATAACGTGGATAAATGCGAGGTTATCCACTTTGGTGGCAAAAACAGAAAGGCAGACTATTATCTGAATGGCAATAGATTGGTGGAAGGGGAAGTGCAACGAGACCTGGGTGCCCTCGTGCACCAGTCGCTGAAGGTAAGCATGCAGGTGCAGCAGGCGGTGAAGAAGGCAAATGGTATGTTGGCCTTCATAGCAAAAGGGTTTGAGTACAGGAGGAAGGATGCCCTGCTGCAGTTGTACAGGGCCCTGGTGAGACCACACCTTGAGTACTGTGTGCAGTTTTGGTCACCTTATCTGAGGAAGGATGTTCTTGCCATTGAAGGAGTTCAGCGAAGATTCACAAGGCTGATCCCTGGGATGGCAGGAATGACGTATGAGGAGAGATTGGGTCAATTGGGCTTATACTCGCTGGAGTTTAGAAGAATAAGAGGGGATCTCATCGAAACTTATAAAATTCTGACAGGTCTGGACAAACTAGATGCAGGTAGAATGTTCGCGATGGTTGGAGAGTCCAGAACCAGGGGTCATAGTCTAAGGATAAGGGGTAAGCCATTTAAGACAGAGATGAGGAAGAATTTCTTCACCCAGAGAGTGGTGAACCTGTGGAATTCTCTACCACAGAAGGCGGTTGAGGCCAAGTCTTTAAATATATTCAAGAAGGAGTTAGATATATTTCTTAGAGCTAAAGGTATCAAGGGATATGGGGAGAAGGCAGGTACGGGGTACTGAGTTTGGATGATCAGCCATGATCTCATCGAATGGTGGAGCAGGTTCGAGGGGCCGAATGGCCTACTCCTGCTCCTACCTTCTATGTTTCTATGTTTCTAGAGCTGAGAAATACAAAGGGGCAGAAAACGTTAGTGGGAGTTGTATACAGACCCCCAAACAGTAATGCTGAGGCTGGGGATTGCAGTAAATGGGAAATTAGAGATGCGTGCAATAAGGACACTGCAGTTATCATGGGTGACTTTAATCAACATATAGATTGGTCTAACCAAATTAGTAACAATACTGTGGAGGAGGAATTCCTAGAGTGTATACGGGATCGGTTCCTGGACCAATATGTCGAGGAACCAACTAGAGATTAGACCATCTTAGACTGGGTATTATGTAATGAGAAAGGATTAATTAGCAATCTTGTTGTGCATGGCCCCTTGGGGAGGAGCGATCATAATATGATAGAATTCTTCATTAAGATGGAGAGCGAAGTAGTTGAATCAGAGACTTGGGCACTGAATTTAAATAAAGGAAACTACGATGGTATGAGGTGTGAGTTGGCTAGGATGGATTGGGGAATGTTACTTAAAGGGTTGATGGTGGATAGGCAATGGCAAACATTTAAAGATTGCATGGATCAACTACAGTTTGTTCATCCCTGTTTGGCATAAAAATAAAACAAAAAAGGTGACTCAACATTGGCTAACAAGGGAAATTAGGGATAGCATAAGATCCAAGGAGAGGACATAAATATTGGCCAGAAAAAGCAGCAAACCTGAGGATTGGGAGCAGTTTAGGATTCAGCAAAGGAGGACAAAGGGAATAATTAAGAGGGGGAAAATAGAATATGAGAGTAAGCTTTCAGGGAACATAAAAACTGACTGTAAAAGCTTCTATAGATATGTGAAGAGAAAATGATTGGTAAAGTGAAGCGCTGGTCCCTTGCAGTCAGAATCATGGGAATTTATAATGGGGAACAAAGAAATGGCAGACCAATTAAATACATACTTTGGTACTGTCTTCACAAAGGAGGACACAAGTAAACTCCCAGAGATGTCGGGGAACATAGGGTCTAATGAGAGGGAGGAACTGAATGAAATCAGTATTTGTAGGGAAATGGTGTTAGGGAAATTGACGGGATTGAAGGCCGATAAATCCCCAGGGCCTGATACTCTACATCCTAGGGTACTTAAGGAAGTGGCCCTAGAAATAGTAGATGCATTGCTGGTCATCTTCCAAAATTCTACAGACTCTAGAACAGTTCCCATGGATTGGAGGGTAGCTAATGTAACCCCACTATTTAAAAAAGGTGGTAGAGAAAAAACGGGGAATTATAGACAGGTAAGAATGATATCAGTAGTGGGGAAAATGTAGAGTCCATTATGAAAGATGTAATAGCAGAGCACTTGAAAAACAGTGACAGGATCGGACAAAGTCAACATGGATTTACAAAAGGTAAATCATGCTTGACTAATCTACTGGAATTTTTTGAGGATGTAACTGGTAGAATAGATAAGGGCGAACCAGTGGATGTGGTGTATTTGGATATTCAGAAGGCTTTCGATAAGGTCCCGCATAAGAGACTAGCATGCAAAGTTAAAGCACATGAGATTGGGGGCAAGATACTGACTTGGATAGAAAACTGGTTGGCCGACAGGAAGCAAAGAGTTGGAATAAACAGGTCTTTTTCCAAGTAGAAGGCAGTGACTAGTGGGGTACCGCATGGATCGGTGCTAGGACCCCAGTTATTCGCAATATATATTAATGATCTAGACGACGGAACTAGATGTAATATCTCCAAGTTTGCAGATGACACAAAGCTGGGTGGGCGTGTGTGCTGTGAGGAGGATGCAGAGAAACTCCAGTACGATTTGGACAGGTTGGGCAATTGGGCCAGATGCAGTATAATGTGGATAAATGCGAGGTTATCCACTTTGGTGGCAATAACAGGAAGGCAGATTATTATCAGACCGGCAATAGATTGGGAAAAAGGGAAGTGCAATGAGACCTGGGTGTCGTTGTGCACCAGTCACTGAAGTTAAGCATGCAGGTGCAGCAGGCAGTTAAGGCGGCAAATGGTATGCTGGCCTTCATAGCGAGAGGATTCGAGTACAGGAGCAAGGATGTCTTGCTGCAGTTGTGCAGGGCCGTGTTGCGACCACACCTTGAGTATTGTGTGCAGTTTTGTTCGCCTTATCTGAGGAAGGATGTTCTTGCCATGGAGGGAGTGCAGCGAAGATTCACCAGACTGATACCTGGGATGGCAGGAATGACGTATGAAGAGAGATTGGGTTGATTAGGCTTATATTCTCTGGAGTTTAGAAGAATGAGAGGGGATCTCATTGAAACGTATAAAATTCTAACAGGACTAGACAAACTAGATGCAGGAAGGCTGTTCCCGATGGCGGGGGAGTCCAGAACCAGGGGTCACAGTCTAAGGATAAGGGGTAAGCCATTTAGGACTAAGATGAGGAGGAATTTCTTCACCCAGAGAGTGGTGAACCTGTGGAATTCTCTACCACAGAAGACAGTTGAGGCCAATTCATTAAATATATTCAAAAAGGAGTTAGATATATTTCTTAAGGCTAAGGGGATCAAGGGATATGGGGAGAAAGCAGGGACAGGGTAATGAATTTGGATGATCAGCCATGATCTCATTGAATGGCGGAGCAGGCTCGAGGGGCCGAATGGTCTGCTCCTGCTCCTATCTTCTATGTTTCTATGTTTTTATGTTGCTCCAGGGTTTCCGACAATCTTTCGACAAAGTTATGACGGGAGATCAGTGAAGCCACGAAGAAATTCTACCCCAAGGTATCTACCTGCCAGGGACTGATCTGAGAATCAATAACTTTCAAAAACTCGGCCATCAACCAGAATGACTATGGGTTTGGATGTTTGATCCCTCAACTGTGAAAAGAAATTCCTCCTTCAAGGTAATGAGATCCGACCTCTACTCACTATATTGTTGCCTAAGAACCACAGTTTGTGGGGCCAATAAGAGATTACCAATTCTAGGCATCCAATTCCTAGATTACTAAGTCTGTCACAGAGAGCTGATAGCTCTCATCTTCCATCACTAGGAATCATGGAGATGCCACTGAATTTACCCCATGAAGCAGGTCAGAAATTGGTCATTAGACAGCTGAAAGCGATGATTTAAACCTTTTCCAGGTGATGGGTGCTACCTGGTGTGCAGCACAACTCATTATCAAATGTGTGACTTAGTGCCATCATCCTCCTGACCAAATTACGACATACAGTGTTATTCATTACCCATCGGGTAGTGATTCCACTACTTGGTAAAGTGGAGCTTCAGCCTCCCTACAGCCCAATCATGATAGCTGTCAAAGCCTGGATATATGCACTTCCAGAAAACCCCTTCCGGCAGTTGTTGCAGCAAGTCTCCCTCACCAGCTATAGAATGCACATTTGCCTTCACTGTGGGGTAAAGACCGACACAGGACATCTTGCGACGTGCCAGCCACCTTTCTGTTCTAGATGTCCAAGTCCTGGGTGCATCAGGCTTACTCGTCATCAACTGCATAATCCAGGAAGAGGAAAGTGTCCAACCTCCAAAGTGGCATGGCCTCTGTCCTCATGCTAGTACATGTCTATCTCCAAACACTCCTTGAACTACCTCTGGGTGCATTTTCCACTCGTGATACCATCTGCCCATATGTTACGCTGAGCACTAAACGCTGAGCCAAGAGTGTAATAGAAACATAGAAACATAGAAGATAGGAGCAGGAGTAGGCCATTCAGCCCCTCGAGCCTGTTCCGCCATTCAATGAGATGATCATCCAAACTCAGTACCCTGTCTCTGCCTTCTCCCCATATCCCTTGATCCCTTTAGCCTTAAGAAATATATCTAGCTCCTTTTTGAATTATTTAATGAATTGGCCTCCACTGCCTTCTGCGGTAGAGAATTCCACAGGTTCACCACTCTCTGGGTGAAGTAATTCCTCCTCATCTCTGTCCTAAATGGCTTACCCCATATCCTTAGACTGTGACCCCTGGTTCTGGACTCCCCGGTCATCGGGAACATCCTTCCTGCATCTAGTCTGTCTAGTCCTGTTAGAATTTTATAAGTTTCAATGAGATCCTCTCTCATTCTTCTAAACTCCAGCGAGTATAAGCCCAATCGACCCAATCTCTCCTCATACGTCATTCCTGCCATCCCAGGTATCAGTCTGGTGAATCTTCGCAGCACTCCCTCCATGGCAAGAACATCCTTCCTCAGATAATGCGACCAAAACTGCACACAGTACTCAAGATGTGGTCTCACCGAGGCCCTGTACAACTGCAGCAAGACATCCCTGTTCCTGTACTGGAACCCTCCCGCTACGAAGGCCAACATACCAGTTGCCTTCTTAACCGCCTGCTGCACCTGCATGCTTACCTTCAGCGACTGGTGCACAAGGACACCCAGGTTTCGTTGCACTTCCCCTTCTCCCAATCTATTGCCGTTCAGATAATAATCTGCCTTCCTGTTTTTGCCACCAAAGTGGATAACCTCGCATTTATCCACATTATACTGCATCTGCCATGCTTCTGTCCAATCACCCCACCTGTCCAAATCATACTGGAGTTTCTCGGAATCCTCCTCACAGCACACACGCCCACCCAGCTTTGTGTCATCTGCAAACTTGGAGATAGTACATCTAGTTCCCTCGTCTAGATCATTTATATATATTGTGAATAGCTGGGGTCCTAGGACCGATCCATGCGGTACCCCACTAGTCACTGCCTGCCACGCGGAAAAAGTCCCGTTTATTCCAACTCTTTGCTTCCTGTCTGCCAACCAGTTCTCTATCTAAGTCAGTGCCTTTCCCCCAATCCCATGTGCCTTAACTTTACACGCTAATCTCTTATGTAGGACCTTATCAAAAGCCTTCTGAAAGTCCAAATACACCACATCCACTGGTTCTCCCTTATCTATTCTACCAGTTACATCCTCAAAAAATTCCAGTAGATTAGACAAGCACCTTTTGTAAATCCATGTTGACTTTGTCCGATTCTGTCACTGTTTTCCAAGTGCTCTGCTATTACATCTTTTATAATGGACTCTAGCATTTTCCCCACTACCGATGTCAGGCTGTAATTCCCCATTTTCTCTCTACCACCTTTTTTGAATCGTGGGGTAACATTAGCTACCCTCCAGTCCATGGGAACTGTTCCAGAGTCTATCGAATTTTGGAAGATGACCAGCAATGCATCAACTATTTCTAGGGCCACTTCCTTAAGTACCCTAGTATGTAGATTATCAGGCCCTGGGGATTTATCAGCCTTCAATCCCATCAATTTGCCTAACACCATTTCCCTACAAATACTGATTTCTTTCAGTTCCTCCCTCTCATTAGACCTTATGTTCCCCGACATCTCTGGGAGGTTATTTGTGTCCTCCTTTGTGAAGACAGAACCAAAGTATGTATTTAATTGGTCTGCCATTTCTTTGTTCCCCATTATAAATTCCCCTGATTCTGACTGCAAGGGACCTACGCTTGACTTCATCAATCTTTTTCTCTTCACATATCTATAAAAGCTTTTACAGTCAGTTTTTATGTTCCCTGCAAGCTTATTCTCACACTCTATTTTCCCCCTCTTAATTAATCCCTTTGTCCTCCATTGCTGAATCCAAAACTGCTCCCAATCCTCAGGTTTACTGCTTTTTCTGGCCAATTTATATGTCCTCTCCTTGGATCTTATGCTATCCCTAATTTCCCTTGTTAGCTACGGTTGAGTCACCTTTTTTGTTTTATTTTTATGCCATACGGGGATGAACAAATTCTGAGACCCAGACATTTTGATGTATTTGTAGGACTGCAACCTAGTAAAGGCAGCAAGAGTGAGTCACCTCCTAGTGTTGTCTAACCATACACATAATAACTTGCCCTATACGCTGGTCTGGAAATGTTCTGGAGCTAGCTTATCTCCCTTTATTCCAAACGATTCATGTGCCAGGTGGATTGCTCCATCATTCCCTTCCCTTGACCCCAAGGGCGCTTGGGTCTCCACTAGCTGTGGGGTTGTAGTCTGTCCCACTATGGCTCGAATCATGGTTCTTATTGATTCCATCAAGTCGCTGATGTTCTGCCATGCAATGTTGTCTCCAGTTCCACACGTATGGCTGAGGAATGGTACAGGATTCTTGGTTTCCTCAAATCCTCCTACCTAGTGAATTGGCAGACTGTTTCACACTGTGTCCAAAAAGCAATGTAACAGAAAATCGGGCCTGGTGTGTAAAGGGCTGCCGTTTCGCTATCAGCCCATTATGCACTACTGACATTGACCAATTTCATCCCCCCATGTCCTCACTTACACTTAATCCTGCATTCCCCTCACCCCATCCTCTCCAATCGTCACTAACTCCCTGTGCCCTAGCAGGTTGACTTTGATTTCAAATCTCCCACCCAACCTTAGTAATCTGCTCCTGACTCAGGACCCGTCTACTCCTCCAGCAGCAGGCCTGTCCTTGTTTCCTGCTCCCTCATTCAGCCTTTATGTTCCAACTCTCTGTAACTCTCTTTTAACACTCCTTCCATCTTAGCACTTCTCTCCGTTTTCAGAAACCTCCTCAAAATGTTTCTCTTTGACCATCCTTTTGGTCCACTATCCTAACTGTTTCCATTATTACACTTTCCCTTCCTACGCTGTGTCCACTGTTTGTTGTGTCCCTCACTGTAAAGTGCTCTGAGAGTATGCTGTCATACCGCCTTTGAAATTGACTGCAAGTTTGGTATTTCCAGTGCATGCGCTAAATCCCAAACTTGCGATCTGTCAAGTTACGCCTTGACAGATGATCCGCACTGATGGGGAAGTGCTCGTTGCTGGCACAGAGTTCGGCTAATTGTCCACCAACTGCCCAGCAATTACAGATGAAAAAATTACAGTTAGTGAAAGAGCCTGGTTCACTGCAAAAGGAACCTGGAAGTCTTTCTTCAAAGTGGAATTTTTTTTTCGCCGGAGTGGGGGAAAAGAACCTTCTGTCAGAGCTACTTGTTTATTAATATGCAGTGTGAAAAGCGATGCTTGTTTCCTGTTACAAGAACGGAATTTCATTCCTCTGGCCTGTTGTACTTGTAACATTTGCATATTGAATTATCATTGGCCCGCAGGCATCTGTAAGGAATACCTATTATATTCACATGTGATCACATGCTGAGTTGTCATTGGCCTGTAGGCATCTGTAAGGGGTCCTAACTCCATCTTGTCCCCACTGTGCTGTTATGAGTAAGGTCAGACCTGATGCTTCATAAAAGAGTTTAAACTGTACTACTCCGTTGTCTTGCAAGTTATTAGTTTTATACAAAGTGTGTAAAACAAGACATGGTGACAGAACAGGGATTTGAAATGGACATCGTTGGAGCTCCCTTGCCTCGAATGAATTGGGAATCTTTGAACTTACCTAGAGAATGGAGCAAGTTCAAGCAACACGTGGAGTTAATGTACTCGGGTCCGTTGAAAAGCAAAGGGGAGGAAGAAAGATGCAACTACCTACTCCTGTGGATGGGAGAAAAAGGGAGAGACATTTTTAACACATGGTCTCTCACCGCGGATGAAGCAAAGGTACTGAAAAGTTATTTTGACCGTTTTGAAGCATATGTGATGCCCAAGGCAAATACGATATTCGCTAGGTACAAGTTTCAGAAGAAAGTACAAGGAGCTAGTGAGTCGTTTGAACAGTTCGTGACTGAGTTAAAACTGCTGGTAAATGATTGTGAATATGCAGATAAAGATGAGATGGTCAGAGAGAAACTTTTGAATGTTGGGTCCGGGCAAACGCTGGACAAAGCTATGGACATAGCTAGATCGCACGAGATAGCCCAAGCACAGTTGAAAACCATAACCGGCACCACGAGCAGCTCGAGTGAGCAGATAGTGCACGCAGTTAATAGACACACACCAAAGAACACTGCCCAGAGAGCGTGTTCCAGAACAGAAAGAACAGAGAGAATTCTAAAAATGAGCGACACAGACATAAAATGCTTCAAAAACTGTGGATATTGTGGAAACAACTGGCATGGAGAAAAAGAGCAATGCCCTGCCAAAGGAAGGCAATGTGCTAAATGTGGTAAACGGAACCACTTTGCTAAAGTTTGCAGGACTGTTTTTTGAATAACAGTACAGACAGTGAGTGACAGCCAAATGCCAGATAGAGAGCCAAATGCAGAGGAACTGTTTATTGATTCTGTGTCACAGAAAAAACAGATTTCAGAGACTGAGCAAGCCTTTGCCGAAATTGAGATAGGAAAACAGGGCAAAGAGCTTAGGTTTAAACTAGACACTGGATCTCAGGTTAATGTAATTCCTCTGAGTGAGTATCACAGCTTGAAGGATGAGTGTGAGCTACAGCCCACCTCATGCAGACTGACCAGCTATGGGGGTGAGCAGCTCATGGTAAAAGGCACATGCGTGATGAAATGCAAGTACAAAGAAAGCGACATGATGTTGGACTTTTACATTGTTGACACTCAAGCACCTCCAGTGCTAGGTCTATAGGCATGTTTAGACATGGACCTCGTCAAGCTAGTGCTATCATTGACAGCACCAGTTGAGAAGCAGACAGTCATGGAGGAGTTTGCTGACGTTTTCAAAGGAATCGGTCTATTCCCAGGTGAATGCACTATTCACCTTGACCCAGCAGCAACCCCTGTGGTTTGCCCACCGAGAAGGATACCCCTTGCTCTATGTAGTCACCTGAAGGAGGAGCCGCAGAGCATGGAGAATACAGAAATCATCGTCCGGGAAACAGAACCGACAGAGTGGGTCAACGCGTTAGTAGCGGTTGAGAAACCACGTACAGGCAAGCTCAGAGTCTGTCTTGACCCCAGAGATTTGAACAAGGCTATCAAACGCCCTCACTACCCTCTACCAACGCTAGATGACATTACACCCAAGCTAGTGAGAGCACATTACTTCAGTGTAATGGAAGCACGATCAGGATACTGGACTATCAAGCTCACGGAAGAGTCATCTAAGCTAACAACGTTCAACACACCATTTGGACGCTACCGATTTCTGCGTTTACCATTTGGTCTTATCTCAGCTCGGGATGAATTCCAGCAGAAGATCGACAAAACCTATGAAGGCCTCGACGGAGTAGTCGCAATCGTAGACGACATCCTCATCTATGGCAGGAATAGAGAGGAACATGACAGGAACCTCCGTGCGATGCTACAAAGATCACGGGAGAAAGGTATCCGGCTCAACCCCGAGAAAAGCATAATCACATCCACCAAGATCAGTTATTTCGGGCATCGCTTCTCAACTGATGGCATTAAGCCAGATCCAGAGAAAATCTCCACCATGAAGAAGGTGGAGCCACCGAAGAACCGCGCAGAGCTAGAGACAGTACTAGGCATAGTTAACTACTTAGCCAAGTTTGCCCCGAGCCTCTCCAAAATCAACGCACCCATGCGTCAGTTGCTCAATCAATCCAATGAGTTCCTGTGGGACAAACAACATGACACAGCATTCCAGAAAATGAAAGACCTAATCACCAGAGAACCAGGACCAGTTCTTGCCTACTTCGACCCCAACAAAGAGCTCAGACTACAAGTGGACGCGTCAAAGTACAGACTAGGCGCAGTATTACTGCAAGAAGGAAAACCCATCGGCTACGCTTCCAGATCTCTCACAGACAGTGAAATCAACTATGCTCAAATCGAGAAAGAGCTATATGCAATTCTGTTTGGATGTAAGCGTTTCCAGCAGTACGTCTATGGCTGACAAGTCATTGTGGAATCCGACCACAAGCCCCTCGAGTCAATCATGAGGAAACCACTAGCCGCAGCCCCACCAAGGCTACAGAGAATGATTCTTCAGCTACAGAAGTACGACTTCACAATCATTCACCATCCAGGCAAAGACATTCCTGTCGCAGACACGCGCTCCAGAAAGTTTCTTAGCTACCAGGACAGCAACCTCAGTGAAGGTATGGATGTGCAGGTGCACATGGTGTACAACAGCTTACCTGTGAATGACTCAAAGCTGAAGGAGATCCGAGCAGGAACAGAGAAAGATGCACAACTCGTACTGCTGAGGAAAGTCATACATGAAGGATGGCCTGAGGAAAGGAGGAAATGCCCTCAGAGCATATCTGAATTCTGGAACCACAGAGACGAACTGTCACAAATCAACGGAATCATCTTCAAAGGGGAGAAAATCATCATTCGTACCAGTCTCAGAGAAGAGACGTTGACAAAAATTCATGCTGGACATATGGGCATGGAAAAATGCAAACAAAGAGCACCTGACGTTATGTTTTGGCCCGGAATGTGCAAACACATTGAGGACATTGTCGGAAAATGTTCCATTTGTCTGGAACGCCGCCCATCAAATGTCAAAGAGCCCATGATACCTCACCGTATCCCAGACATGCCCTAGCAAGTCGTCAGCTGCAAGCAAGTGCATGCAAAACGTGTACAGAGACAGCAACACCAAAAGAGATACTATGACAGGTCAGCTAGACTACTGCCGCCGCTGCACAATGGAGAATCCGTCAGAATCCAGGAGCATGACTACTGGAAGCCAGCAGTCGTCATCCAGCCAGCTGACACTGAGCGATCGTAGCACGTCTGAACCCCAGAAGGACAGGTGTACCGCCGCAATCGCAGGCACCTCCTGAACACCAAGGAACAAAATTGTCATTCCGACGAGAGGATCAGTTCAACAGAGTGTGATGAACAGAGCAATACACAAAACGCATCATATTTACCTGAACCTAAACCTGAACCTGATTTGTTGACCGACTCAGGAGCATGCTCAGTTCCATACCACACAAGGTCGGGACGAGAGGTCAAGCCTAGAGTTATCCTTGACTTGTGAACTGTCAAAGGGTGTAGGCGGATCGCTGCCCTAAAAAAAAACTGTACATCGTTACTGAAACGTTGAGATGTTTTCAGCGCTAGTTAAATGCTGAGTTTACTTATATGTTTATGCTACCGAGAACATTATGTAGAAGAAAGATTTATAAGTAATGCATAACATTTTTCTTTTAAAAGAAAGGGGATGTAACATTTGCATATTGAATTATCATTGGCCCGCAGGCATCTGTAAGGAATACCTATTATATTCACATGTGATCACATGCTGAGTTGTCATTGGCCTGTAGGCATCTGTAAGGGGTCCTAACTCCATCTTGTCCCCACTGTGCTGTTATGAGTAAGATCAGACCTGATGCTTCATAAAAGAGTTTAAACTGTAATACTCCATTGTCCTGCAAGTTATTAGTTTTATACAAAGTGTGTAAAACAAGACAGTACTAACAAAGCTTTTGCTGTTTAAATATAGTTGCAATTAACAATTTAAAAGGCAGAATAAAGAATATAGCCTTATATCTGATTTACACAATCTGGATAATTTTCACGCTTTACCAGTCCATATTATCCTACTCTCTACAGATGATAATAAGGCAGCCTATACTTTCTGGACAGAACATGAGTGTTGGAGCCAGATTTCTCATTTGCTCCATCCTTACTAATGAATTTGGTCATGTTAATACACCCCCACACTGATTGAGAAGGCAAAGCCATTTCTGAATTTAAAGACCAACCTGGATAAATATTTTGAATTGAATTATTGTTCAGATAATTATTGGGAACAGTAGCATAGTGGTTATGCTACTGGACTAGTAATCCAGAAGCCTGGACTAATGATCCCAAGACATGAGTTCAAATCCCACCACAGCAGCTGCAGAATTTAAATTCATTCAAGAAAATAAATCTGGAATAAGAAATAGGAGCAGAAGTAGGCCATTCGGCCCTTCGAGCCTGCTCCGCCATTCAATGAGATCATGGCTGATCTTCTGCCTCAACTCCATTCACTGGCCCAATCGCCATATCCCTTGATGCCCTTACTAGTCAGAAATTTATCGACTTCTGTTTTGAATATACCCAATGACTGAGCCTCCACAGCCCTCTGGGGTAGTGAATTCCAAAGATTCACCACCCTCTGTGTGAAGAAGTTTCTTCTCATCTCAGTCCTGAATGGCCTACCCTTTATCCTGAGGCTGTGGCCCCTGGTTCCAGACTCACCAGCTAAGGGAAACATTCTCCCAGCATCCACCCTATCAAGCCCTGTAATAATTTTGTATGCTTCAAAGAGATCCCCTCTCATTCTTCTGAATTCAAGAGAATACAGGCCTAGTTTAATCAGTCTCTTCTCATACGACAGTCCCGCCATCCCAGGAATCAATCTCGTGAACCTTCGTTGCACTCCCTCTAAGGCAAGTATATCTTTCTTTATGTAAGGAGACCAAAATTGTACACAGTACTCCACGTTGGATCTCACCAAGGCCCTATATAATTGGAGTAAGACTTCTTTACTCCTGTACTCAAATCCTCTTGTAATGAAGGCCAGCATAACATTTGCCTTCCTAATGGCTTGCTGCACCTGCACATTCACTTTCAGTGACTCATGTACAAGACAATAAAAAAGCTAGTATCAGTAATGGTGACCATGAAACTATTGGATTGTTGTAAAAACCCATCTGGTTCACTAATGTCCTTTAGGGAAGAAAATCTGCTGCCCTTGCCTGGTCTGGCCTATATGTGACTCCAGACCCATTGCAATGTAGCTGAGTCTTAACTGCCCTCTGAAATGGCTGAGCAAGCCACTCAGTCACCATCACCTTCTCAAGGGCAATTAGGGATAGGCAATAAATGCTGGCCTTGCCAGCGATGCCCACATCCCATGAACAAATAAAAAATCAGTCCTTGCCTAATTACACTACAACTTTCCTCCTCAATTAACAGGATTATGTGCCATGTTCCATCAGCCTTTTTCGAATTAACTAAATGGCTTATTTAGAAGAAAAACGACAAGGTGCTCGTCTTAGGTGCATTGTTTGTTGTCTCCTCCTGTCTGAATCCTTTTGTTCTAATTCATCACCGGATGATTGATCTGAGACATATACAATAAAGATGGTTTCCACTCAGCCTTCTTAAACAGTATCATTGAGTAATTAGTGGCTCACTATTTGAAACAATTATATATGGGCCACTTTCTGCTTTTAAATCATGTTAGGATCGTTTTGGTAAGATTGCTTAACAATATTGCATGCTTATAGTTCACTGGAAAATTGTCCTTCCATTTCAGCCTGTATGCTGACTGCTCCTTCACACTGACCAGGCCCACGTGAACCCAGGTACGCTTCCGCACAGGCTGCGCCCCTGGGATCCGTGGGCCATGACGCTGCCCTCGAATACGCAGCATCAGAGAGCAAGTTCACAAAGGAGGGTTCCCATTGGGTAAGTTCATATTCTATTCGGATGCCGGCATCGTATTCCATAGGTACGTCGCCGACTGCAAAATCTGCCCCATTGTAGTCACAGTCACTTGTTAAAGGCTTCAGACATTTGAAGATGTCAGACAGAACCAAGCTACTTTAATGGCCTATGTTACAGTTGAGCAAATTATCAGAATGATAACAAAGTACTAATCAAAATGAGGCAGAAAGTTGCTGTGGCACAATTTCCTTCTCTTTTCTCCTTAAATACAACCAAGAATGACATGTTACCCTAGCTCTTTATAATTGGGCTCTGAGGCTCAAAATTCAGCTTCAAATCGCATTAATAAATTCTGTCCAGGTCACATTTGTTTTCTTTCACTCTTATTTCCCTGACTACACTTTTAGCTCCCTACTACCCTAACCTTCATGCCAATATGATGATGGGCCGTAATTTGCGGCCCCTACGAGTGCGTATGAGGTGCATATCGCCCGTAAGGGCCGCGCAAATTCCAAGTTAAAAATTTTCTTGACAGGTCCAATGCATCCCCAGGAAAAGGGCATCCGTGGGCGGAGAGTTAGGCTATTTCTGCCCAGCGAAGGCCCGTGAAATTCCTCTGCCTGGTAAAAGCAGTAAGAGTTTACAACAACATAAACATAAATATTTTCCAATCATTTATACATTAAAAAACTTGTGAAATAAGGTAAGGTTATTTTTAGCCCATTTAAAACATTTAAATTTATTTTTCAAATTAATAATTTTTTCTTTTAAATATTTAATTAAATGGCATTTTAATTAATTTTAAATGGTTTGTTTTTATTTATTTGATGTGTAGAGGTATTTTTTTGGGTATTCCCATTAATGCTTATGGCGTTTCCGTACATACGGAATCTCCAAAAACATGAATGGGGATTCCCTTCCTTTATTGGTTGGGCCGGCCCACGTGATCCCAGGGGCGCTTGCGAACCGTGTGCACCCATGGGATACGTAGGCCTCTGCCCGCGCGTACCCGGAAAGGCCCAGGATCACGAGTCTCCATACCTCCCAACATTTTATTTGCGGATCGGAGGCATTTCCCCGCGGGAAGCCTCCGACCACAAATTCAGGGCCAATATCTCTCGGCTTCACTGGGCCACACCAATGAAGTCATAAGGCTGAAAATGCTGGCTTTTTAATTTACACACAGTCACACTGAGGGTGAGACTACAAATTACAGTACTTATATTTTCTCCCCTTTCTAATTGTCTCCTTGCACCATATATCGTCGATAGCCGACTGATCCTCCATTTGTTGAGTCCCCAAAGTAATCCTCACCTGGACCTACATCATTGTGACTTTGAAACCACTGCCTAGAAGATGTACCAAAGCAGCCCTGGGTGCCTCCCTCTCTGAATCTCTGTCCCACTGATCAATAACTTCCCACAGTGGCAGAACTGAGGTTAAGAATACAACAGAGAGGACATCATGGATGTGAACCCATGTCCCATAAACCATATATAAACATAAACAGTCCTAAAAGTTAATAATATTACTTGGGAACACAGGGTCTTAAATAAAAAAACAAAAGCGAAGCTATAAAACACTGGCTCTAAATCATTAAAGTGCCATAAGTCACTGAGAGTTAAGGAGTAATTCACTCCCTCCACCAGTGGCGTACCGTGGCTGCAGTTTGTACCAGTTACAAGATGCACTGCAGCAACTCGCCAAAGCTTCTTCAGCAGCACCTCCCAAACCCGCGACATCTTCCACCTAGAAGGACAAGGTCAGTAGACGCATGGGAACACCACCACCTCCAGGTTCCCCTCCAAGTCACACACCATCCTGACTTAGAAATATATCACTGATCCATCATTGTTGCTGGAACTCCCTATCTAACAGCAGTGTGGGAGTACCTTCACCACAAGGACTGCAGCGGTTCAAGAAGGCGGCTCACCACCACCTTCTCAAGGGCAATTAGAGATGGGCAATAAATGCTGGCCTTGCCAGCGACGCCCACATCACATATACAAAATTTTTTTTAAATTGGTCTTTGATGGGCAGCTTTTAAAGATACCAATTTAAACCATTTAGTTTAAACTCATGCCCAAAATGATGTCAAACACAAATCCTTTTGATTGATAAAGACAAAACTGATTGAATCCGCGGTGGTACAATCCGCAGTGGTACAAGACACTTCATCATCCACCTCACGGCCTCTGTACGGGATGCAAAATGTCACTCATGAACCTAAAATTGGCAAATCAGAGAATTCCAGAATATTCAGGTCTTCCACAGATTGATGTCAGCATGGGTGCCTCACAATAGTACCAAGGCCTTGATTATTTGGCATTTTAAGTCAACATATGGCAACACATCTTTCCAGTTGGCCCCACAATGATTATGGATATTTCAGCAATCATTTAGGATATTGTGCACTCAAAAGAAATATTGTCCAATCCAGCATCACACTGCGCCTACACAGAAGCAGCCAAGTATCACTTCACACTTCATAATGTTACCATTCAAACAATAATACATGGCTACATGATAGTTTCCCCTAAAAACCAGTGTGTACTTAACCGGTAAAATATCCTACATAATGACGATGCCAGACTTATCACAAGGATTTTTGTCACAGAATGGTGCAGTGCTGGATACAGAGCAGTAAAATGCAAGCTCAGGTCTATGACTCTCTACAGGCTGAGCACACCATCAGGGGAAAGTAGCAGATGATTCAACCAGTGTGTTGCTCAGGGCCACATACCTCTTGGCAGGCATCTCAATGAATGGATCTTGCAGCCAAAATGCAGCCAAGTACATCACAAAATGGCAACAACAGCAATAAGAAGAAAATAGGAGTGTTACAGTCTTGTAGTCCTGATAATCCTACTGTCACCCAATCAGCATTCCTGTGATTCATGGCATAACATTCATTGAATACATTACAATCTAGTAGCTCACTGTCACTCATAGTTTTCTAGGTTATCCAAAGATTATTTCCAGAACATTCTGCAAAGACAAGTCATTGCACGTTCTAAAATAGTGGGATGGTGCTCTGGGATCTGCGTCTCTCTGTACTGGTGGGTGGGGTACGTGCCCAGAACAGGATTTGGCCAATGTACAGCAGTCCGCTTGATCAACATCTCATCCCCTAACCTAAACATCCACCCCCTCTACCACCGGCGCACCGTGGCTGCAGTGTGTACCATCTACAGGATACACTGCAGCAACTCGCCAAGGGTTCTTCGGCAGCACCTCCCAAACCCGTGACCTCTTCCACCTAGAAGGACAAGGGCAGCAGGTGCATAGGAACACCATCACCTCCAAATTCCCCTACAAGTCACACATCATCCTGACTTGGACATATATTGGCGTTCCTTCATCATTACTGAGTCAAAATCCTGGAAGTCGCTACCTGACAGCACTGTGGGGCCACATTCACCACATAGACTGTAGCGTCACCACATAGACTGTAGCGGTTCAAGAAAAAGGCCCACAACAACCTTTTCAGGACAACTAGGAATGATCAATAAATGTTGACCTTCCCAGCGACACCTACATCCCGAGAATGATTTTTTTTTAAAGCAAGACCATTATTCTGAAAGTGAAGATGAAAGGGCTGACTCAGTAGAATCCAGTGCGACAGAGAACATGGACTTAAACACTTGCTGCACAAGTCCAAAAACGGCAGCACATCCAGAACCCAAGCCTTTCAAGCTACTCCCAATTTATATCAAATGTTAAATGCCAATTAGTTTTCTAAGAGGATGTGTCAAACCCACTTGTCAAGAAAGATTAATTAACCTGATGATTCCCCTAATACTTCCAAAGTTAAAAACTTTTCAGTGCTAGTGAGGCTGCAATGCCCCACTTAAATTCAAATGTACAAATACGGCGATGTTAGAGAACTCTACATGCTTTGGCAAGGTTCCAAGTACCCAGAGTCTAAGCTTTTTTTGTTTGCATATAATTTTAATGAATTCTCCAAATGTGGGAAACATGACACAACTTTTGTTGCTGCTATTCTGAGCTCACAAATGCCCCACCTTCCCCCACCAATGTTTTCTCTCTTTCCCCCACTTGTCATCAGACAGTATGTGAATGGTGGGTGACGGAGGGAAGGTGTGGAGAGCTCCAGCTACAAGATCCTGAAGTACATGCTTCTGTATTATTAACAGAGAGCAAAAAAAATCAACTTCACTTTTCTCGGTCATAGAACTACATTACATGGTCCGTTCTGTCACTGAAAAAATATTGAATAAAATGATAAACGAATCTGGTAAACAGCACACAGTCAACAAAATAAGTGAATGAGTTTGGGAGATTGTGTTCAGCACTATTCGATGTCATAGAAAACAAAGATCATGCTTAAAGACATCAATATATCTTGACTTTCAGTCTTTCACTATAATAGCACTTGCGATTTGAATTCAAACTATAACAGGTGACGTGTTCTTTCATAAATCACTGGCAGGAGGGTCGATAACTAAAGGACACAGATTTAAGATAATTAATAAAAGAATCAGGGGGGAAATGAGGAGATTTTTTTTTACACAGTAAGTTGTTATGATCTGGAATGCACTGCCTGAAAAGGTGGAGGTAGCAGGTTCAATAGTTAATTCCAAAAGGGAATTGGGTATATACTTGAAAACAAAAACATTTGCAGGGCTATGAGGAAAGAGCAGGGGAGTGGGACTAATTAGATAGCTCTTTCATAGAGCTGGCACAGGCACGATGGCCGAATGGCCTCCTTCTGTGCTGTAAGATTCGATGATGTCTTTACATTCGGTGATTCTATGCATTACATCATGGAGGCTCGGTGATTTAAACAAGGCAGTGTACATCCTCCAGAGGCAGAGCACCACATTAGAAGGTTCTTTCATTTTGCTGCTGTGAGTGGCAACATCAAAAGGCAGCTGCCAGTGTCGCTTGCTGCAGTGACTGTCTCGTCACTGGTCTGTACAGACCCAACCCTTACACTGGTCCTCAGCCAGAATGATAATGATGTAGCAACTGTACATGCACAAGATCATACATGCTTTCAAGTCTGTTCGCATTGTTTGAACAACTATGCATGCCAAGTTGTTCAAGTGCTGCCAAGTAGGTGGGGTATAAAGTTTCCACACTGGAAAAGTGCGTAAATGATGTGTCACCAGCTTTGTATGTCTGCTGAAAGATTTAAGCACTCAGAAAGTGAGTGGGCTGCACTAAACGGTTGTGTTTGGGTAATTTAAATGCCCCTATGTATCTTTGGCTGGTTATTGCCTGACACCTGCACATGTTCTAACCCCACAGGAGACCCACACACTGGTTTCATGGGTGGCTTCACTTTTTATAAAAAGACTCATTATGATTGCATTTATGTGGGATTATCTTACCCAGACAATGGTGTTTGCTATCCCGGGGCAGAAGATAAAATCCACAACATGAAACAGTGTCATCCAGTAAGTTTTACTACCAAAAGCTGCAATTATAAGTGGCATCATTATGGTTACATTTAGCAGAAATTGGAGAATTTTGTTATCTAAACAAACTGCCTGACCAATAGTATAAGAGTAATGCAAACAAGAGTTTTTATAAAACATCAAGGAAAAAACGCATCCAAATTCCACAGCATGATTAATAAACCACTGAGTCTCAAAATGTCACGTACCCATCATTACACTGACAACACTGAAACAGTTGTTGTCCCATAATTAAAACGATAATCCGGGATAAAATTAACAGTCACTTGGACAAGTGTGGATTAATTAAGGAAAGCCAGCACGGATTTGTTAAAGGCAAATCGTGTTTAACTAACTTGATTGAGTTTTTTGATGAGGTAACAGAGAGGGTTGATGAGGGTAATGTGGTTGATGTGGTGTACATGGACTTCCAAAAGGCGTTTGATAAAGTGTCACACAATAGGTTTGCCAGCAAAGTTGAAGCCCATGGAATAAAAGGGACTGTGGCAGCATGGATACAATATTGGCTAAGTGACAGGAAACACAGAGTAGTGGTGAATGGTTGTTTATCGGACTAGAGGAAAGTATACAGTGGTGTTTCCCAGGGGTCGACATTAGGACCACTACTTTTCTTGATATATATTAATGACTTAGATGTGGGTGTACAGGGCACAATTTCAAAATTTGCAGATGACACATATAGATGAAGTATAGTGAACAGTGAAGAGGATAATGATAGACTTCAAGAGGATATAGACAGGCTGGTGGAATGGGTGGACATGTGGCAGATGAAATTTAACGCAGAAAAATGCAAAGTGATACATTTTGGTAGGAAGAACGAGGAAAGGCAATATAAACTAAAGGGTACAATTCTAAAGGGGATGCATAAACAGAGAGACCTGGGGCCATATGTGCACAAATCATTGAAGGTGATAGGGCAGGTTGAGAAAGCGGTTAAAAAAGCAGACTGGATCTTGGGTTTCATAAATAGAGGCATAGAGTGCAAAAGCAAGGAAGTTATGATGTACCTTTATAATACACTGGTTTGGCCTCAACTGGTGTTTTGGGCTGGAATTTGTCAATGGGGAGCTTTTGGAGGCGGGACTCCCACTTGTCAGGTTTTAGTCCCGCCTCCATCGACTTGTGGCCAACCCACGCTATTTTCCCTTGATTGACCTTGTTAAGCCCGCCCAGCGGGCTTAGCAGGCCAATTAAGGGAAAGCCGGTTACAAGTGACGTCAGCGAGTGACGTTTCATCTGTCAAGAGCTTTTGACAGATGAAATGTCAGCGTTTGATGGCTCTGTGAAGCTGTCAAACACTGACAATCTGTCTTCTAAGTTGAGTCTTTACTCAAGACTGAATTAGAAAGCATTCCTGAGCAGAAAGCAGGAGGCTGCAGCTTTTGACAGTTCAGCGGCCATTCTGCTTTCTGTGCCGGTGAGCTGAGAGACTCCCGAGACCCAAAGGGAGGAAGTCTGCAGGAAGAAGTAAAGGTAATTAAAACTTATTAAAACACTTTACACACACCTCACACACTTACCTCTGCACACATGCACTCATCACTCACCTGCACACCGGACATCTCGGCCCCTCCGACCCCTGCAGACCCATGGCTCACCTCGCTGACCCTGGTGAGGTTCGGAGCCGTTGGGAAGCCCACACTTCAGGGCTGAAAATAAGGATTCTCCAAAAAACTGCCTGTTAACTACCTCGGGGAGGCGGCTCCCAGCACGGGTTAGCTACCCGCCTCCTGGGAAGATGGCATGGGGGCGGGATAGATACCCGCCCCCAGATTCTGCCATTTTCCCGGCAGTCCCGCCTCCAAACCCGCCTCCCCAGGGCTGGTAAAATCGCCCCCATTGTGTCCAATTCTGGGCACCGCACTTTAGAATGGATGTGAAGGCCTTAGAGAGGATGCAGAAAAGATTTACAAGAATGGTTCCAGGGATGAGGGACTTCAGTTACGTGGATAGACTGGAGAAGCTGAGGTTATTCTCCTTAGCAGAGAAGGTTGAGAGGAGATTTGATAGAGGTGTTCAAAATCATGAGGGGTCTAGACAGTGTAGATAGAGAGAAACTGTTCCCATTGGCAGAAGGGTCGAGAACCACACCAGGCAGTGCATTTGCCCACTGAGTCGTAAGCATAGCTACTTTTTAATCAAACAATTAGTTTTATAAATATTCCTATTTAAAACTTCTCTGTGGGCTTTGGATTCAACCACTTCAACGTAAAACACAGAGCTCCCTCGGACCACAATTGTTTATTACTGTCTGTTTAGAGTTTGAAAAACAGGCTAGTCTGCGAACAAAGTTCACCAAATGTTTAGTAAAACAAATAAACGTTCCTTTCTCTGTTTTGCTGTTTTAACAGGTACATACGCTGATTGGAAAGTAAGGGGAGAAGACCATCACAAATGGGTGTCAGTCCAAAAGCACATTTGTAATCAGTACAAGGCGCAAGGGGACAGAGAGAAAGGGTAATGTTTCTTTGTTTCAGAGCTTGCTTCAGTGCAGAAGTGATTGTACAGATGTGACTGGATTTGCCACAAATGAGAGAAGGATACAGTCAGATTCAATGAGAGGATTACATAGGATAATGAGACTCTGGACAATGTTAGAAACAAAAGCATTTCCCTGTTTTAAATAGATTCCTGTTTATTAAACACAGTAAATTGCTTTACGTGTACAGCTAATGTCTCCCGCCACTTAAGTAACTGAATTGTGCCCATTGCTAAATAAAATGTTTTTTTTAATTTCTCATGTTAAGCAAAATGAGTTTACATTTTGATGTTCCAAGCACTGTAATGCTGATTAAATTTATCAAAGTTGAACACTGTCTTGGCACTATCTATCACTCCGCCTGCCTGGCAAAAGGACTTCAATGTTGTGCTTGATCGTTTTATAGCTTACTCCACCACATCCACAGTGAAGGCACACAGATTAATGTATAAATGTTTATGATTATGCCACAATGATGATACCAAGATATTGGAGATTTTCTGTTAATTTTTAATAAGGTCTTCAAGTTACAATCTGGAATTGTTTTGGAAAGACAATACTTCAGCTGGATAACGAGCCAAGAGAATGCAGCGAGAATGATTCAGTCTCTGGCCTTCTCATGTTAGTTCAGCACCCTGGAAGTTTTAGGCCAGTAGTGCCCCTGAATTTTTTGAAATGTAAGAACTACATTTGCATTTTAACCAATATATCCAGGCTTATCGCCCTTAAACACAAAAGTACAGGAGTGGGCAGGCCCACTTTACTGTAAGAAAATCCAATCTGATGCATCTCGATGTGATGGTCCTATCTCATCAGCTCCAAAAATTAGTATTATTCAGTAAGGATTAGTTTTAACCTCCCTGACTCCACTAATTAAATAGGACAAAATTAGATACAGTTATTTGCAATAGTAAAAAGATTATTTTGAAGACTGAGATGGACAGATTTGTATTTGGTAAGAGTATCAAAAAATGTGGATCAAAGGAGTGGAGGAACAGATCAGCTATGATCTAATTGAATGGTGGAACAGGCTCAAGGGGCTGAATGGCCTACTCCTGTTTTTCCGAGGAAATTTGCACACAGGTGACTTATGCTAGTTTTACACCAGAACCACGCTACATGAGAATTACCTCAATCATTTGCGTCACTCCTGAGTTACATCTGCCGAAACCCCACTTAGCAATTTTTTTAATTTCTCCTCACTGAGACCAGCACTGCATTTTCTTATATCTTTGAATGCTTTTTTTAATGGAGGGACTTAAAGAATGAAGATAGCACATGCACCTTGGGCCTGGATTATCTGTGCTGATTGTTGCTTGTTTTACACTGGTTTTTACGTTCCAGCATATGCTAATGAGATTCTCAGGATATTTCAGTTTAAGTTGCCATTAGCAAAATCGGTGTACTTTCAGTGTAATTTCAGCATAAGTCGGATTGAGGAAATTCCAGCCTGTTGTAATAAACATGGGGCTCCTAGAGAATGTCTTTCAATAAATCGATGGTTTTCAAATTTTTCTGTATGTAGGACCCTCTGCATTTATTGATACACTCCCATGGGTCCCTTGCAAATATTGACACATTTCCAGGTATCCCCTACAAATATTGGCACACTTCTGGGGAACCCCTGTGAAATATTAGCACATTCCCAAGGATCCCCTGCAAATATTCACATATTCCCAGGGACTCCATACAAATATTGACACATTCCCAGGGACTCCCTACGAATACTGACACTCCCAGGTATCTCTTATCTTAACATACGTCAAACAGCATCACCGATCCAAAGGACATCAGTGAGCTCTTGTGGCAGGTAACATTTTTTATTAGTAATAATTTGCCAGTAAGTCAACAAGTGAAGACACGCTGTGCAGGTGTCGTGCAATATGCCCAACCACAATGGATAAAACCGCAATGACCTCGCAGGTCCCTCGAGACCCCCTAGACACTGCGAGCACCAATGTAATAACCCATGCAATAAATACTCCTCCACATCAGTTAACTGGAAAAGCCACAGCCTCAGATGTCTGTCAGTAAGCTGAACATGATTGCCTCAAACCTTCAGGATTGCGAAGTTTATTGCTACAACACTATATTGTCATTATTTCAAGGAAGCAATTCACACGGTGTTGCTCTTAAGAAACTAAAGTAAAAGAATGAACTTGCATTTCAATGGCATCGTTCACGTACTCTGGGCATCCCAAAATACATTGCGGTCAAATGAATTATTTTTGAAGCAGAGTCACCAATGTTCCCTGTAATTTCTTTTTCGGGCTGCGCGGCCCATTCAAAATACTGCACGTGCACAGTTTCTCCATTTAAAAGCCGGCTGCGCGGGGCCCCTGGAGTGCTGTGCAGACACGCAGCTTACAGGGAACATCGGTAGTCACTATTTTGTAGGCAAATACGGCAGTCAATTTGCACACAGTAAGGTCCCACAAGAAGCAATGGGATACACATTTTTGTTGATGTTGGTTAAGGGACAGATGTTGGCCAGGATACCGGGAGAACTCCCATGTTCTTCTTCAAATCTGAATTCAAAGAAAATGTTTCAAAACTTGCCGTATGTGCGGCCATTGCTCCGTATTCTCGACATGCTTGTGTGTGCCATTTCAGAGCGGCGGTGCACTGCACAGTGATGGTTCAAATGGTGGCAACACTGGTGCAGTTTGTTAAAAAATAATTGCTTACAGATGCCAAGGAAACTATTGGTCTTATTAAAAGCACAGAAGCAGGAAATAACTGGGGAAGCATTACTTCTGCATTCCCATCTCTTATTAACTGAAGATATTTTTGGAGAATGGTTTGATGTTAGTAATGTGTGGTTTATGTACTTACGATGCTGACCCCCCACTCTTTATCCATGGTCCTAGCTTACCACATAGCCAAGAATTAGGATGAAGAACAGAGGTCAACACTGAAAGTACAGTAACTGAACATTGTATATATCAGTTCCCACTGCACAAGTTAAATATCTTAAAATAACAACAGAAAATGCTGGAAAAACTCAGCAGGACAGGCAACATCCGTGGAGAGAGAAATAGAGTCAACGTCGTCAGGACTGAGAAAAAACACAGGAAATGAAACAGATTAAAAGGCCAGTTTGGGGGCTGGGAAATGGGGATGAAAGAACAAAAGAGAAGTGAAGAGACATTAAGAGGTATTCAAAACCAGACGAGATGGTGATAGGACTAGTAAAGAGACAAAAGACGGCTCCAGATGAGGTGTGAAATGCGCTGGCAGAATGAGAGACAGCTGCCATGTGGGAGTGAAAAAAAAGGGGAAGGGCACAAAACAAAGGTGTGGATAAAAAATATATATAAAAATGTAATAGCGGCCGAGGTTATGATCTGAAATTGTTGAACTCGATATTGAGTCCGGCAGGCTGTAAAGTGCCTAATCGGAAGATGAGGTGCTGTTCCTCGAGCTTACACTGGGTTTCCGTGGAACAATGCAAGAGCCTGAGGACGGTGAGGTCCGAGTGGGAATGGGGCGGTGAATTAAAATGACAGGCGACCGGAAGCTCGGGGTCACCCTTATGGACTGAACGGAGATGTTCCGCAAAGTGGTCACCCAATCTGCGTTTGGTCTCCCCAATGTACAGGAGACCACATCGTGAGCAACGAATACAGTATACTAGATTGCAAGAAGTACAAGTAAATCTTAAATATCTTAAACATGGATCAAATGATGAACATAAATGTTTCACACTTTTTTTACTTCTGGTATGCGAAACACATGGCATTATGAGGCACTGCTCATATCACAGTACAATACAAATTACTGGGAATGGGGTGACACAGGAGCACTCAATCACTGGTCTACACTGCGATGTTTGTAGTACTACAACTGGCTTCTGTGGTAAAAAGGTGGACGGAGAATAAAATCACCCAGTGTCCCCACTGCTTATCAATATCCCGTCTCCCCGCTCCTTACCATTATCAACAACAACTTGCATTTAGAAAAACATCCCAAGGTGCTTCACAGTGGTGCACTGGAAATACGTGGACGCCAAGCCAAAAAAGGAAAGGGTTTTAAGTAGAGTCTTAAAGAAAGAGAGGGAGTGGACTGCTGGTAAACTTAGGCAGGAAATTCTTGAGTGTGGGGCCTAGGCAGCTGAAGGCTCAGCTTGACAAGGTTGTAGGGATAGAGAAGGTTACAGATTAAAACATGAGGATGAGAATTGGGGGGCCAGGATCTAATGTCGATTGACAAGAATAGGGGAAATGGGTGAATGGAACTTTTTTTTTACATTCGTTCATGGGATGTGGGCATCGCTGGCAAGACCAGCATTTATTGCCCATCCCTAGTTGTCCTTGAGAAGGTGGTGGTGAGCCACCGTCCTGAACTGCTGCAGTCCGTGTGGTGAAGGTACTCCCACAGTGCTGTTAGGTAGAGAGTTCCAGGATTTTGACCCAGCGACGATGAAGGATCGGCGATATACTTCCAAGTCAGGATGGTGTGTGACTTGGAGGGGAACTTGGAGGTGGTGGTGTTCCCATGCGTATGCTGCCCTTGTCCTTCTAGGTGGTAAAGTTTGTGGGTTTGGGAGGGGCTGCCGAAGAAGCCTTGGCGAGTTGCTGCAGTGCATCTTGTAGATGGTACACACTGCAGCCATGGTACGCTGGTGGTGGAGGGACTAAGGGGGAGAAATTGGGTGAGTAGCGCCACCTGTTAGCGCCTAAAGAGGCAGTCAGTGGCTGTAGCGCCACTGGCTGCTTCTGCGGCGATATTCAGTAGGGGCGCTAATGGTGGCGTTAGGCATTTGCGCTGCGCCGCCACCAATGACGTCATCGGTGTGCGCAGCGCCCCATTCGTGCCCCGTTCATGATATTTGGTAGCGAACGCCGCAGTTGCGCCGCTCGCTACCCGCGCCCGGTTCACGGGGCCTTACTGTGCCGGCAGCGGCGCAAGTTAAGGTGGAGGTGCGGGGTGGCCGCTTTTTCGGCGGCCGCCTGCCAGCACCTCCGTCCCCGACCTCCTAACCGCCCCCCTGCGGCATTGCCGGCTGTTTCCCGAGAGCCCGGCACTTCTCCTTGGTGCCGGGCTCATTTGCCGGCACTCGCGATCGGGGCTCGCGCTGTTGCAGGCACCTCCCCCTTAACAGTGGGAGGAAGGCCTGCAGTACTGCAGCGTGCCGTGCCGCAGCATGTGGCGCTGCGGCACGTTGCGCTGCGATAATCAGTTTCAGCGCCCTAAGAGGGACGCGGAGTGCCTCGAGCCTCGCCCCGTGTCCCTCGAGCGGCACTGAAACTGAATTTCTGGCGATCGGTATCACTCCGATCGCTGCGCTAAATCCTGCGCTCCGCCGACTTTTGCGCCACTTTGGCGCCCCAACCCAATTTCCAGGCCTAAATGTTTAAGGTGGTGGATGGGGTGCCAATCAAGCAGGCTGCTTTGTCTTGGATGGTGTTGAGCTTCTTGAGTGTTGTTGGAGCTGCACTCATCCAGGCATGTGGAGTATTCCATCACACTCCTGACATGTGCCTTGTAGATGGTGGAAAGGCTTTGGGGAGTCAGGAGGTGAGACACTCGCCGTAGAATACCCAGCCTCTGACCTGCTCTTGTTGCCACAGTATTTATGTGGTTGGTCCAGTTAAGTTTCTGGTCAATGGTGACCCCCAGAATATTGATGGTGGGGGATTCGGCGATGGTAATGCCGTTGAATGTAAAGGGGCGGTGGTTAGATGCTCGCTTGTTGGAGATAGTCATTGCCTGGCATTTGTGTGACGCGAATGTTACCTGCCACTTATCAGCCCAAGCTTGAATGTCATCCAGGTCTTGCTGCATGTGGGCATGGACTGCTTCTTTTCTGAGGAATTGCGAATGGCACTGAACACTGTGCAGTCATCAGTGAACATCTCCACTTCTGACCTTAGGATGGAGGGAAGGTCATTGGTGAAGCAGCTGAAGATAGTTGGGCCTAGGACACTGCCCTGAGGAACTCCTGCAGTGATGTCCTGGGGTTGTGATGATTGACCTCCAACCACCACAACCATCTTCCTTTGTGCTAGGTATGACTCCAGTCAGTGGAGAGTTTTCCCCCCGATTCCCATTGACTTCAGTTTTACTAGGGCTCCTTGATGCCACACTCGGACAAATGCTGCCTTGATGTCAACTTGGTGCGGGATGGGATATGCCAGCAGAGGTTTGGATGACCTGGTTTATGGAGCAGGGATGATAGTCGGCTGGTGTGTGGTGTAGTGGAATAGACAAGTCTGGAGGTGACAATTGCATGGATGAGGGTTTTAGCAGCATATGGGCTGAGGCAGGGCAAATGTTACGGAGGTCAAAATAGGTCATCTTTATGATGGACAGGCTTTGGGGTCATAATTTCAGTGCGGGGTCGAATAGGATGCTGAGATTGCAAAATGTCTGGTTCCAACTGAGATGATATCTGGGGAAAGAAGTGGAATAATTGGCAAGGGTACAGAATTTGTGGCAGAAGCCAGTCACAATGGATTTGGTCTTCCCAATATTTAACTGGAGGAAATTGCAGTTCATCCACGACTGAATGTTGGACAACACCGAGGCAGTGGAGGGGTCGACAGAGGGGTGGCGTCAATGTACAATTGGAAGCTGACCTATGTCTGTGGATGATGTCACCAAGTGGCAGCATATAGATGAGGAAGAGGACGGACCCAGGATAGATCCTTGGGGGACTCTGGGGGGTAATGGTGCAGGGGTGGGAAGAGAAGCCATTGCTAGAGATGCTCTGGTAACTATTGACCTCTTAAAGGATGACCACAGGGCAAGGTAATAGAAGACAACCAATGCCCATGAGAATGAGGTGGACCTACAAGAAAGGTAGGGAAAAACAAAGAGAAGATTGGGAAGGAGAAAAGCACACGGGAACACTTCACAATTCTCAGGTTGGATAGAGGATGTGTCCGACCACATCTAGCTTTCAAATACTGTCTTCAATTTCTGATACAACTCGGAGTCACAAGGCTGCTAGAAATTTTGCTGCATATTTTACAGAACAATATTACAAAAATGAAACTAATTCACAACAGCTAGGGTTGAACTACATTATTTTCAAAGTTATGAGTGAGCAAGAGTAGGGATCCACACAACATTAAACACATTGGCCCAGAAATTTGGGTCTCCACGGGTGAGTAAGTCCAATGGAAGTGCTGGTTTCAAGCATGCACTGCGCATGCGTGGGAAACCAGCGCTTCCATTCCCCTAAAAGAAGGGGTTAAGAGGTGGAACACGTGCGCCGGAGAGGCTGCGTGTGCGCATCGAACTTACGTTTTTTTTGCAGGTTTTCCCGGGAAGGTAAGTCTCCAGAAGTTAGACATGTAAAAAGCAGTCGCAAGGCCTGCTTTTTACAAGGTAAGTGGTGAATTAATTAAAATTAAAACATTTTTTCCACAGGTTTATTAATTTTAAATACTTTAAAGAAAGCTAAGTTTATTTTTAGCCCCGTTAGAAAATAAAATTATTTTTCCCAAAAATGTAAATTATTGTTTAAAATAGTTATTTCATGTAATTTATAGTTTATTTAAAAAATGTGATTTTTAAAAAAATGTATTTGAAGATTTAGTGATGTTTTGGGGCTTATAGTATTTATAGGTTTGACAGCCCTTCCTGTCAAATTTATGAATGAAGCATTCCCTGTTACCATTGGCTGCCCATGGCCCACGTGATCCCAGGGGACGCATCGAACTAACTGCGCCCCTGGGATACGCAAGCACTGCGCACCGGCAGCTGGAGCAGGCCCCAGATCGGAATTCCACGGGGGCCCACAGCTCAATGGCTGGCGCGCTAGGTAAGTGCAGGTCGGGGACTTGCACCCGCGGGAAGCCCCCGACCCGAATTTCTGGCTCATTATGTGCCCTGCTCTGAAGATGGCAGTGCTTAACAACAAGCTAAAGATTCACCACTGGAGTTCCTTCATCACTCTTACAACTTACATGGTTACATTAAGTTGCTTTCGATGTCACTTTGGCAACACTGGCTTTGTTTTACTGATTGAACCCATATATTTCAGTTTTTCCATTCAATTCCTTTGAAGCAATTGTGTGCCTATTTCTCATCCTTCACTGGTATTTGTGTTATTCTCACACACTGTGCCGTGAAGCTGTATGTTTGTCTCTTAGCAGCTTTCAGATTACAAGAAAAAATACACGGAAAAATGACCAACCTTTTGGGCCGATTGTCCTCCCCCCTTTTCCCTAGTCTGAGCACAAGTCATGTGGAGCACACCCAATGTGCACTCCATCTAACCTGAGCCCATCTCGATTTCTGGGTGGAGGCCATCAGCATTGGCAGGGTTTGTACCCCGAAGGAGGGGAGAAAAGTTGATCACTGCTGCAGGCTTGAGAGGGCCAAGAGCAGCAGCCGATGGGCCTCCAGCCCCAAGGTCATCCTGCTGACCCAGAAAAAAAGGTACAGGAAACTTTGTTATATCCGGCACCGACGGGACCGAGCTGTTGCCGTCCCCTCAAAACTGCCGGGCACACCAGCGTTACTGTTGAAGCATACGGAGCTTTTCATCTCCGTATCTGACAACAAACACTGTTGCTTAGCAACAGCTTCTAAACAGTCGGCCCGTACCTTGGAAGCATCTCTGTAGCTTAGCAACAGCTTCAGAGAGACTTTCCAGAGCCTGACTGTTGAAAAAAAAGCCACGAGAAGAAAAAAAACCTAACAAAACGGCTCCTGATTTTTGCCGGTGGCTCGAGCTTGCCAGGCATTTAGCCTCCGGATAACACAAAGTTTCCTGTATTATCTTTTTCAGTGCTGCCATGTGTTTGTTGCCTGCCCCTCTCAGATCCTCCAATCTAGGGGAACTGGGCACGAGCAATAAGGCACACTGACAGTGGCCACTGCTCTATTTGAGTACTGCGGACAGTTTTGGTCTCCTTATTTAAGGAAGGATATACTTGCTTTGGAGGCAGTTCAGAAACTATTCACATGGTTCATTCCTGAGATGAGGGGGTTGACTTATGAAGAAAGGTTGAGCAGGTTGGGCCTATACTCATTGGAATTTAGAAGAATGAGAGGTGATCTTATTGAAACATATAAGATACTGAGGGGGCTCAACAAGGTAGATGCAGAGAGGATGTTTCCCATCGTGGGGAAATCTAGAACTCGGGGGCATAGTTTCAGAATAAAGGGTCGCCCTTTTAGAACTGAGATGAGGAGGAATTTCATCTCTCAGAGGGTCGTAAATCTGTGGAATTCTCTGCCCCAGAGAGCTGTGGAGGCTGGGTCATTAAATACATTTAAGGTGGAGATAGACAGATTTTTTACAAGATAAGGGAGTGAAGGGTTATGGGGAGCGGGCAGGAAAGTGGAGTTGAGGCCAAGATCAGCCATGATCTTATTGAATAGTGGAGCAGGCTCGAGGGGCCTAGGGGCCTATTCATGCTCCTATTTCTTATGTTCTTATGTTCTATTTGGTCCTTGTTCGGGAGAGACCCAGGAAAATGAGGCAGGAGACACAGTGACATCACCACAACTTCATTTGCATTACTGTTTCAATGCGTGTGCCTATTCTAGAGTGGCAGCATTCCAAGCTCCTCGGGGAAACCCCCGGAAGTACATACGCAGCACAAGAGGTTGGTGAACTGGCGATTTGGGATCCCCGCCTTGTTTTCCTCTGCATAGTGGCTGGAAAATAAGCATTTGGAGCATGAGTTTGGGGGAAAAAATAACATGACCTTCTTAAAGAAAATAAATGCAGGACATTTAAAACATATATGAATCAATTAGAAAAATGATACAGATGCACCACCTCTGCCTCTTCATACTGTATGAAAATTGAATGGATTTTTCAAAGACAAGGAGTACTGCAGCAAACAGCAAAGAATGTAGTTCCAGGCACTAGCCCTGCTTTCACCCAGGAAATGCAATGCCTTTCCTTGCTTCTAGTACCGTGCTATAAATCAACTGTTTGTGGTTCTTTTTCTATTTTCTTCTCTTGTGGATCTTATCACTATATATGTATATACTATACCCCAGGCCTCTGGCCATGCTGCTTGAACCATCTCCTTCAAAAGAGTTTCTACATTTAATATCTACATCCAACGGCATCTCTGTCAGCTGTGGTAAAATAAAATCTAACTACCTGACTTACCTGTTCTGACAACAGTGGAGATGCACTTGGAACTTACAAACTACCACCAGACTCACTGGTAATTTACAAACTACCACCAGACTCACTGGTAATTTGCAAACTACCACCAGACTCACTGGTAATTTACAAACTACCACCAGACTCACTGGTAATTTACAAACTACCACCAGACTCACTGGTAATTTACAAACTACTGCCAGATTCACTGGTAATTTACAAACTACTGTACCACCAGACTCACTGGTAATTTACAAACTACTGTACCAGCAGACTCACTGGTAATTTGCAAACTACTGCCAGATTCACTGGTAATTTACAAACTACCACCAGACTCACTGGTAATTTACAAACTACCACCAGACTCACTGGTAATTTACAAACTACCACCAGACTCACTGGTAATTTACAAACTACCACCAGACTCACTGGTAATTTACAAACTACTGCCAGATTCACTGGTAATTTACAAACTACTGTACCACCAGACTCACTGGTAATTTACAAACTACTGTACCAGCAGACTCACTGGTAATTTGCAAACTACTGCCAGATTCACTGGTAATTTACAAACTACTGTACCACCAGACTCACTGGTAATTTACAAACTACTGTACCAGCAGACTCACTGGTAATTTGCAAACTACTGCCAGATTCACTGGTAATTTACAAACTACTGCCAGATTCACTGGTAATTTACAAACTACTGCCAGATTCACTGGTAATTTACAAACTACTGCCAGATTCACTGGTAATTTACAAACTACTGCCAGATTCACTGGTAATTTACAAACTACTGTACCACCAGACTCACTGGTAATTTACAAACTACTGTACCAGCAGACTCACTGGTAATTTGCAAACTACTGCCAGATTCACTGGTAATTTACAAACTACTGCCAGATTCACTGGTAATTTACAAACTACTGCCAGATTCACTGGTAATTTACAAACTACTGCCAGATTCACTGGTAATTTACAAACTACTGCCAGATTCACTGGTAATTTACAAACTACTGTACCACCAGACTCACTGGTAATTTACAAACTACTGTACCACCAGACTCACTGGTAATTTACAAACTACTGCCAGATTCACTGATAATTTACAAACTACTGCCAGATTCACTGATAATTTACAAACTACCATCACATTCACCCGCTCCTCTTCTGCCTGATGTAGAATGTCCCCAGATGAAAATGTAAAAGGGGAGAGTAACGGGAGGCCGATAGAGCACCACTCTCCCAAATCTGGTGCTGCAATGTAAAAATATCTTAAGATGCACATGGCCAGCACAAGGTGATGCTATCCTCCATTTTCTCTCCCTCCCTCACTGAAAGGACACACCTGCATACTCAGTAAATAGCCAATGATATTGTTCCAATCGAAAGTTCACTTTATGGGAAGTTGTGGCGGCGCCACCAAAGGACTCAGATCGTATGTACATAATTCCTTTAACAGCATGTTAGCCACAACCGGTGTCTGTATCTTTATCTGTACTGTTTAACTGAGCAGTGCGCAGTCCCTTTAACAGCGCGGTCAAAACGTGATGACGTCATGCCGTTCATCACGTGATCCCCCACTGGCGGGAAGAACGTGATGACGTCATGATGTCATCGAGGGAACGGCCACAGCAGTCCTCGTGCAGCCTCTGAAGAGAGCAGACCTGTTTTCGACGTTGTCCAGCAGTTTCTTGTTAAAACCTGTTTGTTTCATTAAAGTTCGTTTGATTGATTGCCTGAGCAGAACTCAGTCTTTTCATTAGGAACTCCCATTCCTACATTGGTGACCCCGACTTTTGCAAACGGATTTCGCAGAAGATTTACAGAACGGAAACGAACACCGTGTCACTTAAACTGCCACAATTCTGGGAGCAGCAACCAGCCGCCTGGTTCATCCAAGCTGAAGCCCAGTTCACCATCCGGAACATCGTCGCGGATCCGACCCGTTATTACGATGTGGTCTCCGCCCTCGACAGCGCCACTGCCTCGCGGATCGTCAGCCTACTCAGTAACCCACCCGCAGACGGCAAGTATGATACCTTAAAGGCGCGGCTGCTTCAGGTCTTTGGACTCTCCAAGTCAGAACGCGCTCGCCGCCTCCTAGCTATGCCCGGTCTCGGGGACTCCAAACCGTCCGAGCTCATGAGCCAAATGCTCACGCTCTTAGGTGCCAAACCGGAATGCTTCCTTTTTAGGGAGCTGTTCCTCTGCCAACTATCGGAGCAAGTTCAGGCGGCCCTAGCCAGTTCAGAAGTCACGGACTACGCAGAGCTTGCTGCTGAAGCAGATAAGATTTTCGCAGTCACCCAGCAGTGCTGTGCTGCCATGAGGCGCCCATCCCCTGCAGACGCGGCTCCAGCTCCTCCCGTTGCAGGCTGGTGCTCCTACCACACCTGTTTTGGCGCGAAAGCCCGACGCTGCCGCTCTCCCTGTGGCTTTTTGCCCCCCAAAAAAACAAGACCCCTGCAGCATTCCTGGCGAAGGAGGACCGGGTCTAACGGGTGCTCCACGGCTGCGATGGCCATCGGATCTTCGGGGAAACTTCTGTTCATTACCGACTCCCTCTCAGGTCGACGTTTCCTTTGTGACACCGGGGCGCAGTGCAGCATCCTGCCTGCGTCGAACCTCGATCTCCAAGCTGGGGGCCACGGACCTTCCCTCGAGGCGGCTAATGGCACAGCCATTGGTACGTTCAGAAAGCGGCGGGTCCAAGTGTGTTTCGGCGGTCAGCGCTTCTATTGGGAATTCGTCACGGCCAAAGTCTCGCAAGCCATCCTAGGGACGGATTTTCTGTGTGCTAACGGTTTACTCGTCGACGTCCGGCACCGCCAGTTGATCAACGCGGCCACCTACCACTCGATTCCGTGCCACCGCGGTAACGCCGTGTCGCGCTCTGTCGCCTGCGCGTTCCCACCTCCGAATGCCTTCACTCGTCTCCTCGGAGAGTTCCCGGAGCTGACCAGGCCCACCTTCTCCTCCTCGGCTCACGAAGCATGGGGTGGAGCATCATATTACCACTACCGGCTCCCCGGTTTATGCACGGTCTCGACAGCTGGAACCCGGCAAGCTCGCGGCTGCGAAGGCGGAATTCGACACAATGGAGCGGCTGGGGATTATTCGCCGGTCGAATAGTCCCTGGTCTTCGCCGCTCCACATTGTTCCAAAACCTGGCAGCGGCTGGCGACCATGCGGCGACTACCCGCACATTCAGGATTTCTCAGCCCATTTGGTGGGGAAGTCCATCTTTTCAAAAGTTGACCTCGTCCGTGGGTATCACCAGGTTCCCTTGCACCCGCAAGACGCTCCAAAAACTGCTGTTATCACCCCGTTCGGTCTTTTTGAGTTCTTGCGGATGCCGTTCGGTTTGAAGAACGCGGCACAGGCTTTCCAGCATTTAATGGACTCTGTGCTTCGAGGCTTGCCCTTCATTTTCGTCTACCTCGACGACATCCTCATCGTCAGCGATAGCAAGGAAGAGCACATCGGCCATTTACGTGCCCTCTTTCCTCGCCTCAGCGAGCATGGTTTAATCATCAACCCGGCCAAGTGCCAGTTCAGCCTGCAGTGGATCGATTTTTTGGGACACCGCATAACATCAGACAGCGCGGTACCCTTACTGATGAAGGTGGAGGCTGTTACTGCTTTCCCGCGCCCACAGACCATCAGGGCCCTGCAAGAGTTCCTCGGGATGGTCAACTTCTATCACCGATTCGTCCCTAAGGCGGCTCTGCTTATGCAGCCTTTGTACGAGGCCCTCAAAGGCAAGTCCGGTAAAGATCCAATCAGCTGGACAGCTGAGATGGACCAAGCTTTCGTCAAAACAAAGAGCGCCTTGGCGAACGCAACCATGCGGGCGCACCCGCTTCCAGGTGCCACCATCGCCCTTACTACAGACGCATCGGACTACGCCATCAGCGCAGTGCAGGAGCAGTGGGTCAATGGCACGTGGCAACCGCTGGCATTTTTCAGCCGTCAGCTACGAAGGAATGAACGCAAATACAGCACCTTTGAGCGGGAGTTGCTGGCCCTTTTCCTAGCCATCCGCCATTTCCGGTTTTTATTAGGAGGACGTCACTTCACGGCTTTTGTCGAGCACAAGCCACTGACTTTCGCCATGGCTAAAACCACCGAACCGTGGTCAGCTCGTCAACAACGTCACCTGACATTTATTTCTGAATTTACCACGGACATTCAACATATGTCTGGTAAAGACAACCTGGTAGCGGATTGCCTCTCCCGCGCGACGGTCAATGCGGTTCACCTTGGGATTGACTACGCCCTCATGGCTGCAGATCAGGCCTCGGACCCAGAGGTCCAGTCATACAGAACCGTCCAATCCAGTTTCCAAGCGGCCAACGTCAGTTTCCAAGCCGCAGGCACCACGCTCCTTTGCGACGTCTCCATGGGCGTTCCCCGACCTATCGTGCCAGTCGCATGGCGCCGGAAAGTGTTTGACGCCATACACGGGTTGTCACACCCTGGTATGAAGGCTTCACAATGGCTAATGTCGGCGAAATTCGTATGGAAGGGTATGCACCTCGACGTTCATGACTGGGCCAACATCTGCGTTGTTTGCCAGAAGGCCAAGGTCCAGCATCATGTCAAAGCTCCAGTGGCTATGTTTGCTGTCCCCGAGCGCCGTTTCGACCACGTGCACGTGGACCTGGTGGGATCACTTCCGCCTTCCCACGGTTATACTGTACTCATCTCCTCACCATGGTGGACCGCACCACTAGGTGGCCAGAGGCAATTCCTTTGGTTTCCACCACTTCGGCAGACGTTGCCTTCATCTCATGTTGGATTGCTCGTTTCGGGGTACCAGCGGACAACTCTTCTGATCGGGGGCCACAATTTTCCTCGGAGCTCTGGAACGCTGTAGCTCAGGGGCTCGGCACCAAACTTCATCGCACCACCGCCTATCATCCTAGGTTCTGCTGAGGGAGTTTGAGCAGCTAGGGTCCAAATTAAAAAGCAGAACCACAAGGGTAATAATCTCTGGATTATTACCTGAGCCACGAGCTAATTTGGCTAGGACAAATAAAATTAGAGAGTTAAATGCGTGGCTCAAAGACTGGTGTGGGAGAAATGGGTTTTGCTTCCTGGGACACTGGCACCAGTACTGGGGCAGGAGGGAACTGTTCCGTTGGGACGGGCTTCACTTGGCCAGTGCTGGGACTAGAGTCCTGGCGGATCATATAACTAGGGCTGTAGAGAGGGCTTTAAACTAACTAGTGGGGGGGAGGTTCCTAGAGAGCAAATAATAAAAATGACAACAGAGAAGGTCATAGACTTAGGTAGCAGTGGGGAAATTAAAAACCAGAGCATGTCAGGAAGGGGCAGAAGGTATGGAGTAAAAGGTAAAGTAATAAAAAGGGCAAAAGCAGGAACTAAGTGTCACAAAACATCTTTGAAAGTTCTCTATCTGAATGCATGTAGCATTCGTAACAAAATAGACGAGTTAATGGCACAAATAACTACATATGGGTATGATCTTGTGGCCATTACAGAAACATGGCTGCAGGGTGACAATGCCTGGGAATTAAACATACCAGGTTATTTAACGATCAGGAAGGACAGGCAGGAAGGAAGGGGAGGTGGGGTGGCTATGTTAATAAAGGAAGGAATCACTGTAATACAGAGAAATGATATTGGGTCAAAAGATCAGGATAATGAAACAGTTTGGGTGGAGGTAAGGAATAATAAGGGGAAAAAAACACTAGTGGGTGTAGTCTATAGGCCTCCGAACAGTGGCAACTCTGTTGGACGGAGTATCAATCAGGAAAGAGTTGAGGCTTGTAATAAGGGAACATCTATAATTATGGGGGATTTTAACTATCATATTAATTGGACAAATCAAATTGGGCAGGGCTGCCTTGAGGATGAGTTCATTGAGTGTTTTAGGGATGGGTTTCTTGAGCAGTATGTAACTGAACCGACCAGGGGGCAAGCAACCTTAGATCTGGTCCTGTGTAACGAGACAGGATTAATTAAAAATGTCCTAGTAAAGGATCCCCTTGGAATGAGTGACCATAACATGGTTGAATTCCATATTCAATTAGAGGGTGAGAAGGTTGGATCTCAAACAAGCGTGCTAAGCTTGAATAAAGGAGACTATGAAGGTATGAGAGCGGAATTGAGTAGAGTGGATTGGGAAAATAGATTAAAGGGTAAGATGATACATGATCAGTGGTGTACATTTAAGGAGTTATTTTACAACTTCCAAAAAATATATATTCCACTGAGAAGAAAAGGGTGTAAAAGAAAAGTAGCCATCCGTGGCTAAGTAAAGAAATTAAGGATAGCATTCGACTAAAAACAAGGGCATATAAGGTAGCCAAATCTAGTGGGAGGATAGAGGATTGGGAAAACTTTAAAAGACAGCAAAAAATAACAAAAAGATTGATTAAGAAAGGGAAGATAGATTATGAAAGTAAATTAGCAAAAAATATAAAAACAGATAGTAAAAGTTTTTATAGTTATATAAAAAGAAAAAGGGTGGCTAAAGTTAATGTTGGTCCCTTAGAGGATGAGTCCGGGAAATTAATGGTGGGAAGTATAGAGATGGCAAAATCACTGAATGAATATTTTATATCTTTACAGTAGAAGACACTAAGAATATCCCAACACTGGACAAACAGGGGGCTAAAGGGGGGGAGGAGCTAAACACGATCAAAATCACTAAGGAAGTGGTACTCGGTAAAATAATGGGACTCAAGGCGGATAAATCACCTGGACCTGATGGCTTACATCCTAGGGTCTTGAGGGAAGTGGCGGTAGGGATTGTGGATGCATTGGTAATAATTTTCCAAAACTCCCTGGACTCGGCAAAGGTCCCGGCAGACTGGAAAACTGCTAATGTAACACCCTTATATAAAAAGGGCAGTAGACAGAAGGCTGGAAACTATAGACCGGTTAGCCTAACATCTGTGGTAGGTAAAATTTTGGAGTCCATTACTAAGGAGACAGTAACAGGACATTTGGATAATCATACGGTGGCATAGTGGTTAGCACTGTTGCCTCACAGCGCCAGGGACCCGGGTTCGAGTCCGGCCACGGGTGACTGTCTGTGTGGAGTTTGCACATTCTCCCCGTGTTTGCGTGGGTTTCCTCCGGGTGCTCCGGTTTCCTCCCACAGTCCAAAGATGTGCGGGTTAGGTTGATTGGCTATGATAAATTGACCCTTAGTGTTAGGGGGATTAAATACGTGGGGTTACGGGGATAGGGTGGGATATGTGTTGGTGTAGGGGTTACAGGGATCGGGTGGGATATGTGTCGGTGCAGGCTCGATGGGCCGAAATGGCCTCTATCTGCACTGTGGGGTTTCTGTGATTCTGTGATAATTTAATAGGACAAAGTCAGCCTGGTTTTATGAAGGGGAAGTCATGTTTGACAAATTTGCTTGAGTTCTTTGAGGAAGTAACACATAGGGTGGATAAAGGGGAACCAGTGGACGTAGTGTATTTAGACTTCCAAAAGGCATTTGACAAGGTGCCACACAAAAGATTATTGCTTAAGATAAAAAATCACGGGATTGGGGGTAATATTCTGGCATGGATAGAGGATTGGCTATCTAACAGAAGGCAGAGAGTTGGGATAAATGGTTCATTCTCAGACTGGCAATCAGTAACTAGTGGTGTTCCGCAGGGGTCAGTGCTGGGTCCCCAACTCTTTACAATCTATATTAGCAATTTGGAGGAGGGGACCGAGTGTAACATATCAAAGTTTGCAGATGATACTAAGATGGGAGGGAAAGTAGTGAGTGAGGAGGACATAAAAAACCTGCAAGGGGACATAGACAGGCTAAGTAAGTGGGCAGAGATTTGGCAGATGGAATACAATACTGGAAAGTGTGAGGTTATGCACTTTGGCAGGAAAAATCGTAGAGCAAGTTATTATCTTAATGGCAAGAAACTGGAAAGTATTGAAGTACAAAGGGATCTGGGGGTCCTGGTGCACGAAACTCAAAAGGTTAGTATGCAGGTGCAGCAAGTGATTAAGAAGGCCAATGGAATGTTGGCTTTCATTGCTAGGGGGATAGAATATAAAAATAGGGAGGTATTGCTTCAGTTGTACAAGGTATTGGTGAGACCGCACCTGGAATACTGCGTACAGTTTTGGTGTCCATACTTAAGAAAGGACATACTTGCTCTCGAGTCAGTACAAAGAAGGTTCACTCAGTTAATCCCGGGGATGAGGGGATGGACATATGAGGAGAGGTTGAGTAGATTGGGACTCTACTCATTGGAGTTCAGAAGAATGAGAGGCGATCTTATTGAAACATATAAGATTGTGAAGGGGTTGGATCGGGTGGATGCGGGGAAGATGTTCCCGATGATGGGTGAAACTAGAACTAGGGGGCATAGGCCTAGAAATTCAGTTGGGCGCCGTTTGGGGCGCCAAGCTCGCCTGGGCGCCAGAATTACCGCTGCGAGCGGAGCCACTTGCGCCATCCCGATATTCAGTTTCTGCGCCCCAAACGGAAGTGGGCCGCTACTCGAGGCTCCCCGAGGCTAACGCCGCCATTAGCGCCCCGCTAAACATCGCGGGAGGCGTGGCCAGTGGCGCTAAAGCCACTGAGTGCCCTCTTTGGGCGCTAACTGGTGGCGCAGCCCACTGAATTTCTAGGCCATAGTCTTAGAATAAGGGGCTGCTCTTTCAAAACTGAGATGAGGAGGAACTACTTCACTCAGAGGGTGGTAGGTCCATGGAATATGCTGCCCCAAAAAGCTGTAGAAGCTACATCATTACATGAATTTAAAACAGAAATAGACAGTTTCCTAGAAGTAAAGTGAATTAAGGGTTATGGGGAGCGGGCAGGAATTTGGACATGAGTCTAGGTTCGGATCGGTCATGGCCCTGTGGGTAGTGGAGCGAGCCCAGGGGCCGTGTAGCCTGATCCTGCTCCTATTCCGTGTGTCTAATTCTGTTAGATTCAGGAGATGGTTCTGTGATAGTGGATTGGCGGTTAGGATCAGATCAGCCATGATCTTATTGAATGGCGGAGCAGGCTCGAGGGGCCGATTGGCCTACTCCTGCTCCTATTTCTTATGTTCTTATCCACAGGCGAACGGCCTTTGCGAGCGATTCCACAGGTCGCTTAAAGCCGCCCTACGGGCCAGTCTTCAAGGTGCAGGATTGGTGGACAGACTCCCATGGGTACTTACTTTTGGGTCTGCGGACGGTGCCCAAAGAAGACCTGCAATCGTCCTCGGCGGAACTTGTTTATGGCCAGCCCCTCCGAGTTCCAGGTGATTTTCTACCTTCTCCCACAGAGCCATGGTCCGCCTCACAACAACTCATCAGCCACCCGGAAGCGGCCAGGTGTTTCGCGCCGGTGCATACATCAAATCACGGCCTACAGAGCTCCCACGTGCCGGCTGAGCTGAAGAGCGCCGAGTACGTCTTTATCCGACACGACGCTCACCGGGATCCGCTCAAGCCCCCTTACACGGGTCCGCTCCGCGTCATCGAATCGGGAGACAAATACTTTGCGGTCGACATCGGAGGGAAGCCGGATCATATTTCGGTGGACTGGTTGAAACTGGCTCATTTGGACCTGGATTGCCTAGTCGTCACCGCTCAACCGCCAAAACGGGGTTGACCACCCGCAGCCGCCATGCCAGGCCAACCTCAGCCGCCCGCCAATTCGACCACAACCACCGCGCCAGCTCGACCACAGCTGCCCGACAACTCGACCACCGTCCATCAGCTTCCTCTGCCAGGTTATCGAAGCCGCACAGACAGACTGGTCAGGCCTCCTCAACGTCTCACTTTTACTGTTAAAGACAATTCTTGGGGGGCGCATGTGGCGGAGCCACCAAAGGACTCAGATCGTTTGTACATAATTCCTTTAACAGCATGTTAGCCACAACTGGTGTCTGTATCTTTATCTGTACTGTTTAACTGAGCAGTGCGCGGTCCCTTTAACAGCGCGGTCAAAACGTGATGACGTCATGCCATTCATCACGTGATCCCCCACTGGCGGGAAGAACGTGATGACGTCATGACGTCATCGAGGGAACGGCCACGGCAGTCCTCGTGGAGCCTCTGAAGAAAGCAGACCTGTATTCGACGTTGTCCAGCAGTTTCTTGTTAAAACCTGTTTGTTTCATTAAAGTTCGTTTGATTGATTGCCTGAGCAGAACTCAGTCTTTTCGTTAGGAACTCCCGTTCCTACAAAGTCACAGATATTAATCTGCACCCTTCTATTCTGTTGCACAACATGTTTAAGCTCCATTGTATCTATCTACAGCTATGCTTCAAATTTCAATCTTAAACAACTCTTGTTTTCATTTGTCTAGCGGGTAAAGTAGTCTAGGAACCATTATGGGGGCGAATATCCGCAGGGATTCTCCTGCTCAGCCACCATAACTTCGGAGGAAAAACTGCAGAAACCCTGTAAAATGGCTGTAAACACCATTTGCTGTTTATCTGGGGATTCCACAGCTCTGCTGCAGATGTTGCCACAGCCCTGTGAGAGAAGTCTATGGACATACACCCCCCCTTTATACTTTGCACACTTTACATGGTTCCGGGGAGGGGCCAATCTCAATTCAGGTAAAAGTGACCAAATCCAGTTGCTCAAAGAAGCACGGGAAATACTGGAAACACACAACAGGTCAGTTAGTGTCGGCGGAGACAAGTTAACATTTCGGGTGTGGACCCTTCTTCAGAACTGAAAAAGAAGTGATGGACAGGCATATTAAAACAATCAGAAAAGGGGAAGGGGGTTATATTATAATAATAATAAAACAGACAAACCCAGAGAGAAATCATGAGTGCAGTCAAGTAATCCACAGAAAAATTAAGACATTAAAGGGGAAGTAGGAGCAGGAGTAGGCCATATGGCCCCTCGGGCCTGCTCCGCCATTCAATAGGATCATGGCTGATCCGAACCTAGACTCACGTCCACTTCACTGCCCGCTCCCCGTAACCCCTAATTCCCTTATCAGCTAGGAAACTGTCTATCTCCGTTTTAAATTTATTTCTTATGTTCTTATGTTATGTAAAATAACGAAGGACGTGGGAGGCAAGTGGAAAGGCTAGTAAATGGCAGCAATGTGAGAAATGGAAATCTAGAAAGTCTGGAGGTCAGGTGTGTAATTAAAATGGGTTTGAAAATGAGCGAAAATTCTGAAGTTACTGAACTAAATATTCATACCAGAAGGTTGCAGATGAGGTGTTGTTGATGAGGCCTGAGCTGACCTACGCTGGAACAGTGTATGAGGCCAATGACACAGAGGCCAGAATAGGAATTGGGTCGCACCCGTGGACACAATGAAGGTGTTTGGCAAGGTGGTCACCTAACCTGCATTTAATCTTCTCAACGAAGAAGAGACTGCACCCGAGCATGCGAATTGTTTAGTATTGGAAGAGATACATGGAGATTGAAAGTTTGGTTGCAGGGCCTGGGAATGGATGAGGTGCCAGTCCTGTGTTGCTCTGTGATTTTGTTCTGCACGGGGACATAGATCCACAGAACCAGTTCTAAATAATTTAAAAAGTACTTAATCCAATAGCAGATCACAACACTCTAGAAAACTTGTGTGTGCGTGTGATGCTGTTAGAAGACTGGAGACTGCTTCCTTTATATCAGATAGTGCCGCCAATAGCAGGAGAAGTATACATCTGTCGTCACCAACAACCTCTGAAGAAAGCAGTACCTTTAAAGAATTTCTTCAACTTTAGTCTTAACGAATAATGTTTTTCCAGACGGACCATCTTCTATAATATGCCAACCCACGTTGGTGAGGTATAGGGGAGGGGCTACATCCATTTGTTGCCACTACAGCGTGATAGGCCCTGGAGCCTCAAACAGGAGGTTGTCCAGAACCTTTCCGTTCATAGAGCTAGAGTGAACTCATTGAGAACTGTCAGGGAGCAATTGACCCAATCAATGGAGATGGCATTTTATTAAACTCTGGCACTTTGCCAGTACGGTCAGGTCTTTAGCAGAATTAGACTTCTCTTGCCTCCCTTCTCATTGTTTCCATCCTTTCCACCATGTGTACATGAGGGAAAACAATATATTTGGAGATTTATCTTAATCTGTCCATCTTTCAGTCTATTACAAGGAGGGGCTGGGTGGTGCAATGCTGATGGAATTCTATTTTTACAAGTGTTACTTTTGACTCCTTCATAAGAACATAAGAAATAAGAACAGGAGTAGGTCATTTGACCCCTCGAGCCTGCTCCGCCATTCAATAAGATCATGGCTGACCTTTTACCTCAACTCCACTTTCCTGCACTATCCCCATATCCCTTGATTCCCTTAATATCCAAAAATCTATCGATCTCTGTCTTGAATATACTCATCGACTGAGCATTCACAGGCCTCTGGGGTGGAGAATTCCAAAGATTCACCACCCTCTGAATGAAGAAATTTCTCCTCATCTCAGTCCTAAATGGCCGACCCCTTATTCTGAGACTGTGACTTCTGGTTCAAGACTCCCTAGCCAGGGGAAACATCCTCCCTGCATCTACCCTGTCAAGCCCTGTAAGAATTCTGTATGTTTCAATGAGATCTTTGTTTTCTGTCCGTTAACCAGTCCTCAATCCATGCTAATATATTACCCCAATCCCATGAGCCCTGATTTTGTTTAATAACCTCTTGTGTGGCACCTTATCGAATGCCTTCTGAAAATCCAAATACACCACATCCACTACTTCCCCCTTATCTATTCTGCCAGTTACAACCTCAAAAAACTCTAACAGATTTGTCAAACACGATTTCCCTTTCATAAATCTGTGTTGACTCTGCCCAATCCTATGTATTATTTTCTAAGTGCCCTGTTAGCACATCCTTAATAACAGATTCTAGCATTTTCCCTACTACTGATGTCAGGCTAACTGATCTGTAGTTCCCCGTTTTCTCCCTCCCTCCTTTCTTAAATAGTGGGGTTACATTTGCTACCTTCCAATCCGCGGGAACCGTTCTAGAATCTATGGAATTTGGAAAAATGACAACCAATGCATCCACTATCTCTATAGCCACCTCTTTCAAAACACTAGGATGTAAGCCATCAGGTCCAGGGGGAATTAGCAGCTTTCAGTCCATTCATTTCTCCAGTACTATTATTTTACCAATACTAATTTCTTTCCGTTCTTCAGTCTCGCTGGACCCTTGGTTCTCCACTATTTCCGGGAAGTTTTTTGCGTCTCATTCCGTGAAGACAGACACAAAGGGGGTGATTTTCATTCAGAAGTCGGGAAGGAGGCGGGACTACAACTTTCGGGGTTGTAGTCCCGCCTCCATCGAGATGCAGCCAATCCACGCGATTTTAACTTGATTGACCTTGTTGAGCCCGCCCAGCAGACCAATTAAGGGCCACCCTGCAACAGGTGACGTCACAGATTGACATTTCATCTGTCAAGACCTTTTGACAGATGAAATATCAGTGTTTCACAGCTGTTTGAAGCTGTCAAACACTGACAGTCTTACTTCTAACCTGAGTCCTTCTACACAGACTCACAGAAAGCTGCAGGCTGTCACTTTTGACAGATCGCAGACATTCTGCTTTCTGTGCCGGCTGAATGATGGACTCCCGAAACCTAGAGGAAGGAAGGCTGAAAAGGTAAGTACAGGTAATTTAAATTTCTTTACACACTTTAGACACACCAAACACACTTACCTTTGCACTCATGCACCCATCACTCACCTGAACACCGACATCTCGACCCCTCCAAGTCCTTCAACCCGACGGCCCGACTCCTCTAATTTGACGTGGTTTGAAGCCGTCGGGAATCCCACACTTCAAGCTTTAAAATAGGGATTAGGCTAAAAACTGCCTGTTAACTACCTGTTAACAGGCAGTTCATTGGCACTAATCCCTTCCCGCCTCGGGTTGGCGGATCCCAGTGTGGGGCGGGTACCTGCCTCCTTTGAAACTTACATGGAGGCGGGTTGGGGGTGGGATGGTGTTGGGACCCCCGAATTCGGGACTTTAACCCCCTGCATGCCTCCAATCCCGACTCCACGGGTCAATGAAAAACGACCCCAAAGTTTTTGTTTAATTTCTCTGCCATTTCCTTATTCCTCATTATAATTTCTCCTGTCTCAGCCTGTAATGGACCCACATTTACTTTTGCTGATCTTTTCCTTTTTACATACCTATAGAAGCTTTTACAGTCTGTTTTTATGTCTCTGGCTAGCTTACTGTCATTCTATTTTCCCTTTCTTTATCAATTTCTTGGTCCTCCTTTGCTGAATTCTAAAATCCTCCCAATCCCCAGGCTTACTACTGTTTTTGGCAACATTATAAGCCTCTTCCTTTGATCTAATACTATCTTTAACTTCTCTTGTTAGCCATGGTTGGACCACTTTTCCTGTGGGGTTTTTATGCCTTAAAGGAATGTATATTTGTTGTAAATTATATATTAGGGCCTAGAAATTCAGTGGGCTGCGCCACCTGTTAGCGCCTTAAGAGGGCGCTAAGTGGGTCGCAAGCCACTGGCCATGCCTCCCGCTAAATTCAGCGGGACGCTAGTGGTGGCGCTAGCCATTAGCGCTGCGCCGCTACCGATGACGTCATCGGTGTGTGCAGCGCCCCGCTGACGCCCCGGCCGCAATATTTAGAAGCTGGGCCCCCTGATTTAACACCGGACGCTATGTGCGACCGGTTCAGGGGGGCCTACCTGCGGCGGTAGAGGCGCAAATTAAAGGAGAGGTGTGGGGCGGCCATTTTTGCTACTGCCCGCCTGCCAGCACCTCTCCGTGCTGCCGTCCCCGGCCTCCTGAACACCACCCCCCCGCGCGGAGTGCCGGCTGCGTTCCAAGAGCCCGGCACTTCTCCTCAGTGCCGGGCTCTTTTCCCGGCACTCGCGATCCTCGGGGGCCCAGCTGGGCCCCAGATCGTGGTGAACAAGGCCCCTCCCCTTTAAGCAGGGGAGGAAGGCCTGCAGTAGCGTGTGGCGCTGTGGCACATTGCGCAGCGATATTCAGTTGCAGCGCCCCAAGAGGGATGCAGGGCGCCTCCAGTAGTGCCGCGCTTCCCTCTGGGGCGCTCCAACTGAATTTCCGGCGGGTGGCCGCAATTGCTTCCGGGGCGCTACTTTTAGCTATAGTGAATTTCTAGGCCTAATTCTTTAAATGCTAGCCATTGCATCTCTGCTATCATACCTTTTAATGTAGATCCCCAATCTACCTTAGCCAACTCATCCCTTATACCTATGTAGTTTGCTTTGTTTAGATTTAAGACCCTCGTTTCAGATTTAACAATCACTTTCAAACTCCATATAAAATTCTATCATATTATGGTCACTCTTCCCAAAAGACCCCTTTACTACAAGGTTATTAATTAACCCTTTCTCATTGCACTATACTAGATCTAAAATAGCCCGTTCCCTAGTTGGTTCCTCAACATACTGATCTAGAAAACTATCTTGCATACATTCCATGAATTCGTCCTCCACACTATTACTGCAAATTTGGTTTGCCCAGTCTATATGTAGATTAAAGTTCCCCATGATTACTGTATTACCCTTGTTACATGCGCCTCTAATTTCTTGATTTATGCTCCGTCCTCCATTACAACTACTGTTTGGAGGCCTATAAACAATTCCCACCAATGTTTCCTGCCCCTTGCTGTTTCTTAGCTCCACCCAAACTGATTCTATTTCTTGATTTTCAGAGCTAAGATCTTTTCTCTCTACTGTCTTTATCCCATCCTTTATTATCAGGGCTATCCCTCCTCCTTTTCCTTTTGCCAGTCTCTTCTAAAAGTTAAGTATCCTGGTGTGGCGTACCGATCACAGAACGGACACAATCCGCTTTCCGGTCCGTAGACTATAAATCAGGCGTCATGCCTTTAAGAAGGATCACACCTTTAAGAAACTCGATCTGCAACATAGTTAAGCCCAGAGCGGGGGAGGAGCAGTCGAAGCTGTGCACTGATGAAAGAGAGTTGTACTTTGTGTAGTCTCTGACTCCATTTTGTGTTCAGCATGCAGCCTCAACAATTAAACCTTTTCTGTTGAACCTCTCCGAGTTCAGTATTTTTTGCTAGGAGTACGTAGACTCCTACATTGGTGACCCCGACGCTCAGGACGACTCCTAAGCGTAACCATGGCTGACACAAACGCAGTTTCTGTGAAGCTGCCAGAGTTCTGGGAGAACCTGGCCACCGCCTGGTTCCTTAAAGCCGAATCGCAATTCCGACTCCGCGGCATCACCGCCGACGCAACGATGTACGACTACCTCCTCACCTCCCTGGGCAGCTCCACAATCACGAAAGTCTGGACAACACTACAAAACCCTCCGGGGGAAGGCAAGTACGCACATCTCAAGGCCGCGCGCATTAAAAAATTCACAGCCTCCCAATTCGTGCGCAACTGCCACCTCCTCGATCTCCCGGGCCTTGGGGAATCCATGCCGTCAGACTTGCTCTCGCACATGCTTGCTCTGACCGACGAGAAACCGCCCGGCTCCCTCTTCCGCACGCGCTTTATCCGCCAACTACCTCCCAGCATCCGCCCGGCGATTGTGGCGTCCAGCCTCACGGACCTCGAGGCCCTGGCCGACGAAGCCGATAAGCTCCTGTCCACCAGCTCCAACCACGCCGTCACCCCCGACCTGGCCTCCGCAGCATCGGCGCGCGCTCCACCCTCTATCGCGCGGCCACACAACTTGGCCACGAGGCCCCCCAGGCCCCCACGTCCCCCAAGCCCTCCGACCCAGGGCTACTGCTACTTCCATACCCAGTTCGGCGCACGGGCACGCCGCTGCAGCCATCCCTGCACGTTTCCAACCGCCCCCACACCGGCCTACACGATGGCCGTGGGGCAAGCAGGCGCGCTGCTGTACGTTACGGACAGCGCCTCCGGACGCCGTTTCCTATGCGACACGGGCGCACAGCGCAGCATCATCCCCGCGTCCGCCCTCGAGATCCAGCGAGGCGGCCGCGGCCCTGCGCTGGCTGCCGCCAACTGCACCGACATCCGGACGTACGGCACCCGCACCGTCACCATCGACCTCGCAGGCCGCCGCTACCACTGGGAGTTTATCACCGCCAAGGTGCTCTCCCCGCTCCTCAGTGCGGATTTCCTGTGCGCCCATGGCCTGTTGGTCAACATGCCTCGGTGCCGCCTCGTGGACATGAGCACCATGTCACCTGTCCCGGGCGCCATGGACCCCCCAACCCGCCGAAATGGCGTGGCAGTGCCGCGCCCGCTCAATGGACGACTACTCAGCACTCCTGGCTGAGTTCCCAGCCCTCACCAGCCCGACCTTCTCTGCGAAGGTTGCTAAGCACGGGGTAGAACACTTCATCCCCACCACAGGCCCACCGGTGTATGCCCACGCCCGCAGGCTGGACCCGGCCAAGCTGGAGATCGCGCGGGCCGAGTTCGCCACAATGGAACAGTTCGGCATCATCCGCCACTCCAACAGCCCCTGGGCCTCCCCACTCCACATCGTCACCAAACCCGATGGGGGATGGCGCCCCTGCGGGGACTACCGGCGCCTAAACAACGCCACCACGCCGGATCGGTACCTCATACCGCACATTCAAGACTTCTCGGCTAGACTGGCCGGCTGCTCAGTCTTCTCCAAAGTCGACCTGCTGCACGGTTACCATCAGGTGCCAGTCCACCCCACGGACGTTCCCAAGACGGCCATAATCACCCCTTTTGGGCTATTCGAGTTCCTCCGAATGCCCTTCGGCCTCAAAAACGCTGCCCAGGCCTTCCAGCGGCTCATGGACTTGGTCCTCCGGGACCTGAAGTTCCTCTTTGTCTACCTGGATGACATCCTGGTAGCTAGTTCCTCCAAGCAGGAACACATCGAGCACCTCCGCACCCTGTTCCAGTGGCTCAGTGAGCACGGGCTCATCATCAGCCCAGCCAAGTGCCAATTCGGCCTCAGCAGGATCGAATTCCTCGGCCACTACATCACGCAGGACGGAGCCATTCCCCTGCCCGCCAAGGTGCAAGCCGTCCAGCAGTTCCCCCGGCCTACCACCATCAAAGGCCTCCAGGAGTTCTTGGGGATGATCAACTTCTACAACCGCTTCATTCCCGGAGCGGCCTCCCTCATGCGGCCCCTATACGAAGCCCTCTGGGGTAAGAAAGACAGAATGGCGATCGAGTGGTCGGCGGACATGTTGACCGCTTTCGACTCGACCAAAAAGGCGCTCGCTGACGCCACCATGCTCGCTCACCCTCAGCCCAACGCCAGGGTGGCCCTCACCACGGACGCCTCCGACCACGCGGTCGGCGCTGTGTATGAACGGTGGGTCGACAGGGCCTGGCAACCGCTGGCCTTTTTCAGCCGCCAACTGCGCCCCCCGGAGGCCAAATACAGCGCCTTTGACCACAAGCTCCTCGCACTGTACCTGGCAGCCCGCCATTTTAGATTTCTTCTGGAGGGCCGCCCCTTCACCGCGTTTGTCGACCACAAACCCCTGACATTCGCGATGGCGAAATCTGCGGACCCGTGGTCAGCCAGGCAACAACACCAGCTCGCCGCGGTGTCCGAATTCACCATGGACATCCGGCACGTCTCCGGTTGAGACAACGTGGTGGCCGACTGCCTATCCCGCCCCGCCGTCCACGGCGCCCACCTGGCAGTGGACTATGCTCAACTGGCAGCGGAGCAACGCACCGACCCCAATCTGCTCTCCGCGCCCACAACCCTCCCAGGGCTGCAACTGACCGACGTCGCCTGCGGCCCATCCGCCATCACAGTCAAATGTGACACCTCCTTGGCGCAACCCCGCCCCGTAGTCCCGGCGTCCTGGCGAAAACGGGTGTTCGACACCGTCCACGGCCTCTCACACCCCGGCACCCGCGCGTCCATTAGACTGGTGGCCAACCGATTTGTCTGGCGCGGCCTGCGCAAAGATGTGTGCGTCTGGGCCAGATCCTGCATAGCTTGCCAGCATGCCAAAATCCACCAACACGTCAAAGCCCCACTCGAGGAGTTCACCGTGCCAGAAAGAAGGTTCGACCACGTCCACATCGACCTCGTCGGCCCCCTGCCGCCATCACAAGGTCACACGCACCTGCTGACAATCGTGGACCGTACCACCCGCTGGCCCGAGGCCATTCCACTGACGTCCACCACCACCACCGACATCGCGAGGGCGTTCATCGGTACCTGATCGCTCAGTTCGGCGTCCCCTCCGACATGACGTCGGATAGAGGCCCGCAGTTCACCTCTGATCTGTGGGCCGCCATCGCCCGAAACCTCGGGGTGGCCGTTCACCGCACCACGGCTTACCACCCCCAAGCCAACGGACTGTGCGAGCGATTCCACAGGTCCATGAAGGTGTCCCTCCGTGCCAGCCTCGAGGACGAGGCTTGGATCGACCGCCTCCCGTGGGTGTTACTCGGCCTACGCTCCGCAGTCAAGGAAGACCTGCAAGCCTCGGCGGCGGAACTCGTGTACGGCCAGCCGCTGCGCGTACCCGGAGAGTTCCTACCCACCGCCACGACCCCCTGGTCGGCTGACCAGCAACGCCGCGCTTTCGCCAACCGAGCACAACAGTTCGCTCCGCTACCCACCGGCCAGCACGGCGAACCAGCAACCCGCGTACCACCTAGCCTGCACATCGCCAAATTTGTTTTCATGCGCCATGACGCCCACCGAGGACCTCTACGGCCCCCATACGACGGACCCTACAAGGTACTCCAGACGGGGAACAAGTTCTTCCTCCTCGAAGTGGGCAGCAGAACTGACAAGGTGTCGGTCGACCGGCTCAAGCTGGCGCACCTAGAGCCCGACGAACCCGTTCAAGTGGGCCAACCCCCACCGCGGGGCAGACCGCCTAAGAGCCCGACGCGTCCGACCGCCCCACTCCCGACACCAACCGCCAAGAGCCGTTCCGGCCGTGCCATCAAGCCACCATGCCGGTTCGTACACTCCCTACTAGCGGATTCTGGGGGGAGCTGTGTGGCGTACCGATCACAGAACGGACACAATCCGCTTTCCGGTCCGTAGACTATAAATCAGGCGTCATGCCTTTAAGAAGGATCACACCTTTAAGAAACTCGATCTGCAACATAGTTAAGCCCAGAGCGGGGGAGGAGCAGTCGAAGCTGTGCACTGATGAAAGAGAGTTGTACTTTGTGTAGTCTCCGACTCCCATTTTGTGTTCAGTATGCAGCCTCAACAATTAAACCTTTTCTGTTGAACCTCTCCGAGTTCAGTATTTTTTGCTAGGAGTACGTAGACTCCTACACTGGAATATTTAGTTCCCAAACTTGGCCACATGGCTACTAGATCAAACCTATTAATTTCTATCTGCGCTATTAATTCATCTATTTTGTTGCGAATGCTTCACGTGTTCAGATATAGTGCCTTTAGCTTTGACTTATTTCTATTTTTCCCTGATGTCACCTTAGTCACTGATCCCTTATTGGCCCAGAACTTGGTGTCGGGGCTTGCCGCGCGTGCAAGCCCCCGATGTGCACTTACCCGGCGCGCCGACATCTGAAACCTGGCCCGCAGTGGATTTCCTGTCAGTGGCCCGGTTCTGATGTCGGCGCGCTGTGCTAACCTGACCCAGCGGCGTAGTTAGTGCGATGTGCCGGCTGGGATCAGGTGAGCACTGTTCAGCCAATCAGGGGAGGGGAAACTTCATTCATAAGTTTGAGAGTAAGAACTGTCAAACTCATGAGAAGTACTGCACCCCAAAACACTACTTAAACTTTAAATAACATTTTAAAAAGCATTCCAATCATTAAATTAAGTATAAATAAGTTTAAAAAAATAATTTAAACAATAATTTTTTTTTGAAAAAAATAAATTTTTAATAAAAAGGGTCTAAAACTAAACTTACCTTATTGTAGATTCTTTAAAATAATAAACCTGTGGGAAAAAAAATTCTAAATTGCACTAAAACACCACTTACCTGTAAAAATAAATACTTACGTGTGCTTTTTACAAGCGTAAAGACCGGAGGCCTTTAGACATGCGCAAATCCCCCAAAACAGAGGAAATCCAAGACGCACGCGCTGCCCCCTACAGCGCACGCGCTAGCCTCTTCACCTCTTGGGTTAGAGGAGAGGAAATGCCGGTTTTCAGCGCATGCGCTGTGCATGCTGAAAACCGGCATTTCCTCCGGCCAGACACGTGAGTACCCCTTCCGTACTCACGCGTTTGGGGAGGAATTACTGCCCCATTACCTTTGTTACTCTCCCTGTCCCTTCCTGACCGACTCTGCTTATTTTTACCCAAAATTCTACTCTGCTCTATAGCCTTGAAATTTCTCTCGCTGCTTTTAAATTTACTCTTTCCTGAATCCTCCCACCTCCCCCCCCGCCCCCCCCCCCCAACCCCCACCAGCCCTTCATTAGTTTAAAGCCCTGTCTACTGCCCTAGTTATTCAGTTCGCCAGGACACTGGTCCCAGCCCGGTTTAAGTGGAGCCCGTCCCAACGGAACAGCTCCCTCTTTCCCCAGTACTGGTGCCAGTGCCCCATGAACTGAAACCCTTTCCTCCCACACCACTCTTTGAGCCATGCATTTAAACCTCTAATCTGTTTGACCCTATGCCAATTTGCACATGGCTCAGGTAACAATCCAGAGATTATTACCTTTGAGGTTCTGCTTTTTAATTTGGATCCTAGCTCCTCAAACTCCCTCAGCAGAACCTCATTCCTAGTTCTACCTATGTCGTTGGCTCCAGTGGACCGCGACAACTGGATCCTCCCCCTCCCACTCTAATTTCTCTTCCAGCCACGAGGAGATGTCTTCAAGCCTGGCACCAGACAGGCAACACAACCTTTGGAATTCTCGGTCGTGGCTGCAGAGAATAGTATCTATCCCCCTGACTACACTGTCCCCTACATTCCCTTTCACTTCCCCCCACTTGAATGGCCTCCTGCACCATGGTGCCATGGTCAGCTTGCTCATCCATCCTGCAGGCTTTTCCCTCATCCACACAGGCAGCGAGTACCTCATACCTGTTGGACAAGGGCAAAGGCTGAGCCTCCTCCAGCACTGCACCTGGGTTTCCCTCACCTGCCTGAGTTGCAGTCGCACCCTCCTGTCCCTGGCCACTAACCAGATCTGTACCATTACCTAACCTAAGGGGTGTGACTGCCTCCTAGATCAAAGTGTCCAGGTAACTCTCTCCATCCCTGATTCCCCACAATATCTGCACCTCAGGCTCCAGCTCAAAAACTCTGAGCTAAAGTTCCTGAAGATGCAGGCACTTACTGCAAACATGGTTGTGCAGGATCACAATGCTCTCCACAAACTCCCACATGCTGCAGTTGCAGCACACCACCTGCGCTGCCAGCCCTATATGACCTTGTTTTATTTAATTACATTTAATTAAATTTGTAATTAGATAACTTAGTTTACAGTGTAGTTTCTTGACCAATTACTTCATCTAGATTAAGTTATGTTACACCATCTTCTAAACTATGAAATCAGCATACAAAATGCTGTATGTTGCTGACATATGTGTTTTACACACACACTCTAATATATATATATATATATTTGAAATATATGTATATATGTGTAAATTAAAGCCACGGTAAACAACTTTATGAAGGTCAGATCTGTCACTACTGTACAACCGACTGTGAAATGAAGTCAAACTTTAGATGGATTGCAATTTGCACCCATAGGCTGCTTAGGCCATCCACATTAATTACAGGATCCCTGGCAATGAGACTGCGAGATTCTGCTTAAAGTGAAATAGGAGGAAAGCATGGAATGAAATCTGTGAGACCATCGCCACAGTGACACATCATATTAATATCACACTGCTGGTGGCACCAGCTTTGTGGTATGACACAACATAAACAGCCATTCTATACTGTTTTAAGCCAAACCATATTCCTCTGTTGCCACCTGATTGCGATGGTTTGGTCCATGCCTCTGTGCTTCAGATGCTTTCCATCAGAAACATAAATTGGGATAGCGCCTCCCGTTAGCGCCTCCGGGGGCGCTATGAACTTAGTGCCTGAGTGCAGCGATTTTTTAGTGCCACTTGCGAAATTGATCAGTCGTTTTACGGCTGCGCTAAACACTACCGCCATGATCTCTTGCACCCGCAGATCGTGACATCAGTCGAGCGTGCAACGCCCCGGTAGTGCCCCGGACCAGATATTGAGGGGAACGTTGGGAAGGGGCTGGGGGAGTGCTATTTAAAGGCGTGCACTTCCTGCCTTTTCTTGTCAGCAAAATTTTTGGTATACACAGGTTGAGAGGGAGAGAGACATCTGGAGAGATTTAACGCTGTCCTAAGGAGTTTTGGCCCTCAGCACCACTTTTGAGGTTCCTAAGCGCCAAGCTCTTTCCCTGGGCCTAACCATTAGTGCTTCCAACACAATGGGGGAGAAATTCAGTAGGTTGTGCCACCCATTAGCACCTTAAGAGGGCGCTAAGTGGGTCGCAAGCCAACTGGCGCCCGGGCGCGGCACTGCCCACGCCTCCCGCTAAATTCCGCGGGACGTTAGTGGTGGCACTAACCGTTAGTGCTGCGCTGCTGCCGATGACGTCATCGGTGTGCGCAGCGCCCCGCTGATGCCCCGGCCGCGATATTTGGCAGCGGCCCCTGATTTACCGCCGGACGCTATGTCCGACGGGTTCAGGGGGGCCTACCTGCGGCTGGGGAGGCGCAAATTAAAGGCGAGGTGCGGGGCGGCCATTTTTGTTGTTGGCCGCCTGCCAGCACCTGCCTGCACTCCCGTCCCTGGCCTCCTGAACACCCCCCCCCCCCGCGGAGTGCCGGCTGCGCTCCAAGAGCCCGACACTTCTCTTTGGTGCCGGGCTCTTTTGCCTGCACTCCCGATCCTCGGGGGCCCAGCTGGACCCCAGATCGTGCTGCACAAGGCCCCTCCCCTTTAAGAAGGGGAGGAAGGCCTGCAATACCGCAGCGCGATGTGCCGCAGCATGTGGCGCTGCGGCACGTTGCGCCACGATATTCACTCGCAGCGCCCCAAGAGGGATGCGGGGCGCCTCCAGTAACGCCGCGCTTCCCTTTGGGGCGCAACAACTCAATTTCCGGTGCGGGGGCGCAAATGTTTCCGGGGCGCTACTTTTAGCGCCCTGGCGAGGCTGGCGCCCCGAACGGGGCTATACTCAATTTCTCCCCCAATTGCTTTAGAGATCTCTCCAGGCCGAGATTCAAGGCTGCAGTAAGCAGGCTATGGCTGGCCAGCAAGATGGCCCCTCCCCTTTAAGAACTGAACAGCACCAGTCTGTCTGGTTTCCATGGTAATTGGCATCGCCTGAGCTTCAGTAGCATTCTGAGGTAGCGCCTCACTCCCCGACGTTTGCACCTTAAGAGAGGTGCGTAGCACCTGATTTAGCGCTCAAATCACCTCCAGGGGCGATAGAGGCGAGTTTTGAAGTCGGAGGCATTAATTAGCGCCGGGCGCTAAACTTTCCGCCCAGCTGATATTAGCGCCCCAAAATGAGCGATACCCAATTTTTCCCCTAAACAGTATACACAAACAAAATACAAGCCACAGATCACTAAATGGTAGAAAACTAACAACTATAGTAAACATGCTTAAACACTCATGAATTGGCCCTAGTACTACACAAACTTACTCTATTGGAGGAAGGGGGTGGGGGAGGGAATTTTCAGCTGCTATGAAAGATCCTTATATTTTTTCACACAAGAGTGTCATTTCTGCTGTGAGGAAATGCCATGATATGCCAAAAAAATGCTAGTACATTGTAATTATAGTGTATCTATTTATAGTCCGTGGGCAGAAATTGGAAATTATCCAGGTGCTTAGAAATGACTGTTAGTGATATCAGTGGATGATCATCCCTTTGTCTACTATCTTAGCAGAGGCTTTAACCCATTTAAAATAAACAGACAGGAGGTACCTCAGTAATGTTAACTGTCCACCCACTAATATTGAGAACAGAAATTTCTAGGCTATTGTGTATAACAAACCTTTAACAAAATGAGTATTTAAAATGACTGTGTCTGAAAAGACAAGCTGATAACCCATTTGAAATAATGGGCCGGATGTCGCTGTGAGCGGCAAACAAACGGCGCCGCTGTTCATTAGACTTGCAGTTGCCCACAGACTTTCTATGGGGTGCTGCACGACAAGTTGCTGTCAGCGAGAGATCGAAATGGCACAGCGCCCTCTACAGAGCATCTGGGACCTGTGTGAACAGGTCAAGCAACTGGGGATCTCCATAACCAATCAGATTGAAGAATCGTTAATAAGCAACACAGAGTCTGAACCAGGAAGTGTCAGTTAGAATAGTGAATTCAATGTCAAATCAGAAAGTGAAAGAAAGAGAAAGAAAGATTGTATTGAGAGAGAGAGAGAGAGAGAGATAAAAGAGACAGAAAGAAAAAGTAAAAAAAAGTGTATTTAATTTTTTTTTAAGTCGCCAACAACAATTGAAAGCTGAAAGAATGAAACTCCACATTCAGTTAATTTTCAGTGCCAGAGAGATTGTTTGACAATAATTAAGACTTATCATGCCATTAAAAGGGTACTTAGAATGGAATAGACAAGCCCTAACTTTTTGTGGCGAGTTTAGTCCATATCTACGACATCAGTACAGGGACTTCACGCCATTCGATACACTTGAATGGGGAGTCAGATGGCAAGATGCCTTTTTTGTGCAGCTTGTGCAGGAGCCACACATCTCGGACAGCAACTTCCAGATCTTCGCGTTTAACTACCCGTGTGCCCTTGACAGAAATTGCTGTCCAATTTGCGCATAAATAACAGTGAGCACTGTTAGATTCAACTCAAAAGAGGCCAATGCAACAGGATATTGTTAAAGTTCTGAACTCACAGATCATGCCCAGATATCCCATTATAAAGATTTCAGAATAAGAACAGGTCACTTTCTACATGCAGGACAAGTGCGAACGTTGACTTCTGGCACCCACCAGGCTATTCAGTCATTACTATTTCAATTTATATAATACGTTTGTTCACACGCAGGGTAAAAGAAGATAGATTAGGAAAGGTCATCCTCTGTGGTCATGTTAAACTCAATTTAGACTAACCCAATTTTGCATTTCCTGCCTTCTTGGTTTACTTTCGTACAGGGAAGTATTGCATCAGAAGTCGCTGTCATGCTCTGCGCATAAAGAAAACACTTTCACAACTTTTACATAATGTCTCACTAGGTTTCATACATTTCCAAAATCAGTAACACAACCACTTACATTCTTAGATTTTCTCAACCCCTCGATAGCACGAATTGCACTGCTCTCTCACCTCTCACATTAGATTGCCAGATTTGCCCAACACAAAAGCAAAAATGGGTTTCCTCCAGCCAAATGCTATTATTTAACCTGGTCACACACTCCCCATCTTCAAATAAAGATGCATCATGCGAGCCCACAGCACCCAAATCCCTAAAAGCACCTGCTAAGATTTACTGCTCTTGTGTTACCCTTTGAGCTGCGTGTTTATTAGATACCACATACAGCTCAACTTCAGTATTACAGATCAACAGGAGCAGTAACGTGGTTCTCACCAGGGGTTCACCACAATGAGGTTTTAGTTCCTTTCCTGACTAATAGAACTTCAGCCAAGACCAGTTTGTTACAGAAACAAATGTGTAATAAAGGGACATCATTTCTCTCTACCGACGGGATGGGGAGAACAATTTGTTGGAAAGAGTTTCTGCTATGTTCTTTCATACTGTCAGTCCACAGGTTATTTATCTTTCTCAAGCTCTTTGCAGAATATTTCTATTTGTTTAACCTCGGATATCACCTTTAAACCACATCCACCTGCATAACATCACCTGCCTCTGCTCCTCCCTGAGCCCATCTACCATTGAAACTTTCATCCATCTATCGCCTGAGATTTAATTACTCCAATTCTCCTGGCTGGTCTCTCATCCTCCACCCTGTGTAAATTTCTGCTCAAAAACAACAACAACTTGTATTTATATAGCGCCTTTAATGTAGTAAAACATCCCAAGGCACTTTACAAGAGTGTTATAAGATAAAAATGTGACACCGAGCCACATAAGGAGAGATTAGGGCAGATGACCAAAAGCTTGGTCAAAGAGGTAGGTTTTAAGGAGTGTCTTAAAGGAGGAAAGAGAGGTAGAGAGGCGGAGAGGTTTAGGGAGGGAATTCCAGAGTGCCTAGGCAGCTGAAGGCACGGCCGCCAATAGTTGAGTGATTATAATCAGGGATGTTCAAGAGGGCAGAATTAGAGGAGCGCAGATATCTCGGAGGGTTGTGGGGCTGGAGGCGATTACAGAGATAGGGAGGGGCGAGGCCATGGAGGGGTTTGAAAAGGATGAGAATTTTGAAATCGAGGTGTTGCTTAACTGGAAGCCAATGTAGGTCAGCAAGCACAGAGGTGATGGGTGAACGGGGCTTGGTGCGAGTTAGGACACAAGGCAGGTCATCCAAAACTCTGCTGCCCATATGCTATATCCTGTACCATGTTCTGTTCACTCATCACCCTTGTCCTTGTTGACCTACATTGCCTCCCTGTCCCCCAAAACCTAAAAATTAAAATTTTTATCCTTGTGTTTCAAACTCCCGTTGTCTCTTCCCTCTCTATCTCTACCTCCTCCAGCACTACAATCCCCTCCCATCCAAACTCCCCATGCATCTGACTCCCCTCTCTTGTGCATTCCCCCTCTCTTCAGCCCACCACTGGCAGCCGTGACTTTAGCTACCGAGGCCCTGTCCTTTGGAATTCCTTCCCTAAAGCCCTCTGCCTCTCCAACTCACTCTTCTCTTTTAAGATCCTCCTTAAAATCCACCTCTTTAATTATCTTTTGATCACCCTCCCATTATTGCCTTCTTCGGCTCAACATTAATTTTTTCCTTTCACCTCCAAGAAAGGTCTTGGGACTTTTTTCCTATGTTATAAAGAAAAGGAAGACTTGCATTTATGTAGCACCTTTCACAACCTCAGGACATCTCAGAGCACTTTACAGTCAATGAAGTACTTTTGAAGTGTAGTCACTGTTGTAAATATAGGAAACACGGCAGCCAATTTGCGCACAGCAAGCTCTCACAAACAGCAATGTGGTAATGACCAGATAATCTGTTTCTCGTGATGTTGATTGAGGGATAAATATTGGCCAGGACACCAGGGACACCGCTGCTCCTCTTCAAAATAGTGCCGTGGGATCTTTTATGTCCACCTGAGAGAGCAGACGAGGCCCTTGGTTTAATGTCTCAGCTGAAAGACGGCACCTCCGACAGTGCAACGCTCCCTCAGTACTGCACTGGAGTGTCAGCCTAGATTTTTGTGCTCAAGTCTCTGGAGTGGGACTTGAACCCACAACCTTCTGACTCAGAGGTGAGTGTGCTACCAGCCAAGTCACAGCTGATTAAAGACGTTATATCAATGCAAGTTGTTGGTGAAGTCCAACCCCCAGCAGCAGTATTATACACTATCCCATGTAAACATGTGCTATTTCTTTTGTGTTCCTCTTTTTATCCCCACCCATTATCTCCCCTGGCCTCGCACCCCCTCCCCTGTCCTGAAGGTGTTGATTCCACCAGTGCAGTACTGAGGGAACGCTGCACTGTCAAAGATTCCATGGCACTATCCCATAGTAACTGGCATCTGTGGAAATGTATCCTAGTAAAGAAAAAAAGAAAGACTTGCATTTATATAGCAACTTTCATGTCCTCAGGACGCCCCAAAGCACAGTGCAGTCACTGTTATAATGTAGGAAACACAAGAGTCAATTTGCACACAGCAAGGTCCCACAAACAGCAACGTGATAAATGACCAAATCGTCTTTTTTTTTAGGTGTTGGTTGAGGAATAAATATTGGCCAGGACACCAGGAAGAATTCCCTTGCTATTGTTTGAAATAGTGCCATGGGATCTTTTACGTCCACCTATGAGGGCAGCCGGGGCCTTGGTTTAACGTCTTATCCAAAAGACGACACTCACTCAATACTGCACTGGGGTGTCAGTCTAGATTTTTGCTGACGTCCCTGGACCAACAACCTTCTGAATCAGAGGCGAGAGCGCTACCAACTCAGCCACGGCTGACACAAACTGCCACTGTAGTAAGTACTGTAGAATGTGACATACTTATCTAATGCATTTGTTGCGAAAATTCTTGTATGGAACATGTCTCCAAGGAACCATTATCAAATCGAAGTGAGATCTTGCTGTTATCACTTGGCACTTATTGTCATTTTACTGCTTGGTAGACAAAGAGGGACTTGAACAGGACTCTGAGGATCGCTGTATATAATTATCGATGCAGGAAGGTATAGTTAACAGCTACCCACAGCAGCGCTACACTCTTTCAGTTTGCTTCCAAATAGCATGAGCAAACTCCTACAGCAGCATATGGTACAAAGATCAGTACATTCTTATGGGGATTTTACATTCCAACCTACTAATTACAGTTCCGTTTAAAGTTTGAACAATGGTATATTTCTGAATATACCATATAGTTAAAATATAATTAATTTTGTTGGAAGTTCTGATGAAGGATTTCTACCCAGTGTTAAACTATCTTTTCTTGTTGCAGATGCTGGTGGACCTGACGTGGACTTCCAGCGTCTTCCGCTTTTATTTCAATATTTTTTGCCCTGTCTTTAATCAATTGTCTGCTCCTTCCTTTGGTCTCCTTACACTTCCTGATTGAGTGGGCTCCTAGGCCTCTCCTATTACAATTCATGGGCTGGCTGACTGTTATGAAGTGTAATGTGTTCTCTAATTTCCTTCCCTCATTGTGGGGAATCACTTGGCCTATGCACTGCACCTCCCCATGACAGCAGGGTTCAAAATGAGAGCTCGCTGTGCAGAGAAATGCCATGACCCATGACCCTGTAACTGCATGCCAATGTGTCAATGTACTGTGCCACCTGGTGACGAAACTAGAAAGAAAAGAAATAACTTGCAATTACGTAGCTTTTCATGGCCTCAGGATGTCCCACAGCGTTTCACAGCCAACAAAGTACATTTGAAGTGTAGTCACTGTTGCAATGTAGGGAAACACAGCAGCCAATTTGTGCACAGCAAGGTCCCACAAACAGCAATGAGATAAATAACCAGATAATATGTTTTAGTGGTGTTACTTAAGGGATAAATCTTGGCCAGGACACCAGAAGAACTCCCCTGCCCTTTTCCGAATTGTACCATATGATCCTTTACATCCACCCGAGAGGGTAGACAGGGTTGTGGTTTAATGACTAAATGAAAACACAGCACCTCTGACACTGCAGCACTCCCTCAGTACTGCAATAAAGTGTGAGCCTAGATTATGTCCTCAAGTGTCTGGAGTGGGGCTTGAAGCCTCAACCTTCTGACTTAGACGCAAGAGTGTTACCATTGAGCCAAGGCTGAATACATCGCAACTTGGGTTACTCTGCTCCACTACAGCAACCATTTAAAAATGGTGCATTTAGACTACTGCATTGAACCATGCACTGAGTTCATGCAAGTAATGGTAGAGTTTCAACACCCAGTGAACCAAATATCTTTAAACTTACTGTTACATTTGGAATATCAGTCTCTTAATTCTCTGAAGGTTGTCAATTGGTATGTATATTAAAAACACACATCTGAAACCTGTTCATCAAAACTGTATTTACAAAAGGAAGTTTAAACAATTTTCCTAAAGCTGCTTAGAAAACAAAGGGCTTATGGAAAGTGCACTTGGCGCTAGTCCTTCCACGTAATGCCCCGTACTGCAGTAACCAATTTACTTGGGTAATGCTTGTCACTGAAACATCATTGTCTCTTCCAGTTCGCCACACTAAATTTGTTGTGGTTTTAGCACCAAAGTAGGTCAGTGATATTTGGAAGTGATTATCCTTATCTGGTATGTAGCACCTGAATAAATAAATTTATGAATAGATAACAATCCAGGTGGATTTTCCTGCTGTGTCTCCAAAACTGTGCAATTTATTTACTATTTTTCTCAAACATAGGTTGTACAGGTATAGTAGAATGCCATATCACCCAAGTACACCGTAACATACAGTGGGATCAACATTTTTTGATAATTTGAGTACAATCAACCCGTATATTACACTATGGAGTACAACTCACACTGCAACCTATGCTGCTAGTAGGTCTATTTGACGAATACCAGTGTTGGATAATCATCCTGTTGCAACAGTCAAGATATATGTGCAATTTTCATTACTAATCCAATTTTCACCAGTTGCATGCATCTATATTGATGAGCTATATATATGAGTATGAGAAACGATTACAAATACACCAGAATCTCTGCATCACCTGACTTTGGGTGCTATTCAGTAGCAGATTATATGGCATAAAATACATTATTGAAAGGAAGTTTATATGTTTTTTCTGTTAAAAAAAGGAAGAGATAAGCAAAGTGTTTCACATAAGGGATCATTGCATACTACACAGCATTGCAGTAAGAGGGCCCCATGCTTTGGAAATGTATTAGTCTAACAGAGCAGCAAGTATTATTTTGTTCTTTACAATGCATACACTGCAATTCAATTACCTATATTTTTTCTAGGTGCAGTTCAGACATACAGGCCAGATTTTCATTGAGGAGTCAGGTAGGAGGCCGAACTACAACTTTCGGGGTTGTAGTCCCGCCTCCATCGAGTTCTAGCCAACCCACGCGATTTTGACTTGATTGATCTTGTTGAGCCCGCCCAGCGGGCTCAGCAGGCCAATTAAGGGCCACCCAGCAATAGGTGATGTCACAGATTGATATTTCATCTGTCAAGACCTTTTGACAGATGAAATATCAGCGTTTCACAGCTGTTTGAAGCTGTCAAACACTGACAATCTGTATTCTAAGTTAATTCCTTCTTCTCAGGATGATTTAGAGATCTCCCAGGAACAGAAAGCTGAATGCTGGAACTTTTGACGGCTCGCAGCCATACTGCTTTCTGTGCCGGTGAAATGAGGGACTCCCGAGACCTGAAGGAAGAAAGGCTGTAAAGGTAAGTAAAGGTATGCAAAACTTCTTTAAACACTTTACACACACCAAACACACTTACCTTTGCACTCATGCACCCATCACTCACCTGAACACCGGACATCTTGACCCCTCCAAGCCCTTCATCCCGACGGTCCGCCTCCTCTAACTTGGCGTGGTTTGGAGCCGTCGGGAATCCCACACTTCAACATTAAAAATAGGGATTAGGCTAAAAACTGCCTGTTTACTACCTGTTAATAGGCAGTTAATTGGCACTAATCCCCTTCCCGCCTCGGGGAGGCGGGTCTCAGTGCGGGGCGGGTACCCAATACAATACAATACAATAATACAATACAAATCGCTTTATTGGCATGATAAGGTACATCTTATGTTGCCAAAGCATCAAAATACATTTATGGTTGAACACATAAACGCGGTTCCATTCATACAGTGTATAAACAGGTATATCCCTGAGTTTATAAATATACATTCGCCTTGTTTATATATACTCTTGTCTTAGTTTACTGGTTGTCCCTCTGTTCATGGCAAGCTGTAACATAGTGTGCCGCCAGTGTTACACAGCTTCTCTCCTCCCCCAGTAGGAATGGGAGTTTTTGGTTGTCAGTCAGATTTCTGAATTCAGGGCATATTTGTGAGAATTTTTGGTAGAAATTCTCTCTGATGCCCTGATATTTTCCACAGGCTGTGAGGAAGTGCATCTCTGTCTCAACTACTCCCTGACTGCAGTGAGAGCATATCCTGTCTTCTCTTGGCAGCCTGGTCTGCCTATGTCTGCCTTTTTCGATCGCGAGGCTATGTTTGCTAAGTCTGTACCTTGTCAAGGTTCTTCTCAGTTTGTTATCCTTTACCATGGTCAGGTAATCAGCTATGTTGTATTGTCTGTTTAGGGCCAAGTAGCAATTGAGTTTGCTTTGGGTTTTTGAAACTGGCATGGAGGCGGGTTGAGGGCGGGATGGGTTCAGGACCCCCGATTTCGGGATTTTAACCCCCCACACGCCTCCAATCCCGCCTCCATGGCCCAATGAATATCCTGCCCATCGTATTTTTTTATTTTTAAACAACAGTCTCACCTCCTGACTCCCCAAAGCTTTTCCACCATCTACAAAGCACATGTCAGGGGTGTGATGGAATACTCTCCATTTGCCTGGATGAGTGCAGCTCCAAGAACACTTAAGAAGCTCGACACCATCCAGGACAAAGCAGCCTGCTTGATTGGCACCCCATCCACCACCTTAAACATTCATTCCCTCCACCACCGGCATACTGTGGCTGCAGTGTGCACCATCTACAAGATGCACTGCAGCAACTCGCCAAGGCTTCTTCGGCAGCACCTCCCAAACCCGCGATCTCTTCCACCTAGAAGGACAAAGGGAGCAGGTGCATGGGAACACTACCACCTCCAAGTTCCCCTCCAAGTCACACACCATCCTGACTTGAAAGTATATATCGCCGTTCCTTCATCGTCACTGGGTCAAAATCCTGAAACTCCCTCCCTAAGAGCACTGTGGGAGTACCTTCACCACACGGACTGCAGCAGTTCAAGAAAGCAGCTCAGCACCACCTTCTCAAGGGCAATTAGGGATGGGCAATAAATGCTGGCCTTGCCAGCGACGCCCACATCCCATGAATGAATTTTTAAAAAGTTAAATGTTGTGCATTTATTCAGCATGATTTCCAATGTCTTTTCTTGCTGTGTGCATCACCAAATCTCTACTTAAAAAAATGGGCAACAACCACATAACTCAAACCCAAGCGCTGCTCAGTGAAGTCACAAGTGTCCGCAAAAAAATGAACTGAATTCTTAGAAGTGCTTGCGCAAAAGAACAGCTGTTTCACCTGAAAAATTCAGCATGCCAGAGGCAAGCTGGTGCAGAGGCCTTGGGATTTGAACTCGAACCAAGAATGACAGATGCAATCAAGAAAGACAGAAAGAAAGAACTTTCATTTACATAACACCTTTCATGACCTCAAACCATCCCAAAGTACTATTCGCTCAGTTAAATATTTTTTGAAATGTCGTCACTGTTGTAATGTTGGAAATACGGCAGCAAACTTGCACACAGCAAGGTCCCACAAAGAGCGATGAGATAATGACCAGATAATCTGTTTTAGTGAGGTCGGTTGAGGGATAAATATTGACCAGCACACCGGGAAGAACTCCCCTGCTCTTCTTCAAATAATGTCATGGGATCTTTATGTCTACTTGGGAGGGTAGACGGGCTCTTGGTTTAAGATCACATCTGAAAGGTGGTACCTCCAACAGTGCTACACTGGAGTGTCAGTCTAGATTACATGCTCAAGTCTCTGAAGCGGGACTTGAACCCACAACCTTCTGACTCAGAGGCAACAGTGCCACCACTGAGCCAAGGCTGATGAATATGGCTTCTGCCAGGAAGACTCTTGTACAACAATGACTACATATTTAGAAACAGCCAAAAAAACTGAAGGCAGTTCCAACAAAACTAAGTTATGGAAATTGGCTTCCTGAACTAACCAAAAACCACCAACATAAACATTAATCATATTGACAAAATAGTTAATCCCAATTGTATTATTTGTATCTAACAGAGTGTCACTGGCTCAAATATGACTCGATCATCAAAGAAAACTTCAAAAAAGTTTTGAAATAATCACTGACGAACTGTAGCTCTCTGATATACTACCACTTGATTGATGTGGCATGAAATGATGCTGCCGTACTACAGTGTAGCAAGGAGCTCGCCCCCACAGTACCACAATTAAAGACCAAACTGGATCAATATCACAAGTTGTCGTCCCAAACATACTAGATTCACACCAAAAATGTTGCACGGAAAATTCTTGTTCAAGCTTTTCTACGGATATTTTCAATGTTTTTTTTTACAGTCAGTGAAATTATTTTGCTTTGTCCAATTAGTCAGGATTAACGCAGAATATATTCTCTCTTCGATCTAGCTCTCATATTGTGCTTTAGATATTTAGGTGATCTATTTATTTATATATAATTTTACTATGGGTTTTATACATTTTTGGGGAGGGAAGGCAAGCATCACAGGTCTATATGCATGTTGGGTGTCTGAAATGTGGCAGAGTTACTTCCTCTTACTGATAACACCACTGACAACCTTGCAGTTGCTTAAGGACACTAAATCGTGCACCATTTATCACAAATGCTTCAGATAACCTACTTTAAAATTGTTGTTCCGGGATCAGTCTCATTCATAACAGTAACAGTTTCATAGAGCAAAGCATCAGAATGCTCATTCTTGATTTTGAAATCCTGACATTTAAGTATTAAGTGACTATATCAAAGTTACTATTAATATGAAGGAAATGTTTTTTAGATTAAGTTTTTCAGCTGTAGAATCACTTTAGATAATCAAATTGGACTGAGGGTAGTATTTGAATATGCATTTCATGTGCACTCATTCCATTACCAGGGAAATTGGATTCATTAATTCATTATATTATCAAGCTTTGATACTACAGAATAGAGCGATGTTTTCAAAGAAATATGCACATCGCAGCCAGAACAGTAAATACTTATTGTATATAACAGAAGTTATAACATAGGGAACCTATAGGGAGCTCCACTGGATGAGTTTGAAGAGCAGTAAACTGTTTAGGAGACCTTTCTCCACACCTGGTTCAGTCACTATTACATTTAGTAAGGGGAAGTCTGAACATTTAAATCCTCAGGAATGCAGGATTTTTGGCAGGTTGAGTCTGTTATGGTACCGTAGAAGAAAAACATTTCCTGCAGATTTTTTTTTACATGATTAATTTTAACAAGAAGTGTTACTGTACAGAAATCCATCTCTTTCCCACCTTTTCAAAGCTAATTCACCCAACTGTTATCCTTTCCTAATTATTGCGGCATATAATTGGCAACGGGTAAACAATCAACTGAATAATGCTTGTGGTACGACTGAATGTTGAGATAAGCTCCTCCTTGTTAGGTAATCATGCTTTAAAATATAGAATTCTGAATCGTTCCACAAAAAGAAAGATTTGCCGTTATATAGCGTCTTATTATCACATCGCTCTGAAACATGTCAATGCTCTTCACACACAACTAATTAATTTTGGAAGTGCTGGCAAGTAGCCATTCTTGCACACAGCAAGATCCCACAAGTGGCAATAGGCGGAATAACCAATGAACCTATTTTTAGTGCTGCTACTTCAACATCCATCTGAATATACAGAGGGGGCCTCAATTTAATGTCTCATCAGAGTGACAGCACCTCAGACATTGCTGCGTTCCCTCTAGTGCAGTGGAATGTCAGCCCTGATTATGTGCCCAATGCCGACAGGGTCTTCAAACAGACCATCTGCTAGCTCAGAGGATTGAGTACTATCAACTAAGCCAAGTAGACATAACAACCCCAAAGTTACTTCAGTGTTCCTTATGTCATTATATAGTTGATTTGGTCCCGCTTTTCTGCTCTGAATGCAGAATATCAGAACAAAGTGATGTGTAAGCTCCTCCAAAGAGTGTCACCATCCCACTTACTATAAAAACACAGTCCTTGCCCAATTATTCACTTTTCCTACTGGAGTGTTCTAACCCCGGATAAATAGGACTAAAAATAAAAACAGAAAATGCTGGAAACATTCAGTGGAGAGAGAAACAGTTAAAGTTTCAGGTCGATGACCTTCCGTAGAAACCCTAAGTTCATGACCTGACACGTTGAACCCTGTGTTTCCCTCTCCACAGATGCTGCCTGACCTGCTGAGTGTTTCCAGCATTTTAACTGTTTTTATTTCAGATTTCCAGCGTCTGCAGTATTTTGCTTTTTTGACAATTGGGATTAATCCTGTCAAGTGCTGAGAACTTCTCAAAATCCACTTTTCTTTTCACACAAGAGTCTCTGCAGATCATTCATTGTGCATTTTTACCAAGGCAAGCCAGAAAACAGAACTCCAGAAAGGTACAGACACATTTTAATGAGGTTATTTCTCCGAATTAAAAATCTGAATTACATTTCAGATTTCGGTGTAACTTGCAAAGGGTTTCAAGGGGATTGCGGTAACTGGGTTAAGTCCCCCTGCAATGTTGATGGACTCCTACTACTTTAAACACCGGAAAAAACTACTCGCTGGCGGGGCGCTCACTCCTGAGGACAGGGGGTGTGGGATTAATTAGAATCACAGCACAGAAGGAGGCCCTTCGGCTCTTTGAGTGAGCTACTCATTGAGTCCCTGCTCTTTCCCTGTGGCCCTGCAATCCTCCCCTTCTCGGTGACTGGGGGAAGACTCTGGGAGCAGGATGGGCAGCTCCTGGCGAGTAGCCAGGGGAGAGCCTCGGGGAGGGTGCTGTTCCAGGCAGCCGGGCTGTCAGTCTGCACTCAGCCGCTGTGATACCCATCGGAAGGGGAAATCTCGCCCTCCTCCCGGCCCTGACCTGGATCAAAGTGGAAGATCATTCTGCACTGGCCACGGGTTGGTAGGAATACAATTCGGTCTTTCTCCCAAGTGCCATGCCTAAAGTAGGCTGAGTGCATCGCCGTGAAAGAGATGGGACCATTTCTTGACAATCTACAAGTGCACATTATACCAAAGTCTTTGTGCTTCCCGGACTTTATAACCTGGCAGTGACGCCGGTCCAACCATCGCCGTGACAAGGCGACGCATTACTTGGTTGTCTCTGCGACTGAAACACTCCGACTGGTGGTGGGGAGAGGAGAGAGGTGACCGAGGCACAGTCCGACCTCCGGCTCCTGATTCCGGGGCACAAGTGCAGGAGAGAGAGCCCGCCAGCTTGCGATCCGTAACAACAACAGCAACAACGAACCCCTAGGCCTGATAGGATACAGTGTATCGAATCAATAGGGCTACAGTATCCAGCCTTAGAGAGGGGAGGGAGAGAAAGAGCCACCAGAAACAGCCAGCCAACCCCCTTCCCAGCCCACTCTTTAAAAAAACAAGAGGCAGACTTACATCTTCAAACAGGGATCCGACGTTGGCTGTTATCAGCAACACTCCCGTGCCCTGTGCTGGCGTCTTCACCGCCATAATCTGCAGATCTGAGCACACCTTGTTTATTATCAGTAAAATAAAAAGGGGGCTGTCAGAGGCTCGCAAACTGCCGGCTGCTCTCTGCACTGTATTATCCCGTGCTCACGCCGCGGTCTCTCCTGCTTCATTCATTCACAGCGCTTCCCTCTCCCTCTCTCTCTCTCTCTCTGTCTGTCTCTGTGTCTCTTCACTTCTCCGCGGGGCTGGCGCTGGCTCTGGGCTCGCTCATTCTCAGCTTCTCCCCAGGAACACGAAACTTTCTCCTCCTCCCTCTCCTCCTCGGCTTCTTTTAACACAAGGAGATCACTCTGTTTCCAAACATTTCAGTCTCCCTGTGATCTTTGCCTCTGCCTTTTTTTTTCCGGGCAATCTGTCGCCCAGGAAACATTGCGTGAAATTGACTCGTAAGGCAGGAATATTTTTTTTAAAAACTGTCCTGACGTCAGTTACCAAGATGAAAAAGATCTCGCTCTTAAAAGGGCAATGCCTCTGCTGGAAGTGGGGCCCGGCGCCAAGTCTCCCCCCGCCAAAAAAACAATTGTTATCGATTAGCTGGATGGGGGGGGGGGGGCGGAGATTTAAAATGAATACAAGTCGGTGAAAGCAAATAAACAATTACAATAAAAGATGCGCATTAATAAAGGCGAATGTATTGTTGCACAAAGGATTATTCGATGCAAAGGTTTTTACTTCAAGTTCGTTCGCCTTTTATTTTGCATGTTAAAAGTTTCTCTCCAAATAGGAAAAGTTTATTGCTACGTGCAGTGGACCGGGAAATCTAAACGCTTCATTTGTAGGACGAGCTCGTGAATCAACAGAGGCTGCTGAGTGAAACAGGGACCCCAGCTCTCAGTCAGGTATCACCCCGCTGTATATTCAGGCTGTTTAATGTGCTTCAGCTGTCAAATTCTTCGATAGCAAAATACTGCAGATGTTTGATACTTCAGTTTGACAACAACCAGTCGATCAGTTTATGCTTGGGATTTCATTTAACGACTTGCATTCAAAAGTGTCATTTATTTTCAATTAGTTGCTACTCGAAAGTGTGGTGCAACAGATTTTGTTTAAAATGGACAAATTGATCCTTTTGTGCTACATTATTTATATGATGTAAACGTCAAAATTAAAAATATATATTGTTGTTACATCACAGGATGACAATGTGGGTGTGAGTTTAGCTAAACTTCTGGACAGTGAAATTAAATCACAATTCAACTGATGTGGCATCAGGCTGTCAAAGTGACATTTCCTACAACAGCGGCCAGGGCTGGCCTTACGGGTGGGCAAGGTGGGCGACCGCCCAGGGCGCCGGGGTCAGGGGGGTGCCGTGGTCAAGAGGGTCTGACATTAACGGTGTCGACCCCTGAGAAGAACGTGACTATCTCCAAAGTCTGCTTCCTACAGACTGCAGTGCTCCTCAAGAAGAGCATACTTCAAGTTTCAAGAGCATGTTCCCACACACACGGATAGCCCCCAGTTAACCAATCCTGTCTCAGTGACGAGCAGCAAACAGAGCTTCTCAAAGTTGAAGCTCATAAAAACATATTTGTGATGGACCATGGGAAACGACAGGCTGGCCATCCTGTCTATTGAGTACAATGTGGCTCAAAATATCTTGGTGAAAAAAGTTTTTTATTTGTTATTGTTATTTATTAGTTTAGCATTTAGTTTATTTGTCACTTAGCTATAATGTTATTTTTATGACTTATATTGTTTATTATTTAAATTATAAAAAATTTTGAGATTACAGCTTTTTTTCTGAAACTTTCACTAATCCTACTACATACTTAAACTCAAAGAAGGGCACCAAAATATAAGTTTGCCCAAGCCACCATTTTCCTGACAGCGACTACTCTTCAAAAAGCACTGCATTGGCTGTAAAGCATTTGTGATGCCCTGAGGTCGTGAAAGGAGGTATATAAATGCAAGCTCTTTCTTTTATTACAACCAGGTCCAAACCAGCTTTTCTTGGGCTACAGTGCCCCTTTTCTTAGGTGAAATATTATGTAAAAGTAATAATAAGAACCTCAGCGACTGAACCAATTTTAGCCTGTCTGTTAAAGGATCTGACGAAAGGTCATTGACCTGAACCGTTAACTCTGTTCCTCTCTCCACAGATGCTGCCTGACCTGCTGAGTATTTCAAGCAATTTCTGTTTTTATTTCAGATTTCCAGCATCTGCAATATTTTGCTTTTGTTTAATTTGTCTGTTCTGTCCTCAGATGCTGCCTGAGCTGCCGACTGTTTCTTCCATTTTCTCTTTTTATTTCTGATTTCCAGCACCTGTGTGAGTTTCTTTTTTAAACTTAAGTGTCAGCCTTACTTTGAAGATGCTTATCGCATCCGGATTTTATCATTGAATGATACAGCACAGAAGGAGGCCATTCGGCCCATCATGCCTGTGCCAGTTCTTTGAAAGACCTATCCAATTAGTCCCACTCCGCTGCTCTTTCCACATAGCCCTGCGATTTTTTTCCCCTTCAAGTATTTATCTAATTCCCTTTTGAAAGTTACTATTGAATCTGCAAGTTTTTTTTCCATTCTGGATTTTACCTTGTAGGTTCTTGAGGGCGATCTTCATCTTCCACCTGAAACGGATGGAAAGTAGGCGAAGTCAATACGTTGCTCATGTTAAGAGGTCCCAAACATCTTCTGGTTTGGGCTTCATTTAAATGCTGCCGGCAAGCTATGGATGCCGAACAGGCAACTACACTGCAGCTCGCTGGTTGTGGGAGGATGGCAAATCATCTGGCTCTACATTTGCTGTAAAATTCTCAATGAATATACATTCTATTGGGAAATAATAACTCCATGGGAAAATTGATCCATCCATGGCTAACTGAAGAAGTTCTCTCATCCCCATTTCCCAGCCCCCAAACTGGCCTTTTAATCTGTTTCATTTCCTGTGCTTTTTCAGCCTTGATGAAGGGTTTCGACCTGAAACGTTGACTCTATTTCTCTCTCCACGAATGTTGCCTGGCCTGCTGAGTTTTTCCAGCATTTTCTGTTGTTATTTCGGAATTCCAGCATCCGCAGTATTTTGCTATTGTAAAGAAGTTAAGGATTGTATTAGATTAAAAGAATGTTGCAAAGAATAGTAATAAGCCTAAGGATTGGGAGAGCTTTAGAAACCAGCAAAGAATGACCAAAGATTTGATAAAAAGGGAGAAAAAAAATGAGAGTAAATTAACAACAAATATAAAATTAGATTGTAAGAGCTTCTACAAGTATGTAAAGAGGAAGAGAGTAGCATTGGTCCCTTAGAGGCTGCAACAGGAGAAATTATATTGGGGAACATAAGAACATAAGAAATAGGAGCAGGAGTAGGCCATTCGGCCCCTCGAGCCTGCTCCGCCATTCAATGAGATCATGGCTGATCTTCTGCCTCAACTCCATTCACCGGCCCAATCGCCATATCCCTTGATGCCTTTACTAGTCAGAAATCTATTGACTTCTGTTTTGAATATACCCAATGACTGAGCCTCCACAGCCCTCTGGGGTAGAGAATTCCAAAGATTCACCACCCTCTGTGTGAAGAAATTTCTTCTCATCGCAAACCTGAATGGCCTACCCTTCATCCTGAGGCTGTGGCCCCTGGTTCTAGACTCCCCAGCCAAGGGAAACATTCTGCCAGCATCCACCCTATCAAGTCCTGTAATAATTTGGTATGCTTCAATGAGATCCCCTCTCATTCTTCTGAATTCAAGAGAATACAGGCCTAGTTTACTCAATCTCTTCTCATACGACAGTCCCGCCATCCCAGGAATCAATCTCGTGAACCTTCGTTGCTCTCCCTCTATGGCAAATATATCCTTCCTTAGGTAAGGAGACCAAAATTATACACAGTACTCCAGGTGTGGTCTCACCAAGGCCCTATATAATTGGAGTAAGACTTCTTTACTCCTGTACTCAAATCCTCTTGTAATGAAGGCCAGCATACCATTTGCCTTCCTAATGGCTTACTGCACCTGCACATTCACTTTCAGTGACTCATGTACAAGGACATAAGGAAATGACAGAGACTTTAAACAAATATTTTGCATCTGTCTTTGCAGCAGAAGACACAAAAAGCATACCAAAAACTAGGGAACCAAGGGGCTAATGAGAGTGAAGAACTTAAAGTAATTAAAATCAGTAGAGAAAAAGTACTTGAGAAATTAATGGGACTAAAAGCTGACAAATCCCCTGGACCTGATGGCCTAAAAGAGTTCTAAAAGATGGGTTCTAAAAGAGATGGCTACAGAGATAGTGGATGCATTGGTTGTGATCTTCCAAAATTACCTAGATTCTGGAACGGTCCCAGTGGACTGGAAGGTAGCAAATATAACTCTACCAGTCAAGAAAGGAGAGAGAGAGAAAACCGGGAAAATGCTGGAATCCATCATTAAGGAAGTGGTAACAGGGCACTTAGAAAATCATAATATGATTAGGCAGAGTCAGCATGGTTTTATGAAAGGGAAATCGTGTTTGACAAATTTATTAGAGTTTTTTGAGGATGTAACTAGCAGGGTAGATAAAGGGGAACCAGTGGATGTAGTATATTTGGATTTTGATTAGGTGCCACATAAAAGGTTGTTATGCAAGATAAGGGCTAATGTGGTTGGGGGTAATGTATTAGTATCGATAGAGGATTGGTTAACGGACACAAAACAGAGAGTAAGGATAAACAGGTCATTTTCAGGTTGGCGGGCTGTAACTACTGGTGTGCCGCAAGGATCAGTGCTGGGCCCTCAGCTATTTACAATTTATATTAATGACTTAGATGAAGGGATCATGTGTAATGTATCCAAGTTTTCTGACGATACAAAGTTAGGTGGGAAAGTAAGCTGTGAGGAGGACACAAAGAGCCTGCAAAGGGATATAGGCAGGTTAAGTGAGTGGGCAATAAGGTGGCAGATGGAGTATAATGTGGGGAAATGTGAGGTTATACACTTTGGTAGGAAGAATAGAAAAACAGAATATTTTTTAAATGGTGAGAAACTATTAAATGTTGGTGTTCAGAGAGATTTAGGTGTCCTAATGCAAGAAACACAGAGCATTAGCATGCAGGTACAGCAAGCAATTAGGAAGGCAAATGGCATGTTGGCCTTTATTGCAAGGGGGATCAAGAGTACGGAAGTATTGCTACAATTGTACAGGGCTTTGGTGAGACCACACCTGGAGTACTGTGTAGAGTTTTGATCTCCTTATCTAATGAAGGATATACTTGTCTTAGAGGGGGTGCAACAAAGGTTCACTAGATTGATTGCTGGGATAAGAGGGTTGTCCTATGAGGAGATATTGAGTAGATTGGACTTATATTCTCTGCAGTTTAGACGAATAAGAGGTGATCTCATTGAAACATATAAGATTCTGAGGGGGATTGACAGGGTAGACGCTGAGAGATTGTTTCCCCTAGAACTAAAGGGCATAGTCTCAGGATAAGGGGTTGACTTTTAAGACTGAGATGAGGAGGAATTTCTTCACTCAGAGGATTGTGAATCTTTAGAATTCTCTTCCCCAAAGGGCTGTGGATGCTCAGTCGTTGAGTATATTCAAGGCTGAGATTGATAGATTTTTGGACTCTAGGAGAATCAAAGGATATGGGGATTGGACGGGAAAGTGGAGTTGAGGCTGAAGATCAGCCATGATCTTATTGAATGACAGGCTGTATGGCCTACCCCTGCTCTTATTCTTATGATCTTATCAGCCAGTTGGTAGGTCGGGTCTGGGGGGAGGGAGGCGATCCCGGGGGTGGAGTGGCGGGGGGGGGCGGTGGGGGGGGGGGCTTCGCACGAAACGGCAGTTTGGAGTGGGATTTTTTGGTAGGTTCAGGAGGGAGCACTCCTGCTTCCCCTAGCCCCACAAAAATAAAAATTCTAAATTTCATTGGCCGTTTTTTGAGTGGCCTCCAACAGTCCCTTTAAGAACCGTTGATTAAACCACTTAATGCCTGGTACAAATGGGCAGGGCGTGCATGGCTGAGGTGCCCCCATCTTCTATTTTCAAATGCCAGCCACCAAATTTTCAGGGGAGAAAGGGTAGCCAGCCTTTGAAAATCTCGCTCATCACCCCCCACCCCACCACAATGGTCTCTTTCCTCCTCATGCTTTGCATCGCACCCTTGCTAAGAAAGTTAGTAGACTATCTGTTCACAGGCCTCTGTCATTGCTTCTGTAATAAGCCATTGTAAAAATACATGACAGCAGGCCATGGTATTCTCTCTGATCTTCCCTTTCTCACCATAGAGTGTCTCAAATGATGCAGTTGAGATCCAGAGCTCACCATTTAAGGAATTGCAGGCACCGGGTGCATCCTTCTGCTCCATGCTACACCACAGTGTCATCTAATTGAAACACCTTTAAGTAACAGCTGTCAAACATGGCACACCTCCATAAAGGGCAAAGACATGCTAATAAAATTGACAAGCCTGGGTAGCTCCCAAGTACCTCTGTCTAATTAATGCCCTCCCCCTCTACTCTCACCATTGCGGACACAACACCTTGATCTTGAACACTACACTAGCATATACAACGTGGCAACAGGCTCATCATAACAATGTATAAACTCCTAAAATGGGACATAAATTCAGACAACTGACTAAGGAAGCCTAATGAGAAATTGTACAACCATGCCAGAACGCAATTTGCATCAAATGCTATGTAGTTGCTTGGATAAAAATCAGCCATTTAAATATTAGTGTTAAAATCAGAAAGAAAAATAGCTGTGCTAAAGGTTTAGCTAGTTTATTCAGTGATACCTGAGCCATTTGGGTTACATATTCCCAGTTTGTATTGTTGAGTTTGATGGTCTCAGGATGGGGTGGGAGAGTAGTAAAGGTGCTGAAATTGGCCTCAGTGCCCCTGGGTTAGGGTGCAAGGAAGGAAGGAGAATAACAATGTCCAAGTTTACAGCTCTGATCATTATCCAATGACCTCTGCTAGAAGTGTGCTCGTGTAGTGATCTGGCGCACAGGTTTGAGCTTAGCTCTATAATCCCTCCATGGTCAAATAGCCTGCCAAAACTCATTATCAAAGCTCATGCAGAATGATGGTCTTCTTGAGCAAGGTACACGAGGCCACTTACTGCACATGGAATTATATCCTAACAAGGAGTCAACACCTTCAGCAAAGGTGGGGGAGGGTTGAAAAAAGGAAAATTAAATTGTACATAAATCCAAGCAACTCAATGAGGAAGCATGACGAGTGAATCACAGGAAAGAATAGCATCCAATCGCTGCAAGAAATAAACAACATAGCCACTCTCAACAACAACAATTTACATTTATATAGCGCATTTAACATAGCAAAAATTCCCCAGATGCTTCACAAGAGCGATATTAATAAAAACATTTTTGACACTGAGCCACAGAAGGAGCTATCAGGACAGATAACTAAAAGCTTGGTCAAAGAGGTAGATTTTAAGGAGCATATTAAAGGAGGAGAGAGAAGTAGCGAGGCTAAGAGGTTTAGGGTGGGAATTCTAGGGCTTAGGGCCAAGGCAGCTGAAAGCATGGCCACCAATGGTGGAGCAATTAAAACCAGGGATGTGCAAGAGGCCAGAATTGGATGAGCACAGAGATCTCAAAGGATGGTAGGGCTGGAGAAGGTTACAAAGATAGGGAAGGACAAGGTCATGGAGGGACTTAAAAGCAAGGATGAGGATTTTAAAAACTGAGGCATTGTCAGACCAGGAGCCAGTGTAGATCTGCAAGCACAGGGGTGATCACGGGTGAATGAGCCTTGGAGCGAGTTAAGATACGGGCAGCAGAGTTTTGGATGAGCACAAGTTTATGTAGGGTGGAAGATGGGAGGCTGACCAGGAGGGCATTGGGATAGCCAAGTCTAGAGATAACAAAGGCATGGATGAGGGTTTCAGCAGCAGATGAGCTGAGGCAGGGTTGGAGTCAGGTGATGTTATGAAGGTGGAAGTAGGCAGTCTTGGTGATGGAGCGGATATGTGGTCAGAATCTCATCTCGGGGTCAAACACAACACAAAGGTTGTGATTGGTCTGGATCAGCTTCAGCCATTTCCTCAAGGATATCCTAGACCTTTTCTACTAATCAGATCACAGTCACTTCCTCCCGGTATCAGATCACTGCCACCTCCTCCCAGTATGAGATCACAGTCACTTCCTCCCAGTATTAGATCACAGTCACTTCCTCCCAGTATGAGATCACAGTCACTTCCTCCAAGTACGAGATCATAGTCACTTCCTCCCAGCATTAGATCACAGCCACTTCCTCCCAGTATGAGATCACAGTCACTTCCTCCCAGTATGAGATCACAGTCACTTCCTCCCAGTATGAGATCACAGCCACCTCCTCCTAGTATGAGATCACAGTCACTTCCTCCCAGTATGAGATCACAGTCACCTCCTCTCAGTATGAGATCACTGCCAACTCCTCCCAGTGTGAGATCACAGCCACTTCCTCCCAGTGTGAGATCACAGCCACTTCCTCCCAGTATGAGATTACTGCCAACTCCTCCCAGTATGAGATCACAGCCACTTCCTCCCAGTATGAGATCACAGCCACTTCCTCCCAGTATGAGATTACAGCCACTTCCTCCCAGTATGATATCACAGTCACTTCCTCCCAGTATGATATCACAGTCACTTCCTCCCAGTATGAGATCACAGTCACTTCCTCCCAGTATGAGATCATTGCCACCTCCTCCCAGTATGAGATCACAGTCACTTCCTCCCAGTATTAGATCACAGTCACTTCCTCCCAGTATGAGATCACAGTCACTTCCTCCCAGTATGATATCACAGTCACTTCCTCCCAGTATGAGATCACAGTCACTTCCTCCCAGTATGATATCACAGTCACTTCCTCCCAGTATTAGATCACAGTCACTTCCTCCCAGTATTAGATCACAGTCACTTCCTCCCAGTATGATATCACAGTCACTTCCTCCCAGTATGAGATCACAGTCACTTCCTCCCAGTATTAGATCACAGTCACTTCCTCCCAGTATGATATCACAGTCACTTCCTCCCAGTATGATATCACAGTCACTTCCTCCCAGTATTAGATCACAGTCATTTCGTCCCAGTATGAGATCACAGTCACTTCCTCCCAGTATTAGATCACAGTCACTTCCTCCCAGTATGATATCACAGTCACTTCCTCCCAGTATTAGATCACAGTCACTTCCTCCCAGTATGATATCACAGTCACTTCCTCCCAGTATGATATCACAGTCACTTCCTCCCAGTATGATATCACAGTCACTTCCTCCCAGTATTAGATCAGTCACTTCCTCCCAGTATTAGATCACAGTCACTTCCTCCCAGTATGATATCACAGTCACTTCCTCCCAGTATGATATCACAGTCACTTCCTCCCAGTATTAGATCACAGTCATTTCGTCCCAGTATGAGATCACAGTCACTTCCTCCCAGTATGATATCACAGTCACTTCCTCCCAGTATGATATCACAGTCACTTCCTCCCAGTGTGAGTTCACAGCCACTTCCTTGAGGCTACCCAGTGAGGCCCAGTAGTGTGATCACAGTTATTTAATTGAAACCAACACAGCTATTTCCTCTTGACAATGAGATCACAGTCACTTCCTCGATGACCCACCAAATAGTTCCTCCATCAAATAGATCTCAGTCATTTCCCACAAGGAAATGAGACCACAGCCATCTCTTCAAGAGAATCCCGGCACTTTCTGTAACAAATAACTTAATGGCCACTTTCTCAAGAGCATCAGCTGTTGCATGATGAAAATGTGACAGAATATTGCAGATATTCAAAGAAATGAGAGCATTAGCATTAAGTCCCTGTGAGAAATGAGTATGGCAATAATTTCTTGTAAAAAATAAAAAGAATTCATTTGGATTTTTTTAAAGTTAAAAACAGAAGTGTTCTGAGTAGAATATAGACCTGAGCCATGTCATTCCAGGAGTAAGGTTCCACACTGATTCGTTGGTATCTTCCATACAACAAACTTAGATTGCAGGCTGTAGACACTGGCTTTCAGGATCACCTCCATGCTTTCATCACTGGAAATTATTCCTTTAGTGCCCTCTACATATCTGATGAAGGAATTTACCTGATCCTTAAAGCTGGTATCCATGGCTTGCAATCTAATTTAGTCACAGAGAGGGTGTCAAAGAATCCTGTGTGCTGTCTTACTACTCAGACCTATATTATGTTAAGGAGAGCATATCATAGCCATTAGTACAATATAATTAATATTCCCACTTGTCTGGCTGACTGTGACTCACCTATGACTATATCACTCATCGATTATCCAGACTGTTTCTTCACTGAAACAGTGACATCGCATTGCTGGCCCTAAAGGAAACTGGGATGGTGCAGTAGATTAGTATACCTCTCATCCATTAAGTCTGGGCCAAGGCTAGCCTCTCACTGCTAGCTATATAGCTCTTATGTGAAAAGAGTTTGGGTAGTCAATCCAATTCCTAGTAGGCATAGACGCACAGCACAAAACTGGCACAAGTTGGCATTCTCCCTCATACAGGACAAAAGGATGTCTGGTATGAAAAGCGGAAAGGGATCATCTCTAAGGTAGCTGCATTTAACCTTGTGCTGTAAACTGACGTGAGAGTACTCGATGCTGACACTGGGTTCCTTGAGTGGAAAAGATTTTTAGGCTCCAGCACAAATACCCCTCATTTTAATAAGCACAAAGTCAGCAACAACAAAAAATACCACTAGCCATGGGATATCCTTGATGTAGATTATAGATAAAAATACTCAGAATTCATGAGTGACAGACATATGGTGGTATGCAGCTAAGGTGATATGCAGAAAAAATATAACTATTGCACATTTGCCATTACATTTTGTATTTGTGCCACAACATTTATAAAATATTGATTTTTGTTGCTTTATACTTTAAAACATTGGAGGTAGCTTGGCTGCTTTAGAACAACACACTGCGACAGAAGGTTACGTGACATCACAACGGCCTGCGGTCAATGCTGCATTCCTTTATATTTCACCGATTGTTCACCCCTGTTCTATCCCAAGAGGTGAGCAAAGATTGTTGCCAAGCTTTTAAAGCTATTAGCATGATATGGATGATTGAAAATGTAAAAATGGTTATAGCATTCAATCAGAATTCAAGTCAATAGCGTTGCAGATTCCCTGTGGTGAAGACAATTGTGGCAAATTGTCAGAAAAGAAAGAGCAATTCTTGGAACAAAAGAACATATTGGGAGAGTGCAATATGTCCCAGATAAGCAATGAAAGGATAGGAAAAATACATTGTCTGCAGTGTGTATATTTATGCTCCCATAATTTTAGCAGCACAATTAAGTACCACAACACAGCTCTATGCAACTAGTTCAACTGACAAATAGCTCTGTTTATTTACCACATGGAGGATTTTTAACAAGTAATAAACACCACAAAGATAACCAGGAATTAAAATGGATCTTGCTGTGCTGTGTATTAATCTCAGCAAATAAACGTTGCGCTGTGATCCTTTTTAAGGTCTCCATTCTGATCAAAGTGCTGAACTTTGAGCAATTATTCGATACAGCACACCTAGCGGTTTGAGTGTGGAGCTGCAGCCTGGAACCCAAGCAGAATTTAAGTGTGGTTAAATACAGAAAAGGAAAGGAGTATTAGATGCACTGTAAAAGCATAACTGAAGTTGCTTAGAAATTGGAAAACACAATTGAGAGAATATTCAAATTTCAAAATGTTAAGGGCCTAAATGAGCATAAGGGTTGCGGATACAGGGGGACTACACTCTATGTTTTGCTCACTGTCAGCACCACTAAACATTGCTCAAACTTCACTATCATTGTGCAATGCTAAAAACAACCAGTCTTGCACCTGGAACTAAGTAAAATAAAGGATTTTTTTGCATTTGAGTAAGTGAGTGATCCTATGATTAAAATAGGGAAATAAACTAGTCAAGTTTATAGTTTTATTTCCCCATTTCCCCAATCCGGCCAATTACCACCCCATCAGTCTACTCTCAATCATCAGCAAAGTGATGGAAGGTGTTGTTGACAGTGCTATCAAGCGGCAGTTACTCACCAAAAACCTGCTCACCAATGCTAAGTTTGGGTTCTGCCAGGGCAACTCAGCTCCAGACCTCATTACAGCCTTGGTCTAAACATGGGCAAAAGAGTTGAATTCCAGAGGTGAGGTGAGAGTGACTGCCATTGACATCAAGGCAGCATTTGACCAATTGTGGCATCAAGGAGACCTAGTAAAACTGAAGTCAATGGGAATCGGGGAAATCGCTCTACTGGCTGGAGTCATACCTAGCACAAAGGAAGATGGTTGTGGTGGTTGAAGGTCAATCATCACAGCCCCAGGACATCGCTGCAGGAATTCCTCAGGCCAGTGTCATAGGCCCAACCATCTTCAGCTGCTTCATCAATGACCTTGCCTCCATCATAAGGTCAGAAGTGGGGATGTTCGCTGATGATTGTTCAGTTCCAGTCACAACTCTTCAGATAATGAAGCATTCTATGCACGCATACAGCAATACCTGGATGACATTCAGACTTGGGCTGATAAGTGGCAAGTAAAATTCATGCCACACAAGTGCCAGGCAATGACTATCTCCAACAAGAGAGCATCTAACCACCGCCCCTTGACATTAAACTGCATTACCATTGTCGAATCTCCCAACATCAACATCCTGGGGGTAACCATTGACCAGAAACTTAACTGGACCAGCCACATAAATACTGTGGCTGCAAGAGCAGGTCAGAGGCTAGGTATTCTGCAGCTAGTGTCTCACCTCCTGACTCCCCAAAGCCTTTCCACCATCTACAAGGCACAAGTCAGGAGTGGGATGGAATACTTTCCACTTGCCTGGATGAATGCAGCTCCAACAACACTCAAGAAGCTCGATACCATCCAGGACAAAACAGCTCACTTGATTGGCACCCCCACCACCTTAAACATTCACTCCCTCCACCACTGGCGCACTGTGGCTGCAGTGTGTACCATCAACAAGATGCACTGCAGCAACTCGCCAAAGCTTCCTCGACAGCACCTCCCAAACCCGCGACCTCTTCCACCTAGAAGGACAAGGGCAGCAGGCGCATGGGAACACCACCACCTCCAAGTTCCCCTCCAAGTCACACACCATCCTGACTTTGAAATATATCATCATTCCTTCATCGTCGCTGGGTCAAAATCCTGGAACTCCCTCCCAACAGCACTGTGGAAGTACCTTCACCACACGGACTGCAGCGGTTCAAGAAGGCAGTTCACCACCACCTTCTCAAGGGCAATTAGGGATGGGCAATAAATGCTGGACTTGCCAGCGACGCCCACATCCCAGGAACAAATTTTTTTAAAGTGTGCAGAAAAGGGCTTGAATTGCAGTGAAATGGTTTTATATTAAACTTACTCTGTATTAACAGATTAATGAGAAGGGCTCTAAATCATTACAGTTAAATTGTACAAAACCCACAAGCACATTAATCTCTGGAATAAATCTAATAACTATGCATTCCGCTCAGGATATGTCAATATATTATAGCATAGACAAGGCTTTGTATCAACAGTTAACTTGTGATTCTGATTAACTTGTTGATAGGGGATTAATAGTCAAATACACAAATTGTTTGCTTTGAATGGAACCCCAACATTCTCTGTAATGTTCTGCCCTCCTACCATTACAGCTGAACTCTTGTTGAGAATATTGTGTATGCTTGAGTTGCAAACTCATTTTTTTAAAGTAGAAATATGCAATATGGTGGCACAATGACTTGCCACTCCAACATCCTTGGTCATGGGATTGATGGATGAAAACCTTTATATTGTGTGCTCTGAACCTCATCTGCCCCACCAAGAGGTGTGGTAGAGCTGAGCCTGGGCAGATTCCCCACTGGATGACAACACAAAAATCAGTGGACCACTCATTCTGGATGAGTGTAGCATATCCCATCATGTCTGGTCTCGAGAGCGCAAGTGAGGCCTTGCATAGTACCAACTGCTGTCCCACTTGACTGGAAATGGTGTATCGCATTAGGAGGAGGTGAAGAGGTCAAAAAGGTTGAGAAAAACACAGCAAAATGGGAAAGCTGTGGAAATATATTTTCAAAAACAAATTGACTGCAAATACATGGGTACAATCGTAAAATCTTGGCGAACAAACAGCGGACAACAACATAGCTGTAAGTGTTATAGCAAAATACTGCAGATGTTGGAAATCCGAAATAACAGCAGAAAATGCTGGAAAAACTCAGCAGGTCAGGCAACATCCGTGGAGAGAAATTTGAGTTGACGTTTTGGGACTCAATATCGAGTTCAACAATTTCAGATCATAACCTCGGCCCCCATTAATTTTTTACCTGTAATTTTTCCACTCCTTTCCCCCTCCCCCCTTTCCTTTTGTTTCACTCTCCCACCTGGCAGCTATCTCTTGCCCTGCCAGTACACTTCACACCTAATCTCAGCCTATTACCATCTCGTCTGGCTTCGAACACCTTTTATTGTCTCTTCTACTTCTTTTGTCTCTTTCACTTCTTTTGTCCGATCGCAGCCCTGCCTTCGATCTATTTTCTTTTCTTTCCAGTTTTGAAGAAGGGTTTGACCCGAAACGTCAACTCAAATTTCTCTCCACGGATGTTGCCTGACCTGCTGAGTTTTTCCAGCACTTTCTGTTGTTATTTTAGCTGTAAGTGTTAACTTCTTTGACTTGCAAACCAAGTAATGTGTTGGCAAACTGTTGAAAACTTCTGTTTATTTCACTGTAAACTGAAATTTTATATTTGTTGATATTACAAGAAACATTATATAGAATTACTGGCCTTGTCAAGATGACATCAGGCAGTTAAAATGCATCGCTTTATAAATGTCATAAAAACTGTGTGTGATCTTATGACAGCACTTGTAATCAAATAAGAATCAACTTGTTGGAAGAAGATTCAGCAATGTGACCAAACTGGAATATTAATAGTTATTAATGGTAACATGTCGAGGAAAAATTAAATAACACCTTTAATTGTAAGCACAGTTCTTGGCTTTCCACAGCACGTGCGACACAATGGATCCTCTTCACAGAGCAGTCCTTCAGAAAAGGCCAAATTTTCTATTCCATATCATCAGAACCTCACCCATTTTGCACAGTCTCTCTGCAGCCAAACGTTCTGGCAAGTGATTTCCTCATTGGTCAACAATAAATATACTGTCCCTTTAAATAGTAGCTGCTGCCCTATCAGAGCTGAGACTGCACACAATTTTCCACCCTGAGAGTGACCTCCCACCAACAGACCCTCAATCTAAAGGGCGGGCACCTTTAGAGCTTCATAGCAGGTGACTATGTAATTAAACTGACATCAGGAAATAATGTGAGGTCAGCTAGGCGTGATTTGTTAGAGCATAAAATAACTTCAGTATCAGAACAGTAAAATATGCCCTAACATATGTTATCGAGTGGTGTTACTTGTTCCTTATCTATTGTTCATTTTCAATGTACCTTTAGCAAAGCTGACCTTCCCACCAGGACCCAATTCATCATCAGCTTTTTGCCTAAGATCAATAAAGCAATAACGCATTTATCATGCCAGTAGCTTTTGTGTGAGTATGACTGCAGAAGAAACTGAGTCAGATTGGTGTCTACGGTGAAGTTGAACCAAAGTCCACAAGGAAAGGCAATGAACTAAAGGAGGGAAATGCATAAAGTGGAATGGTGATAATGTTCAGGATGTTGTTGCAAAAACTGTAAAGTTTTTAGGCAGGTCAATGTCCTCGAACAGCCTGCTCCAAAACCTGTTCCAAATCCAGCACATCAGTCCCCGGAGTAAATCCCCATGAACATTTGCTGTGTATTTTAAGGGTATTATGACAATTTTCATTCTTTGCCAAAGCGCCAGCCAAAGGGGAGAGACAGTCTGGCTCCATGACTGCTGCCAATGCCACTCCTGAAATTGAGATGATTAAAGCATGGGCGGTCAGATAATGAAAGTTTCTCTGGTTTCCTCCTGTGGCATGTGTCATTCCCACATGGCACTATATCTGGGAGAAGTGACCAATAACAGACTAAACTTCCTACTGAGGCAAGCAAATTTGAGTTGAAAGGGAGCCCTAGGATTCCAATCTATGGCCTTCTACATAGAAACATAGAAACATAGAAGATAGGAGCAGGAGTAGGCCATTCGGCCCTTCGAGCCTGCTCCACCATTCAATGAAATCATGGCTGATCATCCAAATTCAGTACCCTGTCCCTGCCTTCTCCCCATATCCCTTGATCCCTTTAGCCTTAAGAAATATATCCAACTCTTTCTTGAATATATTTAATGAACTGGCCTCCATCGCCCTCTGTGGCAGAGAATTCCACAGGTTCACCACTCTCTGGGTGAAGAAATTCCTCCTCATTTCAGTCCTAAATGGCTTACCCCTTATCCTTAGACTATGACCCCTGGTTCTGGACTCCCCGGCCATCAGAAACATCCTTCCTGCATCTAGTCTGTCCAGGCCTGACAGAATTTTATAGGTTTCAATGAGATCCCCTCTCAATCTTCTAAACTCCAGTGAGTATAAGCCCAATCGACACAATCTCTCCTCATACGTCATTCCTGCCATCCCAGGTATCAGCCTGGTGAATCTTAGCTGCACTCCTTCCATGGCAAGAACGTCCTTCCTCAGGTAAGGCGAGCAAAACTGCACACAATACTCAAGGTGCAGTCTCACCAAGGCCCTGTACAACTCTAGCAAGACATCCTTGTTCCTGTACTCGAACCCTCTTGCTACGAAGGCCAACATACCATTTGCCTTCTTAACCGCCTGCTGCACCTGCATGCTTACCTTCAGCGACTGGTGCACAAGAACACCCAGGTCTCTTTGCACTTCCCCTTCTCCCAATCTATTGCCATTCAAATAATAATCTGCCTTCCTGTTTTTGCCACCAAAGTGGATAACCTCACATTTATCCACATTATAGTGCATTTGCCATGTTTCTGCCCAATCACCCAACCTGTCCAAATAGTACTGGAGTTTCACGACATCCTCCTCACAGCATAACCTCCCACCCAGCTTTGTGTCGTCTGCAAATTTGGAGATACTACATCCAATTCCCTCGTCCAGATCATTAATATATATTGTGAACAGCTGGGGTCCTAGGACCGATCCTTGTAGTACCCCACTCGTCACTGCCTGCCACTCGGAAAATGACCCGTTTATTCCAACTCTTTGCTTTCTGTCCGCCAACCAGTTCTCTATCCAAGTCAATACCTTGCCCCCAATCCCATGTGCCTTAATTTTGCATGCTAATCTCTTATGCGGGACCTTATCGAAAGCCTTCTGAAAGTCCAAATACACCACATCCACTGGTTCTACTTATCTATTTTACCAGTTACATCCTCAAAAAATTCCAGTAGATTAGTCAAGCATGATTTACCTTTTGTAAATCCATGTTGACTTTGTCCGATCCTGTCACTGCTTTCCAAGTGCTCTGCTATTACATCTTTTATAATGGACTCTAGCATTTTCCCCACTACCGATGTCAGGCTTACCGGTCTATAATTCCCCGCTTTTTCTCTACCACCTTTTTTGAATAGTGGGGTAACATTAGCTACCCTCCAATCCATGGGTACTGTTCCAGAGTCTATCGAGTTCTGAAAGATGACCAGCAATGCATCTGTTTCTAGGGCCACTTCCTTAAGTACCCTGGGATGTAGATTATCAGGCCCTGGGGATTTATCGGCCTTCAGTCCCATCAATTTTCCTAACACCATTTCCCTACAAATACTGATTTCTTTCAGTTCCACCCTTTCATCAGACCCTATGTTCCCCGGCATCTCTGGGAGGTTATTTGCGTCCTCCTTTGTGAAGACAGAACCAAAATATGTATTTAGTTGGTCTGCCATTTCTTTGTTCCCCATTATAAATTCCCCTGATTCTGACTGCAAGGGACCTACGCCTGACTTCACCAATCTTTTTCTCTTCACATATCTATAAAAGCTTTTACAGTCAGTTTTTATGTTCCCTGCAAGCTTACTCTCATATTCTATTTTCCCTTTCTTAATTAATCCCTTTGTCCTCCTTTGTTGAATCCTAAACTGCTCCCAATCCTCAGGATTATTGCTTTTTCTGGCCAATTTATATGTCCTCTCCTTGGATCTTATGCTATCCCTAATTTCCCTTGTTAGCCACGGTTGAGTCACCTTTTTTGTTTTATTTTTATGTCAAACGGGGATGAACAAATTCTGTAGCTCATCCATTCGGTCTTTGAATGTTTGCCATTGCCTATCCACCGTCAACCCTTTGAGTGCCGTTCCCCAATCAATCCTACCCAACTCGCTCCTCAGACCATCGTAGTTTCCTTTATTTAAATTGAGGACCCTAGTCTCTGAGTCAACTACTTCATTCTCCATCTTAATGAAGAATTCGATCATATTATGATCGCTCCGACCCAAGGGGCCTCGTACAACAAGATTGCTAATTAATCCTTTCTCGTTACATAATACCCAGTCTAAGATGACCTGATCTCTGGTTGGTTCCTCGACATATTGGTCCACGAAACCATCCCGTAAACACTCCAGGAATTCCTCCTCCACAGTATTATTACTAATTTGGTTCGCCCAATCTATATGTAGATTAAAGTCACCCATGATGACTGCTGTGCCCTTATTGCACGCTTCTTTAATTTCCCTTTTAATGCCATCCCCAACCTCCGCCTTACTGTTTGGAGGTCTATATACCACTCCCACTAATGTTTTTTTCCCCTTAGTATTTCTCAATTCTACCCATACAGATTCCACATCATCAGAGCTAATATCCTTCATTACAATTGTGTTAATCCCTTCTTTAACCAGTAATGCTACCCCACCTCCCTTTCCTTTTTGCCTATCTTTCCTGAATATCGAATACCCCTGGATGTTGAGTTCCTAGTCTTGGCCATCCTTGAGCCACGTTTCCATAATCCCAACCAAATCGTATTCGTTTACCTCTATTTGCGCAGCCAATTCATCCATCTTATTACAAATGCTCCTCGCATTAAGACACAAAGCCTTCAGGCTTGTTTTTTTAACGCTCTTAGATCTATTAGAATTATTATTTACTGTGGCCATGTTTGATTTAAACCATTGATTTCTCTGACTGCCACTTTTGTTTTTCTCCTTCCTATCTTTTGCTTTTATCCTTGTTTCCCTTTCCTCTGTCTCCCTGCTCAGGTTCCCAACCCCCTGCCATTTTAGTTTAAACCCTCCCCCACAGCACTAGCAAACACTCCCCCAAGACATCGGTTCCAGCCCTGCCCAGGTGCAAACCGTCCGGTTTGAACTGGTCCCACCTCCCCCAGAACCGGTTCCAATGTCCCAGGGACTTGAATCCCTCCCCCTGGCACCATTCCTCTAGCCACGTATTCATCTGAAGTATCCTTCTATTTCTACTCTGACTAGCACGTGGCACTGGTAGCAATCCTGAGATTACTACCTTTGAGGTCCTGTTTTTTAATTTATCTCCTAACTCCCTATATTCTGCTTTTAGGACCTCATCCCACTTTTTACCTTTATCGTTGGTGCCTATATGCACCATGTCAACTGACTGTTCACCCTCCCCTTCCAAGATGTTCTGCAGCCGCTCAGAGACATCCTTGACCCTTGCACCAGGGAGGCAACACACCATCCTGGAGTCTCGTTTGCGGCCACAGAAACAACTATCTATTCCCCTTACAATAGAATCCCCTATTACTATAGCTCTACCCCTCTTTTTCATCCCATTCTGTGCAGCAGAGCCACCCCCGGTGCCAGGAAGTTGGCTGCTGCTGCCTTCCTCTGATAAGCCATCCCCCCCAACAGTACCCAAAGTGGTGTATCTGTTGGAGAGGGGGATGGCCACAGGGGACCCCTGCACTACCTGCCTGCGCCTAGTACTCTGCCTGTTGGTCACCCGTTCCCTTTCTTCCTGTCCAACCTCTACCTGCAGTGTGTCCAACTCCGTAAACATGCTATTCACGATGTCCTGATTGCGTGTCAAGAGTATCTCTGCCACAACCTACATTTATTATAATCTCAGTCTGCACACAAGAATCAAACCACATAGTGGAAGTAGGGAATTGTTGCCTTTTTATCCTTTATATATTTGATGTATATTTTTAAATCCTCTAAGTGGAAGGAAGAAACATGGACACCAGTATTAGTTTGTGAAATAAGCTGAAAGAGGATGTTACAATTTGGGCTCTCTCCCAACTCTCTTTACTCCCATTTACAGCAAGACAGTTTCCTTAAAGAGACCTCCATAATCTTTATCTGAACCTTACAGCTTTATCTGTGTCATGAACAGGAGCAGTGAGCTATATGATTAGCAATTTCCCTGTTGCTGTGATATGTCCCACTTTGTATTGCAAGGGTTGCCCGCCACATTCTCCTGTCCACTCCAAAAGGTGGAAAGCACCAAGTGCTCAGATCATATCATTTAGACTAAAATTGGCAATTAAATTCATTTGCGAGATTTCTAAGTATACAGAAGTAAAAGGATACAGTAAGAAACTAATGATATAAACACAGTGGGGGCTAAATTGGATAGCCCCTGAAAATGGGCGTGAGGATCACGATGCACAATTACCTCGTGCCCATTCAATGTGATGTAGGCAGCACACCAACTTTGGTACTGGGCACTGACCTGCATGATTCGCTGCCTATGGTCACACACCAGCTGAACGTTGTGGGAGTGGAATCCCTTTCAGTTGCGGTACATTTCAGAGTTGAAATGCGGCACCCACAAAGTGACGTGCATGCAGTCAATGGTACCCTGCACCATGGGGAAGCCTGCAATCCTGGTGAAGCCATGTGCTCGCTCCACCTGCTGCTCTCTGGCAAGAAAAAATGAAATCTAGTCAGCGCTCTTTGAATAGAGAGCCTCAGTGACCTTTCTTACGGAATGGTGGATGGCAAACTGCGAGATGTTGCCAATATCTCCAGCTCTAGCCTGGAAGGAGCCTGATGCATAAAAGTTCATGGCCATGGTGACCTTCATAGCTACTAGCAATGCGGACCTTGCCCTGCTCTGAGGTTGCAGTTGTGGCTGCAGCAGGTGGCAGATTTCAGTGAGGACGTCCTTACTGAAATGCAGATATCTCACACATTGTTCTTTGTTGAGTTTCAGGTCGGAGAATTGCTCCCTGAACACCCTGGGCAGATATGGTCTCCTGCCGAGAGCCATTCTCCCCCTCTTCCTCCTCCCTCTTCCAACAGCTTGTCCTGCTCTGTGTGGCCTCTGTTAATTCTCCAAATCATGCTGCATTCCAAGGGGAGTTCCTACTAGTTCACCCATGTCTGGAAGCAAGTGGTTTGTGCAGAGGGACGTGCAGAAGCCTTGAAGTCAGGACAAAGTCCTACAGCACCTGCCACACCACTCCCTGTAGACTTTAGCAACTTTAAAGAACTCGAGAAAGCTCCAAACACTTGGATAATCACCGCAACAGACAGTAGAAATCAATCATCAACTAACCTGAAAGTAGTTGATGCTCCCTTTAGATAGCACTGGTGGGGGGTCCTTCCTGCAGCCGAACAAGTGTTCAGCTATGCGAACTTAAGAGAGGGCATTAGCTGGAGTATTGATCTCCAAAATGGCAGTGCTGACATCAAATCATTGATGCACACTGATTGGCATTATGATCTGCCTACTCTACATACTTCCGGTGGACGCTCACTGCATGTGAGCTAATGCCCTCACCAATATGGCGTCCGGCACGACTCACACCAGAAGTGTGCATGGGCCATGGACTCCATTTATGGACCTTTAAGGGCACTCAGGCACTACCGATCCAAATTTTGCGCCTATAATACTACGAAAATTGAACCAGTCCATAAGAGATAAAAGTGGTCAAATTTGGCTTGGACGTTAGCACAAAATGAATGATTGTGAATTGGCAGCCTGTTTTACACTCTGCCTGAATTTCTTTTCCATTGACCTCAGTTATACCAAGGGCCTAACACTTGTGTAAGAATTCGCAATAATTTACAGTTCTGCAGATCAATTTTTTTGCTTAAAGAATCCCTAGGCGTTGTGCTTTTAAATTTCCAGGGATAAAAATGGCTGTCACCACATGGCCGAAGACAAAGGACAATGCTTTGTTTACAAAGCAATTGAATGCTACTAGCATTTGTTTGTATATCGAGTGGATACATCTAAACTGCAGAAGAGACTTTTGTACCTTGAATGGGAAACATTTAAGAATCGAATGGGTTTTACATCACCCAGCACTGGGCAATAGGGCTGTTGTATTTCCCTTTTGTTTCAGCCCAGGGAGCTCCGGAAGACACATTAACCCAATCTAACCACTTTGAGTTAGCCAATCACAGCTTTCTCTTGTGTATTGGACCCTTTGGGTGGGGAATTTTGCACACAGCCCTTGCAGGGCAGAACAGCAGGGGGGAGGGGGGCTCACCAGATATATAAGATAGCTGCTGAGAAGCTATCTCTCTCTTTACTTCCTGGGACCATAGGTGAGTCTCTCTCTCTCTCTCTCGCTCTCTTACTTCGCTGGACCACAGGTGAGCAGAGTGTTCTGACTCCTCAACAAGGCAACCTAGCAGGAGTTTGGGGTGGTGATTTAAGGGAATTGCTAAGATTGTTTAAATAACATTGTAGCCATTGTATCCCTCGTTATCGCCATCTGCAACCCCCTGTTATATAGTTTTACTGTAATTACTGTGTTCGTGTGGTATAGTTTATTCTTTTGATTGTAGTTTATTTAGGTAATAAAACTTGATTTTTCTCTCATCCAAACCACTTGTTCCGTTTTAATATCATTAATTATAAGTTCCTCCACTCAGAACTGAAGGAGGGGTAGCGATTCGAAACCGCTGTTTTAAAATTGGTTTTATTGAAATTGGTCTGAGTGCAGGCAAAGGCTGCAAGACCAGGAAAATTACTTTAAACCAGTTTAAAGAAGCCCCCAACCCTTACAATGGCGAGTCAGGCAGGAGTGGAGGCAGTTTTTGATTTAATAAGTGGTCTGGATCTGGAGAAAGCATCAGCTGTAGTTTCTCTCATTTTCAGTATGTGGGTAGCCCTGCGAATTTTAGCAAAGGCCAATGTTTGGTTTGACCCCCGAGACCCACTAGTAACCGAAGAGACTGTAATCCGGCAGCTCATGGTGACATTTAGGAATGGGAGGAATGGTGAGAGCCCCCAGCAAAAGGGTAAAGTCCACGAGGTTGAACCTGGGGCTCAGTATAAGAAAGAGTGGCACCAGGAGGGGAACAGTCCCTCCCAGGCTAGGTTAAATTGCTATGGGTGTGGGAAAGACGGTCACTGGAGAAAAGACTGTAAGAATCCCTGGAAGGATAGCAAGGGAAAGAATCCCCCAGCCCCAGCCCAAAGGGTAGAGATAGGAATCTCCCCCACCTCAGTCGAGTCGCTACTGGAAGCAATGCGGTCTCTCCTGACCAACCAGGGAAAGGTAGCAGCCATCAATGGTGCTGCAACCCCCTCGCCCACCTCTGCCTCCCCACAATGACTGGCCGGTATGCTGGTCAAAGAGAGTGCACGTGCAGGCACTTTCTGGGACCCATATGGGTCCGGGCCAATGGCAGTGATTACAGGCAGGGATGGGGCACAGAGAAATTCAGAAAAATTGTACAAGGCAAGTTCAAGTTCACCGCCTGTAAAGACAGGCACGGTGGCCTGTTTAAAGGGACCAGCTTCCCAGCCCGCTTCTAGAGTGGTCCCCCCCATGATGTGGGACCCTGCGGGGGCCGGGATAGCAATCCCTCTTGCAGGAGACATAGGGAGGGAGCTGACACCAGGTTTTATACATGGGGAGGAAAATTTCCAGCCACCAGCAGCGGGTGGTGAGAGTATACCTGCCCCCAGCACAGGAGTTGGCAGGGAAGAGCAGACAAACCCAGAGAGAGATTTGCACCGGCAGGTTGCCAGGTACATTATACAGTGCGGGCTATTTGGACATGGGGGAGAAGGTTCCCAGCCAGCTGGGGCTGTGACCCAAGCTCAGGGTCCGCCAGCTAAAGTTTCCCCCATAGAGACACCCCTCAGAAGGTCTCAGCGGGTGCCCCAGCCTAAGAAAGCATGGTCACCCACTTTACAATGGAGTAGGGTGGACTCCCGAGCCAGGGAGAAGCCAGAGAACAGAGGCCCCCACTCAACAGCCATAAGCTGCGAGGGACCAGAGACAGGAGGCAGTCCAGCTTCGCTGCAGCCAGCAGCAATCTGCGACAGTGCCAGAGATTAGTCTGGCCGTCCGGAGACGGGCGGCATCTGTATTATAGCTTTGGTGTGAACATAGCGTGCTTTTAAGGTGTATTTTAAGTTTTGTTGACATAATTAGTTTTAAGTTTAAAGAGTTTAAGTTTACATGTGTGCCGAATGTTTGCATTTTGGTCCGAGGTCAAGGGACCCGACCATGTCTCCACCTAAGGCAGCAGGTCAGTGAGACCTGGCTGCATGTCCTTTTAAGTTTTGCAGGAGATTGGAAAATGAAGCAGCCATGTTCGCCCAGCCCGAGCTGGGCATCGAATGAAGATACGGATACGGAATGTTGGGGATCACCTCGCCACTGGACGAATCCAGGAGACCCCGCAGCGATCTTCGGGAAAAACCGGACAGAGTCTGGAGGAACTTGCCTACTCATCCTACGGGGAGGAGATGGCCCCAGCTGGGTGGGGCACGGCCCCCAACCCAGCACTATCCTGACCGAAGTTCACTTGCGGGAGACCTCGCTGTTGAGGAGTCACGATGGGGAAGCGCGGGCGCCTTGTGATAGGGACGCGTTCCCCGGGGGTGGGTGGTGATGGCCCGGGAATGATTGTATAGAGGAGGGGGAGACCCAAGAGTTGCGTGGGTGCGGTTGGGGAAGGGAGGAACTCACCCGAGGGCCCACGGGCAAAGTGAGGGTAAGTGTGGCTGGGAAGGATGAGTGGGTGGCCGGATCAGTGTGGGGCCAGGGAGAGCTGCCACACAGGCACCCATCATTTTCTACAGCCAGTCGAGGGTAGACGGGAGGGGGAAAGACTGGGAGTCGAGATCCCATGCTCCCCGGTCTCGGTCTGTGCTAAGGTATATTTTAAACAGGAGGGGTACCCCGCCTCCACAAAATGACAAGGGAACGGCTCGGGGCTGGCGGAGCAGACTGGTCTGTAAATCCATTCTGCCTGTTTCAAAGTTTAAGACGATCAAAGGGGGGTGGAAGGTCCATTTACTGCCCGAGTGGGAGGAGCAATGCCCACTCGAATTTCGTGACCCATCATCGGCACGTGATGATCGGGGTTCATTTAAGCATGTTGTTTAATGATTTTTTTGTATTTTGTGTTGCAGCCCCAAGTTGAGCAGAGGCGTAGGATCCTCTCCGTGCTTGGGACCAGTTTTTGACAACTCCAAGTTGAGCAGAGGCGTAGGACCCTCTCCGTGCTTGGGATCATTTTGATTACATTGTGTAACTAAGATTGCAACATTTTGTAATAACTTATGATGTAAAAAAGTGATTGTAAATTTGGTTTACACTGTATAATTTTACAAGCGGGTAGGGGTATGAGGCCCCTTATTGAAAACTGAAGTATCTGTAAGATGCCTACCGTACCATGGTTTTTTTTCTTGAATTAAAGGGGAATAGACGGGACGGGGATCAGTGGCAGATAGCTATTAGGTAAATACAGGGGATGGTTGTTTGTGAGGGGTCAGAAATCATTGCTCATTTCTTCAAGAGGATACTACAAGCAAGCTGGAAGTATCCAAGGGTGGACTGTAAGAATTCGCAATAATTTACAGTTCTGAAGATCAATTTTTTTGATTAAAGAATCCCTGGGCATTGTGCTTTTAAATTTCCAGGGATAAAAATGGCTGTCACCACATGGCCGAAGACAAAGGACAATGCTTTGTTTACAAAGCAATTGAATGCTACTAGCATTTGTTTGTATATCGAGTGGATACATCTAAACTGCAGAAGAGACTTTTGTACCTTGAATGGGAAACGTTTAAGAATTGAATGGGTTTTAAATCACCCAGCACTGGACAATAGGGCTGTTGTATTTCCCTTTTGTTTCAGCCCAGGGAGCTCCGGAAGACACATTAACCCAGTCTAACCACTTTGAGTTAGCCAATCACAGCTTTCTCTTGTGTATTGGACCCTTTGGGTGGGGAATTTTGCACACAACCCTTGCAGGGCAGAACAGCAGGGGGGAGGGGGGGCTCACCAGATATATAAGATAGTTGCTGAGAAGCTATCTCTCTCTTTACTTCCTGGGACCATAGGTGAGTCTCTCTCTCTCTCTCTCTCGCTCTCTTACTTCGCTGGGCCACAGGTGAGCAGAGTGTTCTGACTCCTCAACAAGGCAACCTAGCAGGAGTTAAGGGGTGGTGATTTAAGGGTATTGCTAAGATTGCCATTGTAGCCCTCGTTTTCGCCGTCTGCAACCCCCTGTTATATAGTTTTACTGTAATTACTGTGTTCATGTGGTATAGTTTATTCTTTTGATTGTAGTTTATTTAGGTAATAAAACTTGATTTTTCTCTCATCCAAACCACTTGTTCTGTTTTAATATCATTAATTATAAGTTCCTCCACTCAGAACTGAAGGAGGGGTAGCGATTCGAAACCGCTGTTTTAAAATTGGTTTTATTGAAATTGGTCTGAGTGCAGGCAAAGGCTGCAAGACCAGGAAAATTACTTTAAACCAGTTTAAAGAAGCCCCCAACCCTTACACTTGCTTCTGGTGTGGGTAAAGGCACCTCTTTGACCGCATCCAATATGGCGGGTGGTGTACTTCCGGCCAGAAATGTGTGCACACTTCCTGCCTGCCATATTGCGGCTTTAGTAGTCCAGGTAGTGCCTGATAAACGGGCACTGCACGGACCAATTTCTAGGCCAATGGCTGGAGTTAGTCAGTCAACCTGGTTCAACCATAGTGAACCATAGACCAACCTGTTCAAGGTCTTGGACATTGCTGATTTTACAATGGGAAAACCCTCTCTGGTGAATTCACACACATTCGCCTAAGTATCACAAAAGCTGACAGACAGCTACATTTATTCCAAATACATATTCTAAGTGAAAATAGTCACCTTGTTGAAGGTTGTAATTTAAATGATTGAAACAGAGGGACGTAAACTGAAGGAAAATTTAAAAAGAGAGTGGGAAATGAACAGTGCGTGGGGGCAGATATGAATAATATGGGCCATTCAGTAATCATTCTCTTGGGTGAATAATCTTAAAACAACAACTGGCAGATGGGATGTCTTGTGGGGCCAAGCAACAGCTTGCAACTCACCACATCAGGTAGCACTTTGCCTCCACCGAAGTGATAACATAAGTTCATTTAAATTGATAAGACAATTAAACTCACATTTTCATGCCATAAATAAGACAACAGATGGGTACCAGGATGTTGGGATATTTTTGCCACCAGTGACTCACTGTTATAAAACTTGCTTGGCGTGTCGAGGATGTGTTGTAAGACTATTAAAATACCATCTCCTGCTCTCTGCTGTTATCCGTGCTGCACTGGAAGCGGTAAAAGCAATAGACTTAGAACAAGAGCAGGAAAATACTGTGTATTTCAATGCTGGAAATCCATTACACTAATGCTGCATTGACATTGCAGAACTCTCAATGGCAATGCTACATTTTTAGCAATTGTTTCAATATCCTAGATTAAAACGGATTTTCTTTCTCCACTTCAACATCCCAGAACACATACATTCAAGTTTATTAATAGATTGTCCATCTCATTCATGGAATAATGTTCAGTAATTCAATTGTGGCCATGGCATGCAGAGAATACAGATGGGACATTTTATTTGATTCATACTGGTGTGTTAAAAATAAAAGTTAATCCCTGACTTCTTTTTGTTAAACCATAAGGATGAGTGATGTAAGCAGTGGACCCAAAGTCAGCAAGAGTTAGTGGTGCAAGGTTATTATGTCACATCCGCTTTTGCAAAATTGTGTTTAAAATGGATAAGATTTCCATTTACACCTAATATTGCAGGGATTTCTTTTAACAGAATCTCTACTCTGTACAGGTGAACAAATTTAATTTAAATCTACTTGAAAGTTTCAAGATTTGTGGCGAGTGGTTACCTGGAAATGGAGAATACTCACACAGAATTAATCTCAAGATTTACTCTGGAGAACGTTAAGCCAGGAATCATTAGTTTATATTCCCAATCAGTTCTTAGTTGGTTAGTAAGGTGGGGTTTGGATCCTGGACTGGTAAGAGGAAATTGATGTCGCCGAGTGGGTCTTGCATATATCCCTGTAAATAGATTTCCCTTTTTTACCTTCCATTGTGTCATGTGTGCAGGACTAATATCGTAATACTCAAAATATTCTTTCATTGATAGACTGGAAACTCCCTTTGTGGAACCTCATCTATTGGTCCCCCCATGCCACATGCATTATGTGGCAGAAAGGACAGATATGTGGCCTGCTGCTAAGCCTCTCTTAAACTGGCCACTAGGAGTAGTATGGCCCCAGTTCCGATTGAGTCTTATCCTAGTAACTATGTACTATCAAAATTAAATGATAGTTTCAAACGCTAAGAAACATTGGAATTGTGGTACTTTACCAGAGATGTTTTACAGTTGGTTATTACTCTCCAGAGCCAACTGTAGAGAAGTGATGAAAGAAAGAGTACCTTATTAGATCTCTAAGACAACTCGAAGCACTTCACTCACAATGAATGACATTTTTGAGTACAATGACCATTTTTAAGCAAATACAGTGGACAATTTTCAGCAGCAAAATCTCAGAAACATCAATGAAGTAAATTACTAGTTAATCTGACATAAAGCAAAATACTGCAGATGCTGGAAATCTGAAATAAAAACAGAAAATGCCGGAAACACTCAGCAGGTCAGGCAGCACCTGTGGAGAGAGAAATGTGGATGACCTTTATCCAGAACTGGTTCTAATGAAAAGTCATCTACCTGAAGCGTTAACCCTACTTTTCTCTCTCCAAAGATGGTGCCTGGCCTGCTGAGTGTTTCCAGCATTTTCTGCTTTATTTCAGAGTAGTTAATCTGTTTTTATTGATGGCTGAGGGGGGAAAAAGGACAACAGGCCAGAGCTTCCTGTTCTTTGAATAGTTCCAAGGTATTTTAATTTCTACTGTCCAAACAACAGAACCTTCGACAATGTATCCAGCACTATACTGGATTGGTAGTCTGGATTGTGTGCTCAAAGCTTGAGAGAGTTTTGAACCCATGACCATCTGAATCAAAGGCAAGCGTGCTACAAACTGAGCCAAGCTGACACTTGACACCAAGAAGGGGAGGGGTTCTGCCCATGCGAAGCAAATGTTAAACTGGATTTTCTGGTACACACAGGAATTCCCGTGATATCTAGGTCAAAGGTGATTCTTCCTCTCTGTGAGGCTGTGTAAAACGGTCCGTCTCTCTTTCCGTCTGTCTTTCCATCTTTCTGTCTTTCCATCTGTCTGTCCGGCTATACAATCAAAAGTTATAGAGCGTACCTACACATATGTTATATCAAAAGAAAGCTTATTATTAGGCAACTCTCATAGGTGTATTTACGTTTTGGTCAAACAAAAATACTATACAAAAAACGTTCAAAAATCCTCAAAAATCCACTCATTAGCGGTTGACCAATCCTACCTCTCATTAGCGTTGAGTGACGTGCTGCTTGACCAATCCTACAGTTCAGTGATCTGATGGTTGACCAATTGGTGCATCACGGGCGGGACCTAATCCTCCAGCCTCCCTAAACTTCGCCGCCATTTTTTTCATCCCCACAGGGACAGCACCAGCCAAACAAACCCCCACATTGTGACTCCGGGAACGGCAGGTAAGTTTACACACAGCGGGTGGGTCATCGGCAGTGGCTGCCCGTCAACCGCGCCACCCGCGGGGGAGCTCAGCTCGGGTCCGTCTCGCCCCGAGAGCCCGGCCGGGCCTCAACCGCTAGGCCCGACACACGCAGTGGGCGAGGGAACGGCAGCTGCCGGTCATCAACCGCGCAATCCCCTGGGGAGCTCAGCTCGGGTCTGTCTCGGCCTGACATCCCGGCCGGCCCTCAACCGCTAGGCCCCGCACAGCCACTATCACAACGGCACCGGGCCTGAGGCGCTACGCAGGGAGAGGGGAGGGAGGGACAGAGAGAGGGGGAGAGATGGGAGGGAGGGACAGGAGAAGAGAGGGGAGAGGGAGGGAGAGAGAGAGGGGACAGACAGGGGCAGGGAGACCGCGCGGCCCAAAATTGCCCTGGCAACGCCGGGCACCCCTAGCTAGTATACTATATAAGGAACTCTACCTTATAAATTTTTAAAACATGACAAACTGGATTTGGAAATTTAGAAACCTAACTATGAAATAGCAATGAAAGAACTCTGGCTATTGAGATAAGACAGTTGTTGACCTTGAATAACTAACTTTATTGAAACAGGAGGTGCATGGCTCCGAGTAGCTGGCTTTTGGGAACATAAACAATGGTTCACCCTGAATAAGGTGTTTTAATTTAAACTTCGTAAAGATGGCACATAAGATAAGGAACATCTGCCCTCATAAAGATGACATAAAATAAGGAACAACTGCCATTCACACCGTTTTATATGGTTAACCCAGAACATCTGGAGAAAGACAAGATTCTGGAATATTACAAGCTGATATAGCAGTAAGAATTGCAGAGGTCGGTAGAAAGGTCAATGGGGATAATTAACTTGCATCAGCAGAAACTTTAAAGGGAATACCACTGAAAAAGGGTATAAATATTGAAGTCTCAAATGGGATATCAGACTCGCTTTAATCGGGCAAAGCGATTCTCGGCTACAGAGGCGGCTCTGTGGTCTCCAACTATTTGTACATCGGGGATCAAAGGTATTTGATATTGATGGATATCCTGTATAGAAAACTTTAAGAACTGTAATACTGTAGCGAAGTTAAGATTTAAAAGTTAGATTCTCTGTTAATAATAAGATAGTTTTTTTTCTCTTTTTAGAACTGTTAACGTTGCGATTGACTGATTCATCAACTGTAAATTGTATGTTGGTTCTTTTAATGAATCTCTATATATTGTTAGAATTGTCTCACACAAATCTTCTGTATCAATAACTCACGAATTCAATCTCTGTACACTCTTTGGTGAAGAGTTACAGAATTCTGACTGAGTTCTCCGGACCCTCATAATATCCAGGATGTTACAGTCTAGCTAAACTTATTAAAAGCATTATCTGAAGGACGGTAACATTCTCGGGTTGTTCCTTTCCTTTAGGGAGAGATAGCCCGACCCTTTAGACCCAATTAAGCATCTTTAGGATTCGGCTACCTCAAACTTTAGTTGAAAGTAAATGTCTGAGAAATACGTCTGATCCGGGATAGCCCCAAAGGGGCTAGGACTAGTAAATACCCCTTCAAGGCATTGGTCTTGATCATCCTCGACAACAACAACTTGCATTTATATAGCGCCTTTAATGTAGTAAAACATCCCAAGATGCTCTCAGCACCTTTAACATCAGCACAAGGAATTCATTATGTGAGTGATGACGTGCCCTAGCTTTCTTCTACTGAAACATGCTACAAAATATCACCTGCTTTCCTCTGCTTTTCTGCTGTAAGTTGTTTTGATGGGCATCCACCAAGTTTTAGGAATATCTCCATCTCACTCAGCATACCCAAAGTATCGTTCTTAAAATTGTGCCACGTTTATGTGCTTGGATGTGGCAATTTGTATTGTAATTTTATTTTTCCTACAGTAAGTACAAAAGAGATGGATTTTCAACAATTAGGTTCAAAAACAATAATTCCAAAATTTAGTAAGTGATTTCTTTTTCTCATTTCCAAAAACAAAGCCTGCTAACTTTAATACAATTCAGTTCTCAAACAAGCCACTCTGACAAGGCGAGGAGGTGAAGAGATAATATGAAGAGCATGGCCGTATGCCAACCCATGAGTTAATTAGTGGCGGGCACAAGAGAATCTGGAATTTAAAACTGAAGGCAGGGGTTCCCCGATTGCCCAGGGAATTAATTTATCCAGTGAAACAACTAATCCGTACAGAATGGGAAGGATCTGGGGTTAAACCTTAGTCTATGTTGAGTTATCTGATCCCTGCAGATAACCTCAGTCGTCCTGGATTAGTGGGGTGGTGGTGGATGGGTGGGGGGTGGGTGGGCAGGGGAAATTGCTTCGGTTTCCCATGCCCAATTGTTAGTGCCCTCTGCTAGAAAGTATACATGTGGACATTGGATAAGGTGAAGATTAGGCTCAGCTGCAATGCCCCGGTAGTCAACTAACCTATCAACGCTAAGGCCGGAATTTTCATTACCTTGGCGGGTCCGGTGTGGCCGGTGTCTGTGGCGGGTCCCGATCCCGCTGTACAAAATGAACTTACCTTAATGGGGCCTATTAAGCCCACCCAGCGTGCTACCTGGCCCAATTAAATGGAATGGGTCTGGTGATGTCATTCATGACATGTTTTAATTCTTAAAGGGACCCTGGCCACATTAAATTTTAAGTTCAATCTAACATAGTGGGTGTTGAATCTTTACTGTACAATCATATAATAAAAGTTATATATGAGTGACAAAGAAATATTTAAATAAAATTATCATTAAGTAATATGACTCCATCTACAAATATGATCAAGAACATAATTTAAAAAGTACATTAGTTGTGAAGTTATTGGTGCTTTAGTCACAAATCTGTAGACTTTTGTATCAGTAAATGGTACAGCTAAAAGATGTGTGTGTATAGGTAATGCATAAAATTAAGCAGATTTTAAATGTAATTGTAAAGAGGTGGATTTACAATCTTATGCAAGTTCAGCGGAACAGCTGCAGAATCCCTGACAAACACTGTAATTGGTGCTTACAATGTGTTTCTAGGATTTCTGCAGCTCTCCTATTAACAATAGACAAGTGAGAGGACCTCCACAGGAATTCACTCTAAAGTCTCAGAGTGAAAAATTAATATTCTGGGACTGAAAGGAAATTGAACCAATGGAATGAGTGATGAGAATGCAATTGTTACAGTTGATGACTTGATTTAATGTGCAACTGGGCAATCACAGTATACTGTGAGAAAAACCTGACCAAAAACAACACAAAAATGTTTTAAAATGGTATATGTCTTTTTTCTAGAGCAGATCAATTCGCTGCAATTACTGTTCAGTTGGAAGGCAACAGCCAAGAATGGCCAGTGAAAATTTAACATTTACCAGTAGCTTTTCAAGTAGAACAGAATCTCAATCAATCTGTTAGCTGATATAATCAACATGTTTTTATTTTGGTTTGTTTTCCACGCTATCAAGTAATCAGCTGGAGCAATGGCCATGGAACACCCACCTCAGGTTGAGAGACATGCTTCCCGAGCTGTGTGGATCCCGTGGCCATGCAGGGAAATTTAAAAAGTAGGGGGAAAAAGGCTCTTAAGTGCCTGTAAAGTACCTCAAAATGATTTCAATTGGGTCCCCCGCCGCTGCAGGTCGGGTCGGCTCTATGCTGACAGATGCGCCTGTGGGAGCGAGTTGACAGCAGGTTCCCAACCCACTGTAAAAAAACTTTCCAACCCGACCCACCACCGATTGCACTCGCTACCACCTTGGAAAATTCAGCCCCAACAGTCAGGGTGTCTCATACGAACTTAGGCCAGGTCTTGGAGAGTGACTGGCCCATGGAACTATACCCAACAAGCAATTTGCACTTTTGGAAAGGCAGAAGGTTGGTGAGAATCTTACCGTTTTGGATCCGTTAATGGTTCAGATTTTAAAATGTGTCTCAACTGAGTTGTGCAATTTTCATCATTCCACACAACTCTTATACTTTGTTATATATCATCAAATCAGCTAGTAAATGTGATGGAAGGAAAATTAGAAAATCTTCAGAAAATGTCCCTAACTTGTTCAGTATTGCTGGTTCTGTCCTTTACTCACAGGTCTGGCTATAAAAGCATCATCTGATTCGGTCTGACTTACAGATACAACAAGGTCCATCATACCTCAATGAACCTGTGACTGCACTTCAAAGTAATTATGTGTGAAGTGTTTTGGTGCATTTCTGAAGAAGGTGCGATATGAATGTAAGTTTTTTTTTGCTCAAATCCACATTCATAACATTTCTGAAGCTGATGACAATGTGCATTTTTGACACACTAATTTAAAAATGCAAGTGAAATGTATGTGATTACCCTGATTAGAGTTGATGGCTTGGTACAGGAATATTAAAATCAAGCAGATGGTTAAACTTTGAGAGACTAAAACATGACGCAACCAAAAAAGTGCCAGTTCCATACTGAAAAACTAATGATAGTGTAACCAGGTGGGTTTGCAGTCTTCTCAACATGTGTCTCAGTTAATAATACAAATAGGGACCAGCAATGTTCAGGTAATACTGGATGAGTCTCTAAAACAATATGTACTTGGAAAGGTGTACTCAAGCCAGGATTTCGAAGTAAAAGTAACTTTTAGTTCATAAATTAGAGGAATTTGTTGTAAAGCACGGAAAGTAAAGTTAAGGCAGCATTGCTGATGAACATAAATTAACAACAAAATGCTTTCCATAAACTGTTTCAATTAGCTCAGTGCCATTCAATCACCTCCCTTATTTTAATAACATTTCAAACCATACGGGACATGTTCCAACTTGACGCAGCTGAAAGGGAAGCTGGCCCACCAGTAGTGTATATTAAAAATTCAGGCACTGTTTAAATTAATGGTTGGAAAACCATGTGCCTGCAGTGTGCATCCTAATTCCTCCATATGTGCTTCCAGCAGTTGAGGTTCCTGCCGGCAGTGCAAGGTTGGAAAATTTCCCTTTATATGCTAATAATAAGAGCACAAGAAAATCCAGAGTGTGAAAAGGCCATTCAGTCCATCGTCTATTTCATCCAAAGTCCATGTCTGATTAATATGCTATAGACTGCCTCTCACACTTCATGTTGATCCCCTACTTTAGGGACACCAATTTCCTTCCCATCCTTAAGTGGTCATAACTAGCCCCAATGCCCTCAATCCCACCTCTCAAAGAGATACTGAACCAGTTCCTTTTTAAAGTTTATTGGTTGATCACTGAGCATCCCCAATTTTAATCGCTCCACCATTGGTGGCCGTGTCTTCAGTTGCCAAGGCCCTAAGCTCTGGAATTCCCTCCATAAACTTCTCCGTCTCTCTACCTCTCTTTTCTCCTTTAAGACGTTCCTTAAAACCTACCTCTTTGACCAAGCTTTTGGTCACCTGTCCTCATATCTCCTTATGTGGCTCTGTGTCAAATTTTGTTCTATAATGCTTCAGTGATGTGCCTTGGGACATTTTACTATGTCTTCCCTAATCTAGCTCCAGGTCTGTGAAATTTGTGCTTGTGTCATGCAGTCCTATGCTTCTTGTCTTATTTACTTTCATATTATCTATAACTTTAATTATTTTGAAGACCTGTATCATGTCTTCCCTTATATTACTTTACAGCAAAAATAAATTTAAATGCTTGAGCCCTTCTTTATAATTTAGTCCCCTTCAGCCTGGAACCATCTTGGTCACTCTTCTCTTCACCCTTTCTAAAGCTTTTTGAGGCAGGTTGACCAAAACTGCATGTCTTACTCAAGAGCTTTTTTTTTATTCGTTCACAGGATGTGGGCGTTGCTGGCAAGGTCAGCATTTATTGGCCACCCCCAGTTGCCCTTGAGAAGGTGGTGGTGAGCCGCCTTCTTGAACCGCTGCAGTCCCTGTGGTGAAGGTACTCCCACAGTGCTGTTAAGGAGAGAGTTCTAGGATTTTGACCCAGCGACGACGAAGGAATGGCGATATACTTCCAAGTCAGGATGGTGTGTAACTTGGAGGGGAACTTGCAGGTGATGGTGTTCCCATGTGCCTGCTGCCCTTGTCCTTCTAGGTGAAAGATGTCGTGGGTTTGGGAGGTGTTGCCGAAGAAGCCTTGGCAAGTTTGCTTTACCATTGAGCTATATGATGTCAGCACTTTGTTCTGGTTTATATTCCAATGCCCACCCAATTCCCCAAATTCCTGAATCCCACCGGCAATATCAGTTCCCCTGTTCAGAAACTTAGACCCAATATATCCGTGCAAATTTACAATGAAGGTGGGAGAGAAATTCATATTTTTAAAAGTATACAGTAAAAGTGGCAGATGTAATGCCATCATTTTAACAAAGGATCAAGAAACATATCAGGAAACTACAGAAAAGAGGAAACTTCAAAATGATCCAATAGAACTTTTCAAACTTATGAAGAGGGTGAATAAAGCTGATCCAGATAAATTGCCCTTAGTGACAAAGGTTTGAAAAAAAAACTTGGTGGCCGTAATTTAAAAAGTAGGAAATTACGAATAAAAAGAGAATTCAGGCAAAACCTTTTTACACAAAGGATATTTGGCAGCTGGAATAAGTTACATGGGGGGAAAAAAAGAACTTGCATTTCTATAGCACTTTTCATGACCTCAGGGCATCACAAAGCGTTTTACAGCCAATGAAGTACTTTTGAAGTGTAGACATTGTTGTAATGTAGGAAACGCAGCAGCCAATTTGCACACAGCAAGACCCCACAAACAGCACTGTAATAATGATCAGATCATCTGTTTGGTTGCGGAAAATAGTGGCCAGCACACCGGGGAGAACTTCCTTACTCTTCTTCAAAATAGTGCCGTGGGATCTTTTTCGTCCACCTGAGAGGGCAGCGGGGCCTGGATTTAACATCTCATCCGAAAGATGGCACCTCCCTCAGTACTGCACTGGAATGCCAACCTGGATTATGTGCTCAAGTCTGTGGAGTGGCACTTGACCCCACAAACTTCTGACTAAAGAGGCGAGAGTGCTATCTCTGAGCCACGGCTGACTAAGACCAATAGGCAAATAATGTAATTATGTAGAAGGTAGAAGTCAGGAAGGTGGGGTTGAAGTCGGCTAATGAGTATGTTGAATTATGAATTGGTCAGTAATGACATACATTTATCCTATTCTCCTTTATAATATAATTATATAATTATTAATCCTTTATAATTAAATGAACAGCAAGCCCTTTTAAGTTGACATCCATCTCAAGATTTTTCTCAGATTTTGTAAAGTTATTTTATCTACTTAAAAAAAAAATCCTGTTAAATTTTAGTTCAAATTTGAGCCACACCTTGGTCCTACACCTCCAGATACCATACACAATGCAGCCTTTTGTCCATGTACCTGAGGTGACTGCATGCTGTGCAGACTAATGGAATTTATCCAGTAAATCATGTTTGCTCCAGAATGCGTCATAACCGCAATTTTAAAAGTGCATTTATGTTAATTTCCTCAGCTTTGCGTACTTAAAATCCGCCGTTCCTTCAGAATATTTAACAAATGAGCCTGGGTAAATTCTTCAGTATTGGGTTGTACAAGTAACCTGCGACTTGAAGAGAAAGTGCTGGAAATAACACAGCAGGTCACCAGTATCTGTGGAGACAAAAGACAGGTCGATGCATCAGGCAGAGCCTTTCTACAGCACTGCACAAGCAGTTTTTTTTTTGCTTTTTAGCTGTGACTTTGGCTTGATGGAAGAAAACGAAAGCTGAAATTACAAACTCCACAAGTGACCTATAGAAGTAGCAGCGACCCTTCTATTTGCTGTACCACAATTTAAATCGCAAAGGTTTATTTTTCAAATCTGTTTTTTTTTGTTTCACCCATTTTTCATTTATATGTGGTCGAAAAATTGAAAGAAAAAAAGCACAGGCCTTTGAGAATTCTCCATATTCATTAGTATGAACTTGACTTATTACTTAACAAGAAAACTTATTTATAAAATATAATTAGGGTAGGAAGTATTTCAACCAAAGAGATCTAGAGGACATGAAACCTAGATATGAAACTAGTACTTTGTACTTTTTTTTAGAACAGAAGGGTATAAATTACTATTGGTGATGTTGTATGAACACACAATGCATGCATAGAAATGTCCTTTCTCTACTTTTTTAACTGCTTCGTTAACCCACTTATTTTGAGCAGGTTATACCTCAGTTAAAATATCAGAGAGAGGAATGTTCTAACAGCACCGTAACATCGCAAGCAGCAATTCCCATCCTATATTCTTACAACATATACCTGTTATTCAGGTAATGGCCAGGATCGCTGGAAGTTATGACTTCAATTTGTTGCAGAATTGCAAAGATTGCACTGTCCTGTGAAAATCACAGGGTGATTTTCAACTGCTGGCCACCCATTTCTCACCTGAAAAAGAGGCGGTTAGCAGTGGAAAATCAGGAGGCCACCTCGGCTGCCCCATTGATGCCCAAGGCCTGCTTGATGCAATTTTACATAGAAACATAGAAGATAGGAGCAGGAGTAGGCCATTCGGCCCCTCGAGCCTGCTCCGCCATTTAATGAGAGCATGGCTGATCATCCAAATTCAGTACCCTGTCCCTGCTTTCTCCCCATATCCCTTGATCCCTTTAGCCTCAAGAAATATATCCAACTCCTTCTTGAATATATTTAATGAATTGGCCTCAACACCCTTGTGTGGTAGAGAATTCCACAGGTTTATCACTCTCTGGGTGAAGATCGATCCTGTCACTGTTTCCCAAGTACTCTGCTATTACATCTTTTATAATGGACTCTAGCATTTTCCCCACTACCGATGTCAGGCTAACCGGTCTATAATTCCCCATTTTCTCTCTACCGCCCTTTTTAAATAGTGGGGTTACATTAGCTATCCTCCAATCCATGGGTACTGTTCCAGAGTCTATAGAATTTTGGAAGATAACCAGCAATGCATCTACTATTTCCAGGGCCACTTCCTTAAGTACTCTAGGATGTAGATTATCAGGCCCTGGGGATTTATCGGCCTTCAATCCCATCAATTTCCCTAACACCATTTCCCTACAAATACTGATTTCATTCATATCCTCCCTCTCATTAGACCCTATGTTCCCCAACATCTCTGGGAGTTTATTTGTGTCCTCCTGTGTGAAGACAGAACCAAAGTATGTATTTAGTTGGTCTGCCATTTCTTTGTTCCCCATTATAAATTCCCCTGATTCTGACTGCAAGGGACCTACGCTTGACTTCACCAATCTTTTTCTCTTCACATATCTATAGAAGCTTTTACAGCCAGTTTTTATGTTCCCTGCAAGCTTACTCTCATAATCTATTTTCCCCCTCTTAATTAATCCCTTTGTCCTCCTTTGCTGAATCCTAAACTGCTCCCAATCCTCAGGTTTGCTGCTTTTTCTGGCCAATTTATATGTCCTCTCCTTGGATCTTATGCTATCCTTAATTTCCCTTATAAGCCACGGTTGAATCACATTTTTTGTTTTATTTTTATGCCAAACAGGGATGAACAAATTCTGTCGTTCATCCATGCGATCTTTAAATGTTTGCCATTGCCTATCCACCATCAACCCTTTAAGTAACGTTCCCCAATCCATCCTAGCCAACTCGCGCCTCATACCATCGTAGTTTCCTTTATTTAAATTCAGTACTCAAGTCTCTGAATCAACTACTTCACTCTTCATCTTAATGAAGAATTCTATCATATTATGATCGCTCCTCCCCAAGAGGCCTCGCACAACAAGATTGCTAATTAATCCTTTCTCATTACATAATACCCAGTCTAAGATGGCCTGATCTCTAGTTGGTTCCTTGACATATTGGTCCAGGAAACCATCCCATATACACTCTAAGAATTCCTCTTCCACAGTATTGTTACTAATTTGGTTAGACCAATCAATGATAACTGCTGTGCCCTTATTGCACGCATCTCTAATTTCCCGTTTAATGCCATCCCCAAACTCAGCATTACTGTTTGGGGGTCTGTATACAACTCCCACTAATGTTTTCTGCCCCTTGGTATTTCTCAGCTCTGCCCACACAGATTCCACATCATCAGAGCTAATATCCTTCTTTGCATTGTGTTAATCTCCCCTTTAACCAGCAATGCTACCTCACCTCATTTTCCTACTTTCCTGTCCTTCCTGAATATTGAATACCTTTGGATGTTGAATTCCCACTCTTGGTCATCCTGGAGCCATGTCTGCATAGTCCCAATTATATCATAACCATTTACACCTACTTGCACAGCTAATTCTTCCACCTTATTATGAATGCTCCTTGCATTAAGACACAAAGCATTCAGGCTTGATTTTTTAACACTCTTAGTCCTTTTAGAATTATTATTTACTGTGGCCCTGTTTGATTTACACCCTTGATTTCTCTGCCTTCCACTTTTGTTTTTCTCCTTCCTGTCTTTTGCTTCTATCCTTGCTTCCCTTTCCTCTGTCTCCCTGCACAGTTTCCCAACCCCCTGCCATTTTAGTTTAAACCCTCCCCAACAGCACTAGCAAACACTTCCCCTAGGACATCAGCTCCGGTCCCGCCCAGGTGCAAACCATCCAGTTTGTACTGGTCCCACCTCCCCAGAACCGGTTCCAATGTCCCAGGAATTTGAATCCCTCCCCCTTGCACCATTCCTCTAGCCACGTATTCATCTGAAATATCCTTTTATTTCTACTCTGACTAGCACGTGGCACTGGTAGCAATCCTGAGATTACTACCTTTGAGGTTCTGTTTTTTAATTTACCTCCTAACTCCCTATATTCAGCTTTTAGGACCTCATCCCATTTTTTACCTATATCATTGGTACCTATATGCATCACGACAACTGGCTGTTCACCCTCCCCCTCCAGAATGCCCTGCAGCTGCTCCGAGACATCCTTGACCCTTGCACCAGGGAGGCAACATACCATCCTGGAGTCTCGTTTGCGGCCGCAGAAATGCCTATCTATTCCCCTTACAATAGAATCCCCTATCACTATAGCTCTCCCGATCTTTTTCCTCCCATCCTGTGCAGCAGGACCACCCATGGTGCCAGGAAGTTGGCTGCTGCTGCCTTCCCCGGATAAGCCATCTCCCTCAACAATATCCAAAGTGTTATATCTGTTTGAAAGAGGGGTGGCCACAGGGGACCCCTGCACTACCTGCCTGTGCCTACTACTCTGCCTGGTGGTCACCCATTCCCTTCCTGCCTGTGCAGCCTTTACCTGCGGTGTGACCAACTCCCTAATCATGCTATCCACGATCACAGAATCACAGAAACCCCACAGTGCAGATAGAGGCCATTTCGGCCCATCGAGCCTGCACCGACACATATCCCACCTGATCCCCGTAACCCCTACACCAACACATATCCCACCCTATCCCCGTAACATCACGTATTTAATCCCCCTAACACTAAGGGTCAATTTATCATAGCCAATCAACCTAACTCGCACATCTTTGGACAGTGGGAGGAAACCGGAGCACCCGGAGGAAACCCACGCAAACACGGGGAGAATGTGCAAACTCCACACAGACAGTCACCCGAGGCCAGATTCGAACCCGGGTCCCTGGCGCTGTGAGGCAACAGTGCTAACCACTATGTCACCGTGCTGCCCTCAGCATCGCGAATGCTCCAGTATGTATCCATTCGCAGCTCCAGCGCTGTAATGCGGTCTGTCAGTAGCTGCAGCTGGATACACTTCCTGCACACATGGTCATCAGGGACACAAGAAGTGTCCCTGATTTCCCACATAGTGCAGGAGGAGCATGCCACAGGACCGATCTGTGCTGCCATGACTTACCCTTTAATTAATTCAAATTAAATTAAATCAAATCAATACCACTAATCACAGTACAATTAAATGATATACTCAAGGGCCCTTGTTTACTGCCACTCCCCGCTACACAACAGAGACCCTAGAAACTGTAAACCACAAAAATTAAGTTTGGAAAAAAGCGAGAAAGAGAGAAAAGAGAGAACTACTCACCAACCTGCTTTCTGGTGACGTCACACTTCAATTACTTTTTATTTCTCGCTGCTGCCACCGGTGAGCCTGGGCCGTTTTCGCTCCTCGCTCTTTAACTCCTCGGTCTCCGTGCTCAGAGTCCACCCAGGGCCGCTCTCGCTGCTGCCGCCGGTGAGTCTGGGACGCTCTCACTCCCTGTTCTTTAACTCATCGGTCTCCGCACTCAGAGTCCACCCAGGGCCGCTCTCGCTTCTGCCGCCGGTGAGTCTGGGCCGCTCTCGCTCCCCGCTCTTTAACTCCTCAGTCTCCACACTCAGTCTCCACCCAGGGCCGCTCTCGCTGCTGCCGCCGGTGTGTCTGGGCCACTCTCGCTCCCTGCTCTTTAACTCCTCGGTCTCCGTGCTCAGTCTCCACCCAGGGCTGCTCTCGCTGCTGCCGCCGGTGTATCTGGGCCGCTCTCGCTCCCCGCTCTTTAACTCCTCAGTCTCCGCGCTCAGTCTCCACCCAGAGCCACTCTCGCTGCTGCTGTCAGTGACTTTAAAGCAGGCCTGTAATTAAGCAAGCAGCCGCCTGCCTGAAACAAGCGAGAGTCTGCTTCAATATGCAATTTGAGGCCATTTGCTGGTTGTAGAACCCTGCTTTCAATTTTCAGGTACAAATGGGCAGAGCATGCGCTGCGCACACTACGCCCATTTATACCATGCGTTGAACGGTCTAACCAGTGGTCCTTAAAGGGACCGTTAGAGGCCTCTCAAAAAAGTCCAGGAAGCTGTTCATTTTTTTGAGTGCAACTCCAGGCTCCCAAAAGAACCCTGTTCACTGCCGGCCCATTCAAGGTCTCCTTGGATTGTCTCTCCCTGCTCCCAGGCCTAACCAACCAACTGGATTAGCGAGGGTGCTGCCCGAATGTCTGCCCTCCCAGAAGCAGAGCTACAGCAGTGTGCCACCTGCAGCTTGTTGGGAGCATATCAATGAGGCTTGGGCCTCACAGCAGCACGAATGGGTGGACGGAGCGCTGTTCTGCCAACTGTGTGCCCATTTTGAGAGCTACTTGAAAATCTCTCCCCCTCCCCCCCCTCACAACTGCTCCTTCTTCCTCCTCCATTCTCTGATTCCCCCCTCACCGCCACTGCAGCCTCTTGTTTGATGCAGGAATTAAACTCTGCTGCTCACTGTGGGTGAAGCAGCAGCAACAAGTACAAGCCAGGAGTAGTGGTGAGGAGAAAATTGGAGAAGTGTGGCTGGGTGAACTGGATGGGGAGGGAGAAGAATGCTAACATATGTTTTATAAATATATTAAGAGTAAGAGGATAACTAAAGAAAGAATAGGGCCTATTAGAGATCATGAGGGTAATCTGTGTGTGGAGGCGGGAGACGTTGGTAGGGTTCTTAATGAATATTTTGTGTCTGTTTTCACAAAGCAGAGGGGTGAAGCAGACATTGCTATCGGGGGGAGGAGTGTGAAATATTAGATGAAATAAACATTATGACAGAGGAAGTATTAAGGGGTTTAGCAGCTTTAAAAGTGGATGAATCCCCAGGCCCAGATGAAATGTATCCCAGGCTGTTAAGCAAAGCAAAAGAGGAACTAGCAGAGGCCCTGACCATCATTTTCCAATCCCCTCTGGATTCAGGTGTGGTGCCGGAGGACTGGACGACCGCTAATGTGGTGCCCTTGTTTAAAAAGGGAGAAAAGGATAGACCGAGTAATTACAGGCCAGTCAGCCTAACCTCGGTGGTAGGAAAATTATTGGAAAGAATTCTGAAGGACAGGATAAATCTTCATTTAGAAAGACACGGATTAATCAAGGATAGTCAGCACGGATTTGTTAAGGGAAGGTCGTGTCTGATGATGTGCCTCAATAATTCCGAGACTCGATGTTAGCGAAACAAAACAAGGCTTTTATTAACTTAGAAAGTAACACGTAAGAGAGAGAGGTATCTTCCTTCTGGAGACTGAGGCCAGACTGAGCTAGCTTACAAAAGGGGCCAGGTATGGGCGGAGCCCTACACACAGCACATTCCAGCACATTCCAATAAACAATACAATGAGGACTGGGAGAAGGGAAATGACACTGAAACCGACCACAGTCACAGGCAGTGATGAATGGAATATTTCATCACATTCACCCCTTCTATAGATTTAGTCTGTTCAGGGGTTTGATAGTCCTCTGCGACCGACGTGGCTGTTGTGGTGCCGCGGGTGTCGGCTGGGTGTCCCCGGTAGCCTCCTGGGTCTCTGCCGGGGGTGCCGCCAGGGTTGTTGAAGGGGTAGTTGGTGGGGGTGCCGTTGGTCGATGTTCTTCCGGGGGTGATGAAAGAGTAGCGGGTGGGTAAGAGTTGCTGTGATCGTTGTTGCTGCTATTGCCGTGGTTGTTGTCGATGCCGGCTGGGGCGACGTCTTTTATGGACACGGTGTCCTCCCTTCCGTCGGCGTGCCGGACATATGCGTATTGGGGGTTGGCGTGGAGTAGGTGTACTGGCTCCACGAGAGGGTCCGTCTTGTGGCCCCTCACATGCCTTCGCACGAGTACCGGACCTGGGGTGGAGAGCCATGATGGCATGGATACGCCTGAGGTGGATTTCCGGGGAAAGACAAACATTCGTTCATGAGGCGTGGCATTAGTGGCCGTACACAATAGCGACCGTATCGAATGGAGCACATCCGAGAGGACTTCCTGCCAGCGGGAGATAGGGAGGCCCTTGGTCCTTAGAGCTAGAGTGACTGCTTTCCATACTGTCCCGTTCTCTCGCTCCACTTGGCCGTTACCCCGGGGGTTGTAGCTGGTGGTACGGCTCGTGGCGATCCCCTTGGACAGCATGTACTGGCATAGCTCTTCACTCATGAAGGACGCCCCCCTATCCGTATGGATGTAGCTCAGCATACTGAACAGGCAGAACAGGCTGTTGAGGCATTTAATGACCGTGGCGCTGGTCATGTCCGGGCAGGGGAAGGCAAATGGGAACCGGGAGTATTCGTCCACAATGTTCAGGAAGTAAACATTGCGGTCGACGGACGGGAGGGGGCCCTTGAAATCTAAGCTGAGCTGCTCAAAGGGCCGTGTAGCTTTGATTAAGTGGGCTCTATCTGGGCGGTAGAACCAAGGCTTGCACTCAGCGCAAGTGCGGCAGTTCCTGGTCAGAGACCGAACTTCCTCAATCGAGTAGGGTAAGTTACGGGACTTTATGAAGTGGAACAGCCGCATGACCCCTGGGTGGCAGAGGTCGTTGTGGAGGGTCTGTAGCCGATCCCCGGTGGCGCTGGCACACATCCCTCGTGAGAGGGCGTCAGGGGATTCGTTAAGGGCCCCTGGCCGGTAAATGATGTCGTACTCGAAGGTGGAGAGCTCGATCCGCCACCTAAGAATCTTATCATTTTTAATCTTCCCCCTCTGTTTATTATTGAACATAAACGCTACCGACCGCTGGTCGGTAAGTAGGGTGAAGCGTTTGCCGGCTAGGTAGTGGCGCCAGTGGCGCACTGCCTCCACGATGGCTTGGGCCTCCTTTTCCACGGAGGAGTGTCTGATCTCAGGCCCTTGGAGGGTCCTCGAGAAGAAAGCTACGGGCCGCCCCGCCTGGTTGAGGGTGGCCGCCAAGGCGAAGTCAGACGCATCACTTTCCACTTGAAATGGAGTGTTCTCGTCCACTGCCTGTAGCGTGGCCCGCTCAATATCCTGCTTAATGCTTTTGAAGGCGGCGTGGGCCTCAGCAGAGAGCGGAAAAGAGGATGCTTTCAAGAGGGGGTGGGCTTTGTCGGAGTAGTTGGGGACCCATTGGGAATAATAAGAAAATAACCCCAGGCACCTTTTCAGGGCTTTGGGAGTGTTGGGCAGGGGCAGCTCCCGTAGGGGGCGCAATCGGTCGGGGTCTGGTCCGATTTCCCCATTCTCCACCACGCTGCCTAGTATGCAGAGGCGCATGGTGTTGAAAACGCACTTGTCCTCATTGTAGGTGAGGTTGAGTTTTTGTGTGGTTTCCAGGAACCTCTCGAGGTTCGAGTCGTGATCCTGCTGATTGTGGCCGCAGATGGTGACGTTGTCGAGGTAGGGGAAGGTTGCCTGCAAGTGGTGGTCATCGACCATGCGGTCCATCTCCCTCTGAAAGACCGAGACCCCATTCGTCACCCCAAAGGGGACTCTGAGGAATTGGTAGAGGCGTCCGTTTGCCTCGAAGGCGGTGTACAGGCGGCCCTCTGGTCTGATAGGGAGCTGGTGGTACGCTGACTTGAGGTCGATGGTGGAGAACACCCGGTATTGGGCGATTTGGTTCACCATTTCTGATATGCGGGGTAGCGGGTAGGCGTCTAATTGGGTGTACCTGTTGATCGTTTGACTATAGTCGATCACCATCTGTTTCTTCTCACTACCCCTTACCACTACCACTTGGGCGCGCCACGGGCTGTTGCTGCGTTCAATAATGCGCTCTTTCAGGAGCCTGTCTACCTCGGTCGCGATAAACCGCCTGTCCTCCCAGCTGTACCTCCTGCTTTTGGTCGCTATTGGCCGGCAGTTAGGGGTAAGGTTCGTGAATAGCGAAGGCGGCTTTACCTTCAGGGTAGCCAGACCGCACACTGTGAGGGGCGGCTGGGACCCACCGTACTTGAGCGTGATGCTTTGGTGGTTGCACTGGAAATCCAGGACCAAGATCACGCTCGCACATAGGTTCTTCATGATTAGTACTTTAAAATTATCGTATACAGTCCCGTTAACGCCCAATTGTACCGTGCAGTAACCCAGAATGGTCGATGTCTGGGTTTTATCAGCCATAGAGATGGTACCCTGAGCAGGGACCACCTTTAGGGAGAGTTGTTGTGCCAGTTCAGAGTGGATAAAACTCTCCGTGCTTCCACTGTCAATTAAACATTTAGCCCGGCACCCGTTTACCTCGATGTCCACCATTGATTTGGATAGCGGGTGTGGCCTGGTCTGGTCCACTGTGACCGATGCCACTGTAGGGCCCTGATCGATACAAGATGGCGTCCACGCTGTCTGCTCATAAGATGGCGGACCCCACGTAGGTGAGCCAAAATACAATTGAATCGTTTAAGAAAAAGCTGGGTGCTGTCACTGTGATGGGGAGACTAGTTTCTTTTTTTTTCAGAGTGAGCATATCTATCATGTGAACTTGTGAAGGAGGAAAGGAGAGTTAAAAAAGAAAAGGAGATGTGGAGAAAAGAGAATAATTAACAAAGAAAAGGAGAGAACAGAGAAGGAAGGAGGAAAAATAATGGAAGAAGCTAACGAGAGAAGGAATTGAGAAGAAAAAGGGAATGAAGGGAGAAAAAGAGTGGTAACAGATGCAGAATGAAATTAAAGGAAAGCTCTAGAAGTAGAGTCACATGGTGTATTGGTGATAAATGGCTTTCAATCGGTGAACACACACCTCAAAAATATATATCTGGAGAGACTGGTATTTAATAAGGTGAGGAAGGCAAGAGTATATCCTCAAATTTGGGAAGCCATTAAGAGGGTCCTTGAAGCACGGACTGAGAACTAGAGATCCTCCACTGAGGGGAGAAGCCTTCCGCCTGTGTATTTTCTGAGGACCCATCCACTGAAGTCACTTGACATCTTTCGGCTTTTTTATTCCTGTTTACTGGCTTATTTGGAAGGGAGGATACAATGGTACATTTGGAATGTTATTGGAATATTTGTGCCATGCTTTGTAAAACAATGGGAGCACTGCTGGAAGAGAATACACTTAGAGGGCATGGCCTGTGGTGTTGCATTAAGTCTAATCAAAGACCAAATCTATACCAAGTGCATTAGACCTCAGTAAGTCTAAGTTTTAGCTCATGCAGCTAACAACGACAGCATGCTCATAATAAACTTCTTCAATCTCCTCTGTCCGAGAACATTTCATTTGGCTAAAAAGAGAAAAAGAAAGACTTGCATTTATATAGCGCCTTTCACAACCACCGGACATCTCAAAGCGCTTTACAGCCAATGAAGTACTTTTGAAGTGGAGTCACTGTTGTAATGTATCTAGAGAGCCTCTTTGCAATATCTCTATTCATATTTTAATTGGTCCCTTTAGATATGTTTTTTATTGTCTCTCTCAAAACTTTTCATTTGATTGTCCTTTGTTCCAAATACAGAAATAAAATCTTGATAATGGTTTTATTTAATCCAACTCCCTTCCTTTTACTGGCCCAGCCCAATGTTTCATTGATTGGATGAAGGTCAGCATTTGTTTTTGATCACTGTAAATAACTCTTATTTTAAGCTCCGGGGTTGGAGTAAAGGATTTCCTCAGTTGTTGGGATGTTAATTTTATTTTCCCGTCATCAGTCTTTCTAAAGAAGCTACCTTTTGCACTATCCCAGTAACATTGGCTCATCTCTTCCTACAAGCATCTCTGGATGATTGGATTATTTTGCTATTGGACCCAGTTGTGTATAAACGTTGTGCTGCTACTGTAATCTTAGCTAGGCTTTTGATTGCTCCCACAAATACTACAGACAAAGCTTCACAGCTGCCTAACCCAATCCAGCCAACATCTGGCATGGTTACAGGCAATTACATGAATGATGTGTGTCCTGCTATATCTAGAACATTAAAGTACAAACATATTGATGTCATGGCATATCCCAATACTTCCTGAGGACACATGATCTGATCTTGCAAGTAAACCTATTACTGTGATAATGAACTATAATTATACTTATTTTGTTATCACATCCTTTCGGAGCTGTGTCAATATGAGTGCCTCTGAATTGTTACAAAAACTTTGATCCTCTCAGGCTGTGGTAAAACAACAAATCAGAGCTGACAACCAAAAACCAGGCATGTTCACTAACTAAACTCTCTGGGCACAAAATTCGGATCCGTAGCGCCAATTTTTTGGGCGCTATGAGTGCCCCTAGAACTCCAAAATGACGTCCACTGCGCGCGTGCACATTTGTGGGGCAAATTGCACCAGACGCCATATTGGTGAGGGCATTAGCGCATGCGCAGTGAACGTCTGCTGGAAGTATGCAGAGCAGGCAGATCATGACGTGAATCAGCATGCAATGCTGATTTGGCACCAGCAGTGCCATTTTGGAGCTCAATGCTCCAGCTAATGCCCTCTCTTAAGCTCACACAGCTGAATGCGTTCAGCAGAAGAAAGGACCCTATTTAAAGATATCATCAACTACTTACAGGTTAATTGCTGGTTGATTTCTTCTAGCTGTTGTTACGCTTCTACAAGTGTTTGGTGCTTTCTATAGTTGTTTAAAGTTGCCAAAGTCTACAGGGAGTGGTGTGGCAGGTGCTGAAGTACTTTTTCCTGGTTTCATGGCTTCTGCACAAACCACTTGACAGACATGGGTCCACTGGTAGGAATTTCCCTTGGAATACAGTATGACTTGGAGACTGAACAGAGGGCAGGCAGAGCAGGACAAGCTGTTGGAAGAGGGAAGAGGGAGGAGCAGGAGGGGGAGAAGGGCTGTCGTCAGGAGGCTATATCCACCCAGGGTGCTTAGGGAGCAATTCTCCTACCTGAACCTTGGCGAGGAACAGTGTGTCAGACGTCTGTGCTTCACCAAGGACGTCCTCACTGAAATCTGTCACCTGCTGCAGCCACAACTGTAACCTCAGAGCAGGGCAATGACCGTATTGCCAGTGGCTGTGAAGGTAACCATGGCGATAAACATTTATGTGTCGGGCTCCTTCCAGGCTGAAGCTGGAGATATTCATAACATCTCGCAGTTTGACATCCACTGTTGCATATAGGAGGTCACTGAGGCTCTCTATTCAAAGAGAGCTGACTACATTTCATTCTCTCTTGCCAACGATAAGCAGATGGAGTGAGCATGAAGCTTCGCTACGATTGCAGGCTTCCCCATAAGAACATAAGAAATAGGAGCAGGAGTAGGCCATTCGGCCCTTCGAGCCTGCTCCGCCATTCAATGAGATCATAGCTGATCTTCTGCTTCAATTCCATTCACCGCCCCTATCGCCATATCCCTTCATGCCTTTACCAGTCAGAAATCTATCAACTTCTGTTTTGAATATACCCAATGACTGAGCCTCCACAGCCCTCTGGGGTAGAGAATTCCAAAGATTCACCACCCTCTGTTCACACCTCAGTCCTGAATGGCCTATCCCTTTATCCTGGTACTAGACTCCCCAGCCAAGGGAAACATTCTCCCAGCATCCACCCTATCAAGCCCTGTAATAATTTTGTATGCTTCAATGAGATCCCCTCTCATTCTTCTGAATTCAAGAGAATACAGGCCTAGTTTACTCAATCTCTTTTCATACGACAGTCCTGCCATCCCAGGAATCAATCTCGTGAACCTTTGTTGCACTCCCTCTATGGCAAGTATATCCTTCCTTAGGTAAGGAGACCAAAATTGTACACAGTACTCCAGGTGTGGTCTCACCAAGACCCTATATAAATGGAGTAAGACTTCTTTACTCCTGTACTCAAATCCTCTTGTAATGAAGGCCAGCATACCATTTGCCTTCCTAATAGCTCGCTGCACTAGCACATTCACTTTCAGTGACTCATGTACAAGGACACCCAGGTCCCTTTGAGCATCTGCATTCCCCAATCTTTCACCATTTAGGAAATACTCTGCCTTTCTGTTTTTTCTACCAAAGTGGATAACTTCATATTTATCCACGTTATATTCCATCTGCCATGTTCTCACCCACCTCACTGAGCCTGTCACGATCCCTTGAAGCCTCTTCACGTCCTCTTCACAACTGACACTGCCACCTAGCTTTGTATCATCAGCAAATTTGGAAATGTTAAATTTAGTCCCCTCACACAAATCATTGATATAGATTGTGAATAGCTGGGGCCCAACACCGATCCTTGCAATACCCCACCAGTCACAGCCTGCCATCCTGAAAAAGACCCGTTTATCCCTACTCTTTGTTTTCTGTCTGTTAACCAATTCTCAACACATGCTAGTATATTACCCCCAATTCCATGTGCCCTAATTTTGTTCACCAACCTCTTGTGTGGGACCTTATCGAAGGCCTTCTGAAAATCCAGATACACCACATCTACCAGTTCCGCTTTGCCTACTCCACTAGTTACATCCTCAAAGAACTCCAATAGGTTTGTCAAGCAGGATTTCCCTTTCATAAATCCATGTTGACTCTGCCCAATCTTACTATTAGTTTCTAAGGGCCAGAAATTCAGTGGGCTTTGCGCCCAGTTACCGCCCAAAGAGGGCTTCTGCGCCAGTAGAGGAGTTTGCGCTGATATTCAGCGCTGCGGTAATGGCGGCAGTAGCCGGTAGCACTGCACCGGCACCGATGACGTCATCGGTGTGCGCAGTGCCCCGGTTCCGCCCCGCTACCGGCCCGACCCCCATATTTAGTTGCGGCCGCCTCTTCCGCAGCGGCCGCAAACAACGATGTGAAGACCGGGCCGTGCTGCAGCCTTAGTGGCGCTAGTTAAGGCGGAGGTGCGACCGGCCGCTTTTTTGGCGGCCGCCTGCCCGCACCTCCTTCCCCGGCCTCCTCCACCCCCCCCCCCGCGGCATTGCCGGCTGCTTTCCGGGAGCCCGGCACTTCTCCGTGGTGCCGGGCTCATTTGCTGGCACTAGCAAGCGGCGATCTCCAAGTTGCAGGCACCTCCCCCTTAAGAGAAGGAGGAGGCCTGCAGTACCGCAGCCTGCCGCTCCGCAGCGGGTGGCGCTGCGGCACCTACAGCGCTGAAATTCAGTTTCAGCGCCCCAAGCGGGGGCGGGCACACCCTGGAATAGCGCCCGGTTCTGACTTGGGGGCGCAAAAACTGAATTTCTGACGGGCGCAACTGGCTCCGCGTGCAGCGCTAACTTTTGGGCGCTAGCCAGCTGGCGGGGCCAAAGTGAATTTCTAGCCCTAAGTGCCCAGTTATTGCATCCTTTATAATAGATTCCAGCATTTTCCCAACTACTGATGTGAGGCTAACAGGTCTGTAGTTCCCCGTTTTCTCTCTCCCTCCTTTCTTAAATAGCGGGGTTACATTTGCTATCCTCCGATCTGCAGGAACTGTTCCAGAATCTATACAATTTTGGAAGATGACAACCAATGCGTCCACTATTCTAATGGCCACCTCTTTCAAAACCCTAGGATGTAGGTCATCCGGTCCTTGGGATTTATCCACTTTTAGTCCCATTAATTTTGCTAGCACTGTTTTTTTACTAATAATAATTTCTTTAAGTTCCTCATTCTCGCCACACCCTTGGTTTTCTCGTATTTCTGGGAGGTTTTTTGTGTCTTCCTCCGTGAAGACAGAAACAAAGTATTTATTTAATTTCTCTGCCATTTTCTCATTCCCATGGTGCGGGTTAGGCATTGACTGCACACACATTGCTTTGCAGGCACCGCAAGTTATCTTAGCCCTATACCAGAACCAAAAGGGATTCCACTCCCTCAAAGTCCAGTTAGTGTGTGACCATAGGCAGCGCATCATGCAGGTCAATTCCTGGTATCCTGGCAACAGTCATGATGCCTTCATTCTGTGGCGGTCCGCTGTGTCAGATGCACTTCAGCCACCACGACAAACCAGAGGGTGGCTACTGGATGACAAGGGCTATCCGCTAGCGACATGGCTGATGACTCCGGTGCGCAACCCACACACACGTGCGCAGCATGCATACAATGGATGCCATGCCACATGAAATGTGATTGTGCAGACCATTGGCACGCTGAAACAATGCTTCCACTGCCTAGACCGCTCTGGAGGAACCCTGCAGTACTTAGCAGGGCGGGTGTCAAGATTTGTGGTGGTCTGCTGCATGCTACACAGCCCTTGCCAGCAGCTATATGGCGAGCAGCTGAGAAGGAGAAGGCAACCTAGACAACCACTTGTCGGGTTGTCCATGAAGACTTCATCCGAATGCGATACCAGTAAACGCAACCCCAATTCCCCATTCACCAACAGTCCCACACCTTACCTTCCCTCTGCCACTGACCATCAAAGCGTCCATTTAGCCACAATGCAAAAATAAAAGCCTCCACAAAATAAACATTCCAAACCAAATTTATAAATGAAATCATGCCAAATTGCATACAACCGTAGACAAATCACCCTTGTACATACCATTAGTGCTGGTCTTCCATGTGCCTTAGCCTGTCCTATTGCTCCTATGAAGTGCTACCCCAGTGGCTACAGCATGGCTGGTGGAAAGCTGCTGATTTTCAGTGGGGGAGACTATAGATGGTCTTGGAGGATGACCTCGAGCAGCTCTGGGCCTAGAAGGCCTAGCTGCAGACAGCACCATCTCGACCTGGGTGGCACCAGTCTGAGCTGGCTGGCTGTCAGGCAACAGCAAGGGCACTGGTGGAGTGGCAGGGGTGGGAAGACGAATGCTGTCACCCTGAGTGAGGACAGCAGGTTTAAACTCCATGGAGCCACTGCCACTCTCCCGGGGTGGCGCCTCAGCAATCCTAGTAATCTGTTGGAGGACAGATTGCTGGACTGCTGTGACACTCTGCAAGCCCCTTTGAATCAATAGATTTTTGAATATTAAGGGAATCAAGGGATATGGGGATAGTGCAGGAAAGTGGAGATGAAGTAGAAGATCAGCCATGATCTTATTGAATGGCAGAGCAGGCTCAAAGTGCCAAATGGCCTACTCCTGCTCCTGTTTCTTATGTTCTTATGAATACTGTAATCCAGAGCCATGATGACAGCAGTCTGAACTTCCACCGCAGCACTCAGACGTCGGGTGGCTCCTGCTTGTGCTGCAATGGAAGCTGAGACATCAACATGGGGTCCACAAGTGTGCCAATGGAGTTGGCCACCCCTTCCATGCTGGAAAGAATGGGCTCCAAGCTCTGTGCAAAGCACTGTGACAAGCTGGTGCTGGACTCCTCCAAGCTCCTTGACATTGCACGCAGGCTTCCCAATGCAGCAAGCATTTCACTGTGCATATCCATCAGCCTTCTTCTATAGCCTGCCTCATTGAAGTCCTCATCTGAGTCCTCTGCAGCAGAACATGAGTGCGACCTTGCCCTTTGGTGAGCTGGCACCTGTGCTATTCTTGCCCCTTGCCCTGGCTGCAGGCCACTCGTGCCTGGTGTCTCACCGTGTGCAGATCCTGCCTTCATGCTATCCTCTAAATTATGTGCAGTGTCAGTATCTGAACTGGTGGCTGCGACTGTGCAATCAAGTGATGGTGTGTCTTCATCATCACTGTCTTGTTGCTTTTCCACCACTGCCTGGTTCAGTTTGTGGGTATCTGAAAGGAGAAAGGCAGAAGGGTAAGGTTGTGGTGAGGGGGTGGGGGAAAGTAAAAGGTGCATGCTTATACCACCTGCAGCTTGTAAATCAGAAGAGATTGTGGGATTAGGGGGAAGTGAGAAGTGGGATGTGAGAAGGAGGATTAGTTTTAAGGATACCATCATCCTCGATGGTTTCAGCCACGGCCTCAGCAATGGCCTTTCCAATAATGGCCACACCATCACCAGGCATGCCTCTCCCCCTCCGGTTAGCTCCTGCTGCCTCCTGCGCCACCTTATCCTGCAAGTTAGAGGGAAGTGTGTCAGTCAGTGTGGTGCAATCTGTCTGAGTAATGTGGCTGTCATGTTTGAATAGCTGGCAGTGTGTGCAAGCTGTGAGATGTGGGTGTGAGACTTGCAGCAGTGTGTAAGAGTGTAAGAGTGAGGTGAAGTTATGAATGTTAGGTATTAGTCCTGATTGATAGAGATTGTTGGTAGGTGAGTGATGGTGGCGTGGGGCATTGAGCAGTGGCTGAGGCTAGTGATGCATTTGGTGAGATATGGCATTTGAAAATGCATTCACTGACCTTGACCACTCGCGTGAGGTCATTGAACATTCTTGCGGCACTGCATCCAGGTCCTCATGGCTCGACTCCTGGCATTGACCGCCACAGCCATCTGCTTCCACTGCCTTCTGAGCGTATGTCTGGAAGGCCTCCTGGCCCCCTGCGAATATAGCACATCTCTCCTCCTTTCCACCTCCTCCAACAGGGGCTCCAGTGTCGGGTTGGAAAACCTTGGAGTCTGCGCTCTCCCATGTTGTGCCATTATTGAGGGTTTCCCAGGTCAGAATCAGTTGTAGAATGACTTCCAGCACTTGCTCCAGCCGCATTGCACGTCCCCATTAAGAGGTGCAGGCTAGCTTTAAGAAGTGCAGGCTAGTTTTAACTGGTGCTTGCCTCTCACAATTTTGGGCCCCCTGCTGATGCATGCAGCCAATCAACACCACGGTTAGCACTTGCTGCATGCTGAAATCATTATAACGAGCAAGCAGCACAAAGTTGGCGTGCTGCCTGCATTACATTGAACTGGCGCAGGTTAATCGTGATCCCCATATTCGGGGGTTATCGAATTTAGTCCCCTCTAACTGCAGAGTTCTTGAAATAATTGATCACCTGGGTTTTAATATAGTAATATTGCCACCCTGTTATGGCCACTTACTGCAAACCCATGAGCCCAACTCTAATTAAAAATTAGCAAAATATATGATCCACCAACTCAGCTGTTGCTGCCTTATATGAAAAGCTGGGGGACCCTGATTTACATGGTCAATCATCACATTGTGCCATTGTGAAAATTTTGATGGAAGAAATTAGGATCTGACTGCCTGATAAGCCATTGTACTAAGAATAAAATTAGCAGGAGTCACATAGAGGTAGGTCAAAATGTCACAGGAGCTCCTGCCAGAATGTTTGTAAAGCACACTCTGTATAGTCAGCAATGTGGGAAATCCCACGTAACTGCTGATTGTACTTGTAGCTGTATTTTTATTCTAACATATAATCTTATCTTACTATTTTGGTATCTTTCTGCCACTAACTTCCAACAAACACAAAAATAGCAGTAGGGTAGAAATAGTCTGTCAATCTATTATGGCAGAGAAATTCTAGGATAAAAATGATCAAGTTTCACCAGAGAGTTTGATAAGGAAATTCAAAACGACATAGGAATTAAGAGGTTATTGTGGATTGCAACAATACAGTGAAACCTGGACGAAGTAGCATTCCTGTATAGTGACTTCCTGTCAGAAAATTTTAATATTTAATAAGCATTCAATTATTTTTGGCTGAATTAACTGATAACATTTTTTAAAACAGTTTGCAGAAACAGCTAAGTAGCACTCCTCAAATGGTCACTTTCATATCTCTGGATTCCACCTTTCTCTCACAAAAAGTACTAGGTGAATAAAGCTGAAATGTGATTATATCATTGTACATAGACACGGTAACTTTAATTTCTAAAGCATTTCAAGGAACAAAGAAATGAAGAACTGGAAAATACTTTCAATAAGCATAACTCTCCAAACAATGCACAAACAAAAATCTACATTTAAAGTCTGTTTTAAATCATTTTTAATTATGTTGTATTACAAGGTAATGCTTAGGAGCTCAAATGCATTATGCCATAAAGTGCCTTCAGTTCCTCATGATATTTGTTTCCAAGCATCTTGAGGCGGCAAGCAATGGCCAGCTCCTTCTCCATATACATATATAGAAGTTTTGAGTCCATCACATGTCAAACGACACATTTCAAAGGGCCATACATTGTTAAAGGAGAGGAGAAATGCCAGTAATTTCATGCTGCTATTTCTGGCCTCAGGAGGAGAGAGGGTTTTTCTAGAGAAACAATTATCTTCTAATAGATCATAGGATGTCCCTAAAGGAAATTACTCTCTAATTGAGCTCAGAATATGCATCTTTACAGCAATTCAACATTGTGGTTGCAAAGGTATGTAATTATCCGTTAGCAGCAGAATAATACGTTGTGTATGACAGGATTGTGTATCCTCTTGTTTATTGCAAGCAGTACCAAGGAAGATCTTATTTCAGGAAGTTCTCCAAAAGGGGAAAGGCAAGAAGATACAGTTTAAAGGCTTGTTATAATAAAGAGCAACATTACATGGGCTTCATAGCTATAACTATTCAGACTCCACAGAGGGTAAACAAATAAAGAATTCACCTGCTAGAATGTTTTTGGACCATAATATGAATGACATTGCACTGAAGTGGTGAAAGTTCTCCCGTAACACTAAGATCTCTAATGTGTTTCTTTCTCTTATGCAAAGTGACTGTTCAAAAAATGAAAAAAAAACTTGAATTTACAGGAAACTTTGTGCTATCCGGAGGTGAGCTATCTGGCAATCTGGAGCCACCGGCAAAAATCAGCAGCCGTTTTTTATTCTTTTTGTTTGTTTTTTTTGCTTTGTTTGAACAGTCAAGCTGTGCAAGGTCTGTAGCTATAGCAACAGCTTCAGCTACAGAGCTCTAGGGCCACATCCGAGTGTTTAGAAGCTGTTGCTAAGCAACAGTGTTTGTTGTCAAATACAGAGATAAGAATCTCTGTATCTCTCAACATTAACTCTGGAGAGTACGGCAATTTTTAGGCAACGGCAGCAGCTCGGTCCCGTGGGTGCCGGATAGCACAAAGTTTCCTGTATATAGGTACTTTCACAGGCAATTAATTACTTTTGAAGTATAGTTACTATTGTAACGTGGCCAAACACAGCAGTCAATTTTGCACACAGCAAGATTCCACAAACAGTAATCAGATTAACGACCAAATCATCTGTTTTTTTCATTGATGTTGGTTGAGGGATAGATGTTGGCCATGACACTAGGAGAGCTTCCTTGCTCTTCTTTGAACAATGCCATGGAATCTTTAACGTCCACTGTAGTTTCCGTGTGTTGATAAAGACACTGAAGACAGGAGTTGGTTCATAGGTGTTTACTAAGCAAAGTCTGGGGGGGGGTTCTAACGGATATACACAATATACAGGCTTATATAGCCCGAGTGGCCATTACCAGCATTACAGCACACCTGGGGCTCTTAAAGGCACATACACTACAATTCCTCCCCTTTTAGCTAACCAGTACATCATATTTTAAGTAATTATTAATTACATGTTATAAGAAAAATAATATACACATTGCTGTAGTTAATTAATTATAAGTCAGTCTCTCAGGAGGCTTCCTGACTCGGTCCGGATAACGCCTCAGGGGTGTAGTAGTTTCTGGTGGTGTAGTAGGTTCTTTTGGCAAGGCTGATTCGGCTTGAATGCCAGTGTCGGGTTCATCGGGTTCCAGTATCACCGGATCGGAGGTAGATATGGGTATCTCTACTTCATCGTTAGACGTATAGAGTTGTGGTGTAGGTTGTCCCTTTTTGGATGACTTTATGATTTGGTCAGCATGGCACCTTATTATGCTTTCTCCGATGTCCACGGTATACATCAGTGGTCCTAGTCGTGTGCAGATAGTTCCAGGCTGCCATTTCTCGGTACGGTAGTCCCGGGCTAAAACTTGTTGACCTATCTGGAAGGTTCTAGTTGGCCTTTCATTCATGCCTTGAAACTGCCGGTTCTCCACGCCCCTTCTGATGTTGGGTTTGACCAAATCCAGCCGGCATCTTAGGTTTCTATTGAAGAACATCATGGCGGGAGTTTGGTTGGTAACCATATGTGTTGCATTCCTGTATGCGAATAAGAAGTTATCCACCTTGTGCTGAAGTTTTATGTCTTCATTACCCATGGCCTTTATGGCCTTCTTGAAGGTCTGGACAAACCTTTCAGCCAATCCATTGGTGGCGGGATGGTATGGGGCGGACGTGTAGTGCTTAACCCCATTGTTTTTTAAGAACTTTCTGAATTCTTCGGACACAAATTGCAGCCCATTATCAGAACATATCTGTTCCGGCAGCCCATTCCTGGCAAATATGGTCCTTAATACTGTGATGGTTTTTTCCGTGGTGGTGGAGGACACCTTTATTACCTCCGGCCACTTGGAGTGTGCATCAACCGCGATTAAGAACATTGAGTCCATAAATGGACCAGCAAAGTCGATGTGCACCCTTTGCCAGGGAGATGAGGGCCACTCCCATGGATGTAGAGGGGCTTGTGGTGGAGCGTTTTGGACCTTCTGGCATCCTAGGCAGCTCTTGGTCATTTCTTCGATGTCTCCATCGATACCTGGCCACCATACAAACGCCCTAGCTAGGTTCTTCATTTTCACTCCACCCAGATGCCCCTCGTGAAGCTCCTTTAGCACTTTATCCTGGAGTTTGGGTGGAATCACCACTCTGGATCCACACATCAAGGTTCCTCGGCACACTGACAGCTGTTCTCTTCTTTGCGAGAATGCTGGCAACAGTGGTTCGCCATGTGCTGGCCATCCCTTCACTGTTAAATCGTAGACCCGTAAGAGAGTCGGGTCATTTCTCGTCTCCCTTTCAATGGCAGAATTTGTTACTGGTAGACATTCCACTATGGTAGAGTGGAACATCTCTACTGGGTCTACTGTAGGTGCCTCTTCTACCGTTGGCAGCGGTAGGTGCGATAAACCGTCAGCATTCCCATGCTGTTTTGATCCTTTGTATTCTATGTTGTATTGGTGTGCCCCTAGAAAAAGGGACCACCTCTGTAGCCTTTGCGCTGTCATAATGGGAACACCCTTTTTAGGGTTGAATATGGAGTTGAGGGGTTGATGGTCAGTCAACAAGGTAAATTTTTGTCCGTGTAGGTAATGGTTGAATTTCTTCACTCCCCCATACCAGGCTGAGTGCTTCCCTGTCGATTTGGGCATAGTTACGCTCAGCTGAGTTTAATGAGCGTGACGCAAAAGCTATCGGCCATTCTGAGCCATCAGGGAATTTATGGGATAATACTGCTCCTATGCCGTAAGGGGATGCATCGCACGCCAGTCTGATTGGCAGTGATGGGTTGTAATGAGGCAAAACTTCTTCGGATGTGATTAAGTCTTGGCATTTATGGAAGGCACGTTTACAGTCTTCGTTCCATTTCCAAATCACTCCTGTTTGCAGAAGTTCATTAAGAGGGTGTAGAAGAGTTGATAAGTTCGGTAAAAATTTATGATAGTAATTTATTAATCCCAGGAACGACCTTAATTGTGAAACATTTTCAGGTGCTGGGGCTTTTATGACCGCTTCAATTTTTTCAGGTGACTTATGCAACCCTTCCTTATTAATTATGTGGCCACAATATGATATCTGATTTTGGAAAAATTCGCACTTGGGGCGATTTGCTCGTAGGCCCCGTTCTTTCAACCTAGTGAGCACCTGCTCCAAATTGGCAAGGTGCTCGTTGTCGTTTTCTCCTGTTACAAGGATGTCGTCTAGGTAGCATTGAGTCCCCGGAATCCCTTGCAGGACTTGCTCCATAGCTCTTTGCCAGATAGCTGGAGCGGATGCTACTCCAAAAACCAGTCGATTGTACTGGTACAGGCCTTTGTGTGTGTTTATCGTGAGACACTTTTTAGAGGCCTCCTCAACCTCCATCTGTAGATATGCCTGTGCCAAGTCAATTTTGGTGAAACGTTTCCCTCCGGATAGTGAGGCGAAAATATCTTCTATCCTCGGAAGAGGATACTGTACTGTGTGAAGGACTGGGTTTACAGTCACCTTGAAGTCTCCACAGATGCGAATTTTTCTCTGTTCTTCAGATTTATCATTATTCAATGCTTTTTTCATGACTGGAACAATGGGTGTTGCCCACTCGCTCCAATCTATTTTGGATAATACGCCTGCCTTTTCCAAATTCTCCAGCTCTGCCTCGACTGCTGGACGAATTGCGTATGGCACCGGTCTTGCCTTAAAAAATTTGGGAATTGCTGCATCTTCCACTTTTATTGAGGCGGTGATGCCCTTCAAGGTTCCTAGTTTCTCTTGAAACACTTTTTTGGCGTTGGCCAAGATGTCTTTTAATCGTTCAGGTATGATGTCATCATTGTTTATTTTCTTACTGGTCACCGTCAGTGCCTGAATGGAGTGCCAGCCTAAACGTATCTTTCTGATCCATTCACGTCCCAACAACGGTGGACCACCATCTTGTAAAATGTATAAATACAACTTTTGCATTTCTTTGCCGTTGTATACAACAGGCACCCTTATTTTTCCTTTGGGGTATACTTTCTGCCCTGTATATGTTTTTAAGATAATGGATGTGTCTTTTAGAGGTATATGCGAAAGTAGCCTCTCGTAATCCTGTCGATTTATTACGCTTAGAGCTGATCCTGTATCTAGCTCCATTTTAACAGGGGACCCTGCTATCGTGAGGGTAACCCAAATGGTTTGGTAATGATCTTTGGCAAGTACATTATGTAATTTGAGACAGCTTAGTCTCTTGTTTTCTGAGTCGCTATCACTCTTCTGGTCTTCGGAGCTACTGTCCGTCATCATTTGTACCTTCCTGTACTTTCCTTTATTGATTTTTTTTTTCTGTCTGTGGATTTATTTTGTCCAGATCGGCATACCCATGCAATGTGTCCAATCTTTCCGCATTGACTGCATGCTTTGTCCTTGAACCAGCAGTCCTTCTGGTTATGGGTGGATCTGCCGCAGCGATAACATCTTTCGAAACCCTGTGTCATTTCATGGGTGCCGAAGTCCTGTGTCTTTTGTTGTATCTCTGCAGCTCCTCTTGCTGCTGCTTCGTATGATACAGCCATACTGAAAGCTTTGTCCAATGTTAAATCTTTTTCAGAAAGCAGCCTTTTTTGTGTTCCTTCACTTAAGAGACCGGAAACAAATTTGTCTCGAAGATAATCTGCTAGTCCTGCCCCGAATTGGCAGTACTTTGATAGCTTTCTTAATTCGGTTAGGTAATCAGCGTTACTTTCATTCTTGTGTTGATTTCTCTTGAAGAATTTGAATCGTTCTGCTATCAGCAGCAGTGTTGGGTTTAAGTGCTCCTGTAGGGTATCAACAATTTCTTTAAAATTCTTGTCCTTTGGTTTGGCTGGAGTGATTAAATTTTGTAACAGCCCATATGCCTTTGCGCCCATTAGGTTCAGCAGTACTGAAGCTTTTTTTTCATCTTCTATTCCATTTGCAGTGCAATATACCTCTACTCTTTCCACGTATGTGGTCCAATCCTCTATTTCGCTATCAAAAGCATCAATATTGCCAGCCTTAGACATTTCAGAAAAGATATGGCGCTTCCCGCACTTTTCTTTCTTTTCAGCAGCAAAGATATGGAGCTTCCCGCGCTTTCCCGCCGCTGCTGCTGATGACAACGCTGTTTCCCGAGGTTTCCGTTCTTTGTTTTTAAAATTTTTTTATTTGTTTACAGTTGGAGACTCGTTCCCGCCGGACTTTCTCTGCAGGTCTGAACGCTGACCTGCTTGCCGCGCCTGCCATCTCCCGAGTGCTCCCTCCCAGTCCGTTATTGCTTGCCTCTGATTTCGCTGCCTGTCTCAGCTGTAGAGCCAGCCGCTGGAGCCCCAGCCCGACGCCCAGGAAGGATTAGCGCAGTACCTGCCACCAGCTTGGCCAGCTGGTGAAACCACAGCTTCTCTCACTTTCTTGAGTCTTCTGGACGCCCGAGGAATCGATGTCCTGGAGGTGCTGCCGAATTGCAGGTAAGTCCGTTTCCACTTCGTCGCCACTGTAGTGTCCATGTGTTGATAAAGACACTGAAGACAGGAGTTGGTTCATAGGTGTTTACTAAGCAAAGTCTGGGGGGGTTCTAACGGATATACACAATATACAGGCTTATATAGCCCGAGTGGCCATTACCGGCATTACAGCACACCTGGGGCTCTTAAAGGCACATACACTACATCCACCTGAGAGAGCTGATGGTTTAATGTCTCATCTGAAAGACGGCACCTCCGACAGTGCAGCACTCCCTCAATTCTACATACAACTAGATTATGTGCTCAAGTCTCTGGAGTGGGCTTAAACCCACAACCTTCTGACTCTGAGGGAAGAGTACTTGTATTTTTGGGCATATAAAGGGGCATTTTCACCACTGCAGATGCACTGTGAGGGAATTTTAATAGATATCTGCCAGTCATTCCTGAGAAACTAGTGATTGTTGCTATTCTGAAATATAATTAGAATTGAATAAGAAAGCTAAAGCATAGCAATGGCTAAGATTCTTTATGATGGTCTTTTGATTTTTGGGGAAAAAAGTATGTCGACATAAAAAAGACAATCTCTAACATTTAAAAGTGTCCTGATTACCTAAATATCCTGGACAGAAATGCTCACTTGTGTGTAAAATTACAGCATTCAAAAAACAAGGAATGATCAGAAAATGTCACTTAATGTGAAGATGGAAAGTTGCACTTAAAAGCCATTTCATTCGGCTCTCCATTACAGATGAACAAACGGCTTGCGACACTTCAGCAGCAGTGGTGTCTTGGGTCTTCTTTTCTGTAGAAAATCACATTGGGAAACTATTACCGGAGTTGCCAGGCTTACAGAAAAAAACTTTCTATTGGTTGATAAAAGTAGTAACTGATGGAAGTCCCTCCCTCCACACTGGTAATGGAAAAAGTGATGTAGGAATTTCAGTATGTGAACAAATATGCACTATGTGACCTCTATTCCTTTGTCTCCAAATCCACTCAAACGCTGGTGACCTAAAAGTTATGTACTTAGCTTTACGCACTGTACTTTTGTTACCAAAAGTAAACGAAAATCTAAACTGATCATTGTTAAATTCTATAGAAGGTTTCCCAGCTGAATGATGGAAAGACTGCTTCCATTAACAACACATGTTTTAGATTTTCTCACAGTTGTCCTAATTATAGTAGGAAGCCAGCTTTATATCACTGAATAAAGTCGGGCCAGATTTTGGAGGAGCTGTGTGTACAGGCTATGCACTTCAGCAACTGTCTTCCAGATTACAGTTCAATCATTTTGTTACAGCAAAGCCACAAGATGTTCCTGATTTATTTATTAAAATTAGGCCACTTTTCTCCCGTGGAAATTGCTGACCCATAAAATCTAATGTTGGCTCTCCTCCTGATCCATGGAGCAGTCCCTTTAGGAATTAACAAAAATAAATGACATGGGAACCCTCCTTTAATAAGCTCCAGCTAATTAATGCCAATTGAAATGATTTCATGCTTAAATTGGACTACTTTTGATAATTGAAAAAGTAAATAATATTTTGACTCCATGCTGTCAAATCCTTCTGTGCTCGGTTTGACAGCTCAGAAGCCACGGTTAATGTATGACCAAATACCTTTTTCAAAGGCCAAGGGTTTCCTTATCTGGAATGGTTAACACCATTCTGCTTTCTCTTAAAATGTCAAAAGTTTATAAGCATACCAGAGCTTGGCTATTAACCATTTAGCTAATGTTTTCCACCCTGGCTGTAGGAATAGTGTAATTTGAAGTTATCAGCTGAATTAACCCCTTTAATCCCTTGCAACTTTCAAAATGCAGCAACATCTTCTGGCACACAAAATTTGCCAAAGGGGACATGATTTTCAAAGCAACTGAAATCATGCATTGCTTATACGTTATTTGAAAAAACTGGAGTTGTATTTATTAGATAAAAATGCATACACAGAGAGAAAAATAATACAATCTGGATTTTAAAATGTACACACACACACAAATGCTTATGACAATAACAATTTCAAGTTAGTTGAGTGTTGTTATATGCTGTAGGTTGGGGCAGAGGAAAAGTATTAGTTAGAATACCTATGTAATAGTAGCAAGACAGAAATGAGTTGGGGTTTGGTTCAATTGTGTCATTAGATTATTTTTAATTGATGAGTTTCTCGGTGTTCTGATTATGCACAATGGATGGATTTTAGTTTTAGATGGAAACTCTTTCAAGTTTTCACTCACTGCCTTAGGGCTTCCTCAAATCTCTGCTGGTTTCATAAGACCATTTAATAGTCCCCCATGTCACACGTGCATTTTTGTGGTATGAAGTATTAACTTTCAGTGTGCAGCCGGTAAATCTGGTTTCATTATGCGACTGTTGTGAGTTACTTGTTCTAAGTTTTGTGATTGGTTCTTTCCATCTTAGGATGGATGGCTCTAATAGCTGAGTTCAGAATTAGGTGTTAATTGCTTACCCTTAATAGGGCCTCCATGGACGAACACTGGTAAATGTGGATTTATAATTTCTCATTAGCTTATTTTCCCATGACATTACTTTAAGGTATTTCTTAAGGTTTCCATTTGTTTTGGAATAGGAGGGTTGTTCTTTCATGTAAAACAGTGGTGGTCACTTCCTTAAGTGGTCTGAGCATCTTACGCTCAGCAGTGCACCTGCTCAATATCTAATTATATAATAGTGAAACCTGGGGGTGCAATAATAGGACCCTTTGTGATCTGAACTGGATATCGTGTCTTTCTTACATGTGTTTTTCTAATCTTTCCAAAGGCAGACTGAAGCACATTCGTGAGACGGGACCAGAATCATTAAGCTGTTTTATTTTACAGGCTGCAAGTGAACATATAGAGTAACAGATGCAATCAAATCTCGCTTTGATTCAGCTAACTACAGAACCCTCCTCAACAACAAATCGACTATTAAACATATGCCACACTCTTCCTATTAGCAGGCTCGCTTAACTTTTCCTGGCCAACCTTCTGATCCTGACTAGCTTTGGGCTTGAAAAGGGCAAGGCTCCCATCGATAAACCAGGCTGTCTTCCCAGATTTAGTTGGCTGACTCACCGTCTCTGTGTTCCTTTCGCTCTGTGTTCCCAGCATATGGGAGGGCTGTCTTTCTGATGTCTTCTCTATTCAATGATTCAACTGCAGGCTTACCAATAAAACTGGTTACCTCTCCACCCCTCCCCACTTCGTGGAGTGTGGGTTTAAAGAAAACACCTCCTTCTACTCTCAAAGTGAATAGAGGCCTTCCAGGCTGAATGGATCTGGGACCTAATGAAAATTTCCAACCTTTAACCAGAAAATCTTGTACCATGTGTCCAACTTTTCAATATGCACTCCCGGTGGGTGAGACTGCTCGCCATTCGAAAAGTTACCCCTAATAATCCATAATTTGTATTATAACTTGCAGGGAAGAACTGAAGTACACAAAAATGTGTTTTCTGCAGCGGTAGATTTAGAAATTTCTGAGGGGGGGGGATGTGGCCACTGAATACATGGGATTTATTTCTGGCGGTTGTTGGGGGGGGGGGGATGGGGGGGTGTAGAACTATGCTCGTTCAGGAAATTCTTTTTTGTGGGGGGGGGTAGTTGCACCTTTTTGGTGCATTGTCCAGCAATTCGGAAAGCACTATTGTACTCGGGAGCACTGTGGACATGCGGCCTCAAACAGAAGGCGATTCACCAGCCTCAGAAGAAGCAGCTCCAAGATGAGTCAGTTGTGCTCGGTACAGTTCCCCACACCCTTCCCCCTTACCTAGAGCAGCAGATGCGGACAGTTGGTGCGTACATATCAGCTCCCTGACTGTGTGCGCTTTCCATATATTTTATATCAATTTCTGCTGCAGCTACTTCCTGATGTAGTTTACATCACATAGGGGGAGAAATTGGGTGAGTAGCGCCACCTGTTAGTGCCTAAAGAGGCAGTCAGTGGCTGTAGCGCCACTGGCTGCGTCTCTGGCGATATTCAGTAGGGGCGCTAATGGTGGCGTTAGGCATTTGCGCTGCGCCGCCACCGATGATGTCATCGGTGTGCGCAGCGCCCCATTCGTGCCCCGTTCGCGATATTTGGTAGCGAACGCCGCAGTTGCGCTGCTTGCTACCCGCGCCCGGTTCATGGGGCCTTACTGTGCCGGCAGCGGTGCAAGTTAAGGTGGAGGTGCGGGGCGGCCGCTTTTTCGGCGGCTGACTGCCAGCACCTCCGTCCCCGGCCTCCTAACCACCCCCCCCCGCGGCATTGCCGGCTGTTTCCCGAGAGCCCGGCACTTCTCCTTGGTGCCGGGCTCATTTGCCGGCACTCGCGATCGGGGATCGCACTGTTGCAGGCACCTCCCCCTTAACAGTGGGAGGAAGGCCTGCAGTACCGCAGCGTGCCGTGCCGCAGCATGTGGTGCTGCGGCACGTTGCGCTGCAATAATCAGTTTCAGCGCCCTAAGAGGGACGCGGAGCGCCTCGAGCCTCGCCCCGTCTCCCTCGGGCACTGAAACTGAATTTCTGGCGATCGGTATCACTCCGATCGCTGCGCTAAATCCTGCGCTCAGCCGACTTTTGCGCCACTTTGGCGCCCCAACCCAATTTCTAGGTCCTGCCTCCAGTTCAAGTTACATATTACTCTCTGTAGAAAGTCTCTCTCCGAAAGTTTGAAGGATACACTGCCAGGTGCCGTTTCATCATGGGTCAGTGTGGGGCACTTAATCGCACGGCCACGCATGTGCATATGTTTTAAGCACACTTGGAAGATATTTGTACTGGAGCATTCTGTGGCAGTCTCCGGGCAGTGGTGCGGCAATGTGGGATTTGAAAATCCAGTGCTGCTTTGTGTCAGCAAATGCTGACAAGTGAAGACAATCTGTGAAACATTGACTGTCAGCATGAAGCCGGACAATTGGCCTGTATGCTTTACAAATCCAATTTCCCTGCTAACTGCTGGGATCCCTGTAAGTACACCCATCTATTGTGCCATCAAAATAATATTCCTCTAAAAGAATTGGAGATTATTATGTCCGTGTATAATTGAGACACGGACTGCAGGAGTTGATTATAACAAGTCTTTACTGAATGGAGACAACCTGGAAACTGAAACTACAGAAGCCTGCTAGGGCCTTTTATACAGGGGTGGTCACTGCCGGTACTGCAGTCTGAGACCAGTCATTCCCTTAAAGGTACATACACAACAATTCCTCCCCTTTTAGATAAACAGTACATAACATTCATTTAACAACTAAATAATAACTAATTACAATTACAATTACGGTTGCTAGATACATTGGTTGAAGTTAAGCAATTATAAGTTCAGTCTTTGAGGAGGCTTCCTGATTCTGTCTGGATAACGCCTCTTTGGGGTATCAGGTTCTTCCGGCAAGGTTGAGTCGGGATCAATGTCGTTGTTTGGTTCGTCTGCTTCCAATATCACCGATTCTGCGGTAGATGCCATTGGTACTTCGGTTTCATCACCAGGTGTATCAGATCGTGGTGTGGAGTTGACGTTTTCCAGTGACTCTAGAATCTGGTCAGCATGGCGTCTTACAATGCTCTCTCCAATGTCCACGGTATACATTAGAGGTCCTTGCCGTGTACAGATCGTTCCTGGCTGCCATTTCTCTGTGCGGTAGTCCCGGGCCAAAACTGGTTGACCTATCTTAAAACTCCTGGTCGGCCTTTCATTCATATTCTGAAACTGCCTGTTCTCCACATCTCTTCTGACGTTTGGCTTAACCAAATCCAAGCGGCATCGTAGTCTTCGATTGAAGAACATCATGGCTGGAGTTTGGTTGGTAACCACATGTGTCGCATTCCGGTAGGCAAACAAGAAGTTATCCACCTTGTGTTGTAGGGGTATATCTTCATTACACATTGCCTTGATAGCCTTCTTGAATGTTTGAACAAACCTCTCGGCCAATCCATTAGTGGCTGGATGATATGGGGCGGATGTGTAATGCTTAACACCATTGTTCTTTAAGAACCTCTGGAACTCTTCAGACACAAACTGTGGTCCATTGTCAGAGCAAATCTGTTCAGGCAGCCCATTCCTGGCGAATATGGTTCGTAAGGCTGTGATAGTTTTTTCTGTGGTGGTTGAGGACATTTTTATTACCTCTGGCCACTTTGAATGTGCATCCACCGCAATTAAAAACATCGAGTCCATAAAGGGACCAGCAAAATCAATGTGCACCCTTTGCCATGGAGATGAGGGCCACTCCCATGGATGTAGAGGGGCTTGTGGTGGGGCGTTTTCGACCTTCTGGCATCCTGTACAGCTCTTGGTCATCTCTTCGATTTCTCTATCGATTCCCGGCCACCACACAAACGCTCTGGCTAAGTTCTTCATTTTTACCCCTCCCAGATGACCCTCATGAAGCTCATTGAGCACTCTATCCTTCAATTTGGGTGGAATTACTACTCTGGATCCACACATCAAGGTTCCTCTGCACACTGACAGCTGTTCTCTTCTCGGCGAGAATGCTGGCAGCAGTGGTTCGCCATGTGCTGGCCATCCCTTCACCGTTAAATCATAGACCCAGGAGAGTGTCGGGTCATTTCGTGTTTCCTTTTCTATGTTTGCATTCGTCACCGGGAGACATTTGACTATAGTCGAGTGGAATAACTCCACTGGATCCACTGCCAGTTCTTCTTCCACCGTCGGCAACGGTAGGCGCGACAATCCATCCGCATTCCCAAGCTGTTTAGTTCCTTTGTACTCGATGTCATATTGGTGTGCCCCTAGGAAAAGGGACCACCTCTGTAGCCGTTGTGCCGTCATTATCGGTATGCCCGTCTGAGGGTTGAAAATGGAGACGAGAGGTTGATGATCAGTTAGTAGAGTAAATTTCTGACCGTGCAGGTAGTGATTGAACTTCTTCACCCCCCACACCAGGCTGAGGGCCTCTCTGTCAATCTGGGCGTAGTTACGCTCGGCTGAAGTTAACGAGCATGACGCAAAAGCTATCGGCCTCTCTGAACCATCAAGGAATTTATGTGACAGTACCGCCCCAATGCCGTAGGGAGACGCATCACACGCCAGTCTTATCGGTAGTGATGGGTTGTAGTGAGCCAATACTTCTCTTGAAGTGATTAGGTCCTTACTCTTCTGAAAGGCCCGCTTACATTCATCGCTCCATTTCCATGCTACTCCCGTTCGCAGTAGGGCATTCAGTGGGTGCAGAATTGTGGACAAATTCGGCAAAAACTTATGGTAGTAATTCACCAATCCGAGGAATGACCTCAGTTGCGACACATTTTCAGGCGCTGGAGCCTTAACTACCGCTTCAATTTTGTCAGGGGACTTATGCAACCCCTCTTCATCAATCACGTGGCCACAATACAATATCTGTTTCTTAAAAAACTCGCACTTGGGGCGATTGGCTCGTAGCCCATGTTCACATAGTCTAGTGAGCACCTGCTCTAGGTTGACAAGGTGTTCACTGTCATCTTCACCTGTCACTAGGATGTCGTCCAAGTAACACTGAGTCCCCGGAATCCCTTGCAGGACTTGTTCCATCGCTCTTTGCCATATCGCCGGAGCTGATGCTAGTCCGAATACCAGTCGATTATACTGGTAAAGACCTTTGTGAGTGTTTATCGTGAGATACTTCCTAGAGGATTCTTCAACCTCCATCTGCAAATATGCTTGTGCTAGGTCATTTTTTGTAAAACGCTTCCCTCCAGATAGTGAGGTGAAGATATCTTCTATCCTTGGAAGAGGATATTGTACTGTGTGAAGGACTGGGTTCACCGTCACCTTGAAGTCCCCACAGATGCGAACCTTCCTTGGCTCCTCAGACTTATTGTTTAACGTTTTCTTCATGACAGGGACGATGGGTGTCACCCACTCGCTCCAGTCTACCTTAGATAACACGCCTGCATTCTCCAGATTCTCCAGCTCTGCCTCGACGGCTGGGCGAATTGCATATGGTACCGGTCTTGCTTTGAAAAACTTGGGAATTGCATTCTCCTCTATTTTTATTGAGGCGGTTACGCCTTTAAGAGTGCCCAGTCCTTGTTGAAATACCTCTTTGGCGTCAGCTAAGATTGTTGACAATCGTCCAGGAGTGACGTCGTCATCCTTTTTACCAGCCACCGTCAGTGCCTGAATGGAGTGCCAGCCTAAACTTATCTTTCTGATCCATTCACATCCCAATAACGGTGGTCCACCATCTTGCAGAATGTAGAGATACAATTTCCGTATTTTCTTGCCGTTGTACTCGACAGGCACCCTTATTTTTCCTCTGGGGTATACTTTTTGCCCCGTATACGTCCTCAAGACAATGGATGTCTCTCTCAAGGGTATGTGTGAGAATAGCCGCTCGTAGTCTCGTCGATTCATGACGGTTAGAGCTGATCCTGTATCCAATTCCATTTTGACTTGGAACCTTGCTATCGTGAGGGTGCCCCAAATGGTTCGGTGATCCTCTTTTGCGATTACGTTGTGAAGTTTGAGACAGCTTAGTCTCTTGTTCCCGGATTCACTATCGCTCATCTGGTCTTCGGAACTACTGTCCGTCATCTTTTGTACTTTCCTGTACGGTTCCTTAGTAGCCTTTTTGTTGTCGTTGGTCTTCTTCCCAGACCTGCAAACTCGTGCAATGTGTCCCATCTTTCCGCATTGCCTGCATATTTTGTCCTTGGACCAGCAGTCCTTCTGGTCATGGTTTGTTCTGCCGCAGCGATAACATTTTGCAAATCCCCGTGTCATTTCGTGGGTGCCGTATTCCTGTGGCTTTTGTTGTATTTCCGCAGCTCCCCTTGCTGCTGCTTCGTACGATACTGCCACGCTGAAAGCCTTATCTAGCGTCAGCTCTTTCTCTGAGAGTAACCTCTTCTGGGTTCCTTCACTCAGGAGTCCACAGACAAATTTGTCCCGTAAGGTATCTGCCAGTCCTGCTCCGAAGTGGCAGTGCTTTGATAGCTTGCATAGTTCCGTAAGGTAATCAGCATTGCTCTCATTTTTATGCTGATTTCTCCTGTGGAATTTAAATCTTTCTGCTATCAGCAGCGGTGTAGGATTTAGGCGTTCCTGTAGGATAGCAACAATTTTGTTAAAACTCTTCGCCTTCGGTTTGGCTGGAGTAATCAGGTCCTGCAATAGGCTGTACGTTCTTGCGCCCATTAAATTTAGCAATACCGATGCCTTTTTCTCATCGGTTATTTTGTTTGCCTCGCAATATACCTCGACTCTTTCCACATACGTGGTCCAGTCTTCTATTGTATTATCGAAGGCAGTGATATCGCCAGTCTTTGGCATCTTGAAAATCTAAGATGGCGCCTCCCGCGCTTTGCCTTCTCCCCCGATTTAACAAAATGGCGCCTCCCACGCTTTTGTCTTCTCCGCTGTTGCTGGCGCTGTTGCTGGCATTTCATGCCTTGATGGCGACGCCCTATGGTCTTCGCGCACTTCCCCCCCGCGCTGCTGCTAACGCCGCTCTCCGCGGTTTCTGTCGCAAACTGCAGCTCCTCGCGGCTTTTTGCCAGTTTTATTTTTTTATTTTTTTATTTCCCCGTCGTCGGAACAACCCTGCAGGACTCTTGCCTCCCTCTTCTCGGGTCTGTACGCTGCCCGGCTTCGTAGCACCGGCCGTGCCCAGTGTGCTCCACCCTCTCTCTCTCTCCTCTTCCTGACAACGCTGCTCAGCCCCGTTGCAAGCCACCCGCTCGAACTCTAGACCGCCGCAGCCCAGGAAGGATCAGTGTACTACCTGCCACCAGCCCGATTAGCTGAAGCATCATCGACAGGATAACCAAGCCCCGCTCTCGACAGCCTCTCCTGCAAATCTTCAACTCCGCTGACTCAGAGGCGGATGCCCACGGTCGATGCCCGTTTCTACTGTTTCTTTCTTCCTTCTGGCCTCGACCTCTGATAACTTTGCTTCAGGGATGGATCCCCATGAGGTGGTGCAGATTGTAGGTAAGTTCGTATCTGCTCATCGCCAGTATTATGTCCGTGTATAATTGAGACAAGGACTACAGGAGTTGATTATAACAAGTCTTTACTGAATGGAGGCAACCTGGAAACTGAAACTACAGAAGCCTGCTAGGGCCTTTTATACAGGGGTGGTCACTGCCGGTACTGCAGTCTGAGACCAGTCATTCCCTTAAAGGTACATACACAACAGAGATTGTTCCCTTTTCAAGTTAATTGGCAGCAAAAGGCTAGCTGTTGTACTGTGCCTGCTCTCTGATTTTGAGCTAATTTTGATTTAAGCTCAAGATTGAAGCAACAAGATAATTTGCTGCATAATTTCAGCTGGTTACTAGCTGAAATCTTAATACTCCCTTTAGACAGGTGTAACCATAGAGAATTTTTTTTTTAAGAGTGTTATGTTCAAATAGGTTTGAGAACAAAATTGTTTTGTCATCAGCATTGCTGAATTACTCAAGCAACAGAACTTAAATAACGTACCTTTAAATTAGCTGTATGGCAGGAGTAGGGCAAAATCTGAGTAAATCGAAGATAATAGCCTGGATTTTGCACTCCCGATGACAACGTACGCTGTCGTAAGCCTTCAGAAAGGCCCCGCAAGTTCCGGGTTTGCACATGTGCGAACACCCGGAACTTGCGATCATCCGCACCGACCCAAAGTCACTTTGGCTGGTGCAGAGCTGGGCTATTTGCCCAATTACAGCCCAGCAAATGCCCACGAAACCCTTACGCCTGTAAAAGCAGGCATAGGGCCTGCTTTCACCAGCCTAAGGGTTAATATAAATCTTAAATTAAAAAATTTTAAATAAAAAATCATGCCAAACATTTAAAATTAGCTTATGTAAATTTTGGCCCAGGTTAAAATGTTTAAAATTATTTTTCAAATAATTACATTTTTATTGTATATGCTTTATTGAAGGGGTTTTTAATTAAATTTGAAAATGGGAGCATTTATTTTTATTCCAATTGTATAAATTATTTAATTATTTGGGAATTCCTGATGTGCTTATGGAGATTCCGTTCACATATTAGGAATTCTCCTTTCTGATTGGAGCACTTGGCCCACGTGATCCCAGGGACGCGGCCGAACCTCCTGTGCCCCTGGGACCTGTGGGCCTTTATGCAGGCCTATGCCTGCAGGCCCAGGACCCAAAGTCTCCGAAGCCCGGGAGCCTGAACTTAAGTGCGGATTTTTTTCATCGGGTAGGAGGTGTATTCCGGAGGTACGCCTCCGACCACAAATTCCGGCTTAAGATCGCTGAAGTCAGACTAATGCAAACTCTGTATTGTTGAGGTTATACTCTGGATATCCCTGTGAGCGAATGTGCTTTCGTCAGCCAGAATTGTGTATGTAGGAACCAGAAAATCGCAAGCTCATCAACGCACTTCCTCTCCACTTGCTCTTCATTACATTCCTGCCTGAGTTCCCTGCTGACAGAGCACTATCTCACACAGTATGCACAAGGGTTGCAGTGCACATTTCAATCTAATGCAAAATAGCGGTTAAGTGTGACTTTCCTGGTTTCTCACACCGCATGTGGGCCCAGAATTTCCTCCACGTTTGCGCTCAGAGAGTCGCATAATCCGGGCTCAATCCAACAACGTGGCTTAAAAGATCGCGGCATTCTGGCCGTACACAAGTTAAGCGCATAACTACAATTTGCCCAAGGATCCTCACTCTGTTACACCCGTCCAACAAACCCTCCGCCCGAATGAATCTCTGCCTACAAAACTGGCCACGCCCCCGACTCTCAAATGGGAACATCCTCCAGTTGCGCTTGTTCACATTGCAACCAGGTTTTCGGCACTGCAGTAAAGAAAGCTATTCTTCTGGTGTTTTATTACAATTTTTTGAACACTTTTTAAAAAAAAGAGACCTGCCCTGTATTTTCTGTTTCTTAAAATGGATTATTATGGCGTAAGTATAGCTCACATTAAAAATTGAAAAGCTTCCTCAGTTGTAGGTTCCTAACTATGCTGTGTCTGATGTGCACGAATGATGGTTAAATGAGTTGAAACTTAAATTTTCATACTTAAAGAAGAAATATATTGTGTGAGTTCAGCGCTTTCCTTGGGGCCCGATTGTTTACGCTGAATTACGTCCATTTTAAGTTTGGCCATATTCTAATGAGATTGGGAGGATACCTGGGTGTAACTTGGCATTGGCAAAAAGGGAGCAACATTGGGCTCATTATCAAGACTAACTTCTGAGAAAACTCCAGACCGTGCAGGGCTCCAATCTCACCAATTTGAAATAAGTGCTAGAGGCAGGCCAGGTTCTTGCCTGTCAGGAACTGCACCCTTAAAGGTGCAATCTTCATTCCTTTTTCTCTGCAACATAATTGCCAGTTTGGTGGATTGCATTCAATTATCCTCAATCACTGGATTTAATGAAAGGGTACAAAAAGTTTTAAAAAAATGGATATCAGGGATGTCAGAAGGCACCAAAGGTAGACTGGCTGCACTCGGCATTGTTGAAAGTGATGGGGCAAGGGCAGCTACCTGACAATAATAAAGAGGGTCTACCTACCCAGGCTCAAGTTCAGCAGAGGCAAATCCCCATTTTTAACCTGGGTCGGGTTTGGAGCAGGCGGGTTGCGAGGCAGGCGGCATGTGGGCCGGGCAGGAATCTCCTGAGGCTTGGACCATTTAAACTCCTGGGCCTCATTTAAATTTGATGGATGGGCTGTCCTCCTGATCGCATGCAAAATTGGGCAGCCCACCCACGTGGCCTGTGCAACTTCCGGCGCGACTCCCGAGACCTACTTAAAGTGAGGATACACTACTTCAAGTGAGGCTGCATCCCCTGCTTGGCTTTGTGATTGTACAACTCTGGAGGACTTTTTGGCAAGACTGATGAATCACACCACCCCCCCCCCCTCCCTGGAGATCCTTGTGGAGGAAGTGAGGGCCAGGAAGGAGCAGCTCTTCCCTAAAACCCACAATGGCGTCCCCAAACCCATTATCAAGTAGGCCTGGACAGAGTCAGTGCCACCACCATCCACCCCAGAACCTAGTGTTAATGCAGGAAGAAGTTCGATGGCCTCACAAAAGCAACAAGGGTCAGTACAACTCTTCATCTCTCCTCCCCTCTCTCAACTGCACCTCACAACACTCATCTCACCTCCTCCCCCATCACTTTCAACAATTCTCCACTCTCCGCCACATCATTCCCCATACAATCACAAGGCCACACTAAAACATCACTCTTTCTGCAGGAGAAGACCATGCATAATATCTGGGAAAGAACCAAGATAGGTGGAGAAGTCCCCAACATTATAGCCCTCATATAGGCAGAGCAAGAAGCCCTGGACATCATTGGCCCAGGCAGAGTCATGAGTATTGAGAAACGAGAAGCTGGCAGCTTATTTAAGTATGGTGTCTGCTTATTACTTGTATCCCTTCATTCAACACTGCATATAAGCAGCAAGCTTAGAAATTTCAACCTGCAATCTCAAGACTATCACCTGCTAATGTCCAGTTTCTATCTCCCATTCTAATTTGTCTCGTTCCACTTTTTTCTAGGTCCTTCTCAGCAGCAGGATGCTCCTGCAGAAGAAGATTCCTCAGAGGAAGACAATCCCCTTGAGGATGCAGTGCCACACACTCCATCGCTCCCAGGTACCCACTCAGACATTGGCAATCCGTGTGAGTATCCAGGAGTTGAGTGGCAAGGGGCTCGAGGGCAGATTCAGTTGTAAATAGCAGCTTGTATTTTTGACTTGCTGCAGTATGGCCATGCATGGACAGCGTTCAATGGGCTGTAAGATGTCTGAGTCCTTTGAATGGTAACAGGTTCTGAAGAAAGCTTTGTGGCATGCATCCTTGGGGCAACTATTTGCTATAGCAAACAGTTATGTAGCCTTTCATAGCAGCTTTCCTCAGGTCGCCTTTTCATACATTTGAAGCCAAGTCCTGTGGGATTGGCTGGCAGGATTTTTCTATGAAGGGTTCCTTTCAGTGCCAAAGAAGACAGGTCTCCTTTGTCTCACTTTGTCCAGCTTGACTTCTAGTACATCATCAGTGAATCTGGGCATGCTTGGGCAAGGACCGTTCATTGTGCAGGAATTTGGCAACTCAAACCCCTGCCCTTGTTGTAGTACTTGCAATGAAATTTGCTTCCAACCACTGTCCATATTTTGGAGAGATTGCAGTTAATGTTTCATTGTTCTTCACTGGTATTCATGGCGCGCTTCCACCAAATGACAAATCCAGTAGTGCTCACTGTTGATTAAAAGTTTGTGAATTTTATCTGATCTGTTGCCAAAGTCCTAATAATAGCTATACAAAACACCCATTACATCAGCTGTGATAACTGCACTACCGAACAGGACAAAGTCCCATAGCAGCTAACGGTCAGAATTTGGCAAAGTCTGATAGTACAAGCAGTTTAGTGTTCACTAATGAATCCTTTCCAGGAAAAACATTTCAACACATTCTTTTTTTTATGGCTACTGTACAAATGCAACCCTTTGGTGATGATATTTGTGCAGCGGAATCAGAAAATGGAGCCAATTATAATTTATTCATATTCTTCAAATAAATGATGATGAGTGGTCCTCTGCATTCTTGTAATACTACTTTGTAATACTCAGGGTTAGAAATTTATGAGCTTGTTTTGAAACTTGATATTTCCTGCCTAAAGAACAACATTGTTACTCATGGAAAGCCACTGGTGTATAATGATAGAATGGAAGAGCCCGGTATTCTGGAATACAGCAATTACACTTATAGAATAATCATTACCACGCGTAAAATGACTATGTAGAAAAAATCTTACTTTTGGAACTGCCAAAATGTCAATTTTATGAATAACCAATCAGTTTTGGTTTTTCCTGTGGTATTTGCAGCGCCCATCCAACCTCATCTGCAATGATAACTCCAAGATGTTGTCAACCTCCTTACTCCTCTGCTCTTTCACCCTCTCCCTGCCTAGGAAAAGATACAGCCCCCACATCTATATTAGTACTGTCTGGCAAGGTGATGTGTGACAGGGTAAAATAATTGGGAAGTGGCAGGGGAGGGGGTTAGGGCAGGTGGGGGAGGGGATGTAAATTTGCTGTTAAATATTACAGGGCACTCCCAATCAATAAGTCATGTATTCAATTCCCAGTGGAATTTTCCTTTTTTTTTAATGTCCACTTTGGTTGGGCAAGTTTCAATCATTCTCAGCCAAGCCATTTGTGGAAGTAAGTACTTCCATCTTAGCAGAAGGGCCTATCTGATCAAAACAGAGTTGTATTTTTAAATTGTGCCTTCTATAACTGGCATTGGGATATCACTGGCTACGGTTTGAATTGTGCAAGTCTATTGGTGTGGAGAGTTCTAGCCCCCACCTCATCTGTCCAATCCAGCTCTCTCAATAGGCAGAAGCTTGGTGACAAGAATTGCCTGTGGGGAATAAAGTAAAAAGAAAAACATTTAAAGCATTTACTAAGCAATTCAGCATCCCAGCGGTCTAATGTATGGAGCACTACAAAATAAGTGAGTAAGCACCTAATTCTCCAACTGTTATTTTCCATTTTAGCTGGAACCTCGCGGGTAGGTGGTGAGTGGAGGCGAGGAAATGTCTATGGAGTGGAAGGGAAAGTCATTGGGCAAATCAGCTCAGAACACTCTCGTCCATCTCCAATATCTGGCTACAAAGCAGCATATCAGATTCCTGTGACAGGTTACCTACATGCCCTATTGTACAGGGAACAGTGGATGGCAGTGGGAACATTGTTAATCAGGAGATTTGATGGAAAAACAAGACTAAGAACAAATCCCAAGAACAAGAAGGACAAGATATCGTATAAAGGACTGCACACCCGCATCAGCCAGCCACCACAAAACCTTCTAAAAACAGTGACAGCCAAGTTCCAAACTGAGAACAACAACCACAACAATTGACATTTATATGATGTAGAAAAATATCTCAAGGTGCTTCACAGAGAAGAGAAAAGGAAGGGCGCTATGCCTTCCTGGGAGAAGAGAGCAAAAGAAATTGATCAGAGAGTTTGAGAAAGCAGAGAGGGAACTGGAGAGATGGTGGGTTTAAGGAGGGAGTTCCAGAAAGTAGGGTCAAGATTGCTGAAAGCTCTATCACCAATAGTGGAACAAGGAGGGAAGGATGCATAGGAGACTAGAATTAGAGACCAGAGGAAAGGGAAGGCTGCAGAAGATTGTGAATGTTTAAATCTGGGTTCCTATTAGATTACTTTAACTGCAAAATGATCCTTGGCTAATTGTAATGCCAATTGTTTTTAAAGTAAACTAGAGTCTGAAAGAGGTACTGAGATATTTATAACCATTCTATTCAAGCTGGGATGGCACTGGGTCACAACACCATAAAGTGTTTTACAAAGACAGTGCTGCAACACCATTCCTAAAATTGCTGTACAATGGAGGTATAAGAGAACCGGCACCCAACTGCATGTTAAATTGTACTCTCTTCACTGCATTGAGAACATGTTAGCAATTCTTCTGAAAAGAAACGAACCAGTATAAGCAAAGTCAGATAACTGGGCTACAAATGCATATATGTTACAGAAACAGAATAGATAACGATGTAAGTCAAGGTAAGGTCAATAAATACAAGTGACAAAACATCAGGGCAACATCTGGATTTTCTGGCTGAGCAGAACAATTGGAATCTCAACATAGATTCAAGCTCTACAGGTCATTATTTATAGATACAGCCATAACATTGGGATTTTGGTTTAAAGGAGAGACCATAATAAATGATAAAATATTCGTTACTAAGGTTCATTCCACAGAGAATCCAAAAGGTCCCTAGAATATCCCCATGAAATAGAAATTGAGTTTGACATAAGAAATTCCAGCAGGATCACAGCCTATCTTGGAACGGTTTAGAAACCAACTATGAGGCCAAGGATGATTTCTTGTAACATAGTTGAGTTCAGTAGGTTTGCCAGGTCTTTCATAAGCCCAGGATATTAGAAAGCTTATCAGAATATGTACACACTCAAACTGATAGATTACTGTTGTATAATTTTTAAATGCACTTTGCATCTGGTCAACAGCTGTACTGCAAAAAGTCACCCAAAACAAAGTAGTCTGCATAACAACAGAAAATGCTGGAAAAACTCAGCAAGTCAGGCAACATCCGTGGAGAGAAATTTGAGTTGACGTTTCGGGTTTGACCCTTCTTCAAAACTGGAGAGAAAAGGAACTAGATCGAAGGCAGGGCTGCGATCGGACAAAAGAATAAAAGAACCAAAAGAAGTAAAAGAGATTAGAAGCTAGACGGGATGGTAATAGGCTGTGATTAGGTGTAAAGTGTACTGGCAGGGCAAAAGATAGCTGCCAGGTGTGAGAGAGAAACAAAAGGAAAGGGGGGGGGGGGAAAGGAAAGGAGTGGAAAAATATAAGTGAAAATGAAATAGGGGCCGAGGTTATGATCTGAAATTGTTGAACTCGATATTGAGACCGGAAGGCTGCAGACTGCCTAATCGGAAGATGAGGTGCTGTTCCTCGAGTTTACGTTGAGCTTCCGTGGAACAGTACAAGAGGCCAAGGACGGTGAGGTCCGAAGTAGTCTGCATGTTTAGCACTATAGCATTTCTTTTTCCCACACTTTTGATCCTTAGAAGTGAGATTGCTAGATGTGTACCAGTTCACCTTAAGTTTGAGGGCAGTTTATCCTAAATCCTCATGGCCAATAGTTTAATTGGTTTAGTTATAAACCTTAGTCTAAAGAACAGAAATAAGGCATGTGACAAATTTCTAACTGGGGGAAGCTCTTTTCGCAAACACCAAATGCATTGGACAGAACAGAGAGTGCCTCGCTCCGTAAGGTGCAGACGCACCAGCGGTAATTTTCACCTTCACCTCATAGGCGGTAAATTGGCAGAATGGATTGCCCGCCTGCCTGTTATAGAACCCACCCAATCTTTCAATGGAAGCGAAAATTGGGCAGGTTCTATAATGGGTGGGCGATACACTCTGCCAACTGACCACCAAATTACCCCCACAGGTAGTACTAACAGTGCAAGCCTGGTCTCATGTTGAAAACTAACTGATTAGGGCACATATTCTGTCTGTTGAAGAAAGAAATGGCTGCTCAGTGCTTCGGGCTTGATGCCATTAAAAATGTTTTAGTTCCTATGACTGTATTTTGTATTCCATCTGAACTGGGAAAAAAGCCTTACATGAATGTTCAATGTAATTCGCCTGCAAACACAGCTTAAATTAGGTTCTGGAGTTTAGTTATACTGTTTAGTGTTCCAACACTGTGTGACACTCGGCCTCTGACATAGCTACAATACATCAATCCACATACTTATCACTCAAAATGATTTGTTATAAATGTGCAGCGTAAAGTCTCAGGGTCCTGTCCAAAAGAACAGTGGGGAACTACTTGGATTCAATTTCAGAGTTAAAGGCTACAGTTATACTTGCACTTCCACATTGATGTCAAGCAATTTTGTGTCATAACCCACTCGGACTCCTAAATGCACTGAAGACAAGAAGTGGCAGACACTTTCCAAGAAGCCATCTCACACCAGTTTGAGACTGCAGTGTAAACATGATCTTCTATAGATCAGTTCAAACGTACATGACTGTAGGTGGAATCTACTCTCCCGATGTAAAAGTGGTTCAACATTTCAGTAACTGTCAAACCACTTAACAATTATGAATAATTGCAAAAAAAACTTAATATACTTTAAATAATATGCAAGAAGTTTGCTGCATTTCAGAAGTCATTTACAAGAATCACAATGCTTGTTGCGAGCTCTTCCACTGGAAGTGTCTACTTTAATCTCATTTCCTTTTCCTTTTCCTGGATCCGTTAATATTCTTCCTTTGTGTCAGCCTTGGCTCAGTCATAGCACTCTCGCATCCAAGTCAGAAGTTCAATGGGATCGAGCCCCACTCCAGACACTTGAGCATATTACCTAGGCTGACACACCAGTGCAGTACAGAGGAGGTGCTGCACTGTTGGAGGTGCCGTCTTTCAGATGAGACATTAAACCAAAGACCCGTCTGCCCTTTCAGGTGGATGTAAAAGATCCCATTGCACTATTCGAAAAAGAGTAGGGCAGTTCTCCTGGTGCCCTAGCCAACATTTATTCCTCAAATAACATCACAAAAATAGAATATCTGGTCATTATCTCACTGCTGTTTGTGAGACCTGCTGTGTGCAAATAGACTGCTGTGTTTCTATTCATTATAAAAGTAACTACACTTTAAAATGACTTCATTGGCTTCAAAATGCTTTAGGGCATCCTGCGGTCATGAAGGGCACAACATAAATTCAAGTTCTTTCTTTGTTTTGTTTTACAGTAAATATTTTTCGAGTTTGCTTTGAATTGATTTCAATTATTGAATATTATGCAGGATGTGTGCTGAATTGTCACATGTCCAACGTCAATGATTAAAAATTGGTTCATTAATACAAGTGTCAACTGGACTTTTAGCCATGAAGAATATAAAGCAAAGAGCAAGTGCCGTGATGCAGGTGGACCAGAGACACAGCACTGAAATAACAACATGTCACATCATATTCTAGCACCTGAACATTCCAACAAATAATTATTATGCTTGGATAAGGACAATGGCGACACAGATTAGGATCACTGGAGTTTAAAAGAATATATCAGATACTCAGTAATCCTACCGCTGCAAGTGTAGTTGCTAGTTAGGGTATTTTTAGATGAGAAGTTGATCACTCTGTGATTTGACATAAGCCACAAGTTTTGAACAAAGCCATCAAACTGACCAGATAACACAGACTTTTTAAAAAGATCATGGTCACCTCTTATGCATTTTGGGGCAGAGTCAATTCTGGCAACTGGCTATTCAACAAATTTAGTTTTACTGTTGACGTGATTTAAGCACAGACATGATCAGTGATGTGATGAAATTGTTGCATCAACCATTGTGCACCTCTGCTCGTGGGCACCCAGGAAATGTTATCTGCATCACTTTGCCCCAACAGAACCCCTTTAATAGATAATTGCACAGGTAGTTTCTGAAATCTTCAAAATGTGCTTCACCCTAGAGGCACTCAGCTGTAAAGCCGAGTTGCAACTAGCTTTTGGAGTTTGTAATGGCTTGTTTATCCAGCTGCTCAATTGAGAAAAGTGCTGAAAGACTTTGTGCCTCATCAGTTTAAAAAATAAACTTGTGTAGTTTGATAGCTTTGAGCACTGCAGCAACGATGGCTGTCCCGTTGGGCCACTAATGCGCACCACGAAAGAATGGGAGGCAACAAATTCTGTCGCCCATACTGCTTCATTTTGTGTTGTGAACTGTGCTAAGCAGGAGATGGCAGCACAGGCTGCAGAATCTTCCTGTGGGGACAGAGGACAGTGTCATTTACAAGTTTCATCAATGGGTCACTTTTTCATGCCTCCAAACAATTTGCCCGAGAGAGCACCGGCAGAGGTCTAGCCTAGTTGGTGGCAAAGATATAGGAAACTAACTGGGCTGGGGGAAGGAAGAAGAACATATCGCCTGAAAGGAAGAAAGAATTAATTAGTGTGGAAAAATATACGAGTCTCATTTCAGTCTTTCATTTTAAAATAATTAATGAAACAATATGAATATATACTCCACTTCAAACGATTCTTTTTTCCTGTGAGTAAGCTAACTTTTAAAAGGGCTAATGTTTAGTACATGAACAGCATGCTAAAACCAGTAGTTGAGTGCTTTGCAATTAGAGCAAATTTAGTTCCGCAATACAGTTATTTTTGAAACATACAATTGTGGTTGTGCGACTGCTTTTTGATAAGCTAGTTTAATGAAAGAATGCTCAAGATGGTTTTGCTTAAATCAATTTTTTTGGAGCCTCGTACATTCCCAAAATAATTTATCAAAAACCAGTTGAAAATGGGCTTTAACTAGTTTGTTGAATGTTCCGTTTAATCTTAATTACTAGAGACATGCATTTAAAGGTATAGTAATAGGATTTTTCTTTTTTATATAATTAATGGAAAGTTGCGAGTGCATGTACACTATATGTATGTGCATTTTTTTGTGTGCATATTTGTTTGTGTGTACATGTATGTGCATGTCTGTGTGTGTGTATGTGTATGTGTATGTTAGTCTGTGTGTTTATATTTTTTCAATTCTTGTGATGTGGGTGTCACTGGCAAGGCCAGCATTTATTGCCCATTCCTCGATACGCTAAGAAGGTGATGTTGGGCCTTCTGCCTGAACCACTGAAGCAGTGTGGTACAACTGAGTGGATTGCTAGGCTACTTCAGGGGGCAGTTAAGAGTAAACCACATTGGTGTGGGACTGGAGTCACATGTAGGCCAGAATGGGTAAGGACAGCTGATTTCCTTCTCTAAGGGGCATTATGGTAACTGACAGCTTCATGGTCACTTTTACTGACACCAACTTTTTATTTACAGATTTCATTTTTTTTAAACTGATTTAAATTCTCAAACTGCTATGGTAGAATTTGAACTGATGTCCTCCGGATTATTAGTCTACTAATATAACCACTACACTACCATACCCCAGTCAATGGAATGTCAAAAAGGGCATTGTCCAGTTTCCAGAGATGTGGGATATGTGTTTACATCAATCCTACAAGCAATGAGGTCGAAATTAATATGCTTTGTGCCCGTTTTTCTGCGTAGACGTTGACCTCACTGCTAAATTTGCGGGGCCCATCTTTTAGGCTTCCCGGGCGATTGCCACAACAGTGGGCATAGATTTCACGATTTAGTCCTCCCAGCGGGGAGCTTCACACAGCAGTAGCGCATATAGAGAATTGGAGTGTGGAGGTCCTCACATCCCACAACTTTTTCCACTCATTAATGTTATGGGATGGAAAATTGTGTGGGTGGCCTGACCCCAGCATCCCAATTCCCAGTGTGGACTCCTGTCAAGTGAGCTTCTATGCCGAGCGTGTTAAATCATAAAATTAATCAGATATAAATTCTCCATTACAATCACCAATCACAGACTGCTTAATTCTCAATCATATGTATATATTCCATATTTTAATTACAATTTTGTCCTTCACAAACTTAATTATTATTAATGGGAGTTGAAAAGAAATTCCTATCTTTTCATTAAATGGATAATTATGAATGGTTTGTGGCCCATAAATTGATGTATCCACCCACGCCTATTGCTCAAACCTGACATTTGGATCTTGATTTAAGTACATCTCATCGTTGCCCAGAGCTGTCCTTCTTGGAAGGCAAGGCTCTTCTTGTTCAAGATTTTGTCAGAAGAAGCATTGCACAGCAATCTACCTTTAATGCTGACTGGGGCCATCTTGACAACCGTTTTATCGTATTACATTATGAATTGAGCTAATACAAATTTTCATTATTTACCTAACTCTGACTCAGGCGGCAGCTGGTTTTATTATCAACAGGAATGCCTGTACAGACTGAACTAGCAACATCATGACTCATGGCCTGTGAGGGCGAGGCCATGGGTTTGGTCACAAACTGACCACACGGACGGCAGTGGTTCAATAAGAAGGCCCACCACCACCTTCTCAAGGGCAACTAGAGATGGGCAATAAATGCCGGCCTTGCCAGCGACGCCCACATCCCGAGAATGAATATTAAAAACATATTAAATCTGGCACACAAGGACCTACAAAAGGAGCTCAATAGAATCTGTAAGTTGGAGGAGGAGTGGCATTTGCCCACCTTTCCTCCAATCTCTTGATACTCTTACTTATAGCATCATTAAACGGGCACAGTAATTACTGTGAGAATAAGGATAATCTTTCCATACATAATCCTTGCGTGTTCTTCCAAAATGGTACTGAGCATTCTAGCCTCTGTCACAGTAGACTAGAGAGTTAAGGTTATGTCAGTGGTTCTTCTGCTGTATATTTATGCATCTTCTGGAAAGCCTTACGAAGTTACTATCTGAGCTCATCTGGCCACTCCTGAATGCCAGACAATTTCACTTTGAAATGTGTTTGGGGGAAATAAAGCTGTTGATTGACTAGAGATCAGGAACTAGAAATACAAAGTGGTGGGTGACTGTTCATGCTTAAATTCTGTCCCTTTTATGTTGGTTACTGCCTATGTATCATGAGTATTTTCACACCGACCTGATTGGCTTTCTGGAGTCTATTTGAACTGGCACAGGCAATGGTCTGATACATGATAAAAAATTTGGATGTGATGTAATAGAATAAAAGAATATGAAAAAAAATTGCAATAAGGCCTGAGGGAGATTAAACCAGACTGAGTGGATTATGTACGAGGAGCTAAAAGACAGAGGTTGTGTTAGACGTCCCATGCATTGCACGTTTTATTTTCACATTCTTCGGTAAGAGGGATAACGATAAGAAAGATTAAAAAATTAAATGAATGCTGCCTGCTCTTTTAACTTTAAAGCACCTGGTTATTAGCCTAGGTGCTAAAGATGATTTTGAAGCCAATGATTTGGGAGAGTTCCGCTCTGTAGCTCTCAGACCAAATCACAAACAGAGATGTTCCTACAGGCTGGTCACAGTCACACCAACAGCATAAAGCTAGCTGGTTTTAGCTGAGGGTTTAGCAGATCTCAATATTCTGGACAGCAGCGAATGGTCATCCTTCTCGTGCATAACCCCATGAAAATTATAAACCAGCCTGAAGCAAGCTGTTATGGCTGAATTCCTGCCTTTCCAATCTACTAGTGTTCTCAGTTAAAGGAAAATAAACTCCCATGCAACAAAAAGGGTGAAAATAGTTTTATTTTTTTCCAAATTGCATCACAGTTTACACAACATGAGGTAATTTGCATCCTAAGAATATTAGATCGCATCTGGACAGTGTGTTCAGTTCTAGGCACCGCACCTCAGGGAGGATATATTGGCCTTGGAGGGGGTGCAGCGCAGATTCACCAGAATGATACTGAGACTAAAAGGGTTCAATTATGAGGACAGATTGCATAGACTAGGCTTGAGTTCCCTTGAGTACAGAAGATTAAGGAGTGATCTAATTGAGGTCATTAAGATGATTAAAGGATTTGGTGGGGTAGATGGAGAGAAACTATTTCCTCTGGTGGGGGAATCCAGCACAAGGGGGCATAACCTTAAAATTAGAGCTAGACTGCTCAAGGATGATGTCATGAAGCATTTCTTCATACAAAGGGTAATGGAATTCTGAAGCTCTCTTCCTCCAAAATGCTGTTGGGGCTAGGTCAATTGAAAATCTCAAAACTATTACTGTGGGATAATCTTTCCAATATTAATATTACCAGCACTTTGCCATGGTTTATTTGCTTTGCGTTACCTTCTGATGGTACAAAAATAAAGAATTCATTGTAACCTATAACAGTTGCGTTATCTTAATATTAAAAATATCTAACCCTTCCAGAATGAATTACTCTTAGCTTGAAATGGCTATATGTGCAGTCCAAATACTGGAAAATCCATCCTTGGAAAAAGTGACAACAAAAAAACAAAGTTTCCTGGAAGGGGAGGGTGGGGGTGCCCAAAACCTGCTCAGAATTAATATTTGCATGTTCAGTGCTCACATCTCTGGTTGTAGGCTGTGGAGAATATCGGCGAGTATAATCCTGCACTAATATGTAGCTTCTGTTATTTGATTCAAATTACATTGCTCAATTGTATGCAATGAGGAGGCTGCTGAAATTGGTTTGATTTACATACAATTATGAGACAGCTGTCAGCAGAGTGGAGTGCACCAATTGACACATGGCATGTAACTTGGCCTAGATTCAGTGATGACCCACTTTTCTGGTGTCCAATGTCTCAATAAACTTATTTTATTTATTCAACTTTGTCTAACACTGCATTTAAACTTGGAAATAAAAAGGGAGTCAGAATTGGCAGTGGACTGAAAAGAGATATGCTACAGCCTATTAACTCTGTTTTTGCGCATGTATATATTTGTGTGAATATGTCTATTACACACACATAGACACACAATTCTAATTTCAGAGAATGCAAGCATTATCTTGCCAGGAAATGCTTCTATTCTATTAATATGCAGCAAAATATAGTGCAAAGAATATGGCAAATATTTGTCCTGGTTTCTCTGGCATTTCTGAGGAAAGGTCATTGACCTGAAATGTTAACTTGGTTTCTCCCTCCACAGATGTTTTCTGTTTTTAGTCCCTGGCAGTACCAGCATCTTATCCTTGCTATATCTTGCCTTCTTGGGTCTAGTAGTTTATGCATGGGAAATTGATTGCTGCATGTCATCCATATCTATTCTAGTTACCTATTGCTATTGACAGATGACAAAGACCATTGCCGTGACACTAAGGGGGGGAATTTGGACTTCCACTTGACGTGAGCCTAAGTTGGGGCTGCAGCTGCTCCACCCATCCATTCATTTCAGCGCGAGGCCCAAAACAAATTCAGGTTTGGGCTTCATTTCCATGGCGCCGGCGAGCTGCGAGTGCCAAACGGCCACCCTGCTACAGCTCACCGTCTCCGGGCAGTCCAATATCGGGTGGCCTGGAGGCCAATCTGACCGGCAGGAAGATAGATCTGGGAGGATAAACCGATCACAGGGGGAGGAGCCCGGGGCCTCAGCAGCCCATGTTATTCTGGCGGAGCCCAGAGGAGCACACCTGCTCCTCCTGGCCCCACAAAAATAACCTTTTTGGGGCCTCTTCCTCCTCATTCCCTGGTACAGCTAGCGTTGTGCATGGCACATACTCCATTTATTTATACATGAATTACGTAATTGGGGTCCTACAATCAGTGTAGGACCCTAGTTTGCATATGTAAGCAGCCTTAAGCCTGTTTCCTGCGAGTAGGCTGCTTGCCCATTTACAGGCCTGCTTGAATATTACATCATGCTACCAAGGTGCCCTCTCCTCTCCGGCTGCCATTTCTCAAGCTCAAAATGGACGACCGTGATTTGAATTTTTCCTCTTATGACTCAGAACTCCACTGCCAAATGAGTAGAATTAAAACACAATTATTGTAATGGTGCAGATGCCATCATAAGGACAGCCTTGAAACACAGATCTGACATAACACAATACAGTGCAAAAAAGAGTGAGGGGGAAAAATCTGTCCCCTTAGCACCTCACGTTAGTGCCGGAAGATGGTGCTAATGGGGCACTAGACCAGTATCGCCAGGATGAGGCGAATCCAATACTACATGTCAAATCCAGCTCCCCCGTAGTGCCGCCGGTAAGAGGTGTCACCAGGAACGTCAACGCCAGGTGGATTGTGAAGTCAGTGAGTGTGGAACGCTCATTGACCGCCCGATTTGGGAAATTGATTCTCGCCACTTACCTCACTGCCTGGAGTAAACACCGACAGGGAGAGCTGGTGTGCAGCACCAGGAAGCAAGCTCCAGGTATGTTATTAAAGGGATCATCAGTAATCACTCGCAGCTATCAGGTTAGTGCAGTTTCAGTGGTTTTTTGTTAGTTTCACCCACTGCAACAGTTTCATTCAGTAATTTCAAGATTCTTTTGTATCAGGAGTCTTCTGGCAACTATAAAGTAGCTACATTTATTCTTCAAAGATTCAAACTGTTACACTTGGTATCATTAATGGGAGCTGTACTGGCATGCCACCTCACCTGAAGGGATAATTACAAGTCCTAGCCCTTTTCGGGCTACCCCAGATCAGGCGTATTCCCCAGACGTTCACCTTCAACTAAAGTTAGAGATAGCCGAATTCTATAAGATGCTTAAATAGGTCTAAAGGTTCAGGCTATCTCTCCCTAAAGGAAAGGAATGACTGAAGATGTTACCGTCCTCCGGATAGCACTTTTAATAAGCTTAACTAGACTGTAACCTTTCGGATATTATGAGGGTCCGGAATACCCCCCAGAATTCTGCAACTCCTTACAAAAGAGTGTACAGAAATTGGGTTTCTGAGATTGATACAGAAATACTCTTTGAGACAATTCTAAAAATATATAGATTTATTTAAGAGCTGACATTCAGTTAACAGTTGTTGAGTCAGTCGCAACATTAACAGTTCAAAAACAATTAGCTTACACAATCTTATTCTCAGAGATCCTTATTCTCAAATCTTAACTTCGTTACATTTCCACACTTCTATTTATTCTTAATCCAGAATATCCACCAAAATCAAATACCTTGATTACCCAAGACTCAGAGTTGTAGGCTTACAGAGTGGTTCTGAAGCCGAGAATCGCTTGCCCATCTCCAGCGAATTCTGACTTTCTGTTTGAAAAGCTCTTATTTTTATACCTTTTTTTGAATGGTATATTCTTTGAAGTTTTCTGCTGATGTAAGCTAATTATCTCTAAGTCATTCTTTCTGTTGATTTCTTTCTATTCTTACTGTCAATTTAGCTGCTGCATGCATAATTATGTCTCTACCATTAGGTGTTCCAAAAACTTATCATAAAACACTATGACAGTAGTATTTATTTGATGCCATTCTTATCGAAGGTCTTTCATTCAATTCTTAATATTGGCTTAACTGGTTATAACCACAGACATTGTGACTCCGTGGTGTTCCAAGTTCAATACAAAAACAATGTAGTTGCTTGGTGCATCTATTGAAGTCATATCTTCAAAGTGTTCTGCAGGTATCATATTTACTACATGTAAATTAAAACCACTTTAACCAGGGTGTTTCATGCATTTCTAGTTATCTCAATTGGTTGCATATTTAATCTTATGTTTCCTGTCTTCCAAGTTTAACATAAAAACTATTTGACCAGCAGGTGTTTCTTTTACTTGATGTCATCTTTTCAAAGGCACATGCCTCTTTTAATATTCTGTTTCTGTTTCATGTGTTAGTTCTTAATACTTTACTTGGGTCATTCCATTGTGTTTCTCCCAAACTCCAGACCTCCTGGAAGCGCCAAACTGCTATTTCAATAGGGCCATTGTTTTAGCATATTTAACCAATTCTCATTTCAAAAGCTTGTTGTGTTTACAACTTTGTTAACAACTGATCTTTAGCTTGTGTCGCCGAGGCTTTAGATTTTTAAACCCAGTATATCATGTATTAATAATGTCAGAAATCTATTCATATGATGGTGTATCTCTTGGAATATGGCTTATTCCATCACACGCCCTCCAAGATCTAAGGCAGAGGGAGCGAAGGCAGCGAGAAATATGGGAACATGTACACAGAGGGAGGAGGAGAGCCATCAGTGCTCTCACCATGAGGCTTTACCCTCCGAGGGTATTCCAAGAGCACTTCTCCTTCCTTCAATTAAGTGAGGAGTAGTGTATTAGAAGGCTTCGCTTCACCAAGCAGGTGGTCACAGGACGCTGCTATCTCCTGCAACCAGACGTCCAGCCTCAGACCAGGGCGACCACAGCTCTCCCAGTGGCAGTCAAGGTCACTATGGCCCTCAATTTCTTTGCCAGCGAATCCTTTCAGTCTGCAACAGGAGACATAGCTAACATCTCACAGTTTGCCATCTATCGCTGCATCCAGGAGGTCACTGAGGCTCTCTACAGCAGGAGAAGGGGCTACATTGGCTTCCTGATCACCAGAGAGAAGCAGGACGAGCGTGCATGTGGCTTTGCTAGAATAGTGGGCTTCCCCATGGTGCAGGATGCCATCAACTGCACCCACATAGCATTGCAGGTACCGCATAATAATCCTGAGGTATTCCGTAACTGCAAAGGCTACCACTCACTTAATGTGCAGTTGGCACACAGTGAAGCCACGATGGGAAAATAGATTAAAGGGTAAGACGGTACATGACCAGTGGTGCACATTTAAGGAGTTATTTTACAACTTCCAAAAAATATATATTCCACTGAGGAAAAAAGGGTGTAAAAGAAAAGATAGCCATCCGTGGCTAAGTAAAGTAATTAAGGATAGTATCCGACTAAAAACAAGGGCATATAAGGTAGCCAAATCTAGTGGGAGGATGGAAGATTGGGAAGTCTTTAAAAGACAGCAAAAAATAACAAAAAGATTGATTAAGAAAGGGAAGGTAGATTATGAAAGTAAATTAGCAAAAAATATAAAAACAGATAGTAAAAGTTTCTATAGTTATATAAAAAGAAAAAGGGTGGCTAAAGTAAATGTTGGTCCCTTAGAGGATGAGACCGGGAAATTAATGGTGGGAAACATGGAGATGGCAAAAACACTGAACAATTATTTTGTATCAGTCTTTACAGTAGAGGACACTAAGAATATCCCAACACTGGACAAACAGGGGGCTCTAGGGGGGGAGGAACTAAATACGATTAAAATCACTAAGGAAGTGGTACTTGGTAAAATAATGGGACTCAAGGCGGATAAATCCCCTGGACCTGATGGCTTGCATCCCAGGGTCTTGAGGGAAGTAGCGGTAGGGATAGTGGATGCATTGGTAATAATTTTCCAAAACTCACTGGACTCAGCAAAGGTCCCGGCAGATTGGAAAACTGCTAATGTAACACCCTTATTTAAAAAGGGTAGTAGGCAGAAGGCTGGAAACTATAGACCTGTTAGCCTAACATCTGTGGTTGGTAAAATGTTAGAGTCCATTATTAAGGAGACAGTAACGGGACATTTGGATAAACATAATTTAATAGGGCAAACTCAGCATGGTTTCATGAAGGGGAAGTCATGTTTAACAAATTTGCTTGAGTTTTTTGAGGAAGTAACATACAGGGTGGATAAAGGGGAACCAGTGGACGTAGTGTATTTAGACTTCCAAAAGGCATTTGACAAGGTGCCACACAAAAGATTATTGCTCAAGATAAAAAATCACGGGATTGGGGGTAATATTCTGGCGTGGGTGGAGGATTGGCTCTCTAACAGAAAGCAGAGAGTTGGGATAAATGGTTCGTTCTCAGATTGGCAACCAGTAACTAGTGGTGTTCCGCAGGGGTCAGTGCTGGGTCCCCAACTCTTTACAATCTATATTAACGATTTGGAGGAGGGGACCGAGTGTAACATATCAAAGTTTGCAGATGATACAAAGATGGGAGGGAAAGTAGTGAGTGAGGAGGACATAAAAAACCTGCAAAGGGACATAGACAGGCTAAGTAAGTGGGCAGAGATTTGGCAGATGGAATACAATACTGGAAAGTGTGAGGTTATGCACTTTGGCAGGAAAAATCATAGAGCAAGTTATTATCTTAATGGCAAGAAACTGGAAAGTACTGTAGTACAAAGGGATCTGGGGGTCCTGGTGCACGAAACTCAAAAAGTTAGTATGCAGGTGCAGCAAGTGATTAAGAAGGCCAATGGAATGTTGGCTTTTATTGCTAGGGGGTTGGAATATAAAAACAGGGAGGTATTGCTGCAGTTGTACAAGGTATTGGTGAGGCCGCACCTGGAATACTGCATACAGTTTTGGTGTCCATACTTAAGAAAAGACATACTTGCTCTCGAGTCAGTACAAAGAAGGTTCACTCGGTTAATCCCGGGGATGAGGGGGTGGTCATATGAGGAGAGGTTGAGTAGATTGGGACTCTACTCATTGGAGTTCAGAAGAATGAGAGGCGATCTTATTGAAACATATAAGATTGTGAAGGGGCTTGATCGGGTGGATGCGGTGAGGATGTTCCCAATGATGGGTGAAACTAGAACTAGGGGGCATAATCTTAAAATAAGGGGCTGCTCATTCAAAACTGAGATGAGGAGAAACTTCTTCACTCAGAGGGTGGTAGGTTTGTGGAATTTGCTGCCCCAGAAAGCTGTGGAAGCTACATCATTAAATAAATTTAAAACAGAAATAGATAGTTTCCTAGAAGTAAAGGGAATAAAGGGTTACGGGGAGCGGGCAGGAAATTGGACATGAGTCTGGGTTCGGAATGGTCATGGCCCTGTGGGTAGTGGAGCGGGCCCAGGGGCCGTGCAGCCTTGTTCTGCTCCTACTGTGTTCTAATTCTGTTAGATTTCAGGAGATGGTTTTATTCCTGTTCCTGGCTGGGGTGGAGATCGCCTTTACAGAAGGTAAGTACTGTAGAAAATATAGGGACAGAGTGATCTCCTGGAAGAATTTCGATCGCCTAGATGGGTCGGAGAGGAATTTCCCAGATTTTTTTCTCCCAAATTGGCCATTGGGTCTTTATCTGGTTTTTCGCCTCTCCCGGGAGATCACATGGGTTCGGGTGGATGCAGAGTGATAGAAGATTTGAGGTTAGGATCAGATCAGCCATGATCTTATTGAATGGTGGAGCAGGCTCGAGGGGCCGATTGGCCTACTCTTGCTCCTATTTCTTATGTTCTTATGTTCTTATGTTTTCCAGCCACCACACCAAGCTGCAGGGTGGCTGCTCGGAGGCAAGGGCTATCCGCTCTCCACCTGGCTCATGACTCCCCTCCATAACCCCAACACTCCTGCCCAGCACTCATACAATGAGATCCATGCTGCCACCAGGAACATCATCGAGCAGACCATCAGCTTATTGAAGCAACGGTTCCGGTGCCTTGACCGGTTGGGAGGAGCCCTCCAGTACTCGTCAGAGCGGGTGTCCCATTTTGTGGTGGTCTGCTGCATGTTCCACAACTTGGCCATCATGAGGGCCCAGCCCTTGCCAACAGCGATTACGGGACCACCTCAGGAGGAAGATGAGGCAGAGGAGCTTGAGGATGAGGAGGAGGAGGAACAGGAGGGAGAGAGGAGGCAGAAAGACAATCGGCCTTCTGGACGGGTTGTCCATGACTGCCGCATCAGACTCCAATTCACATGAATGAAACCCCTGATCCCCATAGCTCACCACATCCCCATCATACAACCCCTGTCTCATGACATATCACAGTGTCTTCCTGGGTGCAAAGGTGAAATGAGAGAGACCATAAAATATTCCAAAGACCATTAATAAATTTATCTATAAACATATCACACATCTCAAATGTATTCTAATAACCAATGACCCTTGTGCCTGCTATAGTTGAATAGCTGTCATTGTGTGCAAGGTGTGAGATGTGGGTGTGAGTGTTGCTAGGTGGAGATTGTTGGTGGGTGAGCGCTGGGGGTGTGGCGCTTTGGAAAGTGTGTGAAGATTGTGGTACAGATGGTGGTATGTAGCATTTGTTGAAGCATTCACTCACCCTGACCACCCGAGTGAGGTCATTAAATTTCTTCTTGCACTGTGTGTGGATCCTGGGGACCACAGTGCTGTCAGAGATGGTGTGGAAGACTTGTGGTGCGGGCCTCCTGCCACTTGCCAGGTAGAGCACTGCCTTCTGTCTCGCCACAGCGAAAACCAATGCCTCCAATGCTTCATCACAGAATCTGCGGGCTCTTTCCCTGGGGTGTGGATCTGCCATGAGCACACTTGGTTCAGTCCTCTGGCTCCTTCTCCTTGTTCTGCTTCTGCTTGCTGAGTAGTGAAAAAAGCCTGTGGCAATGATGAGTTGCGATTAGACTGCATGCAATTTTGGTCTACCCTTTCAGTGTAACGCCAATGAGCTTGGGTTTTAAGACTTGATTTAGGACTCCAATCATTTTATTGAGCAGTGTAGATAAATTTTGCGTGCAGTCTAAAGCATTTGTGCCTGGTGCTAATTCTCCAACTTTTCTACTGACACCGCCCATTCCTTGGCTATAACAAATTTCTAGCCCTGAATATTTCACTGCCAATCCTGTTGTCAAGCTGTAAGAGGACAACAATAACTGACAGGTGGCAGATGCTGATGGCCAAGGCGTGGCAAGATCATTTGGCTGCCAAGGATATTTACAATCACTTTTTATGTGGGTCATTGGACACAGATCTTGCATTCAAATGCATAGTGCATTGGAACAGGTCTTACTGTCTGTTCTTTACTAATGACTGTGGGCAACATTTTCCTTTGGAAAGTGAATGCAAAAAGGCACCTGATGGGCAAACCATTGCCATTCACCCAAGTGTCTCCAAACATTTGTGTTGCGAATGTTTTCAGGTGATGACCAACAGCAATCCCCTGTTGAAAGCTCGACATTTCAGGCACTGGGAGAAGACGCAATAGTTGGTAGGAAAGGAATGGTGTGGGTTATGTGGTGCCTTGTGAATATTAATGGTCACCTTTTTCAATTTGTGATTTACACACTGGGGGCATGGTGGACGTAGAAGTGAGCCATGTTTGTAAAATTGTTTCAGGATATGTCTGGATACTCGTGTCTTCATTTACTTTAGACAACCTTGTGAGATCACTAAACCTTTTCCAGCACTGTGTATGGTAGTGGAGAAGGCACTGACAGCCTGAGCTATCTCCCTCAATAACACCTGAACTACCTTCTTCTGTGGCTTCCTGTTCTCTATCCTCCATCTTTGCCCTAATTTCTGCCAGTAAGAAATCTGACCACAGCTGAAACATCCAAGGCATCTCCTTCTTCCAACATTTTTCAGTCTTGTTTGTGCTGTCTCAGTGATAAGGTTTTCCCTCCCTCCGAATGTCGATGAGCCAGTCAAAAGCAGGGGTGCTAACCCAAACTTGCCCTGCATCACAAATTAGCTGCACTCCAGGAAACTTGGATGGGGGTTTCGGCAGGGTCATATGGATGGAAGACCTGCCCCACCACACGGAGGAAAATCCAGGCCTGTATGATTACACCCAAGTTAAGAGCAGCGCTACATCACAACAGTTGCCATGGAAATACATTTATTTTTGTTGTTCTCCTAAAGCATCTTAGGTTAAATGACCTTTGCAGATCAACAATCCCCTGGAGTGAAAATACACTTATGGTGGATTTCAACTGGAATTGCTATTTTTGTGTCCAAGACAACTACATTTTACGTTTCTTAAGGAGCATTTATCGCAGCAAGCAAATCTCAGTGCTCAGCAAGCACCTTGTGAAGGATGACAGATCATCATTTTGGCAAAAATTAAACATGCCAAGGTCATTTTGTTAGATAATCTAGTTAGAACTATTTCTATTAAACTGAAGCAAATAATTTTACAGTCATGTTACTTACTATACACCTAAGATTAGAAGGATAAAAGTTAACCTGCACTAATTATGGATCTTTTCTCTAAAAAGTGGGGAGTTTCAAAACATGGTTTATGCAGAAATATTGAATGTAATAAACGTTTCTCTCAACTTCCCCCATTCCCCAGGAAGCAAATATAAAATCAGCACACATTCACTTTCCATTCAGGTAAAATAGCAGAGAATGCAAGATGGCAGCAGAAACAAAGGGTCACTCAACCAATCAGGCTTACATCAACTTTTAGGACACAAGACAGATATAGATGAGTGAAGTAAGATATTAAAAATTGGGCATAACAGGGCAAGACAACCAGGATTCAATTGCAGCACCAATGTACAAGGTGGAGGTAATGGGTTAATTCATGCTCTGAGTTAAACGATATAGAGGTCTGTATATTGCATTTACCCAGCTAAGTTTTAAAACATGATTAGGTGACTGCTGAGAGATTAAACTGCAGAGCAACTCGTAGGAAGATTAGGGAGGATGTCTGGTCGGCCAGGCAGGCAACACACATACAAGATAACATATCGAAGAATTTGTTTATTATAAACTACAACAGGGTTCCATTCTTCAAAGTATGGTGGGACTAATTAGAATGTGCTTGCTTTGCAGAAGTAACCCGAGAACAAGGCCAAAAGTCTCTGCTTTGCGTGCCATAACAAGGACTGTTACCTTAAGGAAACATGTAACGAGCAACACCACCTGGCTACGGGCAATTAGATGGTTGTAAAGTAATTAGGATGAGGCCCATAGTCACAGGATGTGATGGGACCAATTGATAACAGGAATGTGGGATTCAGGAGTGGCAGGAAGAGGAAATGTCATGGTTTTATAATTGCAATTTAGCTATAACTCTATATGCTGATAAGCTTTACCCCCACCCCTAGGGCAGGATATGACTGATAAGATTATGTATAAAAATGTAACTCACTAAACTTTTGGTGGAGTTGGATTCAGACAGCGATCTGAAAGGTTCTCCCCAGGCCTGAATAAACTGCTGTGACTTCAATTAGTTAGTCTGTCTTTCTTTCAACAAGCCGGTGACGTTGACCTTGTATATCACTTGGTCCGCACTTTGGGGGCTTACATCATTTGGTGATGAGGATGGGATGCGCGATCTGAACAAGACTCTCCGACAACGATAACCTAAGACGGGTGAGTATGCTTTAATTACCACCTGTAAAATTAGAGGTTAATCGCTGGCGAGACGTCAAGTAAGAATCGATGTACAAAAGAACTACAAAAAGAAAGACACCTTTAATTGAAGGCGGTTAAAATGTAAACCGACAGGGGCGGGAAGTCCCCTAACCCGGGAGGCGGGAAATCCTTTCAGCTGAGAGGCGGCAAACCGACAGGGGCGGAAAGTCCCCTAACCCGGGAGGCGGGAAATCCTTTTAGCCGAGAGGCGGCAAACCGACAGTGACGGAAAGTCCCCTAACCCGGGAGGCGGGAAATCCTTTTAGCCGAGAGGCGGCAAACCAACAGGGGCGGAATGTCCCCTAACCCGGGAGGCGGGAAATCCTTTTAGCCGAGAGGCGGCAAACCGACAGGGGCAGAAAGTCCCCTAACCCGGGAGGCGAGAAATCCTTTTAGCCGAGAGGCGGCAAACCGACAGGGGCGGAAAGTCCCCTAACCCGGGAGGCGGGAAATCCTTTTAGCCGAGAGGCGGCAAACCGACAGGGGCGGAAAGTCCCCTAACCCGGGAGGCGGGAAATCCTTTTAGCCGAGAGGTGGCAAACCGACAGGGGCGGAAAGTCCCCTAACCCGGGAGGTGGGAAATCCTTTTAGCCGAGAGGCGGCAAACCGACAGGGGCGGAAAGTCCCCTAACCCGGGAGGTGGGAAATCCTTTTAGCCGAGAGGCGGCAAACTGACGGGCGGAAAATCCCCTAACCCGGGAGGTGGGAAATCCTTTAAGCCAAGAGGCGGCGAAACCTCAACAAACGAATGAATGGGTGCACAATAGCGAGTGAATGAAATAAAACCCTACAGTCACAAAGAGGTTAAAACAGACAAGGGTGAGGTCTGTCCCAACGCCTAGCCTGAGCTGGAATTAAGAGGACAGTAGTCCCACGTGATGGCCAGGATCAAGTAGGACGCAGGGAGCCACAGACCCCACAGTATCAAAATCTCGGGACTAAAGGGTTGCTGTGTGTGTGGAATGAAACAGAGTGATTGACAGGAAGTAAAAGAAGGAAATCTGAGAAGAGATATATAAAGTGAGACGAGTGAATTTAGAATCATGAAAAAAAAGGAGATGGAAAGGTGGATTCCCCACTGTGGGGGGACCTGGATTCTATAACCCGATTCCTGCTAGATAAAAAAATTAAAAGACAGTGCAGAGAGCCAAAAGGCTTAGTGGGGGGGAGAAACCAAAGATAAAGAGGAAATGGTAATCTGAGCTTGTTACCAGAAACAATGTAAGGAATCGAAACAGATGGGAGAGATAAAGAAGGAAAAAGATCTAATTTGCAGGCGAACCAATTTGAAAACTCAGCAAAGGAAAAAAAGAAACAAACAGGGATTTGGAAAGCTAGGGAAAGCTGTTGAGTCACCGATTTAAAAAGGAAGGAAAAGATAAACTTAAAGCTTTACCAACAATGGAAGTTATTAACATCTGTACCGAGACAAATAAAACACAAGATTTGCTGACTGAAAGGAACCTTAACAGTATGCTGGAATTTCAGGCTGTATAAAATTGTGTGTTAAAGTGTGAATGTTTTCCTGGCTAGGAATGTTTAAGAGGTTACAATATACCTTTGTCTGAAAGTCTGTCCTTTAAAAAAAAGAAATGTCTGCTGTGTGTTTTAGCTCCACCCACTCTCTGTGTTAAGAAAAAGCATTTAACCCTTTTGTCTTGTCTTGGATTTTGGAAGTTTTAAGAATATGTGAATAAGATTGTGCCCTCAGAATGAAAACACCTACGACAATTTAAGTTAAGCTGGAGTGTAAAAGCTGAGAAGAGCAACAAAAAGTTTGTTTAACAAAAGATTAAGTTTCAGTCTAAGATTTAACCTTGGAGTTATGAGGTAAATTAACTTGTTAAAACCAGACTTTCATTGTGGCCACAGTGAAATTCTGGTTGGTGTAAATTGGTGTAGTCCGAATTGAATAAGATAACTCCACTCCACAAGAATATCCGATAGTGGCAGGTCCCTCTACAATATTTAATTGACTATGGTACTGGGAGCCCTATAGAATGTGGGACTAGAGTTAAACCTTAGAAAGGTGCAGGTAGGGAAGGACGAAGTAATCTACCTAGGATACATAGTAACACAAGGGAAGAGACAAATGCCCAAAGACAGAAAGGTGGGTTAATAAAAAACAGTACCTTGAGAGCCAGGTGATAACTAATCAGAATCAGTGTGACGTGTGGCCATTGAAGGAAGCAGATTAAAGACTTAGGGCTGCTCGATCAGGAGTTTGGGATTCTGTGTAGTACGGAGGATTTAAGGAAATTGTCCAGTAATATGAATAAATTGGGGCTAGGAGGGGATCCTTTTAAAAAGCTATAGCAGACGTAGAGCAAATGAGACTCCGGCAGCATATGCTGACAGACTGTGGCCCACATGGGAGGGGCACTAGGACCAAGAGGACAGCTAGCGGAGCTGCACGCAATCACTGGCTGCGTGCTTTGATTTATCAGTCCAGTACTTACAAGTAGCTATGGTCAGATTTTGATCCAGAAGATGGGGTAAATACAAAGGCTAAAGTTGTGAGGAAAATGACCCTGTGCTTTGAGGTGCGCCATACAGATAAAAGGAATATCGGGATAATGAATAAGCCAAGGGCAAGGTTTTTGAAATGAAAAGGGGAAGCCCTCAGAGATGGCAACAGGTAGGGACCGTGCCAGAGAGGGGAGGGGGTCAGGCAGGTACTAGGGCTATTTAATTATTGCCAGAACTTTATCCCAGAATATGCAGAAATGGCCCAGCCTATACAGGATTTGATCAAAGGGGGAAACCATCCCAGGAGCTGGTGGACCATGAAACAGCTTTTGTAAAGTGAAACAAGCCCTGAGGTTAGCCAAAGGAAAAAGTGTAAACATATACAGATAGTCGGTATGCCTTTGGGGTGGTGTCTGATTACATGGTAGCCTGGAGTAGGCGAGGATATATGACACCAGGAGGAGGACACATAAGACATGAGAATATAATCAAGGAATTAGTAGGAGCCTCTCTCCTACCCAAAGAGTGCGCAATGATAAATTAAAGCACACAAGAGGATTACTGACCGACACCATCAGGGCAATGCATGGGCAGACGAGGCAGCTAAGCGAGCAGCTGAGAAAGGGAATCTGACTAGTGAAGCCCAAGTGTTCATGTTTAGTTAAAGTGTGAAACCACAACTGTCTTTCGGTCAGGTATGTTTTTTAAGTTACGTGAAGTGACACAATAATGTTTTGCTCCACCTTCAAAAGCCTGCAAAGGAGTTAACCCTTTCCACTGACAGCTGTTTAAGTTCACCAAGCAACAACTTCAGTATTACTGAATAGAATTTAAAGATATTGGACATTATTAAATTTAAGTTTCTTAATGTTAAGTTAATATTTCCCCACAGTGATGGAAGGAAAATTATGATTTGATAAATGGAAGTTATCTTATAAACTAATTGCAGCACCATCTCAAATGGCCGGAAGACTGTTTGGGAGGCTATCCTGTTACCCAAAGATAAATCTAGACAGGTAGTTAGAGACATGAGGCCAAAGACCAACAGACTATACAGGATCTAGAACAGGATACACGGGATGACCAGAAGGAGGTCCCAGCAATAGGTAGCAAGCTAATGGCAGAAATAATACCAACCAAACCAGGGCTAGCACCCAGATGGTCAGGACCTTATGAAGTATTAATGAACAGTGACACATGTGCCTTTATAGATGAGTCCGGAACAGGTAAAGGAAGGTGGAAGCACTGGACTCAGTTAAAAATGTATAACAAAGACAATGAGTAAGCCAGAGATGATGCCCTTTTGAGCAGAGTGAGGAGTATGCTAGAAGGTATGAAGAATGGGAAGGGGAGTTACTACATATATCAATGATAGGGCTGTGTATGATGATAAAGTTATATGCCATAGTTTGAATCTTCAGGTATGTCTGGAGACAGAGCCACAGAACAAGAAATGAACAAGATGTACAGCAGTTTGAACTGATAGACCGGATAAGAATAGAATAATTCTAATTGGCTGGTGATGACCAGCCCCCTTTTTGTAATTACAGGAACACTGGACATCCGGAATGAGGTGGAATGTCCTCGCCTTGATCCTAGGGATGAACATAAGTATTGCCATTGTCGAGGGGGATTAGTAATAGGGAGAACACAGGATGAGGTGTATTTTAGTGTGGCACATAGAGTTACTAAGCTTGCCATTAATATGAATACTTTTGAGATGAAAAAAACATGGAACTCCCTGTAGGTAAAACAATTAGAGGGTCCACAGGGAAAATCTATCTTACAAAGATGTAAGAAACAGGGAGTGTTGGAAATGGCCGGAGCAGGGTATGCGGCCGGGTTAGCAACAGTTAATAGCTGGGACTAATAGAAGGAGTAGAAGAATTACAAGTAAAAATAGAGAAGTTACTAAAACAAGCTACCGGAAATAGCCAGCAATTGACACTGGCAGGGAAACAAACAATAATGCAATTGTTGGGGGTGGAAGAGATAGTAGCCCCCATGCAGAAACAATCAATACAATTATTGATCGACTTAATAATGCTTCTCGCCAAACCAATAAGGAACTAATATGTGCCATGTATGGCTCATGGCTATTGTCGAATGCTCAGCATAACATAAGGCAAATAAATAATGGACAGATCCCTGATTGGATTACTAATGAGGATCTGGAACCTTGGATTGACACAAATAAAAGCCTATGTAAGGGGTGTAAAATGGGACAAGTATACCGGGCAGGCAGTTGTCTGACCCCATGGACCAAGGTGATTGGCTTTGTACTGGCCATCCCACAACTCCCAGAGGAGGGATAGCCCCTATATGACGTGATTAATATAGGAGAGGTACAAAGGGAGAGTTGGTTTAAATATCATGATGTCCCTACCAAGGCACTTTGGGAAAGGGATGAAGATAATAACCAGAAGAATGGAACCTTAAGGGGGGTGGTAATAGATGGGTGCCACCACAAGGGAAGGACATGGGTGTGCAAGCGCCCCCCCCCCCACCGAGGGAGACACATCCGAGTGCGGGTTTACAAAAATCACCAATTGCACCCTCGAGGCACACCCAAGGGGGATACACCGGACCTGGGTAGCACCAAGGAACAACGGGACATTCTGTGTCACCACAATCGAACAGAAATATGAATATCAAGATCTGACTTGTCCCATTCCCCAACCAAACCTTTGTTTTGGTCTAAAGATACCTACACAGATAGGAAAACCTGGTCACTTGATAATATGGAACTTAATAAAAAGGTTGACACTTATGTCATACCAGAGTCCAAGGCAATTCCTAAGTTAGAGGAAGAGGAAGCTTGGAAGAAATTACGGCAGGAAACGAAGGAAATTTTAAAGTATTATCATAAAATAGAAGAAGACTTAAAGAAACAACAAAAAGACATTAGTACAACATTAGAGGAAACTCACCCACCTCCTCCTATTTTGATAATTGGGGATCAGGATGGTTGGGGACGTTGGGCGCCTCAGTGATACAAGGCATAATGATATTCCTCATGATTGTTATTACGATATATTGTGTATTTTTGCTGCTCCAGTGCCTCTGCACCAGAATGAGTAAAGCCGAAATTGGTGCTGTGAAAGAAGTCAAACCTAAGGAGAGGCAGGTAGAGAAGTTAAGTATGGAAAACTCCCCCGCCTCTCCAAGGCAAATGGTGTAAGTCGTGATAGGAAGCCCTGAAATTACAAGGGATTAATTGGGCATGGTAATTAATGACCGGCCGGCCAACCGTAAGACAGGGGTAGCAGAAGGAGGGTGACAGAAGGAGGGTGGCAGAAGGAGGGTGGTGAATGAGGATTGGTGAGTGATGACAGTCTCGAATTGGCATGTCACACACCCAACGCGGGAATGAGGGACAAGCTTAAGCGGAAAGCCTAAACCATTAATGCAGGGTCTGAGGGGCCCCGGGAATGGTTACACCGGAAGGAATGCAGAAAGGAAAGCCCACTGTAAAGGAAAGACCACCATACTGCGTGGGGGGAAGTCGGCCTCCAAATTGATAGGATATATACACATGTATAACCTAGACTGGTAGAAGGCCAGGGAGTGCACGCTCTGGCAGACACCAGGAAGTGGAAATACATGTTGACCTGTATTGGAACAATTGTCCAAAAGGTCAAAAGGGGGGACTGAAGTAAGATATTAAAAATTGGGCATAACAGGGCAAGACAACCAGGATTCCATTGCAGCACCAATGTACAAGGTAGAGGTAATGGGTTAATTCATACTCTGAGTTAAACGATATAGAGGTCTGTATATTACATTTACCCAGCTAAGTTTTAAAACATGATTAGGTGACTGCTGAGAGATTAAACTGCAGAGCAACTCGTAGGAAGATTAGGGAGGATGTCTGGTCGGCCAGGCAGGCAACACACATACAAGATAACATATCGAAGAATTTGTTTATTATAAACTACAACAGGGTTCCATTCTTCAAAGTATGGTGGGACTAATTAGAATGTGCTTGCTTTGCAGAAGTAACCCGAGAACAAGGTCAAAAGTCTGTGCTTTGTGCACCATAACAAGGACTGTTATCTTAAGGAAACATGTAACGAGCAACACCACCTGGCTACGGGCAATTAGATGGTTGTAAAGCAATTAAGATGAGGCCCATAGTCACAGGACGTGATGGGACCAATTGATAACTGGAATGTGGGATTCAGGGGCGGCAGGAAGAGGAAATGTCACGGTTTTATAATTGCAATTTAGCTATAACTCTATATGCTGATAAGCTTTACCCCCACCCCTAGGGCAGGATATGACTGATATGATTATGTATAAAAATGTAACTCACTAAACTTTCGGTGGAGTTGGATTCAGACAGCGACCTGAAAGGTTCTCCCCAGGCCTGAATAAACTGTTGTGACTTCAATTAGTTGGTCTGTCTTTCTTTCAACAAGCCGGTGATGTCGACCTTGTATATCACTTGGTCCGCACTTTGGGGGCTTACATCAATGAGAAAGGCCATTTGGTCCTAACTCATCCATTTTGAAAAACCTACAATCCTCCCATCACAGCAGCCAACTATTTCTCCAACAGTTCCAGGGTTTTTGCTCCACGTCCCTACATGGAAATCCATTCCATGTGTTATTCACTCTCAGCATAAATAAGAACTTCACGGTATCAGTTCTACATTTGCTTTGGATAGTTTGAACTTGCGCCTCAGTGTCACACTGTCATGATTTAATTTAAATGTATTTTCCTGGAGTTACCTTTTCTATACTATTTTTTTTATACCTCTGTGATGCCTGCCCCCCCTAACATGGTCCCCTCCTTTCAGGACTGAAGTTTCTGCAATCTGTCCTCATAACCTCAGTCCTCTAACTCTAGAATCAGTTCTGTGGCAATTCTCTGCACTGGCTGCATGGTTTCAAGGTTTGCCTTGTGCTTTGGTCGCCAGAATGGGACGTGGTACTCAAGATGTAGTCTGACCAGAACATTATGCGGTTTAAGCATGACTTCAACTCTTACTCTATAGCTTACTAACACGGGCTCTGAGTTCCACTAGTGTGGCTCATCCCTGGCGAATGGGCTGTAGCCCTGAAGAAAAATGTATTCTGGATTGGCTCCCTTGCTCAGAAACCAATCAAAGCATTGCCTGGATCAGGGGGAAGGGGGGAGCCTGAGTACCCTCTACCGCCCCAATCACCTCAAGAGGTTGCTGGCATGTGTGCATTAAGGGTGCACCTCAAATGGTGCTTGCACCCACCTGTCCCGTGCAAATGAAGTGCTCTCCCATGACCCTGCAAGCTCCAGCAGCGATCAGTGTTAGAGGACACCTGTGGATACGATCCCAGTGCAACTGCCAGGATCACAGCTATGAAATTTTGCGGCCCTTATGTTAATATATTCAGTCTTTATTTCAGGGCTTTTTAAAATTGAGACGTCCCCTCCTTACTCAAATAATGGTACAGTCTCACAAGGAATTCCATCCTTTAAGTTAACCCTGTCTTTGCTGATCTTGTTTTGTGTTCTCTCTCCGATAGATACACAAAATTTAAAAAAGAGTTTCAATTGCGACGGACATTTACAAGGGAATAAATTGGGACTATATTATAGCCTGCCATTAAATTTGACTGCAACGATCTCAATTACCTTTATAACTTTACATAGGAAAGTGATGCACAATGTGCAAATAGCATCCTTAAGATTCATTTGGTAGTGGAAACTAATACTTTTACTCATCAAAAAGTCTTCAATAGACAATGAAAGCTGCAAGCTCTTTAAATTCATTTTATGCTTTGTTAACTTGGATATTTTATTTATTGTAAGTGCCAGGAAAAGTTAATGAAATTGTGTTTCTTTTTAAATTCCTTAACATTGGATTCCTATCAAGGGCCTAAGTAATTGGTATTATAATCGCTCCACCATTGATGGCCGTGCCTTCTGTTGCCTAGGCCCTAAGCTCTGGAATTCCCTGCCTAAACCTCTCCGCCTGTCTACCTCTCTTTCCTCCTTTGAGATGCTCCTTAAAACCTACCTCTTTGACCAAGCTTTTGCTCACCTGCCCAAATTCAGCCTTATGTGGCTCGGTGTCAAATTTTTTGTCTTCTAATACTCCTGTGCAGCGCCTTGGGACATTTTACTACGTTAAAGGTGCTATATAAATACAAGTTGTTGTTGTTGTTATTGAGATTATTGTAATACAGAATGGTTGTTAGACTCGTTTTATGAATAGCTGCAAAATGCACCCATGCTTCATTGAAGAAGTGCTATTTTCATTTTCACATGCTAAAGCGCTAAGAATTTTTCTCACTGCCGCATCTCAATCCGCCACAATTCGTCCACATATGTATCATAATACGGCTTGGAACAAGATGATAATCAAAATTATATCCATCATTGTTCTAAAGTACCAGGAAACAAAGAAAATCTAAGTTATGCTGTCTGTATGGCCCAATTTTAGTTTTGGTATGGCAACAGTCTGGATCAGATGACAAGATCAGTTTAGCAACATGAGACAAATTGTTGTATATAGCTGCTTGCGATGGAAACTTTGAGCACTGAACAAAAATAGTACACATGCATAATGGTGTTTTGTATCAGCAAATCCTATCAGAATGCTGAGTCACCTATCACTGGCCAACTACTGCGCTGCTGCGGCCACAGAGACAAGCTGAACCATTCTCACAGTCATTTGAGTCATTGGGACGATCAATATTCTTGTTTGAAAAGCAATTTTTGTTTTAATCCCTCTTCATTTTTTAACTGTTTAAAAGACAATGGGGGTAACTTTGCCTTTGGGCGACAGTGTAGAACAGGCGCGATCAGATCAGCCCATTATATATCTCTCCCGACTTTTATTTACATTGAAGTCACTGATCCAATATCACCCTTTTTTACATTATCGCCTAAGTCAAAATTGCCCCCAATGTATCCTAAAGATATATCCTATTTTTAAAAAGTAGGTGTCTCTGTTTGCTGCCATATTGGACATTAGTTGGCTGTTGGTAACTAAGCTAGCTCATTCCCCTTTTTTGAAACCTCCCTTAGCTGCCAGGCTTGGCTCAGTGGTAGCACTCTCGCCTCCAAGTCAGAAAGTCATGGGTTCAAGCCACACTCCACTCTAGAGCCCTGCACATAATCCAGGCTCACACTCCAGTACAGTACTGAGGAAGTGCTGCATATTTCAGCTGAGAAGTTAAACCGAGGCTCCGTCTGCCTTCTCTGGTGGACGTAAAAGATGCCATGGCATGATTTCGGGCAGCACGGTGGCATAGTGGTTAGCACTGTTGCCTCACAGCGCCAGAGACCCGGGTTCGAATCCGGCCTCGGGTGACTGTCTGTGTGGAGTTTGCACATTCTCCCCGTGTTTGCGTGGGTTTCCTCCGGGTGCTCCGGTTTCCTCCCACAGTCCAAAGATGTGCGGGCTAGGTTGATTGGCTATGATAAATTGACCCTTAGTGTTAGGGGGATTAAATACAAGGGGATAGGGTGGGATATGTGTTGATGTAGGGGTTACGGGGATCGGGTGGGATATGTGTCGGTGCAGGCTCGATGGGCCGAAATGGCCTCTATCTGCACTGTGGGGTTTCTGTGATTCTGTGATTCTGTGAAGAGCAGAGGAGTTCGCATTGGTGCCCTGGTCGACATTTATCCCAAAACCGACCTCACTAAAACAGATTGGGGGAGAAATTCAGTATCACCCCCATTTGGGGCACAATTATTGGCCGGGCGCAAAGATTAGCGTCTGCCGCTAATTATCGCCTCCGACTGCAAACTTGGCTTTTATCGTCCCTGGAGGTGATTGGAGCGCTAAATCAGGTGCTACACACCTGTCTTAAGGCACAAAGGCCGAGGGGCGAGGCTCTACCTCAGAGCGCTGGCGAAGCTCATGTGATGTCAGTCAGCAATGGAACACAGACACACTGGCGCTGGCCAGTTCTTAAAGGGGAGGGTTGATCTTGCTCTCCATCCACACCCTGCTCATTGCAGCCTTGAATCTCGGCCTGGAGCGACCTGTACATCAAATCTGTTGGAAAGAACAATGGAGAGCCCCAGGGAAAGAGCTCACTGTGCAGCCCCCATATTCTCTTCTAAATCGATGCAAGGAATATCAAATCAGGAAGAACCTGCAAAGTGCTGCTCAGTATCCAAAACTCCTCAACACAGCTTTGAATATCTCCTGCAGTCTCTCTCTCTCACTCAGAATGCATGGTGCAAAGATTTCGCAGACAAAAAAGGCAGGAAGCGGTCGCCTTTAAATAGCATTCCCCCAGTCCCTTCCCGGCTGCAAAACGCTCCCCTCAACCTGTCGCTGCTAGCGGCAGGCGGTAAGACAGGGGGCGCCACTCAATATCCGGTCCGGGGCGTTGCACTCTCGACTGACGTCACGATCTGTCGGCGCAGGAGATCGTGGCAATAGTGTTTAGCACTGCCGCAAAATGTCTAGTTAATTTTGTGAGTGGCGCAAACATCGCCACACACGGGCACTAGTTGCTTTGCGCCCCATTAGCGCCCTCTTGTGGGACCTTGCTGTGTGCAAATTGGCTGCCGCGATTCCTACATTACAACAGTGACTGTATCTCAAAAGTACTTCACTGGCTGTAAACTGCTTTGGATCATCCCGAGGTCGTGAAAGGTGCTATATAAATGCAAGTTCTTTCTTTATCTACTATAAAGGATACGTCTTAGATTATGAAGCCTGGACTTCACACCATTCTGCATAACAATAGTATACAATAGTACTTAAACATAACAGCCTAGTTAAAAATTGTACAGAATTTTAATTTTTTATATTTTGAATTGGAGTTTGTGTATTTCTATCAAAGGCCGATCTCATTAGTGTTATTTCAATTAATATTCAGTCATATACATGAGTATCTAAGTGCAAAACCACTAGCATGATAGCATTTTTCTAATGTATTGCTTACATTAAACAGAAGTACTGTATTAATATTTACATTTGAGGTAATTAAAGGCAGTACATTTAGTATTTACAATAAATACAAGGAGAGTCCCTACAGGAATGTCTTAATTATGTGTATTGACAGAACAACAGCTTGCATTTATATAGCGCCTTTAATGTAGTAAAACATCCCAAGGCGCTTCACGGGGGCATTATCAAACAAAATTTGACACCGAGCCACATAAGGGGATATTAGAGCAGATGGCCAAAAGCTTGGTCAAAGAGGTAGGTTTTAAGGAACGTCTTAAAGGAGGAGAGAGAGGTAGACAGGTGGAGAGGTTTAGGGAGGTAATTCCAGAGCTTAGGGCATAGACAGATGAAGGCACGGCCAGCATTGGTGGGGCAAAGGAAATCGGGGATGTGTAAGAGGCCAGAACAGAGGCAGAGCGCAGATATCTCGGGGAGTTGTAGGGCTGGAGGAGATTACAGAGATAGGGAAGGGCAAGGCCATGGAGGGATTTGAAAACAAGGATGAGAATTTTAAAATTGAAGCGTTGCTTAACCAGGAGCCAAGTTAGGTCAGTGAGCACAGGGGAGATGGGACTTGGTGCAAGTTAGGACATGGGGGGCAGAGTTTTGGATGACCTCAAGTTTACGAAGGGTAGAACTAGGGAGGCCGGCCAGAAGTGCATTGGAATAGTCAACTCTACAGATAACAAAGACATAAATGAGGTTTCCTGCAGCAGATAAGCTGAGGCAAGGGCGGAGTCGGGCAATGTTACAGAGGTGGAAATAGGCGGTCTTAGTGATGGTGATAGGAAGTTCATCTCAGGGTCAAATATTGCACCAAGATTGCGGACAATCTGGTTCAGCCTCAAGCAGTTGCCAGAGAGAGGGATGGAGTCAGTTGCAAGGGAACAGAATTTGTGGTGCGGACCGATGACAATGGCTTCGGTCCTCCCAATATTAAGTTGGAGGAAATTTCTGCTTATCCAGTACTGGATGTTGGACAAGCAGTCTGACAATCTCGAGACAGTGGAGGGGTCGAGAGACGTGGTGGGGAGGTAGAAGTGGGTATCATCAGCGTACATGTGGAAACTGCCGCTATGTTTTCGGATGATGTCGCTGAGGGGCAACATGTAGATGAGAAATAGGAGGGGGTCAAGGATAGATCCTTGGGGGCACCAGAGGTAACAGTGCGAGAGCAGGAAGAGAAGCCATTGCAGGCGATTCTCTAGCTACAACTGGATGGATAAGAATGGAACCAGGCGAGTGCAGTCCACCCAGCTGGATGACGGTGGAGTGCTGTTGCAGCAGAGTTTTGTGGTCAACCGTGTCAAAGGCTGATGACAGGTCGGGTAGGATGAGAAGGGATAGTTTCCCTTTGTCACAGTCAACTAGGATGTCATTTATGACTTTGATAAGAGCTGTTTCGGTACTGTGGCAGGGGTGGAAACCTGATTGGAGGGATTCAAACATGGAGATCCCGGAAAGATGAGCACGGATTTGGGAGGTGACAACACGTTTAAGAAGCTGTTATAATCTGCCAAATTAAAAGAAAACTGTCTTGCTGCTACATATTGGCGGGCGGGTCATGAGCGGATCACCTGAACATGTCGAGGGGAGTTCTGGGATTCCCTGGGAAATTCCTCCCTTTACGCCCTTCAATGACCTCAGCAGAACTCATGCCAGTTGAGATATGGTGTGAGTCCCTTTGAGGCCTTCAAACAGCACTAAACCTTCACTAGAGTGGAATAATTGGTCCTCTCTGTGATCAAGTACCTTCTCCAGTTGGAGTGGCTCCAATGGGAGCCAAAGTGTTGTTTTGGGCCATGGGAGGACTCAGCTCTGCCTTAGAAGAACAGATCAGCTTGGGTTAGGGCGGCCACCTCTGATATGCCTTTACAGGAATTGGCAGCCTACCCCAAGTGCACAATGACCCCATCACCAGAATTTGGGCCAGGGTCTCCAGACCTAGGGCAAAGGTGGGTGGCAGTCCCACTCTGCCGCACTTAAGCCAGGGGCGCGGGATCTCATAAATGTTGTCTCAATAACTGGTGCATTGTAACAGGAAGCATTACAACAGAGACTTCAGTAAGGGGGTGGGGGTAATCTCCAAATCAACTGATATAACATTGAGAAATGGTACCTAGGTTGAGTGGACTTCGCATTGTATTACCAACTGAAACTAACACCACAGGAAACCACTTTCACAACCTTGATTTTGGAGGCTCTGGCTGAAAGTAAAACATGGATTATAGATACCTGAGGAATTGTAACTTGGTACTGGATTTATGCTAACGCAGGGTGAATATGGTACTGAAGTGCTAGTATAACAGCAGCATGCGAGACAAAAAGCCTGGAAATTACATTAGTTTAAACTGCAACAGCTACAACATGGAAGGGTTACAGAGCAATAGAAGTGGGAGAGTAGTGGAGCATACAGTTCCTGTTTGTTTCATGCACACTACTGTTCAGTGGAAGTGGCTCCTATAGGCTGAAGATGTGTGTTAGGGTATTTGAGATTATCGCTAGCATAACATATAGTTAATAGAAAGTGCACCATATTCCAAAGCTCATGCATCGCACATGTGGTGTGTTGCTGGACCTTATGACAAGCTGTGCTGCTGTACAGGCACCAGCTTAGTTACTTAGCAACATAGTAATGTAGATTTTAACTTCCGGGCAGAAACACGGCCTAGCGAGTGGCTGGGATCAGCAACGGGGAGGCCCAGCCGATTTTAATGGCCAAGGCTCATTTGCATTCTGAGGACCGACTCCCGCCCGAACCCATCGGGAGTGATGAAGAGGCAGGCAGGCGGGAGTGGGATTTCAAGTGGCAGAATGCTGCTGCTGGGTACCCAAGGAAATGGTCCCCCTTATTAGTTTAATGGCTTTAAGGGGCGAGAGTCAGGAGGCAATCACAGTCGGGGAGAGGGAGAGAGGTTACGATTTCCCCCCAGATTTAATGCTATAGCCTAAGGGAATATGCCCTCTTTAAAGCTGAAAATCTTCACAACTAAAGTTAGCATTTAAAAGGGTTGCACCATGGAAGTGTAAAACATTAAATAAAAACAAAAATATAAAACAAAATCTCTTCAGTGCATCACTATAAACATCTGTACTGATCCAACAAACAGGGAAGCAAAGCTCTGTGCCACAACTTGGCCTGATCGTTTCTGCAGCAATCCATTCCATAGAAAGGAAGACAGACAGACTTCAAATGTATATTTTAGCATTCCTTCTGTCTGAATGATTGCTTTAGCTCTAATTTTACGTTAAGAGAATTCATTTTCCCAAGCATTCGCCGAAATTTTCATTACCTGGGTGCGGTCGGTCGGCGTGCCGGGGCGGGATCCCGTTCGTCTTTTCATCCCGCTCCTCAAAGTGACTTTCCGTTAATGGCGCCTATTACGGCAGGCCTGCGCATTTCCTGGCCCAATTAAATGGTACAGGTCTGATGATATTTAAAGGAGCCTTGGTCACATTGTATTTGAAGATTCATCTAGGAGCGTGCAGACAGTGCATTTCAGCATCTGCTTACTGCTCAGCCTTGCACACATGGCTTCACAGAGACAGAGGGCTACACCCAAGTTTTCCGATGACTCCCTACATATCCTTGTGGAGGGAGTCAGAACACACAGGGAGGTCCTCTTCCCTGCTGATGGGTGGAAGAAACCTCCCCAAGAGACTAAAAGAGGCTGGCTGGAGATAACAGAGGAGGTGAACAGCAGGGATGTGGTCAGCCGGACCTGGGTGCAGTGCCAGAAGCATTTCAATGATATCATGAGATCAGGAAAGTTGAGTGCAAATCCACACTCAACTTCATCCTGCTGTGCCTGCCATCACATTCCCATCACTTTGCCTTCCCAATCGTGCTCCTGCACATCATTCCTCACACCAACATACCTTGCACATCCACCCATCCCTCTCTCTCTTTCTATATACTCAAATCTCCCCCTGACTAACCACCCGTCACACTCACCCTCATCCTAATTCAATCATACCAACTGACAACACACAAGAAGGCCACCTTGCATTGGCACTTTGGCATTGGCACTACACTCCCTCATAGTCACACTCTAAATATGTAACCCATACATTCCTTACACATGCCATCACTCTCACTCAAACGTCTCTTCTTTCCCTCCTTGCAGGAGAAGAGAGCCCACAATAAGAGGGAGGGGGAAGAGAACCGGAGGTGGCCCTCCATCATTCGCCACATTGACTCCAGCAGAGGAGATGGCCCTGAAGGTCCATCAGGAGCTACAGAGCTGATGGAGGTGGGAGATGGAGCGAGGGGGACATCTCAGCAACTTGGTGACAGAATTACATCTCATACAGCCACATTGCATACAGCAGTCACTCATATGGTGACTGATGTCAGCAGCCAGTGAATGCTCATCATGTGCATAATGGTATCATTACCCATTCTTAATATAACATTTCTAAATCATTTCTTTATTGTCCCACAGGTCCATCAAGAGCCCCCCACCCGCACCCCCCCCCCCGCCACCCCCACCCCCACTGTCCTGGTGGAAGAGGAAGAGGACTCCTCAGAGGAGCCTCCAGCCTCTGAGGGTGCACCGTCACCAGACATAAGTGCACCCAGCACGAGCGCAGATACGCACACCTCAGTGGATCCTATGCGAGATAGAGTAGTGTTGTCACCTGGTGTCTCACAAGTCACAAGTGAACAAGAGGAGATGGTGGAGACAGGAGGGCACATGACACTCCAAGCTCTGCTCAGCTGCATGCAGACGCTCAGTCTCGGGGGCCCTCGAGAAAGAGGGCGATCCTGGAGGTGCAGCAAGTAGTGCAGGAGGCTCTGACAGGTTTGCGACCGTGATGTCTGAAAATGTGCAGAGAATGAAGGAGTCCATCTCCAACATGAGCACCACTGTATTGCAGGCAATGGCGACTGTAGGCTCTTCCATGGAAAGGATGGCCACCTGTATGGAGCAGCTAATGCGCCACTCACAGGAACACATGCTATCTATGGAGAACAGATGGCAGAGGCTCATAGGCCTCCTCTCTAGGAGGGATGTCAACATAGACTTGGGTCCTCGTGGCCCCAATGCTGTGCAGCAAGGTGCTCTCCAGCTCCTTGCTAGCAGGGAAGTGTGGGTGGCCCATGAGAGGGATGATGGTGAGAGAGGACTTGGAAGTGGGGGCTCCTCTCAAAGTGCTCCCACTTCTCCCCCGTTGCCTCCCCCTCAGTCAGAGCCCCACATGCCTCCTCGATCGCGATGGCTGCGTCTGCCCCTGAGTCGCAGGAGGAGCAGACTTTGGTGGTGCCCTCACAGGCTCCAAAACCCAGAGGACATCTGCCAAAAGTCTCGATGCAGTCGCAGCAGGGAAGTGAGCAGGCTGCCTCTACCTCTGCTGAAGCCACAGGAGTTGCACCATTGCAAGGCTGGGAATGCTATCGCACTGCCCAAAAGTGAGCTTTTCACTTGTTACAAGGAAGGACAGAGCTCCTCTCCCGATGTTTCATTATTGAGGGAGTGCAGGGAGTGAAAGAAGATCTATACTCTCCAAGCAATTCCAGACAAGTTGAACAAGTGTTCAGGAGATCCAAAGAACTCCATAAGCACTTTCTAAATCTGGTTTACTACTCACTGGAGTTATACGCCATCCAATGTCAAATCAAACATGTGCTAGACTGCCTCTTCTTGGGATTTTTATACCACTTCCCTCCAGGCCTTGACTCTTGTTTTATGCTACAACTTTAGTAGCCCCCAAGTTTAACTCACAGTGTGGATTGGGCGAGCTGGGGGCAGGGCAGGCGTGAAGCTCCCATGACTTCATCAGTATGAGGCCCGAGTGATTTTAACTCACGGGCCTCATTTCCATTTGATTGATGGGCTGCCCTCCCGATCACATCAGAAACCAGGTGGCCTACCACATGATGTGTTGAATTTCCAGCGCAACTCCCAAGGCCTAGTTAAAGCAGAGATGCACCTCTTAAAGCAAAGTTACATTCCCCACTTTGAATTTTCTTTCACCAACTGTGCAACAAATTTTTGCAGCAGAGGCGAGTCAAACGGCTTTTCTGATGCCTCCCTGATGGTCCTAGTGGACAAAGCCTGGGCGAGTAGGGAGGTTCTCTTTCCCAGCAGCTGCAGGCGCATCCCCAACCACACTATCAAGCAGGCCTGGACAACGATAGCTGACACGTTTGATGTCAATAGCATCATCACCACAACCTGGGTGCAATGCAGAAAGATGTTCAACAGCCCCACAAGAGCAGTAAGGGTGAGTATAGCTTTTCATCTCCCCATCTCTCACAATATCCCCTAACAACACTCCTTTAACCCCCCTCCCCTACCACTCTCAACAATTCCCCTCCCTCCATCATATCCTTCAGCATACATTCATAAGGGCACAATGCAACACTTCTTTTTCTCATTCCAAACACACGCACCTCTTCCTTTGCTCTCTTCACACAACATACTAATACCATTCTCTTCTTACATCCTACCAATTGCACGCCCACCAACTCCTCCCACCATGCCTTCCTCACTTCACATTCCACACACTTGCCTTTGCATTCATCACTCCCCATTCATCATTTCATATTACTTCTTCTCCACCTCTCAACACATGCACTGTGTGCATAAGCCTCACACATCTCCACTTACCTTTTCAAAGGACATTTACTAACTCACCACTCCTTCTGTAGGACTAGACCGTGCATAATGTGATGGAGAGAAACAAGTTAGGGGAAGAGTCGCCAACATTCTTGGCCTCACCCAAGAAGCCCTGGAGATCATTGGCCAGGCAAAGCCTTGAGTATTGGGGAAGGAGAGGCTGGCATATTACTTCAGCATGGTGTCTACATATTACTTCTTCATTCACCTCAGAAAAATTGCAGCAAACTTCATAACCTCAAGCTGCATTCTCAAGGCTGTCACCTGTAAATGTCCAGCTTCTATCTGGCATCCTAACTCTTGGCCCTATTCTCTTTCTTCTAGGTCCTACTCAGCAGCAAGAATCTACAGCGGATGACACCTCTGAGAATCCTCCTGAAGATGCATCGTCTGGCGTTCCTTTCCTCCCAGGCATCAACTCAGACATTGGCACTCCGCGTGTGTTCAATAGTGAACTAGATGGGTCTGCATGTAATGAAACACCCAGCACCAGTAACCAGCAGCAGGAACTGGTGCCAGAGATAGCGCAGGAGACAGCTGCTGGAGAGATCAGGACAGAAGTAGGGACTTCAGAGCCCAACCATGCAAAGCCTCGTAAAAGCAGTTTTATGAGTTATTGGGAGGCGTTTTTGGCACATTGGTCTGCAGTGTGGTTTAATGGCAGCTTCTGAGTCAGCTTTGTCAGTAGGTCATTGAGACAGAAGTTGTCTGAATGGTTTGAATGCTCTTTTATGCAGGATTAATGGAGTGGTGAAGGATGTAACAAGGAGCTCTACGTAAGCTTCAAGAGCAGGGGAATGAGCAGGTAACCTGCTGAGTAATTAGCTCATCCCTCACAGCAGAATCAAATTGTTTGCAGCGTTGACATCCTGCTCGACCCGGAGCTGATTTTCCCATCCAATATCCCTATTCCATCACGAAGACTGTTTACTTCCACCTCCGCAACATTGCCCACCTCTGCTGCCTACCGTAGCCCCTCCTCTGCTGATGTCCTTCTACATACCTTCATCACCTCTACATCACTCCAGTGCTCCCCTTGCTGGCTTCCTACCCTTCATCTTTCATAAACTCTAACGTGTGCAAAGCACTGCTGACTGCATCCTGACCCTCACAAAACCCGCTCGCCTATCAACCCATCCTCAAAGCTTTAAATCTTAAATCCTCATCGCCTTCTTTGAATCAATTTGTGGTCTTGCCCCCAACCTATTTCTGCAAACTCCAAGCCTATTATTCTCCCTTAAACCGCTCCCAGAACACTCTGGCCATGATTTTATCAATGGAGGTGGGTTGGGTGCGGGTCAGGTGGTTTCCAGCTTCCAGTCCCACCCCTCAGCTGCATCCGGCCCACAGATGTGCTTTTGCCTTGATTGACCTTGTTAAGCCCGCCCTGCAGGCTTGCCAGCCAATTAAGAGGAATCTGCCAGTTTCCTTAAAGGGACCACGCACAATTTTATTTTGACAGTTGATTTCTCAGTAGTTGACAGCATTGAGGTGCTGAAAACACTGACAATCACTGCACAAAGGTGACCTCTTGCACCCAGGCTCTCCAATGACTCCCTCCATAGGCTGGAATAGATGGCAGCTGCAGGTGAGGTGGCAGAAGCAATCTGTCACTGGTGACAGAGGTTCTCCCAGTGAGGTGGCACTGGACATGGATTTAAAAATGTGTAACCTAAAGAAAAGTGTAAATGTATTACAAATGCAGTTCCCAACATTTTCTTTCCTCTGAGACTCACCATGTGCAACATTGTACCCTTCACACCACTTCTGCAGCTGTCATCAATCCAGGAACATTACAGCAGACTCACAACACACCACACTTACCTGGCGTGGTGTCCGGACATCGGGAAACCCAAGCCAGAAGTGGCAAAATTCAAAAATAGGCTGTCAACTACTGGCAACTACCATTAATAGGCAGGTAATTGCCTTTAATCCTCTTCCCGCCACTAGGCGGGATCGCAACCCGCCATCAATCAAAATGATTTTAAGCTTCGACCCACCTCCAAACCCTCCCTCTGGGTTCAAGTCCCACTCCAGAGACTTGTGCACATAAATCTAGGCTGACACTCCAGTACAGTGCTGAGGGAGTGCTGCACTGTCGGAGCTGCCGTCTTTCAGATGAGACGTTAAACTGAGGCCCCATCTGCTCTCTCAGGTGGGCGTAAAACATCCCGTGGCACTATTTTGAAGACGAGCAGGGGAGTTATCGTTGGTGTCCTGGCCAATATTTATCTCTCAATCAACATAACAAAAACAGATTATCTGGTCATTATCACATTGCTGTTTGTGGGAGCTTGCTGTGTGCAAATTGGCTGCTGCATTTTTTACATTATAACAGTGACTACACTTCAAAAGTACTTCATTGGCTGAAAAGCGCTTTGGGACGCCTTGAGGTCGTGAAAGGCGCTATATAAATGCATGCCTTTCCTTCTTGTATATCCGCTCCCTTTGCCCCACCAGAGCCTTCAGCAGCCTGGGGTCTACTTTCTGGAATTCCTTCCATAAACCTCTCCATCTCTCTCTCTCTTTTATAAACCTCAGCAAAATTCATCCCTCTGACCGAGCTTTTGGTCACCCCTTTTAATCTCTCCTTTCCTGCCTCAGCTTCTGTTCTCTTTACGCCAATCTGTGAAACACACTGGGGCTTTTTTTTTACATTAAAGTGCTGTAGAAATGGAAGTTTGTTAGAACATTCTATGAGTTCATATAGTACCACAAGCATTAAGAGCAAAGTAGATATGGTCTATAAGTTTCATCTAAACCAAAATTTAAAGACAGCCTTAAACGCACTCCATAGCAGTTGAATTAAAAGGAGTTACATTTGTAGGGCTTTGGTTCCAATGAATCACGTCCCTGCTTGATGTGTAATTACATTGCAGAAAATTACTATGCCGTGTAATATTGAAAAGAATGTACTAATCATTTGCAATCTGTTTATTTTTGGTATTTACCAGAGGCAGTTCATAGCATAAGATATCTGAAAGCAAATTACAGAGTAGCAAAACTTCAGTGAACTTAGAGAACATTATAACTCATGAAAGCAAAGCTCGAATACTTTATGATCAAAAGGACCCAGAAAATCATTACTGCCTTAAATCGGCTATTGCATTTTATGTAACATAATAACTATACGTTTAGTCATTTGCTGAAGTTTATTTTCTGGTGGGGAGGGCTCAGTGTATATGTGATGAGATAGATTCTAGCAATTTGTGCAAATAAAATGAGCCATGCATAAAAAAAAATTGGATTTGTGACATATTCCCCTTGTTCCCCCCTGGTTACACCCATGTGTAGTACAGATCCACAATCTGACTGGTCAGACTTCACTTACCACAACTAGACCAACATATGGCAAAAAAAAGGTCTATGATGGATTATTTGTTGAATTCTTTCCTTGCTGACCACAGCACACACGGGGTTAAAGTCAGTTACTGGGAGCTGTTTCTGTAAACTGCAGAGAATATACATTATATTCACAACTCCGGATAAGGCAGAGGAAGGCCTCAATTTGCAGAGTTTGATTGCTGCCATCATACTTAGATAGAGATGATTATTCAAGACAATTGACACAAATCAAAAAGAAAGACTTGCATTTATATAGCGCCTTTCATGACCACCGAACGTCTCAAAGCGCTTTACAGCCAATGAAGTTCTTTTTGGAGTGTAGTCACTGTTGTAATGTGGGAAACGCAGCAGCCAATTTGCACACAGCAAGCTCCCACAAACAGCAATGTGATAATGACCAGATAAACTGGTTTTTGTTGTTATGTTGGTTTAGGGATAAATATTGGCCAGGACACCGGGGATAACTCCCCTGCTCTTCTTCAAAATAGTGCCATGGGATCTTTTACATCCAGCTGAGAGAGCAGACCGGGTTTAATGTCTCATCCGAAAGACGGCACCTCCGACAGGGCGGCACTCCCTCAGCACTGCACTGGAGTGTCGGCCTAGCTTTATGTGCTCAAGTCCCTGGAGCGGGATTGTGAACCCACAACTTTCTAACTCTAGAGGCGAGGGTGCTACCAACTGAGCCACAGCTGACTCAAATCAATGAGTTGATGATTTTGTTCCATTCAATTCAAACATTCTATATAATTGACAACCTGCAAAATGTTGTCCATTTAATGTCATTAAGAGGAATACAGTTTTTAATGTTCTTTGTTTCAGTGCATCTTCAAAGAAGTTTGAATGGTATATCTGAGGAAGACTTTTTCCCAGTCAATAGCCAGCCTGAAGCCAGCAGAGGAACAGAACAAAACAGAGGCAGAATTATGACAGTCGTGTTTCAAGGATCAATTTTATGTTGAAGATTTGCACAGGTGAAGCACCTATGTTGGTTTGACATTTTGAGGAGTATAGTAAAGTGTGTAATTACTGTAAATATACTGTTTGTACTGAATACTGTTCACTTACCTGTTTAATGATAAATAAACATTGGTTTAAAGCCTGACCCATGGTCTGATATAGTGGACATTCTTACGTCTGCTGCAGTTGCAAAGGTCATGTGCGGCTCGTGATATATTCCAGTAAACCAGAATACAGCGGCCAGAGTTCTTATTTGATCTCAGGATCTCATTGCATTTACCTAGATTGGACAGTTAAAGACCTACCTGATTCATAGGGGGTAGGAGGTCCACTTATAGGAGGGGCTGAATCCAAGGAGAATATCTATTGTAAAACCCCAAAAATGTGACACCAATTTTTCATTGCCAATTGAAGCTTAAGGCTAAAGGGGTCAAGGGATATGGGGAGAAGGCAGGGACAGGGTACTGAATTTGGATGATCAGCCATGATCTCATTGAATGGCGGAGCAGGCTCGAAGGGCCGAATGGCCTACTCCTGCTCCTATCTTCTATGTTTCTATGCTAGACATGGTTGAGTAAGAAAAATATAGTTAAGACCATGCAGTAGGTTAAAAAAATACAGTGGGCTTCACTCCTCACAGAGCCTCAGAGTAGGGCTTAATTACTCTCAGTAGGCAAAATTGTACAGTACTAGCTTCTTAGGTCAGGCCGGCTGGGCCAGTACTACCTTATTATAATAACAAACAATGTTACATTATTTTTGCTACTTATGCAAAGAGTTAGGAACAGCTGAAGGAAGTGGAAAGCCAGGGTGAAAGATAAAACAAATACACACAACATCTGCAGTTATACTCCAAATAGAGCTGTGAACTGTGAATCGAAATTTGCCAGGACAGCCCATGCTCACTCAGCCCATGCCTCACTCCAGGGTTCAAAGAATCTAGCCAGAGTTTCAAGTTTTCTGTAATTGCCCCATTAAGAACTGCAGGAGTTGAGCTATTGTTAGGGCAATTGACTTGGTGCGAGCAACATCCTGTGATATATTGAGCAAATTTCTACTCTAGCTGCATGAAGCATCATTTTCTGCCCAGGTACTGCAATTCTGCATAAAAAGCACCAGAGGCTGTGAAGATGTTATGTTCTGAGTGGATCTGAGTGATAACAAATCACTTGCCCCAGCTATTGCCTATTTAACTGGCTTTATCAGCACTCTGAGCGAGCGGACCTGCGGGAGGAACGGAGTTGGAGACCGGGGATAAAGACAGACCTGGGAGTCTGAGTGAGCGGACTACCTGCGAGGGAGACAGTCGGCAAGCGACACAACGAAGGAGAGACGCCAGAATTCAAAGGTGTCGCTGGCACAAGGGAGCTGAGAGGTGAGTACAGGGTGCATATTATTGGTAAGTTTTTTTTTGTTCTGTTTTCAGTATATTTCTGCTAAGTAATTCATAACCTATCTATTACAGGGAGGTGCTGATTGGTGGGTAGCTGTTGAGTGTTCCTTGTTAAGTTTATTTCTGCTAAATTACCTCCATAATCTGGTAAATAGAGGCATGGCAGGGCAGTGCAATCCCGTGGTTTGCACATCCTGTGCCATGTGGGATATCCTGGACACTTCTTGTGGCCTGGACGACCATGTGTGCAGGAAGTGCCAACAACTGCAGCAACTCGAGCTCCGCGAGGCTGAGAAATACTTGGAAAGCACGTTTCTAGAAGTGGTCACCCTGCAGCCTTGGAATGAGCAGGCAGAGAAGGAATGGATGACCACCAGACAGAGAAGGAGGACCAGGCAGTTAGGGCAGGAATCCCCAGAGTGCACCTCGCTCGCTAACCGGTTCACAGTTCTGGAAACTGGTGGGGGTGATGGCTCCTCTGGGGAGAGCAGCCAGAGCCAAGGCCACGGCACCACGGGTGGCTCAGCTGCACGGTGGGGAGGGGGGGGAGGAAGAAGAGTGGAAGAGCAATAGTGATAGGGGATTCATTTGTTAGGGGAACAGATAGACGTTTCTGTGGACACAGATGTGACTCCAGGATGGTATGTTGCCTTCCTGGTACCAGGGTCAAGGAGGTCACTGAGCAGCTGCAAGACACTCTGAGGGGGGAGGGTGAACAGCCAGAGATCGTTGTCCATATCAGTACCAACAACATAGGCAGAAAGAGGGATGAGGTCCTGCAGGCAGTCTATAGGGAGCTAGGAAAGAGATTAAAAAGCAGGACCTCAAAGGTAGTAATCTCCGATTACTCCCGGTGCCACGTGCTAGTGAGTACAGGAATTGGAGGATAGAATAGATTAATGCGTGTCTGGAGAGATGGTGCAGGAGGGAGGGCTTTAGATTCTTGAGGCATTGGGACCATTTCTGGGGAAGGTGGGACCTGTACAAGCCAGACAGGTTATACCTCAACAGAGCCGGGACAAATATTCTCGCCGGGAGATTTGCTAGTGCTGTTGGGGTGGGTTTAAACTAGCTTGGCAGGGGGGTGGGCACCAGCATGTAGGAGTGGAGGGGAGGAATAGGGTGCATGGAAGAGTGAGTGTGTTGGATGGTACTGGAGGGGAAGGTAGTGCTGGAGGCAGAAGTAGTAACATATTAGATAGGAGCAGACTAAGAACAACTACAAAAAAATCAAAAATGGGTTTAGAATGTATGTACGTAAACGCACAAAGTGTGGTGAATAAGGTTGGTGAACTACAAGCACAATTAGCCGTGTGGCAATATGATGTTGTAGCAATAATGGAAATGTGGCTTAAAAATGGTGAGGACAGGGCACTTAATATTCAAGGGTACAAGGTGTTCAGAAAAGATAGGGAAGGAAAAAAGGGAGGTTGGGTGGCAGTGCTGATTAAGGAAGACATTGTAGTGTTGGAAAGGGAGGATGTTCTTGAGGGGACAAGGACAGAATCCATTTGGTTAGAGTTGAGGAGCAAAAAGAGTATGATCACACTATTGGGGGTATTCTACAGGTCTCCAAATAGTGAGAAACATAGAAACATAGAAACATAGAAGATAGGAGCAGGAGTAGGCCATTCGGCCCTTCGAGCCTGCTCCGCCATTCAATGTGATCATGGCTGATCATCCAAACTCAGTACCCTGTCCCCGCCTTTTCCCCATATCCCTTGATCCCTTCAGCCTCAAGAAACATATCCAACTCTTTCTTGAATATATTTAATGAACTGGCCTCCACCGCCCTCTGTGGCAGAGAATTCTACAGGTTCACCACACTCTGGGTGAAGAAATTCCTCCTCATTTCAGTCCTAAATGGCTTACCCCTTATCCTTAGACTATGACCCCTGGTTCTGGACTCCCCGGCCATCAGAAACATCCTTCCTGCATCTAGTCTGTCCAGACCTGACAGAATTTTATCGGTTTCGATGAGATCCCCTCTCAATCTTCTAAACTCCAGTGAGTATAAGCCCAATCAACACAATCTCTCCTCATACATCATTCCTGCCATCCCAGGTATCAGCCTGGTGAATCTTCGCTGCATTCCCTCCATGGCAAGAACGTCCTTCCTCAGGTATGGTGACCAAAACTGCACACAATACTCAAGGTGCGGTCTCACCAAGGCCCTGTACAACTGTAGCAAGACATCCTTGTTCCTGTACTCGAACCCTCTTGCTACGAAGGCCAACATACCATTTGCCTTCTTAACCGCCTGCTGCACCTGCATGCTTACCTTCAGCGACTGGTGCACAAGGACACCCAGGTCTCTTTGCACTTCCCCTTCTCCCAATCTATTGCCATTCAAATAATAATCTGCCTTCCTGTTTTTGCCACCAAAGTGGATAACCTCACATTTATCCACATTATAGTGCATTTGCCATGTTTCTGCCCAATCACCCAACCTGTCCAAATCGTATTGGAGTTTCCCGACATCCTCCTCGCAGCTTACCCTCCCGCCCAGCTTTGTGTCGTCTGCAAATTTGGAGATATTACATCCAATTCCCTCATCCAGATCATTAATACATATTGTGAACAGCTGGGGTCCTAGGACCGATCCTTGCGGTACCCCACTAGTCACTGCCTGCCACTCGGAAAACGACCTGTTTATTCCAACTCTTTGCTTTCTGTCAGCCAACCAGTTCTCTATCCAAGTCAATACCTTGCCCCCAATCCCATGTGCCTTAATTTTGCACGCTAACCTCTTGTGTGGGACCTTATCGAAAGCCTTCTGAAAGTCCAAATACACCACATCCACTGGTTCTCCCTTATCTATTTTACCAGTTACATCCTCAAAAAATTCCAGTAGATTAGTCAAGCATGATTTACCTTTTGTAAATCCATGTTGACTTTGTCCGACCCTGTCACTGCTTTCCAAGTGCTCTGCTATTACATCTTTTATAATAGACTCTAGCATTTTCCCCACTACCGATGTCAGGCTTACCGGTCTATAATTCCCCGCTTTTTCTCTACCACCTTTTTTGAATAGTGGGGTAACATTAGCTACCCTTCAATCCATGGGTACCGTTCCAGAGTCTATCGAGTTCTGGAAGATGATCAGTAGTGCATCTACTATCTCTAGGGCCACTTCCTTAAGTACCCTGGGATGTAGACCATCAGGCCCTGGGGATTTATCGGACTTCAGTCCCATCAATTTTCCTAACACCATTTTCCTACAAATACTGATTTCTTTCAGTTCCTCGCTTTCATCAGACCCTATGTTCCCCGGCATCTCTGGGAGGTTATTTGTGTCCTCCTTTGTGAAGACAGAACCAAAGTATGCATTTAGTTGGTCTGCCATTTCCTTGTTTCCCATTATAAATTCCCCCGATTCTGACTGCAAGGGACCTACGCTTGACTTCACTAATCTTTTTCTCTTCACATATCTATAAAAGTTTTTACAGTCAGTTTTTATGTTCCCTGAAAGCTTACTCTCATATTCTATTTTCCCTTTCTTAATTAATCCCTTTGTCCTCCTTTGTTGACTCCTAAACTGCTCCCAATCCTCAGGATTATTGCTTTTTCTAGCCAATTTATATGCCCTCTCCTTAGATCTTAAGCTATCCCTAATTTCCCTTGTTAGCCACGGTTGAGTCACCTTTTTTGTTTTATTTTTACGCCAAACTGGGATGAACAAATTCTGTAGCTCATCCATTCGGTCTTTGAATGTTTGCCATTGCCTATCCACCGTCAACCCTTTGAGCGCCATTCCCCACTCAATCCTGCCCAACTCGCTCCTCAGACCATCGTAGTTTCCTTTATTTAAATTGAGGACCCTTGTCTCTGAGTCAACTACTTCATTCTCCATCTTAATGAAGAATTCGATCATATTATGATCGCTCCGACCCAAGGGGCCTCGTACAACAAGATTGCTAATTAATCCTTTCTCATTGCATAATACCCAGTCTAAGATGGCCTGATCTCTGGTTGGTTCCTCGACATATTGGTCCAGGAAACCATCCCGTAAACATTCCAGGAATTCCTCCTCCACAGCATTGTTACTAATTTGGTTGGTAGGTAGAGAAGCAAATCTGCAGGGAAATCGCAGAGATATGCAAGAGCTATAGCGTAGTGATATTGGGGGACTTTAATTACCCAAATATCAATTGGGCTAATGCTAGGGTAAAGGGAAAGGAGGGGGAGGAATTTCTGAAATGTGTTCAGGAGAATTTCCTTGATCAATATGTTCTTGGCCCAACTAGGAAGGAGGCATTGTGGATCTGATGCTGGGGAATGAGGTGGGCCAGGTCGACCAAGTGTCTGTGGGAGAACACCTGGGTACGAGTGATCATCGTATCATAAGATTTAGATTAGCAATGGAGGGGAGCAGGGAACAATCTAGAGTGGAACTTCTAAACTGGAATAGGGCTAACTTCAATGGGGTGCAAAAGGATCTAGCCAGGGTAAAATGGAACCAAAGACTGACAGGAAAAACTGTAACAGAACAATGGGTGATGTTTAAGGAGGAGATGTTCCAAGTACAGGCTAGGTACATTCCAACAAGAGCAAATGGTAAGGGAACCAAAGCCAGGGGTCCTTAGATGACGAGGGAGATTGAGAAGATGATGAAACAAAAAAAGAGGGTGTATGATGAATGTCAGGTGAATTCTTCAAGGGAGAACCAGACCAAATACAATAAGCTGAGAGGGGAAGTGAAGATGAAAATAAGATTGGCAAAGTGAGAATATGAGAGTAGAATGGCGGTTAACATAAAAGGGAACCCAAAAATCTTCTACCGGCATGTAAACAGTAAGCGGGTAGTAAGAGGCAGGATGGGGCCTATTAGGGTCAAAGAAGGTGATATATGCTTAGAGGCGCAGAGCAAGGCTAGAATACGCAATGAGTACTTTGTATCAGTGTTTACTAAGGAGGTGGATGCTGACAAAATATCGTTAGAAGTGGGAAAGGTAGAAGCAATGGAAGGGATAAAAATTGATAGACAGGATGTACTAGAAAGACTGGGTATACTTAGAGTGGATAAGTCGCCTGGTCCAGATGGCTTGCATCCCAGGTTGCTAAGTGAATTGGGGGAGGAGATAGCAGAAGGGCTTGCCATAATTTTCCAATCTTCCCTAGATGCGGGGGAGGTGCCTGAGGATTGGAAAGTGGCAAATGTGACACCATTGTTCAAGGAAGAGTGTAAGGACAATCCTAGTAACTATAGGCCGGTCAGTTTAACATCAGTGGTGGGTAAAGTTTTAGAAACAATAATCAAGGAAAAAATTAACAGGCACTTGGAGAGGTTTAAGCTAATTAAGGAGAGCCAACATGGATTTGTAAAAGGCAGATTGTGTTTGACTAATCGAATTGAATTTTTTGATGAAGTAACAAGGAGGATTGATGAAGGGAATGCAATGGATGTTGTCTACATGGATTTTAGGAAGGCGTTTGACAAAGTACCACATAGAAGGCTGGTTAACAAAATTGAGGCTTGTGGAATAGGTGGGTCAGTGGCAGCTTGGATAAGGAATTGGCTTAAGGACAGAAAACAGCAAGTTGTGGTAAATGGCTGTTTTTCAGACTGGGAGATGGTAGACAGTGGTGTTCCCCAAGGGTCAGTGCTGGGGCCACTGCTTTTTTTGATATATATAAATGACCTGGATATTGGAATACAGAGTAGAATTTCTAAATTTGCTGATGACACCAAACTTGGGGGTGTGGCAAACAGTGAGGATGATACCAATCGACTGCAACAGGACATAGAAAGGCTAGCAGAATGGGCAGACAAGTGGCAGATGGAATTTAATACAGAGGAGAGTGAGGTAATGCATTTTGGCAGAAGGAACAGGGAAAGGCAATATACACTTAATGGCACAGTTTTAAAGAGTGTGCAGGGACAGAGGGACCTGGGAGTTAATGTGTGTTATGTCCGTGTATCTTAATGTTGTGTCCTTCAATAATCAGACAACAGACTGCAGGGAACGATTCAACAGGTGTTTACTGAATGAGGGTTACTCTAGAACTAACTGTACAGATCACTACTCAGGGTTTATATACAGGTGTGGTCACTGCCGGTACTACAGTATACAGGAGCTGTAAAAAGTAGTTCTCTCCCTTAAGGTATATATACATTACATATATTACAATTCCTCCCCTTTTAGATTAACAGTACCATAATACTCATTTAACAATTAACATTTTTAATATACAATGTTATATGAAAATAGTCCATTCATATATTCAGTCTCTGGGGAGGCTTCCTGATTCTTTCTGGATAACGCCTTTCCCGAGTGTCTCGCTCTTGGTGCAGAGGCGATTCTAGCACCGTGTCATCAGCTTCCAATGCTATTGTTTCTGAGGTAGATGCGACCTGTACGTCGGGTTCCTCACCAGGTACGTATGGCCGAGACATGGGGTTGACTCGTTCCTGTGACTCTAGGATCTGGTCAGCATGGCATCTCACAATGTTCTCCCCAACATCCACTGTGTACATTAGTGGCCCCTGCCGTGTGCATATCGTTCCTGGTTGCCATTTCTCTGTTCAGTAGTCGCAGGCCAAGACTGGTTGCCCTACATTGAAGCTCCTTGTCGGCTTCTCATTGATGTGCTGGAATTGCTTACTCTCAACATCTCTTCGTACGTTTGGTTTGAGCAAATCCAGGCGAGATCTTAACCTTTGGTTAAAGAACATCATGGCTGGGGCCTGGTTGGTGACTGCATGTGTCGCATTCCGGTAGGCGAACAGGAAATTGTCCACCTTGTGCTGCAGCAGAATGTTGTCATTGTACATAGCCTTTATTGCCTTCTTAAAGGTTTGTACGAACCTCTCAGCCAATCCATTTGTGGCTGGATGATACGGGGCGGATGTGTAATGCCTTACCCCATTCCTTTTCATAAATCTTCTAAACTCTTCGGACACAAACTGTGGTCCGTTATCAGAGCAAATCTGCTCTGGCAAGCCGTTCCTGGCAAAAATGGTCCGTAGGACTGCAGTAGTTTTCTCCGTGGTGGTGGAGGACATTTTGATCACCTGAGGCCATTTCGAGTGCGCATCCACGGCTATTAAAAACATTGAGTCCATGAATGGACCAGCAAAATCAATATGCACCTGTTGTCATGGAGATGAGGGCCACTCCCATGGGTGTAGAGGGGCATGTGGTGGTGCATGTTGGACCTTCTGGCATCCTGAGTAGCTCTTTGTCAGGTCCTCGATTTGCTGATCGATCCCCGGCCACCACACATAAGCCCTAGCAAGGCTTTTCATTTTCACCCCTCCCAGATGACCTTCGTGAAGCTCATTGAGCACTCTCTCCCTTAACTTGGGTGGAATTACCACTCGGGATCCACACATCAAGGTCCCCTGGCATACTGACAGCTGTTCTCTTCTGGATGAGAATGCTGGCAACAGTGGGTCGCCATGTGCTGACCATCCATTCACCGTCAAATCATATATCCGAGGCAGTGTCGGGTCATTTCAGGTCTCCTTCTCTATACCAGCGTTAGTTACTGGCAAGCATTCAATTATAGTCGAATGAAATATTTTGACAGGATCCACTGCTGGTGCTTCCTCCGCAGTAGGCAGTGGCAGGCGTGATAGCCCATCAGCGTTTCCATGCTGTTTCGTGCCCTTATACTCGATTTCATATTGGTGCGCCCCTAGAAAAAGGGACCATCTTTGTAGCCATTGCGCAGTCATCACCAGAACGCCCTTCTTTGGATTAAAGATGGAGACCAGTGGTTGGTGGTCAGTGAGCAAGGTGAACTTCTGCCCGTGCAGATAGTGATTGAACTTTTTCACTCCCCACACTAGGCTGAGGGCCTCCCTGTCAATCTGGGCGGAGTTACACTCGGCTGAGGTTAGTGACCGAGACGCAAAGGCTACTGACCTCTCCGAGCCGTCCGGGAATTTGTGCGACAGCACCGCTCCAATGCCATAGGGTGATGCATCACACGCCAATCGAATTGGTAGTGTTGGGTTGAAATGAGCCAACACCTCTTTTGATGTGATCAATGCTTTGCTCTTCTGGAAAGCTCGTTTACATTCGTCACTCCACTTCCATGGTACCCCCATTTGCAGTAGGGTGTTCAGTGGGTGTAGTACGGTAGACAAATTCGGCAAGAACTTATGGTAGTAGTTCACCAGCCCGAGGAACGACCTCAGTTGTGACACATTTTCCGGTGCTGGAGTCTTGACTACTGCCTCAATCTTTTCAGGGGACTTATGTAACCCCTCTTTATCAATAACGTGGCCACAATACGAGATCTGCTTCTGGAAAAACTCGCATTTGTGGCGATTAGCTCGGAGCCCATATTCCTTCAATCTAGTGAGCACCTGCTCCAGGTTGGCGAGGTGATCACTGTCATTTTCGCCCGTGACCAGGATGTCGTCCAAATAACACTGGGTCCCTGGAATCCCTTGCAGGATTTGTTCCATTGCCCTTTGCCAAATAGCCGGAGCTGATGCTACACCGAACACCAGCCGGTTGTATTGGTAGAGACCTTTATGAGTGTTGATCGTGAGGTACTGTTTTGAGGCTTCTTCTACCTCCATTTGCAGGTACGCCTGGACCAGATCAATCTTAGTGAAGCGTTTCCCTCCAGATAGCGAGGCGAAAATATCTTCAATCCGCGGAAGCGGATATTGTACAGTGTAAAGGACTGGGTTCACTGTCACCTTAAAGTCCCCACAGATGTGAACCTTCTTTGGTTCCCCAGGCGTATTACTCAATGACCTCTTCATTACAGGAACAATGGGTGTAGCCCACTCGCTCCAGTCCACTTTGGACAGTACTCCTGAACGTTCCAAACCTTCCAGCTCTGCTTCGACGGCTGGGCGGATCGCATAAGGTACCGGTCTGGCCGTAAAAAAGTTTGGGCTTGCATTTTCCTCTATTTTGATCGTCGCTGTTATGCCTTTTAGTGTTCCGAGTCCCTGCTGGAACACTTCTTGTGCATCAGTTAGCATTTTTGACAGTCGTCCAGGTGTGACGTCGTCATCCTTTTTGGCATCTACAGTCAGTGCTTGTATGGAATGCCAATCTAGCTGTATCTTCCGGATCCATTCACATCCTAGTAGTGGTGGGTCTCCATCTGGCAATACATATAGGTCCATTTTTGGTGTTTCCTTGCCGTTATATATAACGTTCATCCTTATTTTTCCTTTGGGGTAGACTTTTTGCCCTGTGTGCGTCTTCAAGACAATCTTTGTATCTCTCAAGGGTATATGTGAGAATAGCCGCTTGTAGTCCCTTCGGTTTATGACTGTTAGGGCTGATCCTGTGTCCAATTCCATTTTCACTTGGACTCCTGCTACCTTGAGCGTGACCCAGATAGTTTGGTGATCCTCCGTTTTGATCACATTATGTAGTTTCAGACAACCCAGCTCCTTGCTTCCGGAGTCTCTATCACTTTTCTGTTCGTCTGAACTACTCTCCGTCACCTTATGTGCCTTCTTGTACTTCTCCTGTGGAGATTTCTTGCTGCTGGTTTTCTTTCCCGACCTGCAGACTCTTGCTATGTGTCCTACTTTTCCACACTGTCTGCACACTTTGTCCTTGTACCAGCAATCATTATGGTCGTGTGTTGTTCTGCCGCAGCGATAGCACTTCATTGTTCCGTATGACATTTCATTTGTGCCATATTCTTGCGGTCTCCGTTGTATCTCTGCAGCGCCCCGTGCTGCTGCTTCGTGTGATACTGCAATGCTGAAAGCCTTGTCCAGCGTAAGATCCTTTTCTGATAGAAGCCGTTTCTGGGTTCCTTCACTTTGAAGCCCAAACACAAACTTGTCCCTTAAAGTATCTGCTAGTCCCGTTCCAAACTGGCAGTGTTTTTATAGCTTGCACAGTTCCGTTAAATACTCAGCATTACTTTCATCTTTATGCTGGTTCCTTTTGTGAAACTTAAATCTTTCTGCTATCAGCAGCGGTGTGGGGTTTAAGTGGTCCTGTAGGATTGACACTATGTTTTCAAAATCCTTTTCTACTGGCTTCTCTGGGGTTACTAGGTTTCGTAGTAAGCCATATGTTTTTGCACCCATTGAATTCAACAATACCAGCGCTTTCTTGTCATCTGGCACTTCATTCGCCTTGCAGTATACTTCTATGCGTTCGACATATGTCGTCCAATCTTCGACTTCATTGTCGAACGCTGTGATACTGCCACTCTTTGGCATTTTTGGGTGTGGTTAGACTGGCTTAAAATGGCGTCTCCCGCGCTTTCCTTTCTACCCCACTGCGGCTTAAAATGGCGTCTCCTGCGCTGCTGCCAACGCCGCTCTCGGCAGTCCTCGTGGCAAATGGCGACGCCCTGTGGGTTTCGTGCGCTGCTCCTGCACTGCTGCCAACGCCGCTCTCTGCGGTCCTCATGGCAATGGCAGCGCCTCGCGTTTTCTGCGCGCCTCTCTCCCCCGTTGACGCTGCTCGGCCCTTGACCACCGGCTGTGCTCTGCTGTCTCTCGTCTCTCTCCCCCATTGACGCCGCTCGGTCCTGAACACCGGCTGCGCCCTGTGCCCTCTGCCCTCTCTCTCTCCCCCATCGACGCTGCTCAGCCTTTTTCTGTGCCGCTCGGTCAGGCTCTAGCCCGCCGCTGTCCGGGAAGGGTCTGCGCAGTACCTGTTGCCAGCCCGTTTCGCTGGACCACCGTGACTGGAAAGCCAAGCCTGGCTCTCGACAGCCTCCCCTGCGATGCTCAAATCTCCGCTGGATGACTGGGCGGTTGCCCGTGGTCGACGCCCGTGCTTCTGGACTCGACCTTCTTCCACTGTTCTCCAGGAGCGAATCCCTGGGAGGTGATGCAGAGTTGCAGGTAGGTTCGAATCTGCGTCGTCACCAATGTTATGTCCGTGTATCTTAATGTTTTGTCCTTCAATAATCAGACAACAGACTGCAGGGAACGATTCAACAGGTGTTTACTGAATGAGGGTTACTCTAGAACTATCTGTACAGATCACTACTCAGGGTTTATATACAGGTGTGGTCACTGCCGGTACTACAGTATACAGGAGCTGTAAAAAGTAGTTCTCTCCCTTAAGGTATATATACATTACATACATTACAATGTGCATAGGTCCCTGAAGGTGGCAGGACATATTGAGAGAGTGGTTAGCAAAGCATATAGGATCTTGAGCTTCATAAATAGAGGTATTGAGTACAGAAGTAGGGAAGTTATGCTGAACCTTTATAAAGCGCTGGTTAGGCCACAGCTGGAGTATTGCGTCCAGTTCTGGTCAACACACTTTAGGAAGGATGTGAAGGCACTTGAGGGGGTGCAGAGGAGATTTACCAGAATGGTTCCAGGAATGGGGGATCTTAGCTATAAGGACAGATTGGAGAAGCTGAATTTGTTTTCATCAGAGCAAAGGAGGTTGAGGGGTGATTTGATAGGGGTGTACAAGATTATGATGGGTTTGGATACAGATTTAAGGTTTTGGGCAAGTGATACAGGGAGGATGTGAGGAAAATCTTTTTTATGCAGCGAGTGGTGAGGACCTGGAACTTGCTGCCGACGGAAGTGGTGGAAGCGGAGACACTCAGGGCTAGATTTTCAGTATAGGCAGTTTTGGGGCGCTAACCTTAGCGCCCGCCCGAAGTTAGCGCCCGCCCCAAAGTAGCGCCCCGTTGCCGGGAATTCAGTGGCTTCGCCCTAAGAGGTTGGTGGAGCGCTAAAAGAGGCGTTCCACTATCTTTAGGCGCTAAGCCGGCGGTCCAGAGGGATAGCGCCCAGGCGGGGCGCAGCGCGGGTGCAGTCATTTTTGGACTGACAGCAGACCCCGTGGCGCCGACCAGCTCTTAAAGGGGGAAGGGACGAATTGGTCTGCTGCCACGCCCTGCACACTGCAGCCTTGCAAAGAGGCCTCAACACTGCTGCTCAGCCCCAGGGAGTCATGGCAACGCCAGAGAAGGCCCGTCAGCGTGCCCTGCGCTTCTCAGAGGGTGATCTGGACATAATGGTCACAGCTCTGGAGGTGAGGCGCAAGATCTTGTTCCCAGAGAGTGGGAGGAATCCAACCCACCACGACTACACCAAAGCCTGGAAGCAGATCGCCCAGAGGGTGACGTTCACCCCAGGACCCACAAACAATGTCGTAAAAAATACAACGACCTGACCAGGATTGTCAAGGTGAGTAGCCTTTCCAGTCTCCTCCTCATTCTTGCATGTACACCTGACATGATGGGCAAAGGGAGCTGAAAGTCCTATTGGCCAGCCCTCAGCCAGCAGCATTGGGACAGTCATGAGCATCAAATGGCCATTCGGCACTCTACACTTTGGCCAAGCTATTCCACCATGGGAGGCTGTGCACACTACATCAGGGCTTCACTCTGTCCAAGCTATTCCACCATGGGAGGAGGTGCACACTACATCAGGGCTTCACTCTGGCCAAGCTATTCCACCATGGGAGGCAGTGCACACTACATCAGGGCTACACTGCGCACTTACAGCCCGTCCTTTCTCTTGCAGGCTAAAGTAGCCTTTAATCGCCAGGCCCGTGCCAGGGGTGGCCGTGCCAAGCTGCAGAAGCTAACTCGGCTGGAGGAGCGCGTGTGTGTGCTCATGGGAGCCCGTGTGATCGTCCCCACAGCGTGCAGAGTATCCGACCCTCCACTGCCCGGCAATGGTAAGGACCTCGCCTTTTGGCCCTCTCGCGTCGCACTGGCCCATCCGAGCTACCTCCTTTGCCACTGTCCCACCAATGCGCTGAATGCCACCAGTCCTAACTCCCTCGCTGATGCCGTCTCCTCACTCTGAAGCTACTCTTGTGCATTCCTGCTTTCAGCTGGTGACGACCAGGACCCTGAAGCTGCCAGTGACAGCACCTCCGAGCAGGAGGAGGAGGAGGAGCAAGCCGGACCATCGGGGGAACAGTCACGTCCCGCAGGAGAGGAGGAAATTCTTGACACCTCCTCACTGGACGAGTGCCTGGAGGAACTGTCGCAGGGCAATGCAGCTTCTGGGACCAGTGGCGTCCAGCCACCCAGGAGCCGTGCGCGTGGCCCGCGGCCTTCCCCCCAAAGGGGGCAAGGATCAGAGGGGAGTGCTGTTGATTGGCACACTCGCCGCCACCAACGTGGCAAGGGTCCCTTAGTTCGGCCCCCTCCTCCCCAGCGGGAGAGTCGCAACTCCAGTCCGGACACCTTCGCCTCGGAGGAGGTGCGGAAGCTGGATAAGATGGCCGAGGATTCGGACCGGCGCCACACAGAGCTCATGAGCATGGTGGGGCGCATGCCTGAGGCCATCGAGTCGCTGGCGACCAGTGTGCGCGAGTTCGGGGCAGCAACTGCCGCGAGTGGCCGCATGCTGACTGATGCCGTCAAGACCCTGGCGGATGTGATGCGCGCGCACACCAGGACAACAGGGGCACTCACTGCTGCCACACGCGCTGTCTCAGGCAGGCATCGCCAGGGCAGCCGCCGCGCTGGACCATCCCAGCAAGCCGCCCCTCGGCTGATTGTTGCGGATCCTGCAGTGCGGGCCCGGCCGAGTGCCACCGCGCCACAGCACCAGCCAGCGCATCCCAGACGCCAGCTGGCCCACATTGCGCCATCCGTCGCCGCCATTCCCCCACTGGGGCGTCAAGGGCAAGCGGCTGCAGCTGATGGTGGCCAGGCTCAGGTGCGCCACTCAGCAGACGGCCCCTCGAGGCCCAAACGCCATGTAGGCCGCCCCCCAGCGGCATCTGGCGGAAGGGCATCTGAGCCTCAGGCACCTTCCCCCAGCCTCGCAGCAGCCACTGGGCAGAGCTTGCGAAGGAGCAGCAGGCCGGGCAGGGGAGGCAAAAGGCTGGGCAAGGTCTCGCCCTCGCGGGCCACTCAGTAGAGGGTGTGGCCAGCTTTCCTTTTATATGGCGGTGGCCATTTTTATTTTGCCCATGGTTGTGTTGTTGGAGGGCTTATTTTTTGCGTTAGGCCGACGTTGAGGCCCGGTTTGAAGAAAGGTGGAGTGACTCCTCCCCAGTTTGTGGGAGTGAGTCGTTTGTTGGGCTTTTTGTGGGGCCCGTTTATTGTTTTTGGGGATTCATGTGGGAAGGGCTTTTCATTTTTGTGTAATAAAAAATTATCTTTATTCATGCAGTCTCCATGGTTGTTCTTCTTAGTGTTTGTTGGCTTCACCGGCTGAGGGGTTGCGGAGCGGCTGCATTCATCTTCCCTCATGGCCCCTGGCCATTCCCTGACAGGGGGCTTAGAAGTACCGTGTAATAAGGTGGCGTCGTGCGGCCCTTGGCCCTGGTCGCTCCCTCCTGGGAACGTACTCCTGCTCCTCCTCCTCCTCCTCCTCATGCTCCTCCTGCTCCTCCTCCTGAGGTGCTGGTCCAACGTCAGGTGGCAGTGCCTGAGTCCTGCGGATAGCCAGGTTGTGTAGCATGCAGCAAACCACCACAAATTGGGAGACCCGGTCCGGCGAATACTGGAGAGCTCCTCCGGAGCGATCAAGGCAGCGGAACCGCTGCTTGAGGACCCCAATAGTTAGCTCGATGATGTTGCGGGTGGTTTGATGGCTCTCATTGTAGGCCTCTTCAGCAGCGGTCCTGGGCGCGCGGAGCGGGGTCATGAGCCAGGTGCACAAAGGATAGCCTTTGTCCCCGAGTAGCCATCCTCTTGGGGGAGGCTGGAACATGTCATGCACAGTACTCTGCCACAGGATAAAGGCATCGTGGCTGCTGCCTGGGAAGCTGGCATTGACTGCCATGATGCGCTGCTTGTGGTCACAGACCAGCTGCACATTCAGAGAATGGTAGCCCTTCCTGTTGCGATACTGCTCGCCATGCTCCAGAGGGGCCCGCAAAGCCACATGCGTACAGTCAATGGCGCCCTGCACCAAGGGGAATTCCCCGAGTCTGGAAAATCCCAATGCGCGCTGATGCTGGCTCTCCAGGGCCATGGGGAAGGAGATGAATTGGCTTCTCCTTCTGAACAGTGCTTCAGTCACCTGGCGGATGCAGCGATGCGCGCCGTACTGGGAGATGTTTGCTATGTCCCCAGCAGCGTATTGGAAGGAGCTGGTGGCATAGAAGTTCAATGCCACCGTCACCTTCACTTCCACCGACAGAGACGTCCTGCACCTGAGCTTTGGCCGCAGATCTCGGCGAAGCAGGTGGCAGATCTCTGCAATCACCTCCTTTCGGAATCGGAGCCTTTTAACACATCGCGCGGCACTCATGTTTAGGTAGGAGCGCTGCTGGCGGTATAGCCTGACTGGGTAAGGCCTACGTGGCCGACGCCTGTAGCCCCCTCTGCCTCTAGCCAGGGCTGCCCCTCTCACAATGCGTCTGCGAGCCCTACGGACATGGAGCTGCAGCTCCGCGTTGGCACCCCATGCAACCCCCATCAAATCCTGGCAAACACTCAAATTTCCAAAAGGCCACTTGCAGCGCTCTGGCCTGAGTCCAAAAATACCTGAGCTCTTGCTGCTTGAAACCAGTTAGCTATCCTCCTTGTTGTGTCTCCAGAAATGCGTTGCACAAGAGTGTTTTCTGAAAAAAGGCTGGCCTTTATACTGGAGAGCACGTCCCCTTTAATTTGCGCCCCCCGGGGCCCGCGCTGGTTGTGTTGCGTTCCTTTTTCCAAACGCTCCGGCCGCCAGCCGCACAATGGGGCGGTCCGACTGAAGTTTGGAATCGGGGCGCACAAAGGGCGTTGCACGAGGATGTGACGTCATTTTCTGCGCGCGCATCCGGGCGGGCGCTAAACTTTGCGCCAGCGCTAACGGGCAACTTAATTTGGGGCGGGGCGCAAACTGTGCTGCGCACGGGCGCTACACGCATAGCGCCTGAAAATCACTTCTCTTAAGGCGCTAACTGCTGGCGCTATCAACTGAAAATCTAGCCCTCAATGTTTTCAAGGGGAGACTGGATAGGCACTTGAGGGAAATAAACTTGCAGGGCTACGGGGATAGAGCGAGGGAATGGGACTGACTGGATTGCTCTACAGAGAGCCGGCATGGACTAGATGGGCCAAATGGCCTCCTTCTTTGCCGTTATAACTCTATGGGGGAAAAATTCGGTATCGCCCATTTTGGGGCACTAATATCGGCCGGGGCAAAGTTTAGCCCCCGGCGCTAATTATCGCCTCCGGCTGCAAAATTCACCTCTATCGCCCCCGGAGGTGATTTGAGCACTAAATCGGGCGCTACACACCTCTCTTAAGGCGCAAACGTCAGGGAGTGAGGCGCTACCTCAGAACGCCACCGAAGCTCAGGCGATGCCAATTACCATGGAAGCCAGACAGACTGGCGCCGTCCAGTTCTTAAAGGGGAGGGACCATCTTGCTGGCCAGCCACATCCTACTCATTGCAGCCTTGAATCTCAGCCTGGATAGACCTCAAAAGCAATTGCGTTGGATGCACTAATGGATAGGCCCAGGGAAAGAGCTCGGCGCTTAGGAACCTCAAAAGTGGTGCTGAGGGTCAAAACTCCTTAGGACAGTGTTAAAACCAAAAGTTTTGCCGAGAAGAAAAGGCAGGAAGCGCCCACCTTTAAATAACGCTCCCCCAGCCCCTTACTGACTTGAAAATGTTCCCCTTTACCTGTCGTTCCTAGCGGCAGGCGCTAAGGCAGGGGGCGTGACTCAATATCCGGTCTGGGGCGCTACCGGGGTGTTGCACGCTTGACTGATGTCAAATCTGCGGGCGCAGGAGACAGTGGCGGTCGTGTTTAGCGCCATCGCGAAACGACTGATTTTTATTTGCATTGATGTCAAGGAGGGCTGGAGAAGATGGGCTAACCGGGGACAGGGAAGGAGTGGGTGGCATTGGGCTCTTTACTACTGGGTCATAGGATTACAAAGAATATGCGGCACAGAAACAGGCCATTCGGCCCAACCAGTCCATGCCAGCGTTTATGCTCCACTCGAGCCTCCTCCCGTCTTTCCTCATCTAACTCTATCAACATAACTCTCTATTCCCTTCTCCTTCATATGCTTATCTAGCCTCCCCTTAAATTCATCTGTATTATTTGCCTCAACTACTGTGGTAGCGAGTTCCACATTCTCACCACTCTGTGGGTGAAGAAGTTTCTTCTGAATTCCCTATTTGATTTTTTGGTGACTATCTTATATTGATGGCCTCTAGTTATGCTCTTCCCCACAAGTGGAAACATTCTCTCTGTATCCACTCTATCAAAACCTTTCATAATTTTAAAGACCTCAATTAGGTCACCTCTCAGCCTTCTTTTTTCAAGCGAAAAGAGACCCAGCCTGTTCATCCTATCCTGATGGGTATACCCTCGCATTTCTGGTATCATCCTTGTAAATCTTCTCTGCACCCTCTCCAGTGCCTCTATATCCTTTTTATAATATGGCGGCCAGAATTGTACACAGTACTCCAAGTGTGGTCTAACCAAGGTTCGATACAAGTTACGCATAACTTCACTACTTTTCAATTCTATCCCTCTAGAAATAAACCCTAGTGCCTGGTTTGCTTTTTTTATGGCCTTGTTAACCTGTGTCGCTATTTTTAGTGATTTGTGTATTTGTACTCAGAGATCCCTTTGCTCCGCTACCCCACACAGACTCACACCCTCCAAGTGATAAGTGACCTCCCGATTCTTCCGACCAAAATGTAATACCCCACATTTATCTGTGTTGAATTTCATTTGCCAATTATATGCCCATTCTGCAAGTTTATTAATGTCTTCCTGTAATTTGTTGCAGTCCTCCTCAGTATTAACTATTCCCACCCCCCAATTTGCTGTCATCCGCAAATTTAGAAATTGTGTTTTTGATTCCAAAGTCTGAATCGTTAATATAAATTGTGAACAGCAGTGGTCCCAGCACTAATCCTTGTGGAACACCACTACCCACCTTCTGCCACTGTGAATAGCTATCCTTTACCCCTACTCTCTGCTGTCTGTCTTGAAGCCAGCTCGCTATCCATTCTGCTACTTGTCCCCTGACTCCGCATTTTCTATGTGGTACCTTATCGAAGGCCTTTTGAAAATCTAGGTAAATTACACCTACTGCATTACCCTTGTCTAATCTCTCTGTTACCTCTTCAAAAAATTCAACGAGGTTAGTCAAGCAAGACTTTCCCTTTTGAAATCCATGCTGACTATTCATTATTATATTTCTAGATGTTCTTCTATTTTCTTCTTTAGTAGGGATTCTATTATTTTTCCCACCACCGAAGTTAAGCTGACTGGTCTATGGTTCCCTGGACATGTTCTATCTCCCTTCTTAAATATAGGTATTACGTTAGCTATCCACCAGTCCTCTGGCACTACACCTTTTTCTAATGAATTATTAAATATGTGGAGTAATGCCTCTGCTATCTCCTACCTAGATTCTTTTAAAATTCACAGATGTAATCCATCTGGACCAGAGTTTTTTTTGCCTCTTCACATAAAATGACCCACACAGCACCACCTCTAAACAAAGTACCATTAGAATGCTGCGGTCACTCATTGTGGCTGAAATCCTTGGAATGGAGTGCAAGGTCGAGGTGAGGAGACGGGGCCAGTACAAACTGTGGGGCCAGTGCAGCTGCACAGATCGGAGATGCTGTGTCATCAGTCACTCGAAACATGAGCGCAGCACAGCCAAACCTGGTGTGTCTCTCTCTCAGTTTATGTTCACTCTTTCCAATTGTCATCAAGAGGTTTGAGATTTTCCTCCAATGCCTGCTCTTAATTTCGAAGGGCTATTCTGAGAACAATGTAACATCAGTTAAAGGCTTTCTCATTCTTCCCCATCTGTATACCCCTGTGTTGTTCCAAGATCTTAAGAAACATTTTCACTTTCTTTTTTTTTAACAGCAGAGGTTCACATGTTCACATGTCTCGGTTTAAGGCTTTTTATAAATCAGTGCCAGCACATCTCCAGATTTATTTTGTGAATGCAACTGTTAATTTCTATATTTGTGTGTAAGAGAGAGAGTAACTGTGACAGTGAGAGACTCTTGTGAAATAGAATATTTATCACCGGAATAGAAAAACACCTTAACCTAGAAAATGATTTAAGTGTTAAACAGACCTCCTTCCCTTCCGGTACTACCTTTCCTCAGTGCCGTTTATTATCCATACTGAGGAAATTTACTCGAGCTCTCTCGTTCCCTCTTAAGAAAAAGAAACCATGATGGTGTACTGAATAAATGCTAAAGTCAAAATCACTGCAAGTTGGCAGTAAAAAAAAAGGTTCTGCAACGAGGTCAAGGGTTACAGAGGAAGGGCAAAGGTTACACAATGCCAGGAGAGGAATGAGTACCCCTTCCTAACAAATATTGGTTTAACCGCTGCTTTATTTAAGAGAATCTCTCACTGTATCACTTCTCTGCAGCAACAGATAACCTGACAGCTATTACTCGTCATTGTTCCATTCACCAATGGCTTGACGTCTATTGGTCTGCAATATCAGGAAAAGGTTCCATTCCTAATTGTGCAACACTGAAATGATGTGTGCCAATCATCATCATTTATCCTTGTTAGTTCAGCACTTGGCAGCAGGTTTGTGCAAGGAGAATTTACGAACGGATGGGTGCTAATTAACATACTAAGCTGCAGACTTCAGCATCTCTCACTGATGAATACCAATCTAAAACTATAAAGCACTTTTGCTGTAGACAGGCCTACTCAGGCAGCACAGTGATTGACAACTTCAACCTCTTACTTCTTCCACCTTGAATGCAGAGTCTTTCAATCCATGAGCCTGCAGCTGACTCTGTTATCTTCCTGTCCTCAAACTGTCATGGATTGAAACAGGAATTTCTTACAGATAAGAGGCATTTTTAAAAAAATTATATGAAAAATCTGCAGCTGGGAGACAGTGGAAATGGTGCAAAGTATTCTTTCCCAATTTACACTAGTGCATTTCTAAGGTTGTGGTGAAAACACTGTGTTGGGAGGGGGATTTCTGTGAACTTCACTCTGCATCTGACCTTACTTTACCTGTCCTGGGAGGGCTCGATGTTCATACTGGGGCCAAAGTAGAAAAGTGTCCCATTCCTCACCACCAATATCCCTCACCCTGAGGAGCACAAAAATCTACCCCTTCACCCCAAAATAAGTTAAATAGTAATTGGGATGAATATTTGTCAAGATACGAGAAACCTCTGCTCTTCTTCAAAAGCCTCCGCAAATGGTCCCTGATGGCCCCAAGGCCAGTGGTCAAAGCATCCACTTTGGATTCACTGACTGAAATGGAGGCCTCTCTGCCAGGGAGGGAGTGGGAGGACAGATGCAGCTACTCATGGTGCCCCTAACCACTTATAGAGCTGCAATGCATCAAATCTTTCTCGGATATTGCCACTGAGGATGGCATTAGACTCTGCTGTGACCCCTGCCATCGACTCAGGTCCTTCAAGATGGTCCTCGGTGCCTCCAAGTGAGTGTGATGCTCATCCAATATCCTTTTCAAAGTAGAGTTCCAGAGATCTGAGTCCTCAGGCTCAGGAGCCAGGTGTGACTTCCACTGAGACCCCACTCCCCGATGTCAGATCCCACTTTCACCTTTGACTCCTAGTTAATAATGTGCTATTGCAAGCCTACTGATTTGCACAAATACCTGGATTATATTTATTCACGCCCTACTTCCTGTAAGGACTCCATTCCTTTCTCCCGGTTTCTCCACCTCTGTCGCATCTCCTCCGATGGTGCCACCTTCCAAACCCGAACTTCTAAAATGTCTTTCTTTTCCCTCAGTCAAGAAGTCCTCACAATCGTGGTGAAAGTTGAGCACAGAATCCAGGCCAGCACTTCAATGCATTACACAGGGAGTGCTGCATTGTTGGAGATGCTGCTTTTAGGTGAGATGTCAGTCCCAGGTCCGAGCTACTTGTTCAGGTGGACATAAAAGATCTCATTGCACTATTTTGAAGAAGAGCAGAGGTTTCTCGTATCTTGACAAACATTCATCCCTCAACCAAAACAAATTAACCGGCCGCTTATCTCCTTTAGTGTTTGTGGGACCTTGCTATGCACAATGTGACTACTGTGTTTGCCTAAATAACAGTGACTATGCTTCAAAAGTACTTCAAAAGTCTGAAGCACTTTGGGACATACTGAGAAGATAAGCGCCACTATAAAACTGCTTATACAAGTTCTTTCTTCCATTTCCCTACATAAGTTGTGATAAATAAATTGCTAATAACAGCACAAAACACAAATATAATGCAGCGAGTAACAGAGGAAGTGCATAAAAAGCAGACCACTTTTGCTCATTTCCCCACTTTCAGAGGAATAAGTCTCTGGGTTTCTCTTGACGTTCCCGTGGACTCATCCAGGAACCAGCAGCAGTTGGGTTCATGCTGCAGGGAAGTGCCTGTCACTGTGCTGCCATCTGGTGTCGAAATTCTCAGCTGGCATTCTTCAGGCGTTAGGACAAAATCCCAAAGTTCGAATCCCAATATTACAATTATAATTATTCACTGTGCTGTATAATATTTCAGGGCCTTCAAGAATATTGTTGTATTTAGTTCCAAAACATCACACTTCATGTAACATTTTTCTATCATATATATTCCATTTATTTTTAACTGGAGGGTAGTGGAAGACTTTAAACACAAGGAACACGATGGGGCAATTTTCATCTCCTTAATTGTCCTGTTCACGCCGAAAAACGGGTCGGTAATGGGCGGAAAATAAAGTGTCTGTTCCTCCGGCCCACTTACCAACACTTTTACGATGCTTTTACGTTATCAAGCTCACCTGATTTTCCAGGGGATATCATTCCTGACAGCTAGATCCCCTGTCTGAAACAGGGGGGAGCCTCATGAATATATTTAAATAGGGGTCAAGTCATTTTGTTACCACACCATTTGCTGGATTTGCAGCTTGACTGATCTGGTCCTGCTGCTGCACACCAATCATGGGTGATACAAGTCCTGCGGCCGCCTATTTACAGGGCTCCTCAGCTGATTCCCGTAATAGTTTTTGGCGGATCTCCTAGGTTAGGAATTGGAATGCACTGCCTGACAGGGTGGTGGACACAGGTTCACTTGTAGCCCTCTAAAAAGAATTGGATAAATACTTAAAGGAGAACAAATTGTAGGGACATGGGGAAAGAGCGGGGGAGTGGAACTAACTGGATTGCTCTTCGAAAGAGCAGACTCGATAGGCTGAATAGCCTCCTTCTGTGCTGTACTATTCTATGATTCTATGATAAAGCTGTATAGAGCTTTTGAGGACATTTTTCTTTCAGCAACAGAGTGCATTTTTAACGTTAAAGGATTTGAAAGTGCTTGTAGTCACTACAGTAGGTTCTGAACTGTTAAGAGGCGTCTGATATTGCAGTTGTTTCTTGATGGGGGTCCTTCTCGGAATCGGACTCTATGAATGGGAGGAAGAGGAGGAGCAGCAAGATGGAGCAAAGAGCTGGAGCTGGAGGGAAGGCAAATAGGAAGACGTGTGCTTAGAGGAATCATTACCCTCCACCTCCCAACAGTGTGTGTGGCCCAGAACAACATACTTGCAGTTCTCGGAAGACCAGTGCATAAGGCAGCTTCAATTCTCTTTGGGGGCAGTGACAAAGTTAAGTCACATCCTGCAAAAAGACCTGCAGCTAACTGCTACAGGTCACACAGCGCTTGCTTGTTACAATCAAGGTCACTGCAGTCCAAAACTACTTTCCCTCTGGCTCCTTCCTGGCTGGCACAGCAGGTATCATCAACATGAGTCAGGCTGTAGCCCGTGTATGTACAAACATATTCACCACTTATTCCATGGAAATCCAGAAGTGGCAGAATAGGGCTCTGCGGTCCAACAGTTGCCTGTAGCCAGAACTGTTCAGCAACAGCTCATTGAAGAGAACTTCAACTGAATCATCCATGCTCACCTGCATTAATAGCCATGTCCAATATCTGTCCCAGTTCTTTCACCTGACAATCAACTGCATCTGAAAGTATCAAAGTTGCTGTTAATGACACCTCACGTGTCAAGATCGGCAGCCACTACAGGAACAATGTGGGGGTGAAAATGGGCCACATTGCGTCCATTTTCAGAGTGGAAATCAGAAACACAAAGATCCAATTTAGGGGGCCAACCTCCTATGCCCGTACAGTGTCATATTGGTTTAGGCGCTGTAGAGGCATTAGGCCCCTTGAATACATTAATAAAGGGCCTTACTCCTCTTTAAGGACCCATCTCGAAAATTAATTTGCTTTTCCTGAGCAGAGCAGGTGTTGGGCCTACTGTGCTCAGGATTAGGCCTGCAAATTAAAAAAAACTATTTACCTTAATCTGGAGCTCAGTCTCGCTCCTATTCTTGTCCCAGGACTTGCGGCGAGGCAGGTGGCCTGAGGTGATCAGAGCAACGACCTGTCTCTGGTGTTGCAACAGGCAACTTGCTCGAAATATTAAGATGAGGCCCGAGGTTCATTTTCAGGTGGTCCTCAGGCTGGCCTCTCCTGACGTGAATCAATTTATCCTCCTTTCAGCACACAAAGGTTTCAAACAGCACTGTGGTTTTACTGGCTTACAGAAAGACCTATAAACGATTTTTCATCCTGGTGTTGAGCTGCTAATGCCTGTCTTAAGTTTTCTTTTAACGCCCCCCACCCCCCACCTCCAGCCCCCCCAACCACACCCCAGTGGCTGCAACATGGGAGGAGGAGTGTTGCTGTGGCTCATTCAAGGGCACATGAGCTGTTTGTGGTCAGTGACCACTAGGAGCTTGGGCCTGAGGGGACCCAGCTATAGACCGCAGCGACTCAGCATCTGCTGGGGCTGTCTGACCCAGCTCATTTTCTGGTATTGGTTCAGGGGTCACAAGGAATACGGCAGTGCTGTCATCATCAGAAATTACAAATTGTTGCTTTCCCATTGCACAACTGCCCCTGCTCCTAGGCTGCAGCTCAGCGTTCCTACTGATTTTTGGGAAAGCAGATTCTAGGGGATCAGTGATCCGAGTGAATTCCCATTGCATTCGCTCTATCAGCCTGTCCAATGGCGGGAATGGTTGGGCTCAGAGCCGGCATTGTCCCAGTATGAGCATCCCCAACTCATCCCAGACTCCCTTACAGAAGATGTTCTGTTGCAACATCGATCGAGTGACCAAACACTCCAGGGTTGACTGCAGTGTTGATGCTATGTGGGAGAATCCCACTCAAGTTGGTAGTGGACACTACCATACTATCTGGCATGCTGTGGGAGCTTCCTGGCTCATAGTCCAATGGCTTGAGCAATTGCTGGTTCACAGAAACTATCTTTTGTTAAATGCTGGGCCCCTGAAGTCTGCATCTCGGTCCTCTTCAGTCAAGCTAGGACGTGAGTTGGCCCTCCGGTTAGCTCTTCCTTGCCATCTCCACTTTCTCCTGCTCACTTGTTCTCATGAATGCCCCAGTACAATTCCCTCTAACTTACTATCCAAGTCACACAGGATGCTGATTTCTCTGCTGGTGTTTGGCATGGTAAGAACAAGTGACAGTGCACTGCCATCAGGGTTTTCATTGTCTGTCTGTCTGGCAGTAGTGACTGAGCCTTCTGAGTGAGCTAGAAAAAGGAGGAGGGACAAAGGTTAGGATGTAGTTGCAAGGGTAAGCATTAGCAGATTAGTGACAGCCCTATGCCACACCCGGTTGTCATGTTCAGTTTGTGACTGTGTGATTTAAAGAGTTAAGCAGAAAGAGAAGAGGAAAGAAAGATGCCAAGAAACTCTGCTGTAGCAGGCCTCCAACCATCTCCAGTGCAGACTGCTGTATGTCTTCCTATGATGTAAATGGTGGCATCTTCCATAACCGTGAGCGTTTGCAGTCTGGGGTGGGGGGGGGGAACCTAATCATGTGCTGGTTGTCTCCCTCCTGTTGTGTGCCAGCTTCTGCTGCAAGAGCAGAAATGAATTAATATGTGCCATGGGCAAGGGCATACCCATATGAGACAGCTTAGCAGACTGTGCATGATGACATGAAGAACAACAAATGCGGCCAAGATGGAGAAGTAGATGTGAGGGAAAAAGCAGGTTTTGAGTGCAAGCAGAAAGGAGCCAGCAGCGGTCCGCATTCTTTCACCTCCCGGCTCCACATTCAGTTAAGCATTGGAGCCTTTCTGCCGTTTAGAGCTACGTTGTGCTGTGCGAGCTCAACATGTGGCGAATAAAGCTCTGGGGCATTCAGAAATTGGAAGTGGGTCCTGCAAGACGCACAGGATCCTAATTTAAATAAATTATACTGTACTTAAAATTTCCTGACGTGCGCTTCTGCCACCAGCGCATCTTCCCTATCCAATATGGCAAGCGGCACACATCTGACTAGGAATGCGCGCGCGCTTCCTGCCCACCATATTGGGGGCTTAGGAGGCCATTTAGTGCCCGAAAAATAGGTGCTGCAGGGTTGAATTTCTAGGCCATTAACTTTAACTTCTTTTTATTTCTTATCTTTTTATATATTTTAATTTAAATCTGATATATCAGTAAACAAATCGGTCTTGACCCTGAACATTGCCCATAATACTCAGGTATTGGTTCAGTGCCAAACCTCATCATCAAATATAGAGGTTTATTGACATGGGTCACATTTATACCAATCCCCACATTTAATACCTGCTGAAATCCTTACACACAAACTACAGTTTTCACTGGATGCTGACGATCACTCTATTTTATTCCAATTGATCCAAACTGACCGTTAAAACATGAGAAAATACATGTACAAAAGGACTCATTTGCTTATAAACTGGGTAAATATAAGGATGTTATGGCAGGAACAGTACACCAGCAGGAAGCTACCACTTTAGCAAGGATGAGTGGCATTGCAATGTTGGATCTATGCCATATTTGGTGACGTCTTAAAAAAGATGTTGACAGATTAGCAGCATAAAAAGTAATGTTTGATCTGCTCCATTGCATTGGCTAAATTGTTCCCAAGTGTATCACAGCAGAGATACGTTTTTATATGAATTGGATTGTTCCACCATCCTTTCACCGAGTTCAAATCCAACCCAGGGCCATGGTGCAAAAGTTTTGTCTTTTTGCAGGCAGTTAGGCCTCATGCAAAATGGAGAATCTCAATCCAGTTCCTGGTGGACATAAAACCACAGCACAAAACCCAGCCATCATTCAACGCTAAATTAGCAGTGTCACTCAAAAAGATATAGAGAGTTAATCGTTGTGGGAAGTGCAAAAAGTTAAGATTATATTTTAGAAAGGCTACTCTTCTGATTTGGGATTGTCAGAGCAGAGTGAAGAGAGCTTTGCTCTAAATTATGGTATCCAACATGTGAAAGTTTGATCCTGAGGAAAATAGGAAAGAAAAACTTTCAGTTTCACAGGAGTAACATTCCTATCTCAGCTGGTACATAAATTGCTTCTGTCCATCCTCCCAAAAATACATTTCATTGCATTTTGGAAGAAACAATTTTTGCTGTATGCGCAGTAATTGATTTATTCTGCCCTCTTCGCACTAGATGTCTCTTTTACTTACTTACCATAATATTCAACAACAACTTACACAAGAGTACAAATACACAAATCACTAAAAGTTGCGATGCAGGTCAATAAGACCATAACAAAAGCAAACCAAGCACTAGGGTTTATTTCTAGAGGGATAGAATTGAAAAGTAGATAAGTTGTGCTAAACTTGTATCGGACCTTATTAGACCACACTTGGAGTACTGCGTACAGTTCTGGTTGCCATATTATAAAAAGGATACAGAGGCACTGGAGAGGGTGCAAAAAAGATTTACAAGGTTGATACCAGAAATACGAGGTTATACCTATCAGGAAAGGATGAACAGGCTGGGTCTCTTTTCTCTTGAAAAAGAGAAGGCTGAGGGGTGACCTAATAGAGGTCTTTAAAATTATGAAATGTTTTGATAGGGTAGACACAGAGAGAGAGTTCCACTTGTGGGGAAGAGCATAACTAGAGGCCATCAATATAAGATAGTCACCAAGAAATCAAATAGGGAATTCAGAAGAAACTTCTTTACTCAGATAGTGGTGAGAATGTGGAACTCGTTGCCGCAGCAAGTAGTTGAGGCGAATAGTATAGATGCATTTAAGGGAAAGCTAGATAAGCATGTGAGGGAGAAGGGAATAGGGGGTTATGCTGATAGAGTTAGATGAAGTAGGATGGGAGGAGGCTCGAGTGGAGCATAAACGCTGGCATGGACTGGTTGGCCTGTTTCTGTGCTGTATAGTCTATGTAATCCTATGTAATTCATAGAACACCTTTAATGTAGGAAAATGTTCCAAGGCGCTTCGTAGGAGCCAAAGAAGGAGATATTAGGATGGGTGGCCAAAAGCTTGGTTTAAGGGGTAAGTTTTAAGAGGGTTTTAAAGGAGGAGAGAGAGGAAGAAAGAGGGAGAGTTTTAGGGAGGTAATTCCAGAGGTTAGGGCCAAAACAGCTGAAGGCATGGCCACCAATTGTGGGACAAAGGGAGTGGGGGGTGCACAAAAGGCCTGAGTTGGAGGAGCACAGAGTTCTTGGAGGTTTGTAGAGCTTGAGGAGGTTACAGGGGTAGGGAGGGATTTGAGTATGAGGATGAGAATTTTAAAGTCACCATGTGGATTAGGATACTGGCAGCAGAGTTTTGCAGTACTCAAGTTTATGGAGGTTGCAAGATGGGAGACTGGCCAGTAGAGCGTTGGAATAATCGAGTCTGGAGGTAAAAGCATGGATGAGGGTTTCAGTAGCAGATGAGCTGAGGCAGTGGAAGAGACGGGCGATGCGGCAGAGGTGGAAGAAGGTGGCCTTTGGGATGGAGAGGATATGGGGTCGGAAGCTCATCTCAGAGTCAAATTGGATGCCAAGGTTACCAACAGTCTGGTTCAGATAAATTTAGGGTGGTGTACATTTTGTGGAAGACTCCATGGAAAGACTGAATTTTTTATTTTAAAAATAAATTCAGTAATAAAACTAGTGTACAGCTGCCTCTTTCTCTCGCCCACCCCGCAGGTCAAATATTCAAATGGTCTTTTATTAGATTACTCCCTTGACTTGGTTACAGGAAGATAATGATCTCTGTTTTTTTTCCTGTTAATTAACATCTTTCTCCCGCCTAGGGAATTAAAACACACTTACAGAAGAGCTCAGCAAAAACCAGTGCTAATGAGGTCACAAATTCCTGAAGTAAAACAAAATTATCTTGGACAAATTGTTGTAAACATGCAATCAAGTAAGACTTGTTTGTGTCCTTACTTTTCCCACAGTGCACTCACTTGTCTACAAGAAATTTGCTTAAAATGAATAGCTGGACAATCTGATCATAATGGGGCCTGAGTGTGCTGGAGGCCACCTTGCCCAAAGCAAGACTGCCTATATACAGCCAGGGCAGCAGGAACAAGTGCAGGAATGGATTGTTAATTGGTTATACTTTTGACACATGCCCTAACAATCCGACTCATTACTTGATCTTCATCCATCTCATGGCTTGAAGTAACTGTAGCTATATAATTCAAATGAGAAAATACATTTCACTACGGTCGTTTTCAGTGAAGTATCGAGGCCAGGAGAATTTTCAGTGTTTGGGCAACAGTATCCTTGTCACAGCAGATGACCTTGTTTATGATAGCCAACCAGAACCAAATCATTGCGGGTGGTAAGAATTCAAGCTCCCAATTGCTGCTATAAACACAGTAAGCTTAAACTTGGCAGAATTCAGGTCAGTGTAGATGCTGGCAGACTCCACAATTAAACATGTAGCAGCAAATGACATGGCCACCACTATGTCTCCCACTGCTAGCAAACATCCCAACAAGGACTGGAAGCAGATGTGTTGTGGGATTGCACAGCGCCATGCAGCTGGGTTTCAAATGTCTGCCGCATCAGTGTTAAACTGTCTGTGAGGGGCCCAGATTCAGTTGGTATGCCAAGATTTGTTGCCTGCTGAGCGTCGTTGGAGTTATATCCAGAGTTTGTGCCAGTCTCATGTGATCTCCCACATTACAATTCCAGCAACTTAAAAGAGATGGTCGCTTTCACCAGGGACCATGATCAGGGTAAATTGGATAATATAAAATAAACACTAAATCGTTGCAAACAAGATACAGATGCAAATTGTAGCTGTAGCTCAATACTCCATTTACACTTTGGACTCCAAAGAAGGTGGGATTCTGACCTGCAGCAAGAATATAAACAGGTTTGTATTTCACAGTGTAAGCACTCTCTAAAAAAACAATGGTGTGGAGGAAGTTTCAAAATAAAATTCCGTTCAAGTCATGAGGCTCCAAACATCACTTTAATGCGATTAAGGAGATTACTCTAAACATCTCTTGCCATTCTCCTCAGTTAGAACTTCCTTCTAACAATTATAGCTCTTCCCACCCATCCCCATCTCCCCATCAGCGAGAATTTAAGTATTATAGATACACAAAGGAATCTCAAACTGAACTTTAATACCCATTCAGTCTAACATTCAAAAACTCTAGCTTCCACTACACTTCTAGGCCACGTTTACACCTAATCCTCTTTCACACCATGTCGGCTACCCTTGGAGCAAATTAATACCTTCTTTTTGGGGAAACTGCACACTGGACTCCTTGAGTACTGTGACCAAATCCCATCAAAATATTAAGCATTAAATCAAAGGACTTGCTAGTGAATAGCAAGTAATAAAGTTTTAATGCCATGTAGGAGTAGAAAATTGATGCAGTTCAAGGTAAGTAGCAGTGTGTATACAAGATTCTCCTCTCTCAAAGAAAAACATAACAATGCACAATGGCCCAGAAATTCGGGTCGGAGGCTTCCCGCAGGTGCAGGCCTCCGACCTGCACTTACCTAGCGCGCCGGCCGTTGAGCTGTGGGCCCGCATGGGATTCTGATCCTGGGCCTCCTCCAACTGCCGGCGCGCAGTGCTTGCGTATCCCAGGGGCGCAGTTAGTTTGATGTGTCCCCTGGGATCACGTGGGCCATGGAGAGCCAATGGTAGCAGGGAATGCTTCATTCATAAGTTTGACAGGAAGAGCTGTCAAACCTATAAATACTATGGCCTAGAAATTCATTGACGCCACTTTTGGGGCGCTAAAGTGGGGCGTCTGCTAAAGTTAGCGGCCGCCGCCAAATCTAGGCCACTTCTCCGATATTCATTAGCTTCGCCCTACTAGTTCGGGCGAGCGCTAAAACTGCTGTTGGACGCCTCTCTTTGGGCGCTAAGCCGGAGGTGGTGATCGATAGCGCCGAGGCCGGGCGCAGCGCAGGTGCGGCCATCTCGTGACTGACAGCAGACACCCTGGCGCCGGCCAGCTCTTAAGGGGGAAGGGTCGACTGTGTCTGCTGCCACGCCCTGGATAGTGGAGCCCTCCAGCTAGGCCTGAACACTGCTGCTGGACCCAAATAGCGCCTGAAGACATGGAGAAGGCCCGTGAACGTGCGCAGCGCTTCTCAGAGCATGATCTGAGCGTGCTGCTTGCTGCTGTGGAGAAGATGCGCCATGTTTTGTACCCGGACAATGGCAAGAAGGCGACGGTCCGCATCTACAGGAGAGCCTGGAGGCATGTCGCCAGCAAGCTGTCAGCCAACAGCGACGTCCCCAGGACCGGTGCCCAATGTCGCAAAAAGATAAATGACCTCACACGCATTGTCAGGGTGAGTACCCTTTCCAATGACCTCCTCATCCTTGCATGTGCACCTCACATTATGGGCAAAGGGACCTGAAAGCTCTAATGGCCAGCCTTCATCCAGCAGCTATGGCACAGGCATGAGCATCAATTGCACATTCTGCACTGAACACACTGGCCAAGCTATTCCACCATGGGAGGCAGTGCACAGCAGATCATGGCGACACACTGGCCAGGCTATTCCACCATGGGAGGCAGTGCACACCGGATCTTGGCGGCACACTGGCCAGGCTATTCCACCATGGGAGGCAGTGCACAGCAGATCATGGCGACACACTGGCCAGGCTACTCCACCATGGGAGGCAGTGCACACCGGATCATGGCGACACACTGGCCAGGCTATTCCACCATGGGAGGCAGTGCACACCAGATCATGGCGACACACTGGCCAGGCTATTCCACCATGGGAGGCAGTGCACACCAGATCATGGCGACACACTGGCCAGGCTATTCCACCATGGGAGGCAGTGCACACAAGATCACGGCGACACACTGTACTTAGAGGCCGTCCTTTCTCTTGCAGGCCAAGCTGGCGAATAATCACAGGAGCCGGACTGCGACCGGGGGAGGACGACCCCATATCCAGCCACTCACCGACCTGCAACATCGCGTGGAGCGCCTCATGGGTCGCCAGGTGATTGGGCCCGTTGCATGTGGAGATGCCGACCCTGTTCTGGGAAGCAATGGTAAGGACATCACCTTTTGCACCTCTCTCGTCCCACTTGCGCATCAGATCTACATCCTTTGCCACTGTCCGACCAATGCGCTGAATGCCACCACTCATGCATCCCGCACTGATGCCCTCTCCTCATTCTAAAGCTACTCTTGTGCCTTCCTGCTTTCAGATGGTCAAGAGGAGGTCCCTCAACTTGCCAGTGGCAGACCCTCCGAGGAGGAGCAGGAGGAGGAGCAAGAGGAAGGCGGCCCATCAGGGGAACCCTCAGCCGCAGCCACCCAGGCCAATGTAGGGGACACGTCTTCCCTGGAGGGCAGCGTGGTGGAAGTGTCGAAGGGGAGGGGAGCTCCTGGGACCTGCGTGCTGCAGAAAGGCGGGAGGGGGGTGGAAGCTCGGTGGCCTTCTCCCCAGAGGGGGGATGCGTCGGAGGGGAGTCCAATTGCTGGGCCCAGCGGCCTCCAGCAATGCAGGAAGGGTCGGCCAGCTCGGCGGCCTTCTCCCCAGAGGGAGAGTCCGGCCTCCAGTCAGGAGATGCTCTTCGCCGAGGAGATGGAAGGCCTCGAAGACTTGTCCGCGGACTCGGAGCGCCAGCACACGGAGCTCATGGCGGCAGTGTCACGGTTGCCCGAGTCCATCGATTCCCTCTCTCGGAGTGTGGCCGAGTTCGGGCCCTTAGAGGCCACCAGTCGGGCGGAATACCGGGCAGATCTTGCAGCGACTGGCCAGGTGATTAGTGGTGCCGTCCAGTCACTGGCTGCTCTGCTGCGGGCAGTGAACAGGTCAACACGGGAACTCACTGCTGCCACACTCACTGTGTCAGCCAGGCATCGCCAGGGCACCCGGCGCGCTGCAGCAGCACATCGGTCTGTCCCTCGGCAGATTGGTGCGCATGCTGCAGTGCTGGCCCGGGCGAGTGCCAGTGTCTCAGGCGACCAGCGAGCGCCTGCCATCCGCCAGCTTGCCGCCATTCCTCCAGCCGCCACTGCCACTCCCCCAGTGGAGCTGCCAGGAGCTGCTGCAGCGACTGATGCTGGCCAGCCACAGTTGCAGCAATCAACAGCCGGCCGCTCGACGCCCAGACCTCGACTAGGCCGACCCCCAAGGGCATCTGCCGTCACGACATGTGCCCCTCAGGAGCCTGCCCCCAGCCTTGCAGCAGCCAATGGCCTTACTTTGAGGCGGAGCAGCAGGGCGGGCAGGGGCCACCCAAAGATGGCCAAGGCATTGCCCTAGCGGGCCAAATATTCGAATGTGTGGCCATTTGTGTTTGTTTCTTGAGGCCGAGAATTGGATGTTAGTTTTTTGAAGGCCGATGATGTGATGTTTGTTTTGGACGAAGGCCGACAATGACGGCCATTTTAGTTGCCCTATTTTGTTAATCCTCCCCAGGTTGTGGGAGCGAGTAATGTGTTGGAGTGTTTTTTGGGAGTTTCCTCTGTTTTTGGTTTTCATGTGGGAAGGGCCCAGAGTTTGTACAATAAAGCATTTTATTTATTCACATTGTCCATGTTTGATCTTTGAAGTGTTTGTTGCCTTAACCGGCTGAGGGCTTGCGGAGCGGCTGCAATCATGTTCTATCATTGGCACAAGCCATTCCCTGACAGGGGGCCTAGAAGTGACGTTCAATAAGCCGACGACGGGCGGCCCTTGGACCTTGTGCGTCCCTCCTGGGCTGGTACTCCTCGTCCTCGTCGTCCTCATGCTCCTCCTGCTCCTCCTCCTGAGGTGGTGGTCCAACGTGAGGTGGCAGTGCCTGAGTCCTGTGGATAGCCAGGTTGTGCAGCATGCAGCAAACGACGACGAATTGGGAGACTCGATCCTGCGAATACTGGAGGGCTCCCCCGGAGCGATCGAGACAGCGGAACCATTGCTTGAGCACGCCGATTGTTTGTTCTATGAGGTTCCTCGTCGCTTGATGGCTCTCGTTGTATGCCTCTTCAGCAGGGGTCGTGGGCGCGCGGAGCGGGGTCATGAGCCAAGTACACAAAGGATAGCCTTTGTCCCCGATAAGCCATCCTCTTGGGGGAGGCTGTGCCTGGAACATGTCAGCCACAGTTGTCTGTCGCAGGATAAAGGCATCGTGGCTGCTGCCTGGAAAGCGGGCATTGACAGCTAGGATGCACTGCCTGTGGTCACACACCAGCTGTACATTGAGGGAATGGTAGCCCTTCCGGTTGCGGTAATCCTTGGCATGCTCAAGAGGTGCCCGCAAAGCCACATGCGTGCAGTCAATGGCGCCCTGCACCATGGGGAAGCCCGCTATTCTTGCAAACCCCACTGCACGCTGCTGCTGCTTGTCCAGGGTCATGGGGAAGGAGATGAATTGATGTCTCCTTCTGAAAAGGGCTTCGGTCACCTGGCGGATGCAGCAATGCACGGCGAACTGGGAGATGTTAGCGATGTCCCCAGTAGCGGATTGGAAGGAGCCGGAGGCATAGAAGTTGAGAGCCACTGTCACCTTCACTGCCACCGACAGAGACGTCCTGCGCATCAGCTGTGGCTGCAGATCTCTCTGAAGCAGCCGGCAGATGTCTGCAACCACCTCCCTTCGGAATCGCAGCCTCCTAACACACATCGCGGCAGACATGGTCAGATAGGAGGTCTGCTGGCGGTATACCCTGCGTGGGTAAGGCCTCAGTTGGCGATGCCTGTTGCCCCCTCTGCGTCTAGCCAGGGCTGCCACTCTCTCACGGCGTCTGTAAGCCCTTCTGGCATAAGGCTGAAATTCAGCGTTGCCACCCAATGCAGCCCCCATTATATGCTGGCAAACACTGAGCTCTGAATGAAGGCTAAGATAATTGGTAAGCTCTGGCCTGAGCCAAAAATACCTGTCCAAGTGTTGGTCCAAACCAGTAAACTCTCCTCCTTGGTCTCTGTCCAAAAAACCGTTGCACAAGAGTGAATGCTGCAAAATGGCTGGCCTTTATACTGCTGGGTAAGTGCCCTTTAATTAGCGCTCCCCCCGGCCCGGCTGGCCTGTGTACCGTTCCACTTCACAGTCGCTCGGGACGCCCGGCGCACAATGGGCCGGCGCGAGTGAAGTTCCGGTTTGGGGCGCACAAAGGGCGTTGCACTATTAAATGACGTCATGATCTGCGCGCGCAGCAGGGCGCGCGCTAAGACTTTGCGCCGGCGCTAAATGTGTCCTGAAGTTGGGGAGAGGAGCAGATCGCGCTGCGCCCGGGCGATAAGCGCCTAGCGCTCGAGATCTACTCCCCCTAAGGCGCTAACGGCTGGCGCGCCCAACTGAATTTCTAGGCCTATAAGCCCCAAAACATCACTAAAACTTCAAATAATTTTTTTTTTAAATCACATTTTTAAAATAACTATAAATTACATGAAATAACTATTTTAAACAATAATTTAAATTTTTGAAAAAATTAATTACATTTTCTAACGGAGCTAAAAATAAACTTACCCTTCTTTAAAGTATTTAAAAATAATAAACCTGTGGAAAAAATGTTTTAATTTTAATTAATTCACTACTTACCTTGTTAAAAGCAGGCCTTGCACCTGCTTTTTAAAAGTGTAACTGCTGGAGACTTACCCTCCCGGAGAAACCTGCAAAAAAAATGTAAGTTCGATGCGCACGCGCTGCCTCTCCGGCGCACGCGTTCCACCTGTCAACCCCTTCTTCCAGGGGAACGGAAGTGCTGGTTTCCCGCGCATGCGCAGTGCATGCACGAAACCGGCACTTTCGTTGGGCCTGCGCGTGAGTACCCAGTGCATACTCACGCGTTGGGACCCGAATTTCTGGGCCATTATATCACTGAGAATTTGTTCATGGCTGTTTCCTTTGCTTAGAATAGTTGTAGAGAACACAAAGAAACACTCATCTTTTGAAGTGTTTCAGGAACAAGGGAAGAGTTTGTTACCAGATTTGCTGTAATGCCAAAAACCTTCATTAGGAAGCACTGCTTGCCAACGATCACTTCATAGAGTGCCATTTATATTCTCCGGGTAAACATACGCCCATGAACAAGGGAGGCTCAGCAAACCCACACAAAGGCTGTAAAGCAAATCAATCTGTCAGCTGATGCAAATCTCAGCTTTATTATTTTTAATCCAATTTAGGAGGTTATAGGAAGTTAAAGCTGTAAATCAGTTCCAATGGGAAGACTGTTGCAACCAAGCAGCAATTCTAAAGATATTCTTAGATTATCAAATAATATTCAAGTCTACATTGTCTTTTACTGTGGTCCAAAGGTCAGTTTTATCCTTTCTGCAAGATATCTTTTGAAACTAAGACACCCATTTGAGTAGAACATTTGTGGGAAGGCAGGCCGAAGGTTTAACTATATATCGTGCAATGTGCTTTGGGTTTGAACTACAAGGCAGTAATACAAAGCAACCATTCGGATAGGATCATAAATAAATGAGACTCAAGCATTTTCCACAGTTTGTCTTAACTATGATAGAGTGCTTCTTTCCTGATCCCTCTCCTAGTCAAATACACATTGGGATGGAAATTCTGGGACCAGGGAGGGCATACATAATGCAGGCAAGTAACCTGCTGAAGGTGGGCCAGAATTTGGGGTGGAACCAAGATCTGCAATATTTCCGCCTCATGTAAAATCTAGCCCAAATTCCAGCCCAAAGCAAGTCTCCTCCCCCCACCCGTCCACAGTGTGTCTGAAAAAAAGTGTTGTGGCCAGGTCTGGGGGAGTTCCTAGGATATGCCAAGAATTGCATTATAACGCTCTCCCTAGGCCCAACAAAACTCACATTTAGTTGAGAGCCGGCATGATGCTACTCTGTTAAAGTTAAAGCTGTAAATCAGCGGGAAGACTGTTGCAACCAAGCAGCAATTCTAATTATATCCTTAGATTATCAAATAATATCTAAGGCTACATTGTCTTTTACCGATACTCCTGACTGCTGTCGGGGCAGGTGCCTCTGATGTCCCTGTACAGGCATGAACCTCCTATCCTGCTTATTTAAATGACCTCATCCCTGCAATTTGGGAAGGGGTCAGTGTCGCTCTCTGCTGTTATCACACTGCACACTTCGGCAGAGCAGGGACCTTTGGGGCCATCATATTTTAGAACTCCCGATGACACAACTTCCACAGCCACCTCCATTTTGTGGTTGGGTAATTGTGTACTATAGCATCTGTGACATAAACCAATTGCACAATGCACTTTGCCTTCAGTGTAGAGCTCAGCTGTAGTTTTAACCCCATTAGCTATGGGAATCCGATTGCCAACTTTTCTAGGTTACACCTCACATTCCACGCTTCTTCTGCACACAAGCCTCTGAAACTGAAGGCCACATTATAATGGGACTGGAACCTGACCCATCATGAAAGGGATTACAAGGTACCTTTTTTTTTAGAAGTGTGTGGAGAACAGAATACATTTGTACTTCATCTCAAATGGGAATACCAAGCCCTTGTAGGTCAGATGGAATAAGAGACAATAGCAATGTCTTAACCCACATCAGGATAGTAAACTGGGAACCCCTCCCCAGGTTATAACCAGTGTAATATTATTATGCATGTTCACCATCATAAATCTCCCACAGTGGAGGCTGCTGAACTCAGTGCCAATTACTGTGTTATTTCGTGCTGTGGGTACATGCCAATTTCAGAACCAGCTGGAGATGCCAGCATTCAGTTCATTTGTAACTTAATATCAGCTCCCACTCAAAAGGAGATTCCCCATTTCTTTTGCCTGCATTCGATTTGAAGTGGGATCTCCAGAGGTAAAGGCTAGTTTCAGAGGCTAATTTCTGAGCTTGTTGTATTGCCCAACTCACAAAGAGCCAGAAGGTTGAAAGTCATTACATATGTAAGTGAGAGCTTTGCTTCAACCAAGTCTGAAAACCCGTCTAGTCTGAGGTCCTGCACAGCTTGCTGTTAAGTCCTGAGGGGTAAAATAGCTCAGACTGAATGGGATTATATAGATACGACCTCAGAATAATACAGCATCCAATTTCTGCTATTAGAGCATTAATACATAGATTACTAGCAACATCTAGTAACAGAAATATTAAAATGGAACACTGCTGGTGTCAATGGGGCTGATTTTCACTTGTGAAAAATTGGCATTAATGGGCCAGTAAGGGCCTAAAAACAGGGTCGGTTGCCTCACCGATGATTAGCCCGCAGCAACTTTCACAGGACGATACAAGATTTCTATGATAAAGATTCAGTGGTGTCTCCCCGCCCCCAATCATGCTTTCAAATAGGAAACAGGCTGGAGCAGCTTTAGGACTGATAACTGGCTAAAATGAACGATTTTATTGGTAGTTGAAAGGAGTGGACAGGCAACTGACTAACTGCTCCAAGCTGTTTCATAAATGTTTTTTTGATGGAAATGTACAGTCACTCATTCCACACACCTACATCCATCATGTTGTATAAACATATAGAATGAAATGGAGCTGAAGGGACCATTTTGCTGTTTGATAAATTTGTTTGACAGGATTTCTGAAGTACATTAAGGCAAATCAGCGCCATCTCGTTCAAGCTGTGCCAGCCTCCACAAAGAGTTTCATGTGTGTGTCTGCGAATGCTACAGTGGTCAACGATGAGACTTGCATTAAAATGCTCAAATTAAACCACCAATTTTATTTCAAGTAAATCATGAACATGTATCATCTAGGTGGGTCAGACTATGGAAAAGGTGACAGAGGATTTAAAAAACATACATTGGGGTAGAAACCGAACCTCGTTGCATCTATTTTACAGGTGTAAAACGGGCACAACGGGGGCCAGTCTCGAGGACCAATGTCCCACACCCACAGGATACCTGAAAGACATCTTGACCCGGTGTTGGAGAGGGCCGTTTTTCATTCATCTCTGGCAGCCACTTAAAACAGGCATAGGGGCCCTTGGGTATTTGAATAAAGGGCCTATTGCCTATTTTAGGTCCACTGGCAGAAATTGCTTTGGGTGAGTGGGCCTGGATTCTTCAGCAGCCATTGTGGCCGCCATCAATATGGTGTTATTTTTTTCAAGCTGTCAAAATGTTAAAAACTGTTCCTGTCGAGCCAGGAGGAGGAGGAGTGCTTCCCGCAACTCTCCACAGTACGGCGATCAGATTGGAATGGGTGCTGGAGGAGAAACCGCACTGTAGGCCAAGGAAATTGCCTGACTGCCAGGGACTTGAGCACATAAAGCTAGGCTGACACTCCAGTGCAGTACTGAGGGAGTGCTGCACTGTCAGAGGTGCCCCACCCTCAAATCAGACAATTGTCATGACATAAGCAGCCAGCGAGCTCCTCACTGGTGCTAGATGTCACGGCCCTGGCGCTCATGGCACAAATATGAGTGACACACCAGGAGCCACCACAAAATGAAGATGGCAGTTTATCCGCCAAGGTCAGCACACTTGTGCACAGGCACACTCAGTACCAGGGCCAGTGACTGGCGTGTAGGGCACATTAAATCAGCCCCACAGTGTGCTTCCAATTTTTAGTCCGCAAGAGACACAAATTTGAATGGAAAGTTTAAAAAGAAAGACTTGCATTTATATAGCGCCTTTCATGACCACCGGATGTCTCAAAGCACTTTACAGCCAATGAAGTACTTTTGAAGTGGAGTCACTGTTGTAACGTGGGAAACGCAGCAGCCAATTTGCACACAGCAATGTGATAATGTCCAGATAATCCATTTTTATTATGTTGGTTGAGGGATAAATATTGGCCAAGACACTGGGCACAACTCCCCTGCTCTTCTTCAAAATAGTGCCATGGGATCTTTTACATTCACCTGAGAGAGCAGACGGGGCCTCGGTTTAACCTCTCATCTGAAAGACGGCACCTCCGACAGTGCAGCACTCCCTCAGTACTGCACTGGAGTGTCAACCTAGCTTTATGTGCTCAAGACCCTGGAGTGGGACTTAAACCCACAACCTTCTGAGTCAGAGGCGAGAGTGCTACCCACTGAGCCACAGCTGACACTGTCTTTGTTAAACATAAAAAAGGTAGAATTTACAAATGTATTAAATTCCGGATGAAAATGTGTTGTGTTGGGGCCACTGACCACTTGTGCCCAAAGTGTAGACACCTGGGGCACAAAGCTCCGCTCCAGAAGAGCTAAATTCATAAACTCTAGCCTATAATGTTAAAGCTAATTTAATAGCCTGTGCACGAACACAGTTCTCCAGCTTGGCCTATAAATTACGCTGTGGGAATGTTAGCATGCAAATAGTTATTCATGTTAAATTCTTTATTCTGCTATTTGAATGAGGCATTATTCTATTTACTTTAATTGGGCTGTCACCTCTGATAAAATAGCCAATGAGGAAATTTTACACAAACAGCAGCAACAGTCAGCACAACAGGATTTCAGGGCCTTATTGTTCTCTACTCTTGGACAAAATCCAAATATAAAAATCATACCTAGGAACCACTCCCTTGCTGCTACAGTTTCTGCTGGGCACAATCACCTTACATTATACTAACTGATTGTAGCCTATAGCTTGAGCACCAATAGAAACATTCCAGGTGAGAAACATTAGCCAAGTACAAATTGCTGCTTCTGTTATCAGACATGGGGCAGATTACCACCATTAAGTATGTAGTTAAGCAGATATCTCCCACCTAGTAACAAGTAACAATTGAAGCCTTAATATTTGTGCTAAAGTACAACCTTCATCAATATTACAATATAGTCAGAGAAAGAGTCTGAATTAAAAATTATATAAGAGGGAGAATTCGAAGAGATCTGGCATTAGATGAAAAGGAAAGACATAAAAAGGATTGGAACATGTGTGGAGTCCTCAAAAAGGTGACAGACTTGGGACAGACAAAGCTTAATATTGACAGTAGAATTCAGTATTTTCAGCTATGATGAATATTACACAGTAATTACACTGTATGTAGATAAATACATGAGGGAGATAAGAATAGAAAGATATGCAGATAGGGTTGGATGAAGTAGGGTGGGAGGAGGCTCGTGTGGAGCATGGACCAGTTGGGCCAAATGGCCTCTTTCTGTGCTGTAAATTCTATGTACTAGAATAATTATTGCACCTTATGTCCGAAGCCATCACATGTTGCACATTTGACATGTCATTTTGTGCATTTTCATTGGCTATCTGATTTCACAAAACCAAAATAAATGTCATTATTTGAAAAAAAACAATCAACTAAGCGAAAACCAACATATCTTATTCCCCTCTTAAAATCAATCCAATTAGAAACCTGCCAATCAAACCCTTGGAAAAAATTAACCCCTTTTAGAAAGGAGGAAATTGGGAAAAATAAATCAGATAATGACAGGGATGCAGAGACAACGTTTATGAGAGGTAGACAGAGATAGAGAGAGAGAAAAAATCAAAGACAACAAGACAGTAAGGTAAAAGAAAGAATCAGAAAGTGGGTGACAAGCAGAGACAGTTAAAAGTCACAATTTTGTTTTTATTTTGTCTGAACAACTCCATGGAAGACTATTATAATACCTTGCTTTATCTTAAAGGGAGTGCAGTAGGTTAGCACAATGTCCTTTCGCTGCTGCATTGTCAAATTGGTGGCATGAAAGCTTTTCAAAATCTGTAAGACCTTTGTGTGAAATGAATTTGACGAGTCTCTATCCAGGGTGCGAGCCCACAGCTGAAAACCGCCAATAATTTGACACCAAGGTAAATTGGCAATCTCACTCAGAAGCCCACAAGGAAGGCTGATGTTAGAAACCAGGAAACTCACATCAGTACTCCGGAGGATGCTATTCGAGGTTGGAATTGAAGGTGAAGGAAAAGGCAGGGAAAACACTTTCTGCAAAATACTGCCGCCGTCTTTCTCTCTGGTTCCACAATGCTTCTGGTGAACATGAACAAACAGGCAAGTAAAAAAATGTCCGACTATTTTTGACTCTATTTCCATTCATCGCTCGAGCAACTGCAAGGCCATAGGGGGGTAGAGTTTCCGTTTTGGCCGCAATCGGCAATCTGGGCACAAATTGCACTCAACGTTTCGCTAATCTTCTGAACTGAATTTTTTGCTGAAGTTTCTGCTCAAACTAATTTGCATATCACCAATCGTAAAACCTTCCTTGAACCTTCCATCGGGCAGTGTTTTAGAACGTAATTTTAAAAAAATGTTGGCATTAAAAAATATTCCTTGATATGTTTGAGTGGTAACCTGGTGCAGTTTTATTAATACAGCTGAAAATGGGTTTTATCATAAAAAATAAGCATATTTAATCAGTGTCTACCGCTGTGAGTAACCCAATTTTAAATAACTGAAAATAACTTTAAAAAACTATACCGAACCATTTACTAGTTTCATTGGAATACAGCAGTCAGCTTCTTACTAAATTTTATATATATATATTTAAAAGCTTTTAAAAGGTGCCTATTAGTGTCCCTGTGCCTAAAAAAAAGCTTAATTTTAAGAGCCTCCTCGAAGGCCCTCAAATGTGCGCAATGAGTGGAAACTCGCCATGGTGATTAATTTGATCTGGCGGCGTGACCAGTTTTGTGGGCGGGGCCAGCTTCTAGAGTGATGTTTTTTAAACTAATGCAAAAGATCGCGGAAATTCGATTTGCGCTAGGTGCAATTTGCGCTTAAAATTCTTCGATCTTTTGCGCTGTTTTGGCCGATTTTGGGTGAATGGCGCTGGGAAAAACCAGCGTAACCAAATGGAACCTCTACCCCTGGGTAAATAAGTGAGCTGTGTGTCTCCCAGAGAGGCTGTATTCATTTCAATACATTGAGCTGGCATTCCAAAGCCACCCTACCCTGTTTTCTCAAAAAATAATACTGAATTCACCGGACACCAGCACTGATGTCGCCACAGTTGATAAAAAAAGAACCTCTGATTCCAAAACATTTCTGACGTGCATCAAAAAAACCGGATCGGCAAGTACTTTCACAACACTGTGTCTCAGATCAAATGCCAGATTTTATTGATGCTTCACAGCTAATCCCAGTTAGCAAGATTCCTAGCATCACAGTGCTAGAAAAATATTTTGTACAATGGAGCACTGTGGAATTATACACCTCCAGCTGAATATTTAACTATCTAGCAGATTGCACCTTGCCATTAAATGTTGCAACACTGAAGGGCATGACTGCATGGTGCCCTGAAGATTAAAGGCCCCAATACCGTCAATTAACCCACCCCTTCACTGTCACAACTTTAAAATTGTTCAGTCGTGGTCTTTAGCAGGAGTGAAATGCAGAGCTTGGATTGTCTCTGTTAATATCCAGACTCTGCTCATTTTGGATCAGTTCAAGTTCAAGTTCTTTCCTTTTTAAAAACCGGCATTGTATCCACATTGCCGTAAAATGATGGTGTTCTGCCAATGTGCATCATCACCACCGGCATTTCCCCAATGTTAGGGAAAGTGGTCGGCTAGGCTCACGTCAGGAAAGGTATGGGCTTTGTTTCAAAAAAATGGTGATTTGTCCAAATTATTCTGATATCCTCTCTCCCCAGTTCACAATTATTATTTTTTAAATCTATATCTGCCCCTTTCAAGAGCCTGATAGCAGGTTACTTCCTCGCCCACGTGGTTGGTCAGGAAATGGTGCACTTTGGAGGAAGATCCAAGACCTCCAGGGGAAAAATTCGGTTGGTTAGCGCCTCCCGTTTGCGCCTCCGGGGGGGGGTGCTAACGGGGCGCTAGGAACTTAGCGCCCGAGCACGGCGATTTTAGCGCTGCCCGTGAAATTGACCAGTTGTTTTGCGCAGGCGCTAAACACTACCGCCACGATCTCCTGCGCCCGCAGATCGTGACGTCAGTCGAGCGTGCAACGCCCCGGACCGGAAATTGAGTCGCACCCCCCACCTTAGCGCCTGCCGCTAGGAACGACAGGTAGAGGGGGACGTTTTCAAGTCGGGTAGGGGCTGGGGGAGCGCTATTTAAAGGCGGGCGCTTCCTGCCTTTTTTTGTCGGCAAAATTTTGCTGTCTGGAAGAGATTTAACAATGTCTTAAGGAGTTTTGGGTCTTGAGCACCACTTTTGAGGTTCATATTTATTTGACCTTCATATTTACCACATTTAGAAGCTTCTATGGGGGCTGCACTAACTCGGGGCATCGTCCTCCAGCTTCACCTTCGGAGGCAGCAGAGGCGCAGAGAGAGAGTGGCAAATGCGGCCAGAGGGAGGAGGGCCAACAGGCCTCTGCACAGGAGACCTTACCCTCCCAGGGTATTCCAGGAGTAATTCTCCTACATTCATTTGTCTGAGGAGCAGTATTTCCAAAGGCCCCAACGCTCCTGCCGAGCTGCCATATAATAAGAGCCATAGCGCCACCAGGAACCTCATAGAGCAGACGATCGGTGTCTTGAAACAACAGTTCCAGTGTCTGGACCATTCAGGAGCAGCCCTGCATAACATTGCGATTATGAGGACCCGGCCATTGCCACCAGGGATTGGTGCACCACCTGAGGAGGAGGAGGAGGAAGAGGGAGAGGAGGAGGAGGAGGATGAAGAGGAGGATCAGCAGCACTCACGTGGGAGGGAGGCGCACAATGTTGCCACTGCAAAGGCCGACCGTGAACAGCTCATATGACACTGATTCTAAGCCCTTACTGAGAAGATGGCTTCTGGGATGAAGAAGCACATCGTCACAAGCATCCTGTACACTCTATTGCTGGGCAAAGCTGCAATGAGTCAAATCAGCAAAGATGTAAAGTAATAATAAAAAAATGCATTTATATTACAAACTCTGTGTCATTTATTCAGGACAAACAATTAGAAACAAACCCAACAACTCATGAACTAACAAAACTCGTTCTCACAACATGGAGATAAATGGCACAACAGTAAACAAATATAATAACAAGAACCTCGAACTTGCCCACAAACATTCCCCCTATTTATTTATACATCCTACTGGTGGGCCTTCGAGAGTGACCTCCATCCCCTGCGTACTTTCCCCCCCCTTCCCATCCTACTGCTCCTCCGTAATGGGGTCCCAGCGGCTGCAGCAAGGCTGGCAGAAGGCTGCTGAATGCTGGATCCAGAGACTGCAGATGGCCTTGCTGGACACCCTCGACCAGCTCTGGGCCTGGAAGGCCCGGCTGCAGACTGCACCAACTCTGCATGGGCGGCAGCAGTCTGGGCTGGCTGTGTTGCAGGCCGTGCCAAGTGCAATGGGGAAATGACAGTGGTGGGAGCAGGAATGCTGTCATCCTGAGAGAGGACAGCATCTTCCTACTCGACCGACACACTGCCACTCCCACAGGGCAGTGTTACATCCATGTAATAATAAGAAAAGTACTGCAGAGAACGGAACAACAGGTGTTTACTCAACGTGGTTCAAACTGCAACTGAACTGTACAGATTACTACTCAATGTTATATACAGGTGTGGTCACTGCCGGTACTACAGTATACATGAGCTGTACAAAGTAGTTCCCCCCATTAAAGGTACATACATTACAATTCCTCCCCTTTTAGATTAACAGTACCATAACACTCATTTAACAATTAAATATCAAACTAATTACAATTAACACTTTTAACATGCAACATTAGCTGAAAATAGTCTATTTATAAATTCAGTCTTTGGGGAGGCTTCCTGATCCTTTCTGGATAGCGCCTTTCCCGAGTGTCTTGCTCTTGATGCGGAGGCGATTCTGGCTCCCTGTTGTCGGTTGGTTCATCAGCTTCCGATGTTACTGTTTCTGGGGTAGATGCTACCTGTACGTCGGGTTCATCACCAGGTACGTATGGGCGAGGCATGGGGTTGACTTGTTCCTGTGACTCTAGGATCTGGTCAGCATGGCGTCTCACGATGATCTCCCCAACGTCCACTGTGTACATTAGTGGGCCCTGCCATGTGCATATCGTTCCTGGCTGCCATTTTTCTGTTCGGTAGTCGCGGGCCAAGACTGGTTGCCCTACATTAAAGCTCCTTGTTGGCTTCTCATGGATGTGCTGGAATTGCTTACTCTCAACATCTCTTCGTACGTTTGGTCTGAGCAAATCCAGGCGAGATTTTAACCTTCGGTTAAAGAACATCATGGCTGGGGCCTGGTTGGTGACTGCATGTGTCGCATTCCGGTAGGCGAACAGGAAATTGTCCACCTTGTGCTGCAGCAGAATGTTGTCATTGTACATAGCCTTTATTGCCTTCTTAAAGGCTTGTACGAACCTCTCAGCCAATCCATTTGTGGCTGGATGATACGGGGCGGATGTGTAATGCCTTACCCCATTCTTTTTCAAGAACCTCCGGAACTCTTCGGACACAAACTGTGGTCCGTTGTCGGAGCAAATCTGTTCTGGCAAGCCATTCCTGACAAAAATGGTCCGTAGGACTGCAATCGTTTTCTCCGTGGTGGTGGAGGACATTTTGATGACCTCAGGCCATTTCGAGTGCGCATCCACGGCTATTAAAAACATTGAGTCCATGAATGGACCAGCAAAATCAATATGCACCCGTTGCCATGGAGATGAGGGCCACTCCCATGGGTGTAGAGGGGCCTGTGGTGGTGCATTTTGGACTTTCTAGCATCCTGAGCAGCTCTTGGTCAGGTCCTCGATTTGTTTATCGATTCCCAGCCACCACACATAAGCCCTGGCTAGGCTTTTCATTTTTACCCCTCCCAGATGACCCTCATGAAGCTCATTGAGCACTCTATCCCTTAACTTGGGTGGAATTACCACTCGGGATCCACACATCAAGGTCCCCCGGCACACTGACAGCTGTTCTCTCCTTGTCGAGAATGCTGGCAACAGTGAGTCGCCATGTGCTGGCCATCCCTTCACCGTCAAATCATATACCCAAGACAGTGTTGGGTCATTTCGGGTTTCCTTTTTGATACAAGCGTTAGTTACCGGTAGGCATTCAACTGTAGTCGAATGGAATATTTTGACAGGATCCACTGCTGGTGCTTCCTCCGCAGTAGGCAGTGGCAGGCGTGATAGCCCATCAACATTTCCTTGCTGTTTCGTGCCCTTATATTCAATCTCATAGTGGTGCGTCCCTAGAAAAAGTGACCATCTTTGTAGTCGTTGCGCAGTCATCACCGGAACGCCCTTCTCTGGATTAAAAATGGAGACAAGAGGCTGGTGATCAGTCAGCAAGGTGAATTTCTGCCCGTGCAGATAGTGATTGAACTTTTTCACTCCCCACACTAGGCTGAGGGCCTCCCTGTCAATCTGGGCGTAGTTACGCTCGGCTGAGGTTAGAGCCGTCCAAGAATTTGTGCGACAGCACCGCTCCAATGCCGTAGGGTGACACATCACATGCCAACCAAATTGGTAATGCTGGGTTGTAATGGGCTAATACCTCTTTCGATGTGATTAGTGTTTTGCTCTTCTGGAAGGCTCGTCTACATTCGTCACTCCACTTCCATGGCACCCCAGTTTGCAGTAGGGTGTTCAGTGGGTGTAGTATTGTAGACAAATTTGGCAAGAACTTATGGTAGTAGTTTACCAGCCTGAGGAACGACCTCAGTTGTGACACATTTTCCGGTGCTGGAGCCTTGACTACTGCCTCAATCCTCTCTGGGGACTTATGCAACCCCTCTTTATCGATAACGTGGCCACAATATGAGAGCTGCTTCTGGAACATCTCGCATTTGTGGCGATTAGCTCGGAGCCCATATTCCTTCAATCTAGTGAGCACCTGCTCCAGGTTGGCGAGGTGATCACTGTCATTTTCGCCCGTGACCAAGATGTCGTCCAAATAACACTGGGTCCCTGGAATCCCTTGCAGGACTTGTTCCATTGCCCTTTGCCAAATAGTCGGAGCTGAAGCTACCCCGAACACCAGCCGGTTGTATTGGTAGAGACCTTTATGAGTGTTGATCGTGAGGTACTGTTTCGAGGCTTCTTCTACCTCCATTTGCAGGTACGCCTGGGCCAGATCAATCTTAGTGAAGTGTTTCCCTCCAGATAGCGAGGCGAAAATATCTTCAATCCACGGAAGCGGATATTGTATAGTGTGAAGGACTGGGTTCACTGTCACCTTAAAGTCCCCACAGATGCGAACTTTCTTTGGTTCCCCAGGCGTATTACTCAATGACTTCTTCATTACAGGAACGATGGGTGTAGCCCACTCGCTCCAGTCCACTTTGGACAGTACTCCTGAATGTTCCAAACCTTCCAGCTCTGCTTCGACAGCTGGGCGGATCGCATAAGGTACCGGTCTGGCCTTAAAAAACTTTGGGCTTGCATTTTCCTCTATTTTGATCGTCGCTGTTATGCCTTTTAGTGTTCCGAGTCCCTCCTGGAACACTTCTTGTGCGTCAGTTAGCATTTTTGACAGTCGTCCAGGTGTGACGTCGTCATCCTTTTTGGCATCTACAGTCAGTGCTTGTATGGAATGCCAATCTAGCTGTATCTTCCGGATCCATTCACGTCCTAGTAGTGGTGGTCCTCCATCTGGCAATACATATAGGTCCATTTTTGGTGTTTCCTTGCCGTTATATATAACGTTCACCCTTATTTTTCCTTTGGGGTAGACTTTTTGCCCTGTGTGCGTCTTCAAGACAATCTTTGTATCTCTCAAGGGAATATGTGAGAATAGCCGCTTGTAGTCCCTTCAGTTTATGACTGTTAGGGCTGATCCTGTGTCCAATTCCATTTTCACTTGGACTCCTGCTATCTTGAGCGTGACCCAGATAGTTTGGCGATCCTCCATTTTGATCGCATTATGTAGTTTCAGACAACCCAGCTCCTTGCTTCCGGAGTCTGTATCACTCTTCTGTTCATCTGAACTACTCTCCGTCACCTTATGTACCTTCTTGTACTTCTCCTGTGGAGATTTCTTGCTGCTGGTTTTCTTTCCTGACCTGCAGACTCTTGCTATGTGTCCTACTTTTCCACACTGTCTGCACACTTTGTCCTTGAACCAGCAATCATTATGGTCGTGTGTTGTTCTGCCGCAATGATAGCACTTCACTGTTCCGTATGACATTTCATTTGTGCCATATTCTTGCGGTCTCCGTTGTAGCTCTGCAGCGCCCCGTGCTGCTGCTTCATGTGATACTGCAATGCTGAAAGCCTTGTCCAGCATAAGATCCTTTTCTGATAGAAGCCGTTTCTGGGTTCCTTCACTTTGAAGCCCACACACAAACTTGTCCCTTAAAGTATCTGCTAGTCCCGTTCCAAACTGGCAGTGTTTTGATAGCTTGTGCAGTTCCGTTAAATACTCAGCATTACTTTCATCTTTATGCTGGTTCCTTTTGTGAAACTTAAATCTTTCTGCTATCAGCAGTGGTGTGGGGTTTAAGTGGTCCTGTAGGATTGACACTATGTATTCAAAATCCTTTTCGACTGGCTTCTCTGGGGTTACTAGGTTTCGTAGTAAGCCATACGTTTTTGCACCCATTGAATTCAACAATACCAGCGCTTTCTTGTCATCTGGCACTTCATTCGCCTTGCAGTATACTTCTATGCGTTCGACATATGTCGTCCAATCTTCGACTTCATTGTCGAACGCTGTGATACTGCCACTCTTCGGCATTTTTGGGTGTGGTTAGACTGGCTTAAAATGGCATCTCCTGCGCTTTCCTTTCTTCCCCGCTGCGGCTTAAAATGGCGTCTCCCACGCTGCTGCCAACGCCACTCTCGGTGGTCCTCGTGGCAAATGGCGATGCCCTGTGGGTTTCGTGCGCTGCTCCTGTGCTGCTGCCAATGCCGCTCTCTGCGGTCTTCGTGGCAATGGCAGCACCTCGCGTTTTCCTGCGCGCCTCTCTCCCCCGTTGACGCTGCTCGGCCCTTGACCACCGGCTGCGCTCTGCTCTCTCTCGCCTCTCTCCCCCGTTGACGCCGCTCGGTCCTGAACACCGGCTGCGCCCTGTGCGCTCTGCCCTCTCTCTCTCCCCCGTCGATGCTACTCGGCCTTTTTCTGTGCCGCTCGGTCGGGCTCTAGCCCATCGCTGTCCGGGAAGGGTCTGCGCAGTACCTGTTGCCAGCCCGTTTCGCTGGACCACCGTGACTGGAAAGCCAAGCCTGGCTCTCGACAGCCTCCCCTGCGATGCTCAAATCTCCGCTGGATGACTGGGTGGTTGCCCATGGTCGACGCCTGTGCTTCTGGACTCGACCTTCTTCCACTGTTCTCCAGGAGCGAATCCCTGGGAGGTGATGCAGAGTTGCAGGTAGGTTCGAACTTGCTCGTCGCCACTGTTACGTCCGTGTAATAATAAGAGAAGGACTGCAGAGAACGGTACAACAGGTGTTTACTCAACGTGGTTCAAACTGCAACTGAACTGTACAGATTACTACTCAACGTTATATACAGGTGTGGTCACTGCCGGTACTACAGTATACATGAGCTGTACAAAGTAGTTCCCCCCCTCAAAGGTACATACATTACAGCCAGTACCTCAGCATCCATGGCCATCTGCTCAAGCACAGATTGCTGGTCTGTGGCAGCGCCGTGAGATCCCTGAGGGGCTGTAGGTGACCCAGCGATGATGGCAGCCGATGAGTCTGTGGACTCCCTCCTCCAGTTGTGTGAGGGGGTGCAGCTCCGCCTGTCCTCCTCCCGTCCGTTGTTGCTCCCCCCGGTTATATGCAAGCTTTGCCTGCAAGAAAAAGGACAGCATCTGAGTGAGTGTGCAGACATGTTTGGCAGATGTGCCTAACATAGTTGAATAGCCATTAATGTCTGCAAGGTGTGGGATGTGCATGTGACTTTTATTAGATGGTATAGTTGTTGGGTGAGTGTTGGGGATTTGGGACTTTACACCGTCTGTGCACAGAGTGAGATTGAGATGGTGGGATGTAAAGGTTTTTCAAGCATGTACTCGCCCTGACCACCCGAGTGCGGTCGTTGAACTCCTTGCGGCACTACGTATGTGTCCTTTGGACCAGGCTCCTCGATGAAACGTGCTGGGCAACCTCCCTCCACACCCTTATAAACTCCCGGGGCAATGGCCTCCTGCCAGTGTCTGGAAACAGCCCTGCCCATCGCTGTTCCACAGCGCCAACCAGAGCCACCAATGTATGGTTGCTAAACTGGCGAGGTCTCTCCCTGAGCCTCTGAGTAGCCATCATAAATCTTTGCTAAAGATTTTTACCTGCTTGCAGGCCGAGGTCAAATGCTGCAATGATCAGAGTGTGGCTGTGCAGCAAGATGGACCCACCCCTTTAAAATCTGGATGGCACCAGTCTGTCTGAGTACAAGGTGATTGACATCGCCTGAGCTTCAGTAGCGCTCTGAGGTAGTGCCTCATTCCCTGACATTAGCACCCTAAGAGAAGTGTGTAGTGCTTGATTTAGCGCTCCAATCACCTCCAGGGGCACTGGAGATGAATTTCACAGTCGGCAGCGATAATTTGTGCCGGGCACTAAAATTTGCGCCCGGTCGATATTAGCCCCAAAATGGCCAATACCGAATTTTTCTCCCATAGAGCTTTCTGTATCTTGCAAGTGTTTAGAGCCAACTCTCTATCCAGTGGCACCTCATTGGAACAACCTCTCTCACCATTGACGGATTTGTTTCTGTCATCTCTCCGTCGCCTGCCATCTATTACACCAGAATGGGTACGGTTTACACTCTCTCACCTTGATCCTCAGAATCTGACCACGATGAGCCCCCAACACCAGCAGAACTAGGCACCCCAGCAGCAACAACAACAGCAACAGCGACAACCTTCTCCTCAACCACCTGATGCTGCACAGGGCAGAGGGTATCAGCGCAGGGCTGCACCGCGCCGGAGGCGATACCTCCTACACAGGGTTTACAGGCAGAGGATGAACTTCCTCAACATGACTGAGCAGCAGTACCAACAGAGGCTTAGGTTATGGCGGACATTTGCAGATTGCTGGAGCAAGAGCTGCAGCCCAGAGGAGCGGGTGGACACGCCTTACCAGTGGCTGTCAAAGTCACCACCGCACTCAACTTCTTCGCCTCAGGCTCCTTCCAGGCATCTGCAGCAGACATTTGCGGCATCTCGCAGTCAGCTCCACACAGATGCCCTCTTTGACAAGTTATCAAATTATATCAACTTTGCCACTGATGAAGCCAGTGCTGCTGGTTGGATTCCCACGGGTGCAGGATGTCATCGACTGCACACATGTGGCCATCAGGGCACCCCATCATAACCCAGCAGTGTTTATCAACCGCAAGGGCTTCCACTCACTCAATGTGCAGCTGGTCTGCAACCATAGGAAGATCATTGTCCATGTGTGCGCCAAGTTCCCTGGAAGCTGCCATGACTCCTACATCCTGCGCCAGTCCACCATTCCTCAGCTCTTCACACCTCCAAACAGTCTTTCCGGCTTGCTGCTTGGTGACGAGGGCTATCCACTGAAGATGTGGCTGATGACACCTTTGAGGAGAACAACAAACGAGGTTGAGGAACATGACAATCAAAGCCTCCTCTCCACCAGAAGTGTCAGGGAGCAAACAATAGGCATGCTGAAAACACGCTTCAGATGCCTGGACAGATCAGGAGGAGCCCTGCAGTACTCACCAGCCAGGGTCTCCAGAATCGCTGTGGTCTGCTGCGCGCCGCACAACATAGCGCAGCAGCGAGGATTAGCGCAGCAGGAGGAAGAAGGCGCAGAATGCACAGCCACTTCAGAGGAGGAGGAGGAGGAGTCTCCACTGCTGGCCCTGTCTCCACCATCTCCGCTTGCTCACTTGTGACTTGTGAGACACCAGGTGACAACATTACTCTATCTCGCGTATGACCCACCACGGTGTACGTATCTGCGCTGGTGCTGGCTTGCCTTGTCAGAGGTGACGCTACGCCCTCAGAGGCTGGAACCTCCTCTGAGGAGTCCTCTTGATGTTTCTCATGGACATTGGCGGGGGGGGCTCTTGATGGACCTGTGGGAGAGTAAAGACATGCCCATCTATCCTCCATAGATGCCCATCTATTGAGGAGAGAAACCAAAGGGTCATAGACGCCCTTGCTAGGAGGAATGTCAACGTAACAATAGGTCCATTGCAGACAGATAGCAATAAGGACATTATGAGCAATCAATTCCTGTTGACATCAGCCCCCGTATGAGTGACTGATGAATGACATGTAGGTTTATGGGAAATGATTTTGTCACCAGGTTGTTCTGATGAGCCCCTCTCCATCCCCCACTTCCGGCTGATCCACCACTCCAGTGATCTCCAGGGCAGCCTCCTCTGCAAGAGTCCGAATGGCCAGTGGTTGAGGGCCCCCTCCCGTTCTCCCCCTCTCCCTCTTGTTGTGGGCTCTCTTCTCCTGCAAGGAGGGAAAGTAGAGAAAGTTGAGTGAGAGTGATGAATTGAGTGTAACGAATGGATGTGTTAGATTTTTATAGGGAGACTATAATAGAGTGGGGTGGATGTAACGAGTTGCCTCCTTTAGTGTTGCTAGTTGTTGTCATTACATTAGGATGAGGGTGAGTGTGAGGGGTGCATAGTAAGATGGGGGTGCAATAATGTAGCTAGATAGAGAGGGATGGGTGAAGGTGCAAGGGATGTTGCATTGAGTAACGATGTGCAGGATTAGGGTTGGGAATGCTGAGTGATGGGGAAGTGATAACAGACATAGTAGCATGAAGGTAAGTATGGCTTAATACTCACTTTTCCAGATCGTAGATCATGAAAACACTTGCGGCACTGAAGCCAGGTCCTCATCACCACACACCTGCTCATTACCTCCTCAGCTATTTGCAGCCAGGCTGCCTTGGTCTCCTGGGGAGGTCTCTTCCAACCACTGACAGGGAAGAGAACCTCCCTACGTGCTCGGACTCCCCCCACAAGGACTTGGAGGGAGTCATCACTGAATCGAGGTGCAGCTCTCTGCCTTTGTGAGCTAATTTTTGGAGTTCATCAAGCTATCTCAGCAATGGTCGTTTCAAATTCAGGAAATGGAATGAAGTGGAGCCATGGGTCCTTTAAATAAACCGGCAAAAGAAGGGTCAGCGCTGATGTCACCTGACCCGCATTTTCTAATAGGGTCGGGGAATGCGACGGGTGGGCTTAACAAGGCCCATTAACATATCCCGCCAACGACCTCGCCTGCCCTGAACCCGCCTTGGCCGGCGAAACCACGGCTGAAGTGACAGCTTAGATTATGTGCTCAAATCTCTGAAGTGGACCTTGAACGCATGACCTGCTGACTCAGAGGCAAGAGTGCTATCAGTGAGCCAAGGCTTGACAACTAAGAGGTCAACAGAGAGAGCTTTCCTATTGTCAGAGAAGCTGAAATCAACTCCTAGAACCACCTGGATCACAAGGGAAACTGTGCATGGCACCTCAAACTACTGGAAAAGAAAGTATTCAATGCTCCACAGACCAGAAAGTAAACTGAGACATTCCTCTAACACTACAGTAAGGAACAACATCAAAGTGGATACACATTAATCTACTGGACCATCATAGAAATCAAACTCCTTGAACTGATAACCACTCCACTGTCTTGTTTTGCACACTTTGTACAAAAATAATAAATTGCAGGACAACGGAGTATTACAGTTTAAACTCTTTTAATGAAGCATCAGGTCTCTAAGCTTTCTCAATCAATACAGCACCATGTGGACAAAATGGAGTCGGGACCCTGGGTCCTCTAAACAATAGCAGTCCTTACAGATGCCTGCAGGCCAATGACAACTCAGCATGTGATCACATGTGAATATAATAGGTATTCCTTACAGATGCCTGCGGGCCAATGATAAATCAATATGCAAATGTTACATCCCCTTTCTTTTAAAAGAAAAATGTTATGCATTACTTTTAAACTTTTCTTCTACATAATGTTCTCAGTAGCATCAACATATAAGTAAACTCAACATTTAACTAGCACTGAAAACATCTCAACGTTTCAATAACGATGTACAGTTTTTTTTAGGGCAGCAATCTGCCTACACCCTTTAGCAGTTCACAAGTCAAGGATAACTCTAGGCTTGACCTCTCGTCGGAATGACGGTGTTGTTCCTTGGTGTTCAGGAGGTGCCTGCAATTGCGGCGGTACACCTGTCCTTCTGGGGTGCAGACGTGATACGATCGCTCAGTGTCAGCTGGCTGGATGACGACTGCTGGCTTCCAGTAGTCATGCTCCTGGATTCTGATGGATTCTCCATTGTGCAGCGGCGGCAGTAGTCTAGCTGACCTGTCATAGTATCTCTTTTGGTGTTGCTGTCTCTGTACACGTTTTGCATGCACTTGCTTGCGGCTGACGACCTGCCAGGGCCTGTCTGGGATACGGTGAGGTATCATGGGCTCTTTGACATTTGATGGGCGGCGTTCTAGACAAATGGAACATTTTCCGACAATGTCCTCAATGTGTTTGCACATTCCGGGCCAAAACATAATGGGCCAGAAATTCCAGAACGGGGCTTGCAGCGCGTGCAAGCCCCGTATTTGCACTTACCCTGCGCTCCTGCCGATCAGCTCCAGGGACGCCTGCACTTCCAGAAACTGAAGCAAGAATCCCGGGCAGCGTATGACGTCACGCCGCCCAGGAGCGCAGCCAGCGCGGACCCAGGAGCATGCAGTGTAAGTGAGACACGCCCCTTGAGGTCTCAGTTTCACTGGACACGCCCCCAATGTTTCTGTCAAGCTGCTTTGCTTTTTTACATGCAAAGCAGCAGTTTAAATAGGTTTTTGGAAGTTTTTTGAAGATTTTGGTAACTTTTATAAACTTTTTAAAATGTTTACATTATTTTGAGTAATCTGAAGTAGTTTTAAAGAGAATTAAAGCAATTTAAAGACTTTTGAAAGCCCTAAAAGAATTTTTTAAATTCCATTTATTTATTTAGCAATGTCGTCGTCATACGTGTCTTCACACTGTTCCCTTTGGGGAACTGTATGAAGTGGTGGAAGGATTTATGGCCGTGATTAACGCTCATTCCGTCACCGTAACCATCTTTGAACCAGCCATTAGGGCGGTTAGTCCTATGGCGGGAGGGTTTTACGGGCTCCCACAAGCTATACAAGGAGGGGGGGCCACCCACACCCACGGACGCAAATATCCCACTGGATGTCAACCCAGAATTTAGAGCCGGAGCTCCGACTCCACTTGCCGGGACTGTCTGGAGCGGGGTTCGAAACCCTACCCTGATCTGGCCCAGCGGCAGGGATCCTACCGCTATGACAAAGGCCCAATCCGATTAGCAACGTGAAATGGCAGCATAGGGCTCCAGTCACGGGGAGGGAAAAGGCGCAGGAAACGTATGGGTGTCACCTTTTGTGCGGAGTGGGCCTTTTGCGTAGCAGTAAGCATCCCCGCCGCTGGGCCAGAAGGAGTAGGGTTTTGAACCCCACTCCAGACAGTCCCGGCAAGTGGAGTCGGAGCTCCAACTTTAAATTCTGGGTGGGCATCCAGCGGGATACTTGCGTCCATGGGTGTTGGTGGCCGCCCCCCCCCCTCCCTTCAGATGGGTTGTGGGAGCCCGTAAAACCCTCCCGCCATAGGACTAACCACCCTAATGGCTGGTTCAAAGATGGTTACGGTCACGGAATGAGCGTTAATCACGGCCATAAATCCTTCCACCACTTCATACAGTTCCCCAAAGGGAACAGTGTGAGGATACGTCCGATGATGACCTCTTGCGCAATGCACCTCCTTGGACCCTCAGTCGCAGGTGCGAGGGGGCAAGTGGTGCAAGTGTTAAATTTTTAATTTTATTGACATGTAAAATGTTGGCCCAATAATTCCCTTCCAAATGCGCTAGTACGGTCGGGGTACTTACGCATCTGGCCGGATGAAATGCCGGTTTTCAGCATGCACAGTGCATGTGGGGAAAACCGGCATTTCCTGTCCTCTGAACGAAGGGGTTCAGAGGCAGAACGCGTGCGACTGCACATGCAGCGCGTGCGCAGTATAATTCACCGCTTTCATTAATGCTTTCAGTGAGGTCCAGTCATTACAACTTACACATGAAAAAAGCATGGGTACAGTTGCTACAGAGGCTGCGGAGGAAGATATTTCTTATCGTGGAGCTTCTGAAAGTATGTATGTCTGTATATATTCCTTTGCGTGTTATGTATATATTCCTTTACTTATGTGTATGAATGTATTATTTAATTATGACTTTCAGAGAAAGTAACTTATTGGAAAATCATAATTAAAAACATACATTCATAGTAAAGGAATATAAAACATACATACATATACATAAAGGAATATATGTGGACATACATACATAACTCATTCTCACATTCCATTCACACAGCCACAATTGCTCCTTCTACCTACCGTTCTGAAAACCCTTTAAAAAAAAAAAAAATTTAACTTTAAAACTTACTTAAAATTTCTTAAAATAACTTCCCTCCCTTTCCCAAACAAAAATATTGCATTTCAAAAGCTCCACGATAAAATATATCTTCCTCCGCAGCCAATGAACCACTTTACACTTGCTTTTTTTCAGTGTAAGTTCTGAGGACTTACCCTCACGGATTTCATGAATGAAATCCACGAAGTTCACTGCGCAAGCGCTGCCTGTGCAGTCGCACGCGCTCGAGGTCTGGAAATGCCGGCGTTCCCCGCATGCGCTGTTCCTGCTGAACGCCGGCATTTCCAACGGCCAGAAGCGTGAGTACCCCGAGCACACTCACGCTTCTGGCCTGGAATTTCTGGCCCATTGTCACGTGCTCTTTGTTTGCATTTTTCCATGCCCATATGTCCAGCATGAATTTTTGTCAACAGCTCTTCTCTGAGACTGGTAGGAATGATGATTTTCTCCCCTTTGAAGACAATTCCGTTGATTTGTGACAGTTTGTCTCTGTGGTTCCAGAATTCAGATATGGTCTGAGGGCATTTCCTCCTTTCCTCAGGCCATCCTTCATGTATTACTTTGCTCAGCAGTGTGAGTTGTGCATCTTTCTCTGTTCCTGCTCGGATCTCCTTCAGTTTTGAGTCACTCACAGGTAAGCTGCTGTACACCATGTGCACCTGCACATCCATGCCTTCACTGAGGCTGCTGTCCTGGTAGTTAAGAGACTTTCTGGAGAGCGTGTCTGCGACAGGAATGTCTTTGCCTGGACGGTGAATGATTGTGAAGTCGTACTTCTGTAGCTGAAGGATCATTCTCTGTAGCCTTGATGGGGCTGCGGCTAGTGGTTTCCTCATGATTGACTCGAGGGGCTTGTGGTCGGATTCCACAATGACTTGTCGGCCATAGACGTACTGGTGGAAACGCTTACATCCAAACAGAATTGCATATAGCTCTTTCTCGATTTGAACATAGTTGATTTCACTGTCTGTGAGAGATCTGGAAGTGTAGCCGATGGGCTTTCCTTCTAGCAGTAATACTGCGCCTAGTCTGTACTTTGACGCGTCCACTTTTAGTCTGAGCTCTTTGTTGGGGTCGAAGTAGGCAAGAACTGGTCCTGGCTCTCTGGTGATTAGGTCTTTCATTTTCTGAAATGCTGTGTCATGTTGTTTGTCTCACAGGAACTCATTGGATTGTTTGAGCAACTGACGCATGGGTGCGTTGATTTCGGAGAGGCTCGGGACAAACTTGGCTAAGTAGTTAACCATGCCTAGTACTGTCTCTAGCTCTGCGCGGTTCTTCGGCAGTTCCATCTTCTTGATGACGGTGATTTTCTCTGGATCCGGCTTAATGCCATCAGTTGAGAGGCGATGCCTGAAATAACCGATCTCGGTGGATCCGATTATGCTTTTCTCGGGGTTAAGCTGGATACCTTTCTCCCGTGATCTTTGTAGCATCGCACGGAGGCTCCTGTCATGTTCCTCTCTATTCTTGCCATAGATGAGGATGTCATCTACGATTGCGACTACTCCGTCGAGGCCTTCATAGGTTTCGTCGATCTTCCGCTGGAATTCATCCTGAGCTGAGATAAGACCAAATGGTAAACGCAGAAATCGGTAGCGTCCAAATGGTGTGTTGAACGTTGTTAGCTTAGCTGACTCTTCCGTGAGCTTGATATTCCAGTATCCTGATCGTGTGTCCATTACACTGAAGTAACGTGCTCCCGCTAGCTTGGGTGTGATGTCATCTAGCATTGGTAGAGGGTAGTAAGGGCGTTTGATAGCCTTGTTCAAATCTCTGGGGTCGAGACAGACTCTGAGCTTGCCTGTACGTGGTTTCTCAACCACTACTAACGCGTTGACCCACTCTGTCGGTTCTGTTTCCCGGACGATGATTTCTGTATTCTCCATGCACTGCAGCTCCTCCTTCAGGCGACTACGTAGAGCAAGGGGTTTCCTTCTCGGTGGGCAAACCACAGGGGTTGCTGCTGGGTGAAGGTGAATAGTGCATTCACCTGGGAATAGTCCGACTCCTTTGAAAATGTCAGCAAACTCCTCCATGACTGTCTGCTTCTCAACTGGTGCTGTCAATGATAGCACTAGCTTGACGAGGTCCATGTCTAAACATGCCTTTAGACCTAGCACTGGAGGTGCTTGAGTGTCAATAATGTAAAAGTCCAGCATCATGCTGCTTTCTTTGTACTTGCATTTCATCACGCATGTGTCTTTTACAATGAGCTGCTCACTTCCATAGCCGGTCAGTCTGCATGAGGTGGGCTGTAGCTCACACTCATCCTTCAAGCTGTGATACTCACTCAGAGGAATTACATTAACCTGAGATCCAGTGTCTAGTTTAAACTTAAGCTCTTTGGCCTAGAAATTCAGTGGGCCTTGCGCCCACTTAGCGCCTAAAGAGGTCTTTTGCGCCGGCGGGGTGGTAGCGCTGAAATTGAGTGCAGCAGTATTGGCGGCGGTAGCCGTTAGCGCTGCGCCGGGACCGATGATGTCATCGGTGTGCGCGGTGGCCCGTAACGCCCCGAAACCGCGCCAATCCCCATATTTATTTGCGCCCGCCTCCTCCGAAGCGGGCGCAAACAGCGAACAGAAAACGGGGCCGTCCTGCTGCCATAGTGGGGCGCTTTAAAGCTGAAGGTGCGGCCGGCCGCTTTTTCAGCGGCCGCCTGCCCGCACCTCCTTCCCCGGCCTCCTCCACCCCCCCCCGCGGCATTGCCGGCTGGTTTCCGTGGAGCCCGGCACTTCTCCGTTGTGCCGGGCTCTTTTGCCGGCACTCGCGATCGGGGCTCCGGCCGTTGCAGGCACCTCCCCCTTAAGAGAAGGGGGAGGCCTGCAGTACCGCAGCCTGCCGCACTGCATCGGGTGGCGCTGTGGCAACTAGCGCGCCGATATTCAGTTGCAGCGCCCCAAACGGAGGCGGGCACACCCTGGTATAGCGCCCGCTTCCGAATTGGGGCGCAGAAGATGAATATACGACGTGCGCTAATGCCTCCCCGCCCAGTGCTAACTTTTGGGCGCGAGCGACCTGCCCGCGCCCAAGTGAATTTCTAGGCCTTTGCCCTGTTTTCCTATCTCAATATTGGCAAAAGCTTGCTCAGTCTCTGAAATCTGTTTTTTCTGTGACACAGAATCAATAAACAGTTCCTCTGCATTTGGCTCTCTATCTGGCATTTGGCTGTCACTCACTGTATGTACTGCTTTTCCGAAAACAGTCTTGCAAACTTTAGCAAAGTGGTTCCGTTTACCACATTTAGTACATTGCCTTCCTTTGGCAGGGTAGTACTCCTTTTCTCCATGCCAGTTGTTTCCACAATATCCACAGTTTTTGAAGCATTTTATGTCTGTGTCGCCCATTTTTAGAACTCTCGCTGTTCTTTCTGTTCTGAAACACGCTCTCTGGGCGGTGTTCTTTGGTGTGTGTCTATTAACTGCGTGCACTGTCTGTTCACTCGAGCTGCTCGTGGCGCCGGTTATGGTTTTCAACTGTGCTTGGGCTATCTTGTGCAATCTAGCTATGTCCATAGCTTTGTCCAGTTTTAGCCCGGACCCAACATTCAAAAGTTTCTCTCTCACTTTAGCTGAATGTATTCCAAACACGATGCGGTCTCTGACCATCTCATCTTTATCTGCATATGCACAGTCTTTTACCAACAGTTTTAACTCAGTCATGAACTGTTCCAACGACTCACTAGCTCCTTGTACTTTCTCCTGAAACTTGTACCTAGCGAATATCGTATTTGTCCTGGGCATCACATATGCTTCAAAACGGTCAAAATAACTTTTCAGTACCTTTGCTTCATCTGCGGTGAGAGACCATGTGTTAAAAATGTCTCTCCCTTTTTCTTCTATCCACAGGAGTAGGTAGCAGCATCTTTCTTCCTCCCCTTTGCTTTTCAGTGGACCCGAAAACATCAACTTCACGTGTTGCTTGAACTTGCTCCATTCTCCAGGTAAGTTCAAAGATTCCCAATTCATTCGGGGTAAGGGAGCTCCAATGATGTCCATTTCAAATCCCTGTTCTGACACCATGTCTTGTTTTGCACACTTTGTACAAAAATAATAAATTGCAGGACAACGGAGTATTACAGTTTAAACTCTTTTAATGAAGCATCAGGTCTGTAAGCTTTCTCAATCAATACAGCACCGTGTGGACAAAATGGAGTCGGGACCCTGGGTCCTCTAAACAATAGCAGTCCTTACAGATGCCTGCAGGCCAATGACAACTCAGCATGTGATCACATGTGAATATAATAGGTATTCCTTACAGATGCCTGCGGGCCAATGATAAATCAATATGCAAATGTTACACACCACATTCGGAAAGCCACAGAAATGCATACCAAGCACATGAGAAAAACCACCTGATCAATCCATTCCAATCGCTAACACTGAAAAGCCGCAAAACCTAGCAGCTTACAAAGTATTGGAGGATGCTGTCAAAACAGACCTGCAGAGCAAACGTGGCCGAACTGGAAAATGCTTTGATTTTATCCCTAACAGACTTCCTCAGTGTCACTCCGTAATTGAATAAAATGATGGAATATAATGTGGAGAAATGTGAAATTATCCACTTTGGTAGGAAAAATAGACAAGCAGAATATTTTTTAAATGGTGAGAGACTGGGACATGTTGGTATTAAGAGGGACCTGGGTGTCCTTGTACATGAATCACTGTAAGTTTACATACAGGTACAGTAAGCAATTAGGAAAGCCAATGGTATGTTAACTTTTATTACAAGAGGATTTGAGGACAAGAGTAAAGAAGTCTTACTGCAATTATATAGGGCCTTGGTGAAACCATACCTGGAGTATTGTGCACAGTTTTGTTCTCCTTACCTAAGGAAGGATATACATGCCTTAGAACGATTACAGCAAAGGTTCACCAGAATGATTCCTGGGATGGGGGGATTGTCCTATGAGGAGAGATTGAGTAGACTAGGCCTATATGCCCTAGAATTTAGAAGAATGAGCAGTGATCTCATTGAAACATACAAAATTCTTACAGGGCTTGACAGGGTAGATGCAGTGAGGATGTTTCCCCTCACTGGGGAGTCTAGAACCAGGGTCACAGTCTCAGAATAAAGGGTCGGCCATTTAAGACTGAGATGGAGAGAAATTTCTTCACTCAGAGGGAGGTGAATCTTTGGAATTCTCTACCCCAGAGGGCTGTGGATGCTGAGTTGTTGAGTATATTCAAGACAGAGATCGATAGATTTTTGGATATTAAGGGAATCAAGGGATATGGGGATAGTTCGAGAAAGTGGAGATGAAGTAGAAGATCAGCCATGATCCTATTGAATGGTGGAGCAGGCTCGAGGGGCCGAATGGCCGACTGCTGCTCCTAGTTCTTATGTTCTTATGTTATTACTGGCAAATGGAAAGTGACAATCCTTTTTGTCTTACCCTACCCAATTTGGAGCATCTGCCAATATATTGCACTCTCTCTGGTGGCTTGCCAGCAAAATGGCAATACTCACTGCTAAGCAGTGGTATGCAAACTATCCCTGCCACTCAAACCTGGACTGCTAACTCACCAGAACCAAACCTTAATGAAGCAAGAATGTGAATGGAGCAGTGTGAGGTACATACAGAATCTTCAGCAGGCGATCTGGATGATTCCTGGGTACACTTTTAGGATCTCTTTATGAAAACTCTACCAGTAACTTATGTGTGTTTTCAATCTCCTGTCCATAGATTACAAAGTCCATGTTTAAAACTATTATATCCCAATTTACAGGAAATGCAGACTCATAAGGATAAAGTCCTAGCACCAATAACATGTAACCTGTAAAAATCATTCAATTGTAGAATGCTAATGTTAAGGATCCTGCATTTGTGCTGATGTGTGCCTTACTGAATATAAATTTGGAAAGGTCACAGCAAAACCTGAAGGCAAATGAGAATGTATAAACACATTTCAACATCCCATGCTTTAATAATATCACTCAAAAGGGCAGGGCACTTTTTTCAGGAAACCTTGTTAGCCAAAATTCACTGATTAGATGGGCATTGTTAATTATAATGTGGAGGCTGCAGTGGCTCCAAGGCAAAATAATTCATCATCAAAAACAGGTCCCTTACCTCCATCAACAACTTTACACAAGATAGATAGATTAAAACTGAAAGGGGGTCTGACTCTAGAGTAAATCTGCCCTGTGTAATGAAAAGGTTTATACAAAATATTTCAAAATGATCCCATTTGTTCAACAACATTAGCTTTCTGATCTGCCTAAAAGAATGTCCTCATCAAGAATTTTACACTGCTGTTAAAACAGGAGCTGGGAGAAATATCTTTTAAAGGTTTATTCAAAACAGAAATTCGAAACAGACCTCTCACCAATGGCTAAATGCACTGTGTGTGTTGTATCACTGAGTGCTCCAGACTAGTAAGGTTCTAGGTTCAATTCCTGGTATGTATTTAGCCAGCTAATGTCAGCTTGGGCCAATTGTACAATTGGCCTCAGTGATCCTGAAAAAGGTGGAGGAAAGGAAGCTGATTCAAGTTCCCCCTCCTGATTGCATGTAGTGCAGTGACAGGATTCAAATAAGCAAATCTGATCCAGTTTCAAGTGGCTCTGCCGGCTTCTCAGCTCCTGGAGAAGGGAAGAGAATACTTTCGCCACAGGTTTTCCTAAGGACAGAAGCCAAAAAAGAAAGTCGGACATTGGTGATAATATTTCATCGTGATTCAAAATGACACGAGAAGGCCCTTTTCCTTTGGGTGCTCTCCACAGCCTGCCACTGTTTTGTCTGATTTTTGCTAACCAAATGAGTTTCTTCAAAGAGTGAAATCCAAAGCTTGTGCCAGACTAATGCCTTGAAATGAATGAGCAAGTGGTGAAATGATTTGATCCAATCACTGTTTATTTGTTGGAAATATTAGAAACAGTGGAGAGCAAAGTAGATTCTGAAGATCCATCAGCTATTCATTAATAAAGACCAACTGTTCCAATTACACATTGCATCTTACTCAATGGCTGTTCTTGTGTTTCAAGCAATTTAATCACAAACTGATTATGTATCCATGATTTTTTTTAAAACCTTGTTTTCATTTCAGTTCGATTGTTCCTCAATCTTTTTTTAAATAATTCCTCCTTAAATTCGTTATTTATTTGACAACTGACATTTATATTAACTATTATTCCCAAAGGTTTTGACACACAATGATTGTTTTGTGACTTAGTCCCATTCTCAATATTTCTTTGCCAACAAAAAACTATGGGGGAAAAATTCATAGGGCGCTAACATCGCCTGGGCGCTAAATTTAGCATCCGGCGAAAAATAGCACCGGTGATCGCGAACTTCAGTTTTAGGGCCCCAAGATGGGGGTGGAGCGCTAATTCAAGCGCTCTACTTCCTTCTTAGAGCGCTAACCCCCAATAACAGGACGGTGCGTTCTGCAGCGTTACGCACTGGGCCACGTAGCACTGCCACATGGAAGGGCTCTTCTCCTCATTAAAGCAGAGGGCCCAAGCGCACAACTCTGCGGGACCCTACCTGGACCACCGGGGAGCGGGGTGCTGTGCCAGCGGCCCAGCACTCAAGAGGAGTGCCGGGCTGCCAGATCGCAGCATGGACCCCGCGTTCAAAGACGCAACGGGCTGTGACAAGTAAGTCGGACGATTTTTTTTCCCCCCCTGCCCGCCTCCTCCCCTTTAGTTACCGACCCGCGAGCCTCCTGCCGCTCCATTCCTGCCCTCTGAATCAGTCGCTGTCATCGTCCAGCACAGATTCAGGGGGCGCGGGCCAATTTCGCAGGCAGGGCAAAAACAGGGCGCTGCGCACATCGCCTGCACAGCGGAGCAAGACGCTACCGGTTACTGCCGCCGCTAAACTCCCGCTGAATTTAGCAGGAGTCGTTAGCGGCACAGTGCCCGGGCGAAAAGTAATTTGCGCCCCATTGGCGTCCCCCAGGGGGCGCTAATGAGAGGCACAAATGCACCGAATTTCTAGACCTTTTTCTGAGGCCATCAATGGTGCAAATAATCTTCTGATGGTAGTGTCACAAAACTTCTGATCAGCCCAAACATTGCTCTTCTTCTCTCTCGCTCTTCCTCTATTCTTTTCCCTCCACACACTGCTGTTCACAAAGTCATTTTATTGCCAATCCCTCTCCCAATTCCCCCAAAACACACACACACACACACACACACACACAGGCCAGACTATTGGTTTTATCAAGCTCCCAGGTTCACCTGTAAGTGAAAATAACAATAAAAATCTGTCTTCCTCTTTTTTTGCTACTTTTGATTTGTTTCATTTTTTTTACTGCAGAATCCTTGGAACAGACGGTCTAATGTCAGCCAGTAAGTAGTATCATGGGGGTGAATGGAAGAAGGCACTGCTTGTCCATATAAATTGGGCTCATCGATGTTTGACTGCCCTATAACACATTCATCGACTTCCCCATTTCCCTGTGGAAAGGAAACATCAGCCTGACAGGGCACAGAACTTTTACCCGGTGACAAGGGATCCCAAGAGCGCAGGGCATCGCAGATGGCATCCATGTAGCATTCTGGGCAGCGGGTTATTGCTCCTCCTCACCTGTGCACTGCCGCTAAACCAGTGCTACCTCCTCATTGCTGAGTAAGTGCATCCTCCAGGGTGTGGAGCTGTGTATTGGTGCTTGCAAACTTTCAATGAGAAGAACGGAGGATGCTGTGTGGTGCTTTCACTCTTGTGAAAACCCTTGTGAAAACCCTTGTGAATATTCTACAATTGTAATCCCCTTTATTGGCCCTTAAATATAAATAAACACACCTTTTGCACAAACCCAAAATATTTGAAATTCACGGCTGTTGTTTGACCTGAGGTGGCAAGGACGCTCGAGTCTGTATTTGGTTTATAATTACAAAGTCAGAACCTTTATTTTGGCATTTTGTATTTATTCCACCTCAAAACTACAAATACATTTTGGAAGCAGCAGTATAAACCCTTTATTTTGAGCAAGCAGCCCTTTGAAGACTGCATGCACATGCCCCCACATAGTCACACTCCCTGCACAAGGCAACCACAGTACAGAGAGCTTATTCTAATGATATTGATGAGCTGGGCTCACGTTACCTGCTGTGCCCAGTTCCTCGCTGTTGCAGAATGCATAGTATCCCACGCAATGTGGCCCCTTGACTGTTGTTGGATTGCAATCCTTTCAAATTTGTAGTAAAGCTGCAAGTGCTTGTGTCAGGATCCGCGTCGATACGTTGAACAGGATGAACAGTCACAATGATTGGAAGTATACTAAATTTCTAATTTTTTAAAAATATAGTTTCAAAAACACAGTCCAAGCAATGAGGTATACAACTTCTGAAAATCCTTGATCTGATCACTGACGTGAGACGCTGAAAGTCCATCCCGAGCAGTGTTCTTGGGTCATTTGTTGCTTGACTGTTTGTAATGCACGTAGAAATAATGTTACTTACCTTCAAGGAGACTTAATATGCCACGACCAATACACAGTTCTTGCTCACTGTCAATGTCCAGCTGAATTAGAGCTACATCACAGGAAAACTCTCGGTTATTTAAGAGCAGTTTGATCTATTGAAGCATGATAATAATCAATGGTTGGTCTGAACCTTTAGCAAGACACGGTTGGTGATGACAAATGGGAACGTAGACAGAAAATCTCTATGAAATATAACATTGGTAACCTTGAATTCTTCAGTAAGATCTTCACCAGCCATTTCTCAGAACTCTGAAGTGTTGTACAATTATTCCATTTATAATATCTAACTTCGTGGTTATGCAAGACTGGATTTATTTGCACCTGAGCTGTTTTAATCGTGTAATTCGGCACTTTAACAAATAGAAGTAGAATCAGACTCTGTCAGGTATGAATCTTCCCACGTGTGTCAGAACTGTAGAGGGACTAAATGCACCAGCACGCTGTTTGCGACACTTTAACGAGTTGATAGTTGAAACTATTTCTTGCAGCATGAGTAGACCATAATCAATGGGAAGGTTTTCCATAGCTAGTTGAAAACACTGGAAGGAAAGGAGGAATGATGGTTTCATTGGGATCCACAAATCATTTGCGTCAGTGCTCCATTCTCTCTGTGCTTTCCTCAATCAGTAAGCAGTTGTAGAATTGACTTAAAAGCAGGTAAATGGAGTTGAGTTACATATCAACCATGATCTAATTGAATGGTGGAACAGACTCGAGAGGCTGATTGGCCTAATTTTGTGATTTTTTATATTTATTCATGGGATGTGCCCATCCCTAATTGCCCTTGAGAAGGTGGTGGTGAGCTGCCTTCTTGAACTGCTGCAGTCCGTGTGGTGAAAGTACTCCCACAGTGCTGTTAGGGAGGAAGTTCCAGGATTTTGAACCAGCGACAATGAAGGAACGGCGATATATTTCCAAGTCAGGTTGGTGTGTGACTTGGAGGGGAACTTGCAGGTGCTGGTGTTGCCATGCACCTGCTGCCCTTGTCCATCTAGGTGGTAGAGCTCACTGGTTTGGGAGGTGCAGTCGAAGAAGCCTTGGAGAGTTGCTGCAGTGCATCTTCTGATGGTACACACTGCAGCCACGGTGCGCTGGTGGTGAAGGGAGTGAATGTTTAAGGTGGTAGATGGGTTGCCAATCAAGCGGGCTGCTTTGTTCTGGATGGTGTCGAGCTTCTTGAGTGTTGTTGGAGCTGCACTCATCCAGGCAAGTGGAGGGTATTCCTTCACACTCCTGACTTGTAACTTGTAAGTGGTGGAAATGCTTTGGAGAGTCAGGAAGTGAGTCACTCGCAGCAGAATACCCATTCTTGTAGCCATAGTATTTATGTGGCTGGTCTAGTTAAGTTTCCGGTCAATGATGACCCCCAGGAAGTTGATGGTGGGGAATTCGGTGATGGTAATGCCGTTGAATGTCGAGGGGAGGTGGCTAGACTCACTCTTGTTGGAGATGGTCATATGTGCCTGGCACTTGTGTGGCACGAATGTTACTTGCTACTTATCAGCCCAAGCCTGAATGTCATCCAGGTCTTACTGCATTCGGGCATGGACTACTTCATTATCTGAGGAGTTGCGAATGGAACTGAACACTGTACAATCATCAGCGAACATCCCCACTGCTGACCTTATGATGGAGGGAAGGTCATTGATGAAGCAGCTGAAATAGTTGGGCCTAGGACACTGCTCTGAGGAACTCCTGCAGCGATGTCCTGGGGCTGAGATGATTGGCCTCCAACAACCAAAACCATCTTCCTTTGTGCTAGGTATGACTCCAGCCAGTGGAGAGTTTTCCCCCCGATTCCCTTTGACTTCAATTTTACTAGGGCTCCTTAATGCCACACTCAGTCAAAGGCTGCTTTGATGTCAAGGGCAGTCACTCTCACCTCACCTCACCTCTAGAATTCAGCTCTTTTGTCCATGTTTGGACCAAGGCTGTGATGAGGTGGTGCTTTTAAAGTCTACAGCAAGCTTTTCAACCTCTGCCAGTACATCGCAGGAATATGGGATGAGCACTTGAGCACTGTCAGGTTTTACTGGGATCATTCAAGGTCTCTTGCCTCCACTCTAGCCAATGATGCTTTTCTAACCTATCGTGATACGGTTTGGTTTGGGTTCTGATTATTTCTATTATCATGTTGTGTCAATAATTCGTGCTTGCACTGATAAGAACGGGAGTGGAGCCGTACAAGAAGTTGTCACTGTCCAGTGCTTCACTGTGTTTGTCAACATTAGCAGGTGTATTGAAACCTTGCTCCTCTGTCATCTTATTGTGATCTCTGTGCAGCTCACTGGCTCAAACAAGGAACTTTACACAAACTTCAAGCGTTTAAATCACTTAAAAACCGATCTGAACCTCTAACCAATATTTCACATTCGGCTAATCAAAAATATCTACCCAAACCCGACCAGACAATAAATTCCTCATTGGCTCTGAGCTGACACACGTGGCACATGAAGCCAGCTCAGACAAATACAAATTTAGAGAGAGCCATTTTGACTTCATGTGAAGTCAATGGAAATAAAAAATCGACCGAGCTGCAAGACGGGCTGCTGAATCGCTATCACCTGTTTTACACTATCGCATAGAGTCAAAATGACCCCGAGAATGTTCCTTTTAGATCCGTGCAATGTGGTGTTAGAATCTGAGTCCAAAAACAGTATTCAGGTAATCTCTTTCTCACTGTTTACCCACTATCAATCTCCCACAGAAACAGTCCACCCAGATGGGCACAGTGTTGCTTACTGTACTCTCACCACTAGAGGGCACTGTGGTACTCTCGAGCAGTATCTGGCAGTGAAATGCACGCTCCGATGGTTATTCTAAATGACGGGGTGCAGCAGTGGCAGGATTTAAAACAATCTTGTCACAGTAAAACATAAGTTTTACAAAAAAAATGAACAGAGACAGGTTCAAAAGAAAAAGCTTGGCCTCTAACCACCATATTAGAGGAATAAACCTGTGGACTGTAAACAACATTCTACCTGCCCTTTCTCGTGTGTGTGAACTGCACCCCAGAGATAGATATATTGCAGCAGGTCATTGGGGATGGCAGCTGTCTAAGCTTATGGAATAATATTAAATAGATTAAAACCATTACTCTCTCTCACCCTGGCTGCCCCACCCTGGTACGGCCCTCATCGCCACTCCCTTACTGGCGGCGCGCACGGACGCAGCGGCTTTGTCTCTCCCGAGACTGAGCATTTTCACCCTCCTTCTGAGTCTCTTCTGGACTCTGCTGATACGGGAATTGAGGGCAGACCTACTGTACAGCCGGCAGACGCTCCTAGACATCGGGGCCGACTGCGTGCGGCTCACATTCGCCGACATCGATCTGCCTCCCGACATCGCCCGACCCCCGGGACCAGCGTGGCGTCCTTCCCCAGCCGGAAGTCGGCGCAGACCGCGCAGGGAACGCAAGCAGAAGCGGGGTAAGAGGGCCGGTATCCAAAACAGGCTGAAGAGGGCCCCACACAAACCCTCCCTCCCAAGTATTTTCCTGGCCAACGTCCGGTCACTAGAAAACAAAATGGATGAGATCAAACTTGATCTTTCCTCACAGAAAAGGACAAAGGAATGCTGCGCCATGATCTTCACAGAGACCTGGTTGAACAACGGCATCCCTGACACCACCATCCAACTAGAAGGATGCACGGTCTTCCGCGCCGACAGAACTGCAGACTCCGGTAAGAGCAAGGGAGGCGGTTTGTGCATTTACACTAACAATGCCTGGTGCACTAACACGGACATAATCGATAGATCCTGCTCGGCTGATTTGGAATTCCTCATGGTAAGGTGCAGACCCTTCTACCTGCCTCGGGAATTCACGGCTGTTATCATCACTGCGATCTACATCCCACCACACGCTAATGCCAAACTAGCACTGAAGGACCTCTACAGGGCCATCAGCGAACAACAAACTGCGCACCCAGATGGAGCTTTTATCGTCGCGGGGGACTTCAATCACATAAACCTAAAAACTGTACTACCGAAATTCCACCAAACTGTTTCCTGCCCCACAAGAGGGGAGAACACACTGGATCAAGTCTACATGAGCATTGGAGATGCTTATAAGGCCATTCCCTGCCCCCACCTTGGGAAGTCTGACCACCTCTCCCTGTTTCTAGCCCCGGCATACAAACCGCTCATCAAAAGAGGGAGGACATCAGTGAGAGCAGTGAAAGTATGGCCAGAGGGGGCAGTATCGGAGCTTCAGGATTGCTTCGAACGCACTGATTGGGGCATGTTTGCCCATAATGACATCAAGGAATACGCATCCACAGTGTTATTCTACATTAACAGCTGCGTCGAGGTCGTCACGACCCATAAAAATATCAGGACATACCCCAACCAGAAACCCTGGATGAACAGAGAGGTCCACTCACTGTTGAAAGCACGCGACGCAGCATTTAAATCTGGCGACGCGGCGGCTTACAGTGCAGCTAGGACCAACCTAAAAAAGGGTATCAGGACTGCCAAAAGGAAACAGACACTGCGGATAGAGGATCATTTCCACAACAACTCGGACCCCCGGCACATGTGGCAAGGCATCCAGTCCATCACTGACTACAAGGGCAAAAACACCAGCCCCCCGGTTAGCAATGCCTCCCTTCCGGAGGAGCTTAACAACTTCTACGCTCGCTTCGACAGGGACAACAGGGAGCCGGCTACCAAAGCCTTGCCACCCCCGGAAGACCAGGTGCTCACTCTGTCGACCTCCGACGTAAGGGGTGTTCTACACGGAATGAACACACGAAAGGCTGCTGGACCGGATAGCATCCCTGGACGGGTACTCAAGGAATGTGCTGATCAGCTGGCTGATGTCTTCACCGCCATCTTCAATCTGTCATTGGCCCAGGCAGTAGTCCCTACATGCTTCAAGACCGCTACCATTATTCCTGTGCCAAAACAAACGGCTGTGACGTGCCTGGACGACTATCGACCTGTCGCACTCACACCCATCATAATGAAGTGTTTCGAGAGACTGGTCCTGGCTCACATCAAAGCCAGTGTTCCCGCCTCTCTTGACCAACACCAGTTTGCCTATCGTGCAAACAGATCAACGGAGGATGCAATCACAACTGCTCTACACTCGGCTCTGAATCACTTAGATGGTAAGGAGACCTACATCAGAATGCTGTTCATAGACTACAGCTCAGCATTCAACACTATCGTCCCCAACAAGCTGGCCACCAAACTCCAAACTCTTGGCCTGAACACTTCCCTCTGCAACTGGACCCTGGACTTCCTAACAAACAGACCCCAGTCTGTCAAATTAGGTAACCACACCTCCCCCCCCCCGACCCTGAACACGGGGGCCCCACAAGGATGTGTGCTGAGCCCCCTCCTCTACTCCCTCTTCACCCACGACTGTGTGGCTGTTCATGGTTCCAACACCATCATCAAGTTTGCGGATGATACCACGGTAGTAGGCCAGATCACCAACAACGATGAGTCAGCCTACAGGGAGGAGGTCCAGCATCTCGTGAAGTGGTGCGCTGATAACAACCTGGCCCTTAATATCAAGAAAACCAAAGAAATCATTGTGGACTTCAGGAAGTCTAAAGGCGGAAGTCACACCCCCATCCACATCCATGGGGCTGTGGTGGAAAGGGTGGACAGCTTTAAGTTCCTCGAAGTCCACATCACGGAAGACCTCTCCTGGTCCCTCAATACCTCCTCTCTGGTGAAGAAGGCCCAGCAGCGCCTATATTTCCTAAGGAGGCTGAAGGGATGTAACCTGTTACCCCTGATCCTCTCTAACTTTTACCGCTGCACAATAGAGAGCATCCTGACAAACTGTATCACAGTATGGTATGGCAGCTGTAGCTACTATGACCGGAAAGCCCTGCAGCGGGTAGTCAAAACTGCCCAACGCATTACCGGCACCCGGCTACCGACCATAGAGCACATATACCAGAAACGCTGTTTACGGAGGTCACGGTCCATCATCAAAGACCCTACCCACCCCAGCCACAGTCTGTTCGCCCTCCTGCCATCTGGAAGACGCTACAGATGCATTCGCACCCGTACGACCAGATTTAGGAACAGCTTCTTTCCCAGGGCTGTCATCCTACTGAACTCCACAAATAAACTCTAAAGCCTGCACATCTGCCAATGCACTTTATTATGGTTATGTTTATGTTAATGTATTACAAGCCAAATGTATGTTGAATGTTTAAATGTCTTAATCTACATGTACACTCTCGGGAGCCACAAGCCTACATTTCGTTGTACTGCACTTGTGCACTAACAATGACAATAAAAGTTGATTTGATTTGATTTGATTTGATTACGTTCAAGGGATGCAGACTTGAACATTTATGGCGGATAACTGGTTTAGCCATTTATCGCCAGATCTGGCTGGACCACATAAAACACGAACGGGTCCTGCTCTCCTCTGCCAAAACTGCTGACTATTCCAGGATCATTCTAGAATGCAAAGATAACCTCCGGCTTCTCTACCCCACCTCTACCCCTCTCCCCTGCCTCCTCCACCCTCACCTCCAACAACGTGCAAGGAGCTCATGGACTTCTTTGTCACTAACATTGAGACCATCCATCAGCTGCCTCTGCCGCTTCCCTCCCTTCCCCATCTCCACCAACCCAAACTTCCCCCAAGGCTTCCCCATGCCCTAACCCTGAATTCACATCCTTCTCTAGTTTCTCTCTGACCTCATCTTGTCCATGAGACCCACTTCCTGCTCCCTCAACCCTATTCCCACTAAACTGCTGACCACCCAACTTCCTTTCCTGGTCACCATGTTAGCTAATATTTTTAAAGGTTTCCTCTCTTCAGATACTGTCCCCCTCACCTTCAACTGTCATCACCCCTCTCCTCAGAAACCCACCCCTGACCCCTCCGTCCTTGCAAACTACCATCCCGTCTCCTACCTCCCTTTCCTCTCCAAAGTCCTTGAACGTGTTGTCACCTCCCAAATCTGTGGCCATCTTTCCAGCAACTCCATGATTGAACCCCTCCAATCAGGTTTCTGCCCCGGCCACGGCACTGAATTGGCTCTTATCAAAGTAAAAGACGACATCCTATGTGACAGTGACTGTGGCAAACTATCCCTCCACATCCTTCTCGACCTGTCTGCAGTTTTTGACACAGTTGACCACACCACCCTCCTCCAGCACCTCTCCTCTGTTGTCCAGCTGGGTGGGACTGCACTTGCCTGGTTCCATTCTAATCTGTCCACTCATAGCTAGAGAATCAATGCAAAATGGCTTCTATTCCCGCTCTCACACCTTTGCCTCCAGAGTCCCCCAAGGATCTATCCTTGGCCCCCTCCTATTTCTCATCTACTTGCTGCCCCTTGGCAACAACATCCGAAAACATGTTAGGTTCCACATGTATGCTGACGACACCCAGCTCTACCTCACCAACAGCTCTCTCGACCCCTCCACTGTAGTGTATGTGCCTTTAAGTCAGAACTACTTTTACAGCTCCTGTATACTGTAGTACCGGCAGTGACCACACTTGTATATAAGCTTTGCGCATGCCTCTGTACCCCCAGTCTTGAGACTACCCTCCTCCAGTAAAGACCTGTTTATTGTTAATGTACAGCATCCGTGTTATTATTTAATAACAGCATATCCACTGAACCACGGATCCAACAGTGGCGATGAGTGTCGATTCGAATCTACCTGCAACATAAAAAAAAAAATAGTCGAGGCCAGGAACACGGGCGTCGACCACGAGCAACCGCCCAGCAGTCAGGCAGAGATTGAACTTCGCAGGGGAGGCTGTGGAGAGCCGGGCTTGGTTCCCCAGCCACGACGAGCAGCAAGAGACCGTCGACAGGTCCAGCGCAGACCCTTCCCGAGCAGCGGCGGCTGGAGCCGACCGACGGCGGAGAGAAAGCCGAGCAGCGTCGACGGGGTAAGACAGAGGGTGAAGAGCGCAGGGCGCAGCCGGGGGTTGGACACCGAGCGGCGTTGAGAAAAAGAAAACAAACCGGAGAGAGAGAGGGTAGAGAAACAGCCGGGTTCTAGACTGAGCGGCGTCGAAAAATATAAAAAGAAGAACGCGCAGAGCACAGCCAGTGCTCACGGGCTGAACAGGGTCCGCGGGGCGAAGAAAGGGGTGCACGGGAGACGCCATTGAACCGCAGAGAAGAAGAAGGAGCGCGGGAGACACCATTTTTAGAAGCCGCAGCGGAGAAGAAGGGTGAGCGCGGGAAGGAAGGAAAGCGCGGGAGACGCCATTTTGTGCCAGCGGAGAAGAAGGGGAAGCGCGGGAGGCGCCATTTTTGACAGTTAACTCACACCCAAGGATGCCGAAGAGTGGCAGTATCTCTACGTTCGACAATGAAGTCGAAGATTGGGCGACATATGTGGAATGTATTGAGGTGTACTGCAGGGTGAATGAAGTGCCAGATGCTAATAAAACACTGGTTCTGTTAAATTCCATGGGTGCAAAAACTTATGGGTTACTGCGAAATCTAATAACCCCAGAGAAGCCGGTAAACAAGAATTTTGAAAGCATAGTAGAAATCCTACAGGACCACTTAAACCCCACACCGCTGCTGATAGCAGAACGATTTAAGTTCCATAAAAGGAACCAACACAAAGACGAAAGCAATGCTGAGTATCTAACGGAACTGCGCAAGCTATCGAAACACTGCCAGTTTGGAGCGGGACTAGCAGATACGTTAAGGGACAAGTTTGTGTGTGGGCTACAGAGTGAAGGAACCCAGAAACGGCTTCTATCAGAAAAGGACCTTACGCTGGACAAAGCTTTCAGTATGGCAGTATCACACGAAGCAGCCGCAAGGGGCGCTGCAGAGATACAACGGAGACCGCAAGAATATGGCACCAATGAAATGTCCTATGGAACAGGGAAGTGCTATCGCTGCGGCAGAACAACACATGACCAGAAAGATTGTTGGTTCAAGGACCAAGTGTGCAGACAGTGTGGGAAAGCAGGACACATAGCAAGAGTCTGCAGGTCTGGGAAGAAAACCAACAGTAAGAAATCTCCACAGGAGAAGTACAAAAAGGTACACCAGGTGATGGACAGTGGTTCAGACGAACAGAAAAGTGACACAGACTCCGGAATCAAGGAGCTGGGTTGTCTGAAACGACATAAGGTAACCAAAATGGAGGATCACCAGACTATCTGGGTTACACTCAAGATAGACAGAGTCCAAGTGAAAATGGAATTGGACACAGGGTCAGCACTAACAATCATAAATCAAAGAGATTACAAGCGGCTATTTTCACACATACCCTTGAAAGCTACAGAGATTGTCTTGAAGACATATACGGGGCAAAAAGTCTACCCCAAAGGAAAAATAAGGGTGAAAGTGACATATAAAGGCCAGGAAATACCTAAAATGGATATATATGTATTGCCAGATGGAGGACCACCACTGCTAGGACGGGAATGGATCCGGAAGATACAATTAGATTGGCATTCCATACAGGCACTGAAGGTTGAGGCCAAAAAGGATGACGACGTCACACCTGGACGACTGTCAAAAATGCTAACTGATGCAAAAGAAGTGTTCCAGGAGGGACTAGGAACACTAAAAGGAATAACAGCAACGATTAAAATAGAGGAAAATGCAAGCCCAAAGTTTCTGAAGGCCAGACCAGTGCCTTATGCGATCAGACCAGCTGTTGAAGTAGAGCTGGAAGGGTTGGAATGTTCAGGAGTACTGTCCAAAGTGGACTGGAGCGAGTGGGCTACACCCATCGTCCCTGTAATGAAGAGGTCGTTGAGTAATACGCCTGGGGAACCAAAGAAGGTCCGCATCTGTGGGGATTTTAAGGTGACAGTGAACCCAGTCCTTCACACGGTACAATATCCGCTTCCACGAATTGAGGATATTTTCGCCTCGTTATCTGGAGGTAAACGCTTCACCAAAATTGATCTAGCCCAGGCGTACTTGCAAATGGAGGTAGAAGAAGCTTCGAAACAATACCTTACGATCAACACTCATAAAGGTCTCTATCAATACAACCGGCTGGTGTTTGGAGTAGCCTCGGCTCCGGCTATCTGGCAAAGGGCAATGGATCAGGTCCTGCAAGGGATTCCAGGGACCCAGTGTTATTTGGACGACATCTTGGTCACGGGCGAAAATGACGGTGATCACCTCGCCAACTTGGAGAAGGTGCTCACCAGATTAAAGGAGTATGGGCTACGAGCTAATCGCCACAAGTGCGAGTTTTTCCAGAAACAGATCTCGTATTGTGGCCACGTTATTGATGAAGAGGGGTTACATAAGTCCCCTGACAAGATTGAGGCAGTAGTCAAGGCTCCAGCACCGGAAAATGTGTCGCAACTGAGGTCGTTCCTCGGGCTGGTAAACTACTACCACAAGTTCTTACCAAATTTGTCTACGGTATTGCACCCACTGAACACCCTACTGCAAACAGGGGTACCATGGAAGTGGGATGACGAACGTAGACGAGCTTTCCAGAAGTGTAAAGAATTGATCACATCAAAAGAGGTGTTGGCCCATTTCAACCCAGCACTACCAATTCGTTTGGCATGTGATGCATCACCCTATGGTATTGGAGCGGTGCTGTCGCACAAATTCCCTGACGGGTTGGAGAGGCCAGTAGCCTTTGCGTCTCGGTCACTAACCTCAGCCGAGCGCAACTATGCCCAGATTGACAGGGAGGCCCTCAGCCTAGCATGGGGAGTAAAAAAATTCAACCACTATCTGCATGGGCAGAAGTTCACCTTGCTGACTGACCACCAACCACTTGTCTCCATCTTTAATCCTAAGAAGGGCGTTCCAGTGATGACTGCACAGCGGTTACAAAGATGGTCCCTGTTTCTAGGGGCGAATCAATATGAAATAGAATATAAAGGCACAAAACAGCATGGGAACGCTGATGGGCTATCGCGCCTGCCACTGCCCACTGTGGAGGAAGCACCAGCAGTGGACCCTATCGAGATATTTTATTCGTCAATAATTGAACGATTGCCAGTAACGAACGCGGATATAGAGAAGGAGACCCGCAATGATCCGACGCTGTCTCGGGTATATGAATTGACGGTGAGGGGATGGCCAACTCATGGCGACTCACTGTTGCCAGCATTCTCATCCAGAAGAGAACAGCTGTCAGTATGCCAGGGGACAGTGATGTGTGGATCCAGAGTGGTGATTCCACCCAAGTTAAGGGAGAGAGTGCTAAATGAGCTACATGAAGGTCATCTGGGGGGAGTGAAAATGAAAAGCCTTGCTAGGGCTTATGTGTGGTGGCCGGGAATCGATCAACAAATCGAAGACCTAACTAAGAGCTGCTTAGGATGCCAGAAGGTCCAAAATGCACCACCACATGCCCCTCTACACCCATGGAAGTGGCCCTCCTCTCCATGGCAACGGGTGCATATTGATTTCGCTGGTCCATTCATGGACTCAATGTTCTTAATAGCAGTGGATGCTCATTCAAAGTGGCCTGAGGTGATAAAAATGTCTTCAACCACTACAGAGAAAATGATTGCAGTCCTACGAACCATATTTGCCAGAAATGGTTTGCCAGAGCAGATTTGCTCTGATAATGGACCACAGTTTGTGTCCGACGAGTTCCAAAAATTTATGAGAAGGAATGGGGTAAGGCATTACACATCCGCCCCGTATCATCCAGCCACAAATGGATTGGCTGAGAGGTTCGTACAAACCTTTAAGAAGGCGATAAAGGCCATGTGCGATGATGAAATTCCACCACAGCATAAGATGGACAATTTCTTATTAGCCTACCGAAACGCGACACATGCAGTTACCAACCAGACCCCGGCCATGATGTTCTTTAACCGAAGGTTGAGATCTCGTCTGGACTTGCTCAGACCAAATGTGCGAAGAAATGTTGAGGACAAACAATTCCAGCACATCAATGAGAAGCCGACAAGGAGCTTCAATGTGGGGCAACCAGTCTTGGCCCGTGACTATCGAACAGAGAAATGGCAACCCGGAACGATATGTACAAGGCAGGGGCCATTAATGTACACAGTGGATGTCAGGGAGAACATTGTGAGACGCCACGTCGATCAGATCTTAGCGTCACAGGAACGCGTCAACCCCATGTCTCGAGTACCTGGGGATGAACCCAACATCTACCTCAGACCCAGTAGCAGTGGAGCCCGATGAACTACCCGATGAAAAGGGGTCAGAATCGCCTCTGCAGCAAGAACAAGAACCTCCGGAAAGGCGCTATCCCGAAAGGGTCAGGAAGCCGCCCCAAAGACTGAATCTATAAATGGACTTTTGTTGTTTAATGTACATGTTGAAATGTTAATTGTTATTTGAATATTAGGGGTACTACTAATCTAAAAGGGGAGGAATTGTAGTGTATGTGCCTTTAAGTCAGAACTACTTTTACAGCTCCTGTATACTGTAGTACCGGCAGTGACCACACCTGTATATAAGCTTTGCGCATGCCTCTGTACCCCCAGTCTTGAGACTACCCTCCTCCAGCAAAGACCTGTTTATTGTTAATGTACAGCATCCGTGTGATTATTTAATAACAGCATATCCACTGAACCACGGATCCAACATCCACTGTCTCTGATTTGTCACACTGCTTAACCGACACCCAGTACTGGATGAGCAAAAACTTCCTCCAGCCAAATACTTGGAAGACCGAAGCCATTGGGGCCGATTTTCCTGAAGGTGTGGGGAATTGTCGGGTTCTCCAAATGTCGGGTTTCGACACAAATCTAAATGGGTCTGCCAGCTGGATGCAATTTTCGCACAATTGGCTAATTAATTTCCAGTGTGTGGGCACCCTTGCTAATTGTCTATTTCCAGTCAGAAAGCCCCACAGTATGATGTCATCATTCGTGGTGCTTTAAAAGTCTACAGCAAGCTTTTCAACCTCTGCAGGCTTCCCAACGAGCCGTCCAGTATGCCAATGGCAGAGCCCGAGCTGCCGCCAAATTTGATGAAACCTCACTACAGACATTAGTGGATGGGGTTAGGGCCCACAGGGAGGTCCTCTTCCATAGCTCAGGGAGGAAGAAGCCTCCCAATGAGACCAGGGCTGCTTGGATGGAGGTGGCAGCAGAGGTGAATTCTCAGGGAGACACCAGAAGGACCTTGATGCAGTGCAGGAAGCGCTTCCATGACCTTCACCGTACAGGAAAAGTAAGTATGAAGTTTCCATCACCCTCAACCTGATCCCCATTGCCTTTCCCCAACAGCACTCAGCTTCAGCACTCTTCCTCCACATCCCACTTCACAGTCACATCCATGCACCCTTACCCATTCCCTCTCTCTCTATGCTCACATTCACAGAATTATTCCACCATGCAGCCCTCACACTGCCTCTCACTCTGATGCTTGGAACACAACTGACAACACACAGGGAGGGCCCTTGGTCTTGCAGCCTCACACCATCTTTGTCTCCTTCTAAGTATCTATGCTATGCAATCTCTACACTCACTCCTGCACTCTCACTCAAACTCCACTTGTCTCCCTCATTGCAGGAAAAGAGAGCTCACAACAGGAGAGAGCGAGCCAGGACTGGAGGAGGCCCACCCTCAATCGCGCACCTGACCCCCTGGGAGGAAGGAGTGATGGAAATTGTTGGGCTGATGTCGCTCCGGAAGCTGGGGCAGGAGAGACAGGAGCAAGCCCGCAAGCTGGTGACAGAATAGTTTTCCATCTCTCTCATTGACATAGCATGAGTCGCTGTTATGATTCTGAAGCTACATCATTTGAACTTATGAGCATCTGCAAAATCCAATGTGCAAGTAGCCTTGGCAGCACATCTCTAACTCTTTCCTTTACTCCCCCACAGGACCATTCAGAGCCCCCGTCCCCACTGTCGAGGAGGAAGAGGCTGTGCAGCCAGACTCCTCAGAGGAAGCTCCAACCTCTGAGGGCGCAACGTCAGCAGAAGTAAGTGCACCCAGCAACAGCGCAGACACTCACACCTCAGGGGGGCCTTCGGATATAGAGTAGTGTTGTCACCTGGTGTTTCACAGCCCACAAGTGAGCATCAGCAGATTGTGGAGACAGGGACAGCAGTGGAGAGTCCTCGTCGGAGGGTGCAGGCCTCTGCCAGCTCAGCTAAGCTGCATGTAAACCCTATGCCTCTGGGTCCATCCGCAAGAGAGGAGGTGATGGATCTCCATGCACAGATGCAGGAGTCTCTGGCAGGTTTTGTCTCCAGGGTCGCTGCGAGTGTGGAGCGAATGGAGGAGTTCATGGCGAACATGAGCAGAGCCTTATTGGAGTCATTGGCGCATGAAAGCATCACCACAGAAAGGATGGCTACCTCGGTGGGGAGGCTGGCTACCGCCGAGGAGAGGAGGGCTGCGGCCGAGGAGAGGAGGGCTGCGGCCAAGGAGAGGAGGGCTACGGCCGAGGAGAGGAGGGCTACGGCCATGGAGGAGCTTAGTCGCCAGGGTATGGAAAACATGGTGAGTGCTCAGAATAGAATGACATCTCTTGAGGAGCGATGGGCATCTATTGAGCACCGAAACCAGACCTTCATGGAAGTCCTTCTGAGCAGGACTTCCAGTGCAGATACGGGTCCCCATGGCCCCCCTGATGTGCAGCAAGGTGCTCTCCAGCCACTTGCAGGTGCTGAGGGGGAGCTGACCCATGAGAGGGAGGTTGTTGGCACACCTCAAGGAAGTGGGGGCTCCTCTCCACGCGCTCACACTTCCATGCCACTTCAGAGCCCTCGGTCAGAGCCCCGCCGGTGTCCACACCCAAGTGAGATAGGCGTCTCAACTCCTGCACAGCCGCAGGAGCAGCAGACTGCTGGCGAGCCATCACAGGCTCGCAACCCCAGAGGACACCCGCCAAAGGTGTCGAAACAGGAGCAGCAGGAAAGTGAGCAAGGGGCCTCCACACCTGCTGAAGCCACAGGGGTACCACTACGTAGGAGCACGCATAAGAGAAAAATAAAGCACCACTAATCACAAGGGTAGACACTTGGGTGAAAAGTTTTGTATATAGTTTTAATGCCATCAGTTTCTTGTACATAAAAAATCTGCTGCCAACTGCTGCAGTTGTGGCATCTGTCATTTGGCGAATGGGGATTTCACATTGAGGCCTTAGGATTACTTGCAGATGTCAGCAAGCTGGTCAAATAGGTAGAAATGCGCAGGCATGGGCCACTGTCCATGGTCAGTTAAGAAGCAGCGAGGCTACAGTGTTTGATGTACCAGGCTACGCAAATCTGGCCAGGATGAGTGCGTTCCTTGCATTCCGTCCAGCAATGTTCTCGCGCACTGCTGCCGCTGGTTGACGGGCCTCTGCAGGATGCTCGTTTCCGTTCTCCTCCTCCTCCTTCTCAGCATCATCCTCAGCATCATCCTCATCTGAGGCGGCTCTGTGAGGAGCCTCTTGGTCCTGCGGAATCGGCAAACCACGACGCTGTGCCATGTTGTGAAGCACACAGCATACCACGCCGATTTTGGAGACCCTGGCTGATGAGTACTGTGGGGCTCCACCTGATCTATCGAGGCATCTGAAGCGCATCTTTAGCAATCCGATGGCTTGCTCGATAATGCATCTGGTGGAAATGTGGCTGGAATTGTAGCGCTCCTCAGCTTCGTTGGCTGGTCTCCTCAACGGCGTCATTAGCCAAGACCGCAGGGGATATCCCTTGTCTCCAAGTAGCCATCCCTGAAGTTCGTTTGGCGGACTGAATAGCGGAGGCACAGTAGACTGGCGCAGTATGAGGGAGTCATGGCAGCTGCCAGGGTACTTGGCACAAACATGCAAAATCACCTTCTTGTGGTCACACACCAGCTGAACGTTAAGGGAGTGGAAGCCCTTGCGGTTGACAAAAACTCCTGGATTGCGATGGGGTGTGTAAAGTCCGCGCCTCAATAATACACGGACTTCGGGAGAACAGTTTAACAGGTACTTTACTGAACAAGAGGCAGCTTGAAACTGAAAATACAGAAGCCTGCTAGGGCCTTTTATACAGGGGTGGTCACTGCCGGTACTGCAGTCTAAGACCAGTTAATACCTTAAAGGTACATACACAACAATTCCTCCCCTTTTTAGATAAACAGTACATAACATTCATTTAACAACTAAATAATAACTAATTACAATTACAATTTTCTCAGTAATATATACATCAACTGAAATAGTCATTTATAAGTTCAGTCTTTGAGGAGGCTTCCTGATCCGGACTGGATAGCGCCTTTCTCGAATATCCTGTTCTGGCGGTGGAGTCAATTCTGGTTCATTGTCATTGGTTGGTTCGGCAGCTTCCAATACCCCTGCTTCTGAGGTAGACGCAATCTGTACTTCGGGCTCATTACCAGGTGCACATGCTTGTGGTATAGGTTTGGCTTGTTTCTGTGACTCTAGAATCTGGTCAGCATGGCGTCTCACGATGCTCTCTCCAACGTCCACTGTGTACATTAGTGGTCCCTGCTGTGTGCATATCGTGCCTGGCTGCCATTTTTCTGTTCAGTAGTCGCGGGCCAAGGCTGGTTGCCCTATCTTGAAGCTCCTGGTTGGCTTCTCATTTATGTGCTGCAACTGCTTATCCTCAACATCTCGTCTTATGTTTGGTTTGAGCAAATCCAAGCGACATCTTAGTCTCCAGTTGAAAAACAGTATGGCTGGAGTTTGGTTGGTTACTGCATGTGTCGCATTCCGGTAAGCAAACAGGAAGTTATCCACCTTGTGTTGCAGTGGTATGTCGTCATTATACATTGCCTTTATGGCCTTTTTAAAGGTCTGAACAAACCTCTCAGCCAATCCATTTGTGGCTGGATGATATGGGGCAGATGTGTAATGTTTCACCCCATTATTCTTCAGGAACCTCTGGAAATCCTCAGACACAAACTGTGGGCCATTGTCGGAACAGATCTGTTCTGGCAACCCATTCCTGGTGAAGATGGTCCTTAGGACTGCAATAGTTTTCTCCGTGGTGGTGGAGGACATTTTAATGACCTCTGGCCATTTCGAATGGGCGTCCACAGCGATTAGAAACATTGAGTCCATAAATGGACCAGCAAAATCAATGTGTACCCGTTGCCATGGAGATGAGGGCCACTCCCATGGATGTAGCAGGGCCTGTGGTGGAGCGTTTTGGACCTTCTGGCATCCTGTGCATCTCTTGGTCATATCCTCGATTTCTTTATCGATTCCCGGCCACCACACAAACGCCCTGGCTAGGCTTTTCATTTTTACCCCTCCCAGATGACCCTCGTGAAGCTCATTGAGTACTCTATCTCTCAACTTGGGTGGGATTACCACTCGGGATCCACACATCAAGGTTCCCTGGCACACTGGCAGCTGTTCCCTCCTTGGCGAGAATGCTGGCAACAGTGAGTCACCATATGCTGGCCATCCCTTCACCGTCAAATCATAGACCCGAGAGAGTGTCGGGTCATTTCGGGTTTCCTTCTCAATACTTGCGTTTGTAACAGGCAAACATTCGACTATGGTCGCATGGAATATCTCCACAGGGTCCACTGCAGGTGCTTCTTCCGCCGTAGGCAACGGTAGGCGCGACAGCCCATCAGCGTTTCCATGTTGTTTCGTACCTTTGTACTCTATGTCATACTGATGTGCCCCTAGAAAAAGTGACCATCTTTGCAGCCGTTGCGCCGTCATCACCGGAACGCCCTTCTTTGGGTTAAAAATTGAGACCATGGGTTGATGATCAGTCAGTAGGGTGAATTTCTGCCCGTGCAGATAGTGATTGAACTTCCTCACCCCCCACACCAGGCTGAGGGCCTCCCTGTCAATCTGGGCGTAGTTACGCTCGGCTGAGGTTGGCGAGCATGATGCAAAGGCTATTGGCCTCTCTGAACCGTCACGGAATTTGTGTGACAGCACCGCTCCAATGCCGTAAGGTGACGCATCACATGCCAACCGAATTGGTAGTGTTGGGTTGTAGTGGGCCAATACTTCTTTTGAAGTGATTTGGCATTTACATTCCTGAAAGGCACGCTTACACTCATCACTCCATGTCCATGTTACACCAGTTTGAAGGAAGGCGTTCAGTGGGTGCAGAATTGTAGATAAATTCGGCAAGAACTTATGGTAGTAGTTCACCAACCCGAGGAACGACCTCAGTTGCGACACATTTTCTGGTGCTGGAGCCTTGACTACAGCCTCAATCTTGTCCGGCGACTTATGCGACCCTTCCTCATCAATCACGTGGCCACAATACGAGATTTGTCTCCTGAAGAACTCGCATTTGGGACGGTTGGCTCGTAGCCCATATTCCTGCAATCTCGTGAGCACCTGTTCCAGGTTGGCAAGGTGTTCATTGTCATTTTTGCCCGTAACCAGGATGTCGTCCAAATAACACTAGGTCCCCGGGATCCCGTGCAGGACTTGTTCCATTGCCCTCTGCCACATAGCCGGGGCCGATGCTACCCCAAATACCAGTCGATTGTACTGGTAAAGGCCTTTGTGAGTGTTTATCGTGAGGTATTTCCTAGATGCTTCTTCCACCTCCATTTGTAGATACGCTTGAGCCAGGTCAATCTTTGTAAAATGTTTCCCTCCAGATAGTGAGGCGAAAATATCTTCTATCCGTGGAAGCGGATACTGTACTGTGTGCAGGACTGGGTTCACAGTCACCTTGAAGTCCCCACAGATGCGAACCTTCCTTGGCTCCCCAGGCGTGCTGCTCAATGCTTTCTTCATTACAGGAACGATGGGTGTGGCCCACTCGCTCCAGTCCACCTTAGACAGCACCCCCGAACGCTCCAGACTCTCCAGTTCAGCTTCCACAGCTGGGCGTATCGCGTATGGCACCAGTCTGGCCTTGAAAAATTTTGGGGTTGCGTTATCCTCAATCTTTATGGTTGCCTTTACTCCTTTTAGAGTCCCAAGTCCTTGTTGGAACACCTCTTCCGCGTCAGATAGAATTTGTGACAGACGTCCAGGTGCGACGTCATCATCTTTTTCGTCAGTCACAGTTAATGCCAGAATGGAATGCCAATCCAATTGTAGTCTTCGGATCCATTCACGTCCCAATAATGGTGGTCCTCCATCTCGTAGTATATACATGTATCGTTTCTGTGTTTCCTTTCCGTTATATTCAACTGGCACCCTTATTTTTCCTCTGGGGTAGACCTTTTGCCCCGTGTATGTCTTCAATACAATGGACGTGTCCTTTAAGGGTATGTGTGAGAATAGCCGCTCATAGTCTCATCGATTCATGACAGTTAGGGCTGATCCTGTGTCCAATTCCATCTTCACTGGGGACCCTGCTATCATGCGGGTGACCCAAATGGTTCGGTGATCTTCTTTTGCGATCACGTTGTGTAACTTTAAACAACTTAGTCGCCTGCTCCCGGAGTCCTTATCACTCTCCTGATCTTCTGAACTACTATCTGTCAGTTTCTTTACTTTCCTGTACCGTTCCTTAGTAGTTCTTGTCACGTTGGTCTTCTTTCCCGACCTGCAGACTCTTGCTATATGTCCCATTTTCCCGCATTGCCTGCATATTTTGTCTTTAAACCAGCAGTCCTTCTGCTCATGCGTTGTTCTGCCGCAGCGATAGCACTTTTCGGCTCCATACGCCATTTCGTTAGCGCTGTATTCTTGTGGTTTCTGTTGTATTTCCGCAGCTCCCCGTGCTGCTGCTTCGTAGGATACTGCCACGCTGAAAGCCTGTTCTAGCGTCAGGTCCTTTTTTGAAAGTAGTCGTTTCTGGGTTCCTTCACTCTGGAGCCCGCAGACAAACTTATCCCGTAAGGTGTCTGCCAGTCCTGCTCCGAACTGGCAGTGCTTCGATAACTTGCGTAGTTCCGTAAGATAGTCAGCATTGCTCTCATCTTTGTGCTGGTTTCTTCTATGGAACTTGAATCTTTCTGCTATCAGCAGTGGTGTAGGGCTTAGGTGTTCCTGTAAGATATGAACAATCTCCTCAAAACTTTTCTCCATTGGTTTAGCTGGGGTAATTAAATTCCGCAATAGGCCGTACGTACTCGCACCCATCAGATTTAATAATACCGACGCCCTCTTTCCATCAGCCACCTCATTTGCCTTGCAGTACACTTCAATTCTTTCCACATACATGGTCCAGTCTTCTACCTCGTTGTCGAAAGCAGTGATACTGCCACTTTTCGGCATCTTGGGCGATTTAAAATGGCACCTCCCACGCTTTTGCTTCTTCCCCAATGGAATAAAATGGCGCCTCCTGCGCTTTTGCTTCTTCCCCCAACGGGATAAAATGGCGCCTCCCGCGATTTTGCTTCTTCCCCTTACTGCCACGCTGCTCCTAGCATTCTACGGGGTAATGGCGGCGACCCGCAGCTTCGGCGCGCCTCGCTTTCCTTCCCCCCCGTTTAGTTTCTCTCCGCTGTCCTGTTCTTGAGCACCGACCACGCCCTGTGCGCTCCACCCTCTCTCTCTTGTTTTCTTTTCCCGGCGACGCTGCGCGGCCTGATTTGTAGAGCCGCTCGATCGAGCTTGAGCCCGCCGCAGTCCGGAAGGGTCAACGCGCTACCTGCTACCAGCACGATTTGCTGGAACCACAGTCTCTCCCGCAATTCTCCAAACACCGATGGATTCTTTGGATGGTTGCCCTCGGTCGACGCCCATTGCTCAGACCTTCCTTTCAGGCGAGATCCCCGTGAGATGATGCCACACTGCAGGTGAGTTCGAACTTACTCGTCGCCACTGTAAAGTCCGTGCCTCAATAATACACGGACTTCGGGAGAACAGTTTAACAGGTACTTTACTGAACAAGAGGCAGCTTGAAACTGAAACTACAGAAGCCTGCTAGGGCCTTTTATACAGGGGTGGTCACTGCCGGTACTGCAGTCTAAGACCAGTTATTCCCTTAAAGGTACATACACAACAGGGTGCCCTAAGGGCCACATGTGTGCAGTCAATGACGCCCTGCACCCTTGGAAAGTCTGCCAGCTGAGCTAATCCAAGCGCTCGCGCCCTCACACTTGCGCAATCCCTGGTGAAATGGATGTGATTGTGCGCGAGGGCAAAGAGGGCATCGGTGACCTGAGTGATGCAAGTGTGTGCGGCCGCCTGGGAGATGCTGCTGATGTCTGCTGCTGATCCCTGGAAGGAGCCTGAGGCAAAAAAGTTGAGTGCGGTGGTGACTTTGATGGCCACTGGTAAGGAGTGTCGACCTGGTGCTCTGGGCTCCAGGTCTTGCTGTAGCATTGCGCAGATGTCAGTCACTACCTCTCGCGAAAGTCGGAGCCGCCTTTGGCACTGCTGCTCAGTCATGTTGAGGTAGCTCACCCTGTGTCTGTAGACCCTGTTTGGGGGGTATCTCCTGCGCCGACGGCCTTCCATGCGCTGGCCCCTTCTGCCCTGTGCTGCCTCAGGTGGCTGAGCCGCAGCCTGTCGCTCCTGCTGCTGCTGCTGTTGCTGGTGCTGCTGTTGCTGGTGCTGTTGTTGCTGGATCTGCTGCAGCCTCCTCTGCTGTTGGAGATCCTCTAATGCCAAGAAGGGAAGGAACAAAAGGCCTCCCATGCTTCTGGCAGATGCCTCCGTTGAGGAAGCGCTGAGTTAGGGTGGTGAGAGGGGCTTCCCAGGAGCTCACACTGGAGAAGTGTGTGAGGCTCCAACCTTCCACAGCTGTGCCTAAGCCTTCAACAAGTTGCCCCAAACCTGAAACAAAAAGGTCCTGCAACCTACAAATGCTGTCTGATTAAATCTCTTCTTTCCTGATTGACCTGCAGCTGAAAGCAAGCAAGCCGATATTGTTCACGCCAGGTTTCATCAGCGGTGTTCCCACCAGGCATGGTTTACGTGGGGAAAGGCTGAAAATTGCAAGGGCCCCTTAAAATGGCATTATAGATGCCAATTATTGCTGATTAGGCTCCCGACGACCAGTCCCGCCTGTGGCGGGCGGGACTGATTCGAGTCGCTTTGAAATGCCGGGGCGAAAGTCGGACGGGGCGGGGAATCAGGTGGGGGGGTTGCGACCCCCAATTTCTGCGATTGTCCACCCCTGCATGCCTGAAACCCTGCCTGATGGCTCCAGGAAAATCGAGGCCATTGTCTTCGGTCCCTGCCACAAACTCCGTTCCCTAGCCACCAACTGCATTCCTCTCCCCGGCCACTGTCTGAGGCTGAACCAGACCATTCGCAACCTTGGTGTCCTATTTGACCCTGAGTTGAGGTTCCAACCACATATCCGCTCCATCACCAAGACCGCCTACTACCACCTCTGTAACATCGCCGGCTCCAACCCTGCCTCAGCTCATCTGCTGCTGAAACTCTCATTACCTCTAAACTTGACTATTCCAATGGCCGGCCTCCCACTTTCCATGCTACTTAAATTTGAGCTCATCCAAAACTCTGCTACCCGTGTCCTAACGCGCACCAAGTCTCATTTACTCCTCACCCCTGTGCTTGCTGACCCACATTGGCTCCCAGTCCGGCAATGCTGCAATTTAAAAATTCTGATCCTTCTTTTCAAATCCCTTCATGGCCTCACCCCTCCCTGTCTCTGTAACCTCCTCCAGCCCTACAACCCTCCGAGATCTCTGTGTTCCTCCAATTCTGGCCACTTGTGCATCCCTGATTTTAATCGCTACAACACTGGCGGCCGTGCCTTCAGCTGCCTAGGCCCTAACCTTTGGAATTTCCTCCCTAAACCTCTCCACCACTCTACCTCTCTCTCTTCCTTTAAGATGCTCCTTAAAACCTACCTCACTGTCCTACTATCTCCTTATGTGGCTCAGTGTCAAATTTTGTTTGATAACACTCCTGTGAAGCGCCTTGGGAGTCGGACGTATTACTACATTACGGCGCTATATAAATGCAACTTGTTATTGTTGTTGTTATCTCTTTTAAAGTGGGGTGCAGGCAAGTTCCTATGTCTCGGTGTTTGTAATTATTCAGAGAAGGTTTTGATCATTAATTTCTGCTAGACTATCCTGATGGCTCAGACAGTTTAACCAGTTAGTACCTCTAAGCCACATAGACCAGTAAGGTTTCAGGTTCAACCCCTAATTAGATCTGAAAGGTAATCTCGGACAGGCCAGAAGTTACAGCACTGCAGCTGTCCCCACTGATGGGTTTGTGTGTCTGACAACTATCCAGCAACGCCTCCTGGAAGTTGATGACAGGATCAGGCCCAGCTGTAATGCTGAAAGGGGAGCATGTACAACTGGCAAAGTGGCGCAGGAGCCTAGTAGAAGAAAAGGAGCAGGTCAACACCAAGGATTCTCAGTCTCCCGCAGGCCTGTTTACAATTCCACCAGCTGCCTAGCTCGTCTGTCCCTTCTGCACCCAAGATCAATGATTTACATTGGGCCAGATTTTGTGGTCAGCAGTGAATGAACGGTGCCAGCCGTTCATTACGCTTATACTTGCCACAGACTCTCTATGCGTAGTTGCACTGGAGCGTGCGGTGATTAGAAAGCCATTTTGGCACAGCGCCCTCTACAGGGGATCTTGGACCTGTGTGAACAGGATAAGCAACTGTGTATCTCCTTAACCAATCAGATTGAAGAATTGTTACTAAACAGCGCAGAGTCTGAACCAGGAAGTGTCAGTCAGAATATTTAATTCAATGTAAAATTAGCTACAGAAAGCGAAATAAAGAGAAGGAAAGAAAGATGGGATTAAAAGAGAGAGATAAGAGACAAAAATAAATTTTTAATTTTTAAAATCTCCAACAATAATTAAAATCTGAAGGAATGAGACTCCACACTTGTAAAGTTAATTTTCAGTGCCAGAGATGTTGTTTGACAGTAATTCAGACTTATCACGCCGTTAAAAATGTGGAATGGACAAGCCCTAACTTTTTCTGGTGAGTTTAATGGGTATATATTATGCAAGTAAAACAACTTCACGCCATCCATGTATTTCAATGCCGAGTCTCTTGGCGAGATATTGTTATAGTGACGCTTCTGGAGGAGCAGGGCAACTCGGACAGCAACTTCCTGATTCACACATTTAACTGTGCATGTGTGGTCACCGGAAGTTGCTGTCTGATTTACTCTTTAATAACGGTGAGCACTGATTGCCTCGCCATTATTTTTACTGCAAAATACGGGCCAATATGTTCCAACCTCACAATGACTGGTGTGTGTGTGTGTCTGTTTCAAGTAATGTGGGTGTGACAGGATGAGTACATGGGCATTGTTATGCATATTATTGTTGCAGTGACAGTATCTGCTGTCTTTTGGTGAAACACAACACTACTTTCATTGCCGCAGTGAACATATTGAATTATCATTGTGTAACCGGATTGCCATCCCCAAAATCTTCAATATCCTCCAGGCGCTGTATGGCCTGCCAGCCAATGATCTCCATATTGGTATTCTTGTAGAGGGTAACCTGTCCCAGCACAGTGATGCCTGTTGAAGGCCATCGGGGGTGATTTTCATTCAGAAGTCAGGAAGGAGGCGGGACTACAACTTTCGGGGTTGTAGTCCTGCCTCCATTGAGATGCGGCCAATCCACGTGATTTTAACTTGATTGACCTTGTTGAGCCCGCCCAGCGGGCTCAGCAGGCCAATTAAGGGCCACCCGGCAACAGGTGACGTCACAGACTGAAATTTCATCTGTCAAGTGGTATTGACAGATGAAATATCAATGTTTCACAGTTGTTTGAAGCTGTCAAACACTGACAGTCTTACTTCTAACCTGAGTCCTTCTATGCAGACTCAGTTAGAAATCTCACCGGCACTGAAAGCTGCAGGCTGTCACTTTTGACAGATCGCAGCCATTCTGCTTTCTGTGCCGGCTGAATGATGGACTCCCGAAACCTAGAGGAAGGAAGGCTGTAAAGGTAAGTACAGGTAATTTAAACTTCTTTACACACTTTAGACACACCAAACACACTTACCTTTGCACTCATGCACACATCACTCACCTGAACACTGACATCTCGACCCCTCCAAGTCCTTCAACCCGACGGCCTGACTCCTCTAACTTGGCGTGGTTTGGAGCCATCGGGAATCTCACACAACAACCTTCAAAATAGGGATTAGGCTAAAAACTGCCTGTTAACTACCTGTGAACAGGCAGTTAATTGGCACTAATCCCTTCCCGCCTCGGGTTGGCGGGTCCCAGTGCGGGGCGGGTACCCGCCTCCTTTGAAACTTACATGGAGGCAGGTTTTGGGCGGGATGGTGTCGGGACCCCCGAATTCGGGAATTTAAGCCCCCGCACACCTCCAATCCCGACTCCACGGCACACTGAAAATCAACCCCATCCTCTTTAGAAAAGAGTATTGTTTAAGATGTGATTTTGCAGATAGAAACAAAAGTGTCCATATTGATAGGTCTAGTAGAACGAAATGTAAAATACCTTACCAACTGAAGATGAGGAACCAGATTGAATACTTTTCTTTACACAGTTCTATCTGTGCCTAAGAATGGTTAGTGAAAACATTTCTCAGCAGCTCATTTCTAGCCTATTGTAATAGTTAAAAAATATTTTCATACCCCTCTTTTGTACTTCACTTCAAGCACGATTAGCTATATTCAGATTAACAATGCCTCATTCAGGTTAGCAATGTTTCTGTAACCTATTAGAACGTAGGATAATTGGCACATGTCTCATTGCCAAGTAATTGACTGCTTTCCCCAGGTAAGTCAGTGAGATTGTATAAACTGACTGATCGCTTCCTATGCATGTTTAGTGGCAAATTGCCTTTTGACCCATAGAGGGCATTTTTCCATTCCCTCACACCATCTGCAATAAGGGTCTCATCAGGAAAACTGGCCTTTCTGCAGCTTACTCCTCCCATCAGTGCTGTAATTTGCACACTGCACAGCTGAATTGGCGCACTGTGTATTAGTCTTTATAAGCCGATGATGAGCGTTAACAGGTCATTTTGCACTATTATTGCAGTTTTTCCAATTGGCTGCTCAGTTGTACTCCACTGATGTGTTATTAGGGAAACCTGTGTGCTTAGGCTAGTGCGCTAAAGAAAGCGGGAGGAAAAAAAAACCTGTTTCATTTAAAGTAAATCTCAATTTCCTCTCACATATAAGCCATTGTTTCAGAGGCTTAGAATCTGGTTCCTCGTCAGAGGGTAGAAATTTGATTTTTATTGGGCATGTTGTGTCCTCGGGTCAGAATCCTATGATGTAAAGCAGATTGCAGTAATCTACATGGATTTCTGTTTCATAACTGCCCCCAACGGGTGCTGGCAGACTTGAATAAAACCAACATATTCTGAAAATGATATATCAATTATTCCAATCTCTGTTTTCCCATACGATTTTGAAATTGTACTTATAAATTGACAACGGTATGAAAAACACTTCTTTTTAAAGGTGGAGCCAAGAAGTGAAAGTAAAGTCACCTCAGCAATAGAACAAGTGGTCTGGGAAGTTCCGGTGAGTTGAAGAAAGCAAACAATATCCTTGGGTAGCTCGGAAGGCATTTTTGGTGGTAACAATATGCAGACAGCAACTATTTACCTTTCCGTCGCAAAAGTACACCTGCATCCTGTCACATGTTGAATGAGGATAGAAACTGGCCTCAGCAACACAGGATCAGGACAAGACGGCAATATGTGGCTATTCATCATGGATGCACCTCCACCTTACTGCTGCACTACCACTTCTGCCAAAGTTCTTTCTGTGGGTTGCCAAGCATACGTGCAAAGCAAAATTTTCGCCACAGTGCTGGGTCTTTTCCCTGCCACTCTGCACTGTGGGAACATAAGAACATAAGACGTAGGAGCAGGAGTAGGTCATTTGGCCCCTCGAGCCTGCTCCGCCATTCAATAAGATCATAACTGATCTGATCTTGGCCTCAACTCCACTTCCCTGCCCGTTCCCCATAACCCTTGACTCCATTATCGTTCAAAAATCTGTCTATCTCCACCTTAAATATATTCAATGACCCAGCCTCCACAGCTCTCTGGGGAAGAAAATTCCAAAGATTCAAGACCCTCTAAGAGAAGAATTTCCTCCTCATTTCTGATTTAAATGGGTGCCCCCTTATTCTGAAATTATGCCCCCTAGTTCTAGATTCCCCCAGGAGGGGAAACATCCTCATTGCATCTACCCTGTCAAGCCCCTTCAGAATCTTATATGTTTCAATAAGATCCCCTCTCATTCTTCTAAACTCCAATGAGTATAGGCCCAACCTGCTCATCCTTTCTTCATAAGACAACCCCTTCATCTCTGGAATCAACCTCGTGAACCTTCTCTGAACTGCCTCCAATGCAAGTATATCCTTCCTTAAATAAGGAGACCAAACTGTACACAGTACTCCAGGTGTGGTCTCACCAACACCCTGTACAGTTGTAACAGGACTTCCCTACTTTTATACTCCATTCCCTTTGAAATAAAGGCCAGCATTCCATTTGCCTTCCTAATTACTTGCTGTACCTGCATGCTGACTTTTTGTCATTCATGCACAAGGACCCCCAGATCCCTCTGTACCTCAGCATTTTGTAATCTCTCTCCATTTAAATAATAATTTGCTCTTTTATTTTTCCTACCAAAGTGGATAACCTCATTAAACTCCATCTACCAGATTTTTGCCCATTCACTTAGCCTATCTATATCCCGTTGGAGACTCTTTGCGTCCTCCACACAATTTGCTTTCCCACCTATCTTTGTATCATCAGCAAATTTGGCCACATTACACTCAGTCCCTTCATCCAGGTCATTAATATAGATTGTAAATAGTTGAGGCCCCAGCACTGATCTCTGCGGCACCCCACTAGTTACAGTTTGCCAACCTGAAAATTGCCCATTTATCCTGACTCTCTGTTTTCTGTTAGTTAGCCAATCCTCTATCCATGCTAATATATTACCCCCAACCCCGTGAGCTCTTATCTTGTGTAGTAACCTTTTATGTGGCACCTTATCGAATGCCTTCTGGAAATCCAAATACACGATATCTACTGGTTCCCCTTTATCCACCCTGCTTGTTACATCCTCAAAGAACTCCAGCAAATTTGTCAAACATGATTTCCCTTTCATAAAACCATACTGACTCTGCTTGACTATATTATGATTTTTTTTAAATGTCCTACTATCACTTCCTTAATGATGGACTCCAGCATTTTCCCAATGACAGATGTTAGGCTAACTGGTCAATAGTTGCCTGCTTTCTGTCTCCCTCCTTTCTTAAATAGGTGCATTACATTTGCAGTTTTCCAGTCCGCTGGGACCTCTCCAGAATCCAGGGAGTTTTGGTAGATTACAACCAATGCATCTACTATCTGTGCAGCCACCTCTTTTAAGACTCTAGGATGCAGGCCATGGGGTCCAGGGGACTTGTCCATCTTTAGTCCCATTAGTTTGCCTAGTACTTTCTCTCTAGTGATACTGATTATTTTAAGCCCCCCCCCCCCCCCCGCACCCCATTAGCCCCTTGATTATCCATTATTGGGTTGCTTTTAGTGTCTTCTACCGTGAAGACCGATACAAAATATTTGTTCAAGGTCTCTGCCATTTCTCTGTTTCCCATTATTAATTCCCCAGTCTCATCCTCTAGGGGACCAACGTTTACTTTAGCTACTCTCTTCCTTTTTATATACCTGTAGAAGCTCTTACAGTCTGTTTTTATATTTCTTGCTAACTTACTCTCATAAGCTATCTTCTCTCTCTTTATCATTTTTTTAGTCATCCTTTGCTGCTTTTTTTAAATTTCCCAATACTCTGGCCTTTCACTATTCTTCGCAACATTGTATGCTTTTGTTTTCAATTTGATACCATCCTTTACTTCCTTAGTTAGCCACGGATGGTTCATCCTTCTCTTAGAGTCTTTCCTTCTCACTGGAATATATCTTTGCTGAGAGTTATGAAATATCTCCTTAAATGTTTGCCACTGCTTTTCTACAGTCTTACCTTGTAATATATTTTCCCAGTCCACTTTAACCAAGTCTGCCTTCATACCTTTGTAATTATCTTTGTTTAAGTTCAGGGCACTAGTTTGAGACCTAGCTTTCTCACCCTCAAACTGAATTTGAAATTCTACCATGCTATGATCACTCTTCCCAAGAGGATCCTTCACTTCGAGATAATCCAGTCTTGTTACACATTACCAGATCTAAAATAGTCTTCTCCCTGGTTGGTTCCACAATATATTGTTCCAAGAAACCATCCCGTATACACTCTAAGAACTCTTCCTCAAGTCTACCTCTGCCAATTTGCTTTGTCCAATCAATATGAAGATTAAAATCTCCTATGATTATAACTGTACCTTTCTTACAAGCCACTATTATTTTTTGATTTATTCTCTGTCCTACAGTGTGGCTACTGTTTGGGGGCCTGTAGATCACTCCCACCAGTGACTTTTTACCCTTATTATTTCTTATCTCTACCCAAACTGATTCTACGTCTTGATCTTCTAAGCCAATATCATTTCTCATTACTGCACTAATCTCATCCCTTATTAACAGAGCTACACTACCTCCTTTTCCTTTCTGCCTATCCTTACGAAATGGCAAATACCCCTGAATATTCAGTTCCCAGCCTTGGTCACCTTGCAACCACGTCTCTGTAATGGCTATCAGATCATACCCATTTATTTCTATTTGTGCTGTCAACTCATATATCTTGTTACGAATGCTGCGTGCATTCAGATATAGAGCTTTTAAGTTTGTCTTTTTACTATTTTTCCCTACTCTGACCCCTCTTTCTGATGCACTCTTATGTGTATACGCTCTGTCCCTTCCTGTCACACTCTGGTTATCATTACCCCTATCGCTACCCTGCACTTTTGCCTTCTCATTTTTCTTTGACTTTTAACATTTCCGCTCAGCGTATCCCTCCCCTGCACTCCATGGCCAACCTTCAGGTGCGATGGTATGAGATTGTGATCCCATGTATTATGAATGCAGGAGGCTTGGTAGGTCTGACATTCACGCTCGATAATTTGGCAGATTAAGCTTAGTTGAATTTATGGTAATTTATCTCCTTAAATGACCATTAATGAACCATTTGACACTTGACCTTTATGAATGGTTACAAAAAATTAACAAAAAGCCATGCCTGGTTTTGCTAGTAAAATCAACGGTTTATAATAAATGGAAATAGAATGCCAACAGTGAAAATGGCATATTCAGGGCCTAACTGTAGTGCACTTCAACGGTATTTAGTGATGGTTTGTGGTAAATAATCCTATGTTAAACAAATATGGGAGCATTTGGGTATCCTGGCAAAAGACCTTTATAAGATTAATGTGGAGATGCTGCACAATGATGGTCAGGACATCAGATTACAGGACTTAATTGCTGAAAGAGATACTGTGTTGGCTGCTGGGGAAGGAGAACACGCGAAGAGCCACACGTTATTCTCACCATGACGACAACATGCAAATGCTTCGCAGTGATATTTTAATAATGTAACCTGATCAGAGTCATCCTGTTGCAGAGTGTTTGGCGAATACAGTTAGAAAATATTTTGCAAGATCTTTTTCTAAGATTGTATTCCTTTAAGTCTACACACAAAAATCTCTCTCTATGTAGATTTACGAGAATGAACCCAGGGATGAGGGACTTCAGTTACATGGATAGACTGGAGAAACTGAGGTTGTTCTCCTTGGAGCAGAGAAGGTTGAGAGGAGATTTGATAGATGTGTTCAAAATCATGAGGGGTCCAGACAAAGTAGATAGAGAGAAACTGTTCCCATTGTCGGAAGGTTCGAGAACCAGAGGACACAGATTTAAGGTGATTGGCAAAAGAACCAAAGGCGACATGAGGGGAAAAAAATGTATGCAGCGAGTGGTTAGGAACTGCCTGAAAGGGTGGTGGAGGCAGGCTCAATCGTGGCTTTCAAAAGGGAATTGGATAAATGGCTGAAGGAAAACAATTTGCAGGGCTACGGGGAAAGGGCGAGGGAGTGGGACTAGCTCATGTGCTCTTGCAGGGAGCCAGCGTGGGCTCAGTGGGCCAAATGGCCTCCTTCTGTGCTGTAACCATTCTATGATTCTATGATATAGAATTTATTATGCATACAACACAGAGAAAATGATGAAGGCAGGAGCCAAATTACAAAATGTGCAGCTGATTTTCACACAGCAAGGTCCCAAAAAAACCCAGCAAGATGAATGACCAGATAACCTGTTTTGGTTGAGGAACAAATGTTGGACAGGACACCAAGTGAGTTCCCCTGCTCTTCTTTGAATATTGCTACGGCTTCCTCTATGTCCACCTGAGAAGGCAGAGGGGGCCTCAGTTTAACATTTCATCTGAAAGACGGCATCTCCAACACTGCAGCACTGCCTCAGAACTGCACTGTAGTGTCCGCATAGATGAATATGCTCAAACCCTGAGGTGGAGCTTGAACCCATGACCTTCTGACTCAAATGCAAGGGTGCTACTGCTGAGCCAACACTTGACACTTGAAACAAGTCGAAAGATCTGCTGGACGTTTTAGTCTGTGATTTAGCAAGCCTGTACTGCCACTGTAATGTAAACAAGGAGGAAAACTCAATGCTTCCAATATCATCCCAACACCCACCTTTTCAGGGGTCCCCAAAGTGATTACTGGAAGCTCAGAAACCACAGGCACTCCATTAGAGCCTGTGACACACAAGTATAAGCAGTGTGCTGCACCAGGAACTCACACATCACTACTTTAGCACCGGCCTCCCACACTCCAGCAACAAATACAAGTGACTGCAGTTATGAGACCTTCCTGAACAATCTAGATCGCGAGACCCTTTATTAGATAATTCTCCTCAGACGAAAAAATGAAGGGGGAGGTGGGGGGTGGGGTGGGGGCTGCGGGTAGGAAATGACTAAACAAATGTTAAAAATAGTTTAGATTTCAGCTTGTTTCATGAAAGCATCAAACTTCCCGTACTGCAGGTTTGTGAGGACCAGGGAAAAAAACATGTGAACGGTATTTTCATCACATGTCATAAGTAAGAGATGCAATAAAAGAAATTGTGATTCAATTGTTTCATTGTGAACTGCCTCATTTATTCAAGTGTTTGGCAACCACACAAAATGGCTTGTTAAATGCTTCGGTAAAGACCAAGGCCATTTACAAAACACAAAGTTCTGTGTGAATAGAAGATCTACAGAAAATCCAATAGGGACAAAGATAATAGTGTTTATTGTGTGCATGTGTTCTTACCACATTTTCTCCCCTCCTATCCTCTCTGAAGACCCTGACCTTTACTGGGATACAGTTTGATGGGCAGTGGGTGCTCTCCAGTACCTCATTCAAGTGACCATTACTCACGTGTAAGCCTTAACAGTGAGGCCTGGCAGGCTATTCAACTATGGAGGGAATCACAACCTAGCACTCTCCCAAAGTACGCTCAGGCACACGCACACATTTAACATCCAACATGGGCTGATGGTTAGCAATCAGGTGTGGAAACACTGGCTGTTTTTTTGCCTTCCCTAATCCAGGTGCTCATCCCTGGTTAATATGGTATGTCCCTGGTGGTCTGTTGTTGTGAAGTGTGCAGCCATGTGATACTAAGAACATTAGCTGGGGTGTCATGTCAATTATCCATACATCACCCACAACTTTTTCTCCCCAGTTATCTCCTGAAGGCTGACTCATGCTAAATATTGTTATATGGACATTTGCACAATTCAAATCTTCTTTGCCCAGTGGATAAGCAGGTATTGTCAGTGTAGATGTGGAAGCTGACCCCTTGGGCTGGATTTTCATTGAGGAGTCGGGTAGGAAGCGGGACTACAACTTTCGGGGTTGTAGTCCCGCCTCCATCGAGTTCTAGCCAACCCATGCGATTTTGACTTGATTGACCTTGTTGAGCCCGCTGTCAACAAGTGACATCACAGATTGATATTTCATCTGTCAAGACCTTTTGACAGATGAAATATCAGCGTTTCACAGCTGTTTGAAGCTGTCAAACACTGACAATCTGTATTCTAAGTTAATTCCTTCCTCTCAGGATGATTTAGAGATCTCCCCAGAACAGAAAGTTGAATGCTGCAATTTTTGACAGCTCGCAGCCATTCTGCTTTCTGTGCCAGTGAGATGAGGGACTCCCGAAACCTGAAGGAAGGAAGGCTGTAAAGGTAAGTAAAGGTTAGTAGAACTTCTTTAAACACTTTACACACACCAAACACACTTACCTTTGCACCTATGCACCCATCACTCACCTGAACACCGGACATCTCGACCCCTCCAAGCCCTTCATCCCGACGGTCCGCCTCCTCTAACTTGGCGTGGTTTGGAGCCGTCGGGAATCCCACACTTCAACATTAAAGATAGGGATTAGGCTAAAAACTGCCTGTTAACTACCTGTTAACAGGCAGTTAATTGGCACTAATCCCCTTCCCGCCTCGGGGAGGCGGGTCCCAGTGCGGGTCGGGTTCCCGCCTCCTTTGAATCTGGCATGGAGATGGGTTGGGGGCGGGGTGGGTTCGTGCCCCCCGATTTCGGGATATTAACCCCCCACATGCCTCCAATCCCGTCTCCACGGCCCATGTGTGTGCATGGTGTCACCGTGAGGCAGATGAGGAAATGGATGGGGCCAAGCATAGATCATTTGGGTGTTCCAGAGGTAATGGTGCAATGGTGGGAAGAGAAGCTATTGCTGAAGATGATCTGGCTACAATCAGATAGGTAAAATTGGGACCAAGTAAGAGCAGCCCCACCAAACTGGGCAACGGAGGAGAGGCGCTGTAGGAGGACGGTGTGATCGACTGTGTCAACAGCACCAGAGAGGTTGAGGAGGATGAGTGATAATGCACCTTGTTCACAGTGACCAAAAATGTCATTTGTGACTTTGGTTCGGGCCACTTTGGTGCTGTGGTCAGGCCGGAGAGTTAATTGAAGCAATTCATGCAGGGAGTACAACCTACTCAAAGGGTTATTGCACAAAATCCAGAATATTGATTTGATCCACATCTCCACTATTCAACCCCGGCTCGCCGTTTCTATGTAAAATTGTCCCCGTTCCAGCAGTGATCATTTCTGTCTGTACCAATCCCTTACTATGTTATCTAAATGAAGAGAAAATAATTAGAAGCAGCCAACATGGATTTCAGAAAGGAAGATGGTGCTTGACAAAGCTGATGAGAATTCTTTGAGGAGGTGACAGATATGGTGAATGGGGAAATTGCACTCAATGTGGTGTGCATGGACTTTCAGAGAGCCTTGGAAAAGTTACCATGTAAGAGATTATTGGAGAAGATTAAGGGTGTTGGAATTAGGGAAAAGGTAGCAAATTGGATTAAAAATTGGTTAGAAAGGAGGAAATATGGAGTAAGGGTTAAGGAGAGAATACAGCGGTGAATCCAGTAATTGTTTACCTTGCATTGCCTCCAAACTAGTCCCAGCAGGAAATCTAGGTGAGTTTTCTAAAGACCAAAATGTATTTTAAGAACCTGATTTGCAGTTTGTACTGGCATAAGAGGTTTGAATTATTTATAATCCTCTCTTCCCATGCAGCCCATACCTGTTCTCACTTGAAGGGGGGAAAATTCGGTTGGTTGTGCCACCCATTAGCGCCTAAAGAGGTCGAGAAGTGGGGCGCTAACCAACTAGCGCCCGGGCGCAGTTAACCCTGCGCCTCTTCCCATATTGAGCAGACATTTAGCGCCGGCGCTAAACTGTAGCGCCCGCTCACTGGCGCACACAGATCATGACATCATTTCAGTGTGCAACGCCTTTGGGGCGCCCCGGACCAGAAATTCAGGAACGCCCCCCTCCGTTCCGCCTGGCGCTAACAAGGACAGGTTACCTGGAACGTTTCCCAGTCGCTGTCGGGCTCGGGGGGCGCTCTTTAAAGGGGACTGTTCTGGATTCTTAATGGCAGCCATTTTTGGACCACAACTTCTTTGAGAGAGAGAGTTGCTCAGCTACACACGGAGAGCCATTTCTGCAATGAGCCAGCGCTGGCAGAGGAACTTTAGCCTTCTGAACATCACTTTGCAGTTGGTGAGCTTCTCAAACGGCATAACTTTCAGTGCGCACTTACTATGGGGGCTGCATTGGATGGGAACATCGTGCTTCTCAATCATATTGACAGGGCACAGAGACGCAGGGATAGAGTGGCAGGCATGGCCAGACGGAGGAGGGCCTACAGACGTCGCCACACGAGACCTTACGCTGCCAGGGTTTTCCGCCAGCAGTTTTCATATATCAACATGTCGGAGGAGCAGTGTTTGCGAAGGCTGCGCTTCAGTAAGGAGGTGGTCACTGAGCTCTGCCACCTGCTTCAGCCAGATCTGCAGCCTCAACTAAGGTGCAGGACATCTCTGTCGATGGCTGTGAGGATCACTGTGGCTCTAAACTTCTATGCAAGCGGCTCCTTTCAGGCCGCTACTGGGGACATTGCCAACATCTCACAGTTCGCGGTGCATTGCTGCATCCGTCAAGTGACTAATGCCCTCTTTAAAAGGAGACTGCAGTACATCTCCTTCCCGATGACCCCAGACAAGCAGCGAGAGCGCGCAGAGGGCTTCGCAAGGATAGCGGGCTTCCCCATGGTGCAGGGCGCCATTGACTGCATGCATGTGGCTTTGCGGGTGCCTCTAGAGAATGCGGAGGATTTCCGCAACCAAAAGGGGTTCCATTCTTTGAATGTGCAGCTGGTCTGTGACCACCGACAGCTGATACTCGCTGTGAATGCCCACTTTCCAGGCAGCAGCCACGACGCCTTCATCCTGCGCCAGACTTCTGTGGCAGACCTTTTTGAGGCCCCAGCTCACCCAGGAGGCTGGCTTCCCGGGGACAAGGGCTATCCTCTGTGCCCCTGGCTGATGACCCCGCTCCGTTCGCCCAGCACCCCTGCTGAAGAACGTTACAATGAGAGCCATCAAGCGACCAGGAACACCATTGAGCACACAATCGGCGTGCTGAAGCAACGGTTCCGCTGTCTGGACCATTCCGGAGGAGCCCTTCAGTACTCACCTAAGCGAGTCTCCCACTTCGTGGTTGTGTGTTGCATGCTGCATAACCTGGCAATCCTCAGGACCCAGCCAATGCCACCAGACATTGAAGCACCAGCAGAGGAGGAGGAGGAGGAGGAGGAGCAACAGCACCAAGACGGGTGGGAGGCACAAACTGCAAGGGCTGTCCGTCAGAGGCTTATAGCAAGTCGCTTCTAGGCCCCTCTCAGGGAATGCTTGCTGCCATTCCAAGAACATGAATGGAAACGTTCTGCTACCCCTAAGCCGGTCAAGGGCAAAATTTGTGCAAAGAACAGACATGGCCATTGTGAATAAAGAAAGTTGTTTATTTAACAAAATGTGCTTCCTTCCCGCATGACAAAGCAATGGCAACAAAAAGCAAAACAAACAGACTGCCACATAACTGGCTCTCACACCCGGGAGACTGTCCAAAACATAACTGACTCTCATACCCGGGAGACTGTCCAAAACATAACTAACATTCAGACCAGCATCCTCGGCCTTGAATGATACAAATAACAGGAATCAGCAGCACCTTCTACTTTTTCCCCCTCGATGGTGATCTGCTTCCCTTTCGGCATTGGCCCCTTCCCGCCCTGCAGCTCCTCCGTAATGGGACCCCAGTGGCTGCAACAAGGCTGGGGGAGGCCTGCTGACTGTCCGAAACCGCAGATGCCCCTGAGGGACAGCCTGGACGAGCTCTGGGCCTGGAGGGCCCGGCTGCTGACTGCTCCAACTCTGCATGGGCGGAAGCAGTCTGTCCTACAGGTGGTGGCAGCTGCAGTGGAGAAGTGCCAGTGGTGGCATCAGGAATGCTGTCATCCTGAGAGCGGACAGCAGCTCCCTGGTCGGCCGACACACTGGCACTCTGACGGGGCAGCACCGCAGCATGCGCAGCAATCGGCTAGTTCACAGATTGCTGGCCTGCTGTGGTGCGGCAAGGGCCCCGGGGAATCCTGCCCGATCCAGCGAGGGTGGCAGCAGTCAGTGCTCGCGTGGCCTCAATCTGCGTCTGCATGAGACCAGCGAGTGACTGCGTGGCAGCACTCAGCACTTGTGTGGCAGGTGCCATTGCTTCGCTGAAGCCCTGGACAATCCTTGCCAGTGCTGTGCCGAAGTCCTGCACACTCCTTGCCTGTGCTGCACCGAAGTCTTGGACACTCCTTGCCAGTGTCTCAATGGATTCGGGCATCCTTCCCACTGCAGCCATGAGCTCAGTGTGCCTCAGCCCAGCCTGGGCGCTCATTTCAGCGAGGGCACGCACCTCTTCTGCGTTCTGTGCAGCAGCACTCGCGGCCTGACTCGCCCTCCGGTGAGACAGCCCCCGAGCTTCCCTACCCGCCTCGCGTTGCTGCAGGCCGCTGGGTCCTGGAGCTGGATCCTCCTCAGAGCATTCCCCCCCGCTCCCCTCCAGGGAAGGAGTCTCCCCAGTCTGGAGATGGGCTGGCTCGCCTGAGGGTTGAACGGATGGTCCGGCTTCCTCCTCCTCGTTGCCTCCGGAGTCAGTCGCAGTGGCAGCTTGAGGGCCCGCCTCCCGAGCTGGTGATGCAGCATCTGAAAGCAGGGAGGTTCAAGAGTGGCTTTAGCGAAAGGACAGGGTGGCAGCAAGGGATGCATGAGTGCTGCAATGCTCTGAATTGGGTCGAGAGTGAGAAAGCATGCTGGTGTGGGGAACAAGTGGAAGGAGAGAGGGGAAAAGGTGATGACCTTACCATCGCTGTCCACAATGGGGTCGGCATCTCCAGAGGCGACGGGGCCACTCATCCGGCTTGCGACGATCTGGTGGACTCGCTCCTCCAGGCCTGTAAGGGTCTGCAGGTGAGGCCGGCCTCCTCCGGTCCGAAGCTGTTGCCTGCGGTTACTCGCCAGCTTGGCTTGCAAGAGAAAGGACGGGGTGTGATGAAACATGCTGCCCTGATCTGGTATCACATGCCTCCCATGGTAGAATAGCCCTTACATTATGCTGCCCTGATCTGGCATCACATGCCTCCCATGGTCGAATAGCCCTTACATTATGCTGCCCTGATCTGGCATCACATGCCTCCCATGGTCGAATAGCCCTTACATTATGCACTGAGCTGAATGTGCATGTGTGTTTCCAGAAAGGGCCATGGGTGCTGGATGACAGCTGGCCATTGGGGCTTTGCACACCCTCTGGCCATAAAGTGAGGTGCAGATGGAGGGATGAAGATGATTCTGAAAAAGGCACTCACCCTGACGACCCGAGTGAGGTCGTTGAGCTTCTTCCTGCATTGCACAGGAGTCCTCGGAACCATGCTGCTGGAGGTGACTCTTTGGGAAACCTCCCTCCAAGCTCTGCGGTATTCGGTGGTGTGTTGAGGCCTCCTGCCATTCTCCGGGTACAGCACAGATCGCCGGCGCTCCACCGCGTCAACCAAAGCATCCAATGCCCCCTCGCTGAAGCGCTGCACTCTCTCCCTGGCCCTCTCCATGTGGGTGAAGTTTTGGCCGCCACAGGTAGGTTGCCACCGATTTTGAGGCCTACAGGGCGCAGAGTGTGGCTGCAGATGATAATCGATCTGTCCCTTTAAGAGCTGGCCGGCGCCAGCGTGTCTGGGTGAAATCGATAATTGACAGCACCTGCGCTGCGCCCACCCGCGGAGAAATTGCTTCGCGCCGCCAGGTTAGCGCCTTAAGACTATTGTGCAGCGCCTGATTTAGCGCCGCAATCACCTTCAGGGGCGCTGCAACCCAATATCACTCGAGGTGGCGATAAATTGCGCCTGGCGCTAAGCTTTGCGCACCGCCAATACTAGCGCCCCAAACGGGGCGATACCGAATTTCTCCCCCTTGATGTCTACTTTCATTGTTTGCACCTTGCCAGCTCCATGCCAAACCATTTATTGTAGTGATGGAGGGTGTGTGGTGGAGGGGCGGGGAAGGACGTGAAGGTGAAGGTGTATCTACATTTTTAAATTGCTGCTATTAAGATCTATTTTGACAATTTGATCATGGTGCTTCCTGTTCGTACACAGGTTTGCAGAGATTCACAATTATATTTTCAGTCATAACATCATAGTCAACAAATCTATTGAATAAATCTGTTTACAATCCAAAATACAAATACTAAATGAAGATTGCAAAAGTAATCCTGTTGTCAGTTAGTAAACAGACCAATCTCATTGCCTGCAAATGTTCAGAAGCTCCACAAAGACGCTTTTATACCTAACTTTTTTTGTTGCTGTCGGGGAAGAATGACCTCCCATGTGCTATTCGCTTTCATTTAGATTTGCCATCAGGTGCATGTCTCCATTGGGACAGCTGGTCTCTGCTGCGTGATAGGAAGACCTGATTGCAAAGGGAGTGCAGACAGATGCACCAGCTCCCGGCCTTTGTGTAACAAGAGGCGCTTTCTTTGCAGGTTCGCAGATCCACGTATTTATGGATCTATGATGACATCAGGTTGAGCAGGTTGGGCCTATGCTCATTGGAGTTTAGAAGAATGAGAGGCGATTCTGAGGGGACTTGACAGGGTAGATGCTGAGAGAATGTTTCCCCTCATGGGGGAATCTAGAACTAGGGGGCATAGTTTCAGGATAAGGGGTCGCCCATTTAAGACGGAGATGAGGAGGAATTTCTTCTCTCAGAGGGTCGTAAATCTTTGGAATTCTCTACCATAGAGAGCTGTAAAGGCTGAATCAGTGAATGTATTCAAGGTGGAGATAGACAGATATTTGAGCTACAGGGGAGTCAAGGGTTATGGGGAGCGGGCAAGAAAGTGGAGTTGAAGCGAAGACCAGATCAGCCATGATCTTATTGAATGGCGGAGCAGGCTCGAGGGGCCAAATGACCTACTCCTGCTCCTATTTCTTATGTTCTTATGTTAGTTCTTTGCAGGTTAGATCATTAATACTTAGGAATGTCTCAGAGAGCGAATCCACCTAATGTAAAGAAAATAAACAAATGCACTGTCCCTACAAGGGGATTAATTAAGAAACAATGGCCCCGAAATTCCAGAGTCCCCACTCCACTGGCAGAAGTATGATGGAATGGGGATTCTCATCCACCCTCAGGTAAAGATCTGGACTCCATCCCAAACTGTGAGGACAGGGTCATTTCCATATTTGACGTGGGCAGCCTGCACCTTCACAGCACAACAGAGGTGTCTACCCAAATGCCATCCAGAAAATCGGAGCTGCACCCTGCCGGTCTAGTGGGGGAGAGGAGGCCCGATTTTCTATTTTTTGCTCCAAATGGACACCAGGACAGGCCTTTGTAGGTGATCATCCCACTCTGGAATTGATTACCTTTTGCGAGGGGGCATTTTGGAATCCTTGGTAGGCCCACAGTGGATCTTGCACCAGCTGTCAGCTGAAGGGAGCTCAATTGGGCCTAAAAAGGGCTGGTATCCTAGAATCCTTGCATAGCCCGGGAACTCTCCGAGAGACACTCCCAAGATGTAGACCACCACCAACCCCGCCCCAAATAGTATTTGGACCGGAATATAAATGGAGCAGAAACCCAGCACTTCTGATCTTTTGCAATATCATCTGCCACCAGTGGCAATAATCACTGAGTGTATATGTATCTGTGTCTTTACTACCCAGATGGTATGAATTAACAAATAACTCTGACACTGGAACTTTCCTCTGTATTCTATTGGAAATTCTCCTCCCATACAGACTGCTGGGTTTATAAAGTTACATGGATTAGATTTTATTTCTTCCTGGGAGGCAAATCAGTTTGATAATTATAGTTCAGCACCTACATTGGACAGTTACATATTAATGATATTTGTACCCTGTAGCTGACACTCCAGTGCAGTACCTGAGGGAGTGCTGTGCTGTCAGAGGTGCCTTCATTTGGATGAGACATTAAACCGAGGCCCCTTCTACCCTCTCAGGTAGACGTAAAAGATCCCATGGCACTATTCAAAGAAGAGATGGGGAGTTCTCTGGGTCTCCTGACCAATATTTATCCCTCAACCAACATCATTAAAACAGATGATCTGGTCATTTGTCTTAATGCTGTTTGTGGGTCCTTGCTGTGTGCAAATTGGCTGCCTTGGTTCCCTACATTACAATGGTGTGTACACTTCCAAAATAAAAGTACTTAATTGGCTGTAAAATGCGTTGGGATGTCCTGAGGTCAGGAAAGGTGCTGTATAAATCACAGTTTTTCTGTATAGTTCTTTGTTTTATATAAATAGCTACAAATCATATAGTAAGTATGGTTTAAGATGGTGAACGGGACTTGGTGCGAGTTAGGCCACGGGCAGCCAAGTTTTGGCTGACCTCAAGTCTACGTAGGGTAGAACGTGGAAGGCCGGCCAGGAGTGCAGTGGAATAGTCTCGGTTTAGGCATTGTACTGTGGAGATGTTTACGAGTTGCTTCAGTTTTGAAAAACTGCAAGGAATACAGGGTTTTGTTTTAACATATTGACAGACCAAAATTCTTTTTTTTTGATTTGTCTGATTTTTTTTTCAATCCAGTCTTCTCAATGGGGTGTGAACTTGGAAACTCTCCACTACCTTGTCTTACTGGATATTCCTCATGGATAAATGCAGATGGTGAGTGTCGGCAGGTTATTTGGTTATTCTGGCGCAGTCTTGATGGGCTCAATGGCCTCCTGCTGTGCTGTACTATTCTATATTCCCTCCAATGAGAATGAGTTTACATGAATAACCAACAGCGATCAACCAGAGAGTCTTCATAGCAGATTGCACAATTGTTAAGTCGTATCCTGTTGCAGCAGTTTGTGGGATGTGATACCTGTGGAAATTCTATGGTTAAAAATGCTGTCAGTGGTACAAAGTACCCAGACATGTGGCAGCTTGTTTAAATCATGTGATGCTAGAGAAACTTGGCAAAGAAACTAGGCTAGTCAGTTTCAATTTTTATTTCCAACAACAGCTTAAAAAATCAGCTTGTCTGCATTCCTTTTACCGCCCTTAAATTACACTCAGCATGCAGTGGAAATGTTTGGCCACCTGCATAAATCTGGCAACTTATAACGTGCCAATCATTTACTCGAGTGTTTTTTTTTCTGATAACTCTTATGGGGCATTTACCTTCCGAAGTTGCAACTGGTGCAGCTCCGACTTTGATAAATGAGGCAGCACTGCTGGCTTTGCAGGGACTGAGACCCACCCGTTGGTCCTCCTTCCAATGCAGCTGTACCGCAGTGAGCACCAATATATTCCCTGCCTCTGGTGGTACCAGCCCTCCTTTTGCCATGATATGTGGCAAAGTGTATCATGTTTGGGAGGAAAAAAGGTGACTTTGGACCAACGTTCCGCCTGAGGTGCATGGGCGCGCATCGAGCGGGAGGGCCTGCGCAGTGTGCTCACCAGCTGTTGCCGTTGAAAAAGATACCGTGAATGCAGCGGCCGCTCAGCAAATTTAAAGGGACCACACACGAATAAAAAATATGGTTCCCAAAGCTCTCCATCACTGGGATTTTCTTTGTGTCATTTCTGGGTCTGTTGTAGACCAATTGATAAAAGATTGATTGTTATGATTAGTCAACAACGCCATTATCATTGTATCATGTGACTACCAGCACGGTAGATGGCGAACTAGATGGGCCGTGGTCTTTTTGCGTCTAGCAATTCCAGTGTTCCTATGCAGTGGCGGAAGTTGTCGTGGGTGGATGGGAAGGCGGAAAGCCCAGAGTTTAGGATGGGTGACATTATTGTGTCCTTACTGCGTCATTTACAAGTGGCTGCCACTGAGAGGGCGGGCATTTCCACAATGCCTCCTGAACGGATTTTCTGCTGGAGCATTTCTCCAGCAGAACTCCAGAAAAATCCCAATGTACACCCTCCTTCGCCACCCCACCTCCCCCCTCCCGCCCCAACCCGGAATTTTCAGGGCCTATATTTATTACTGTTGATCCAGCTAAAGATTGCACCTGCTCACCCACCATTTCAGGATATTAATGGAAGTATATTCAAAGTGAAGGCACTGGGCTTATAAATCTGGTTCAGGTCTCACTCTTAATAAACATGCAAACCAAGCCAAAAATAACTCAAAATTTCCCCCTTTCGCTATTGTCTGAATGAACCCAGATCAAACAAAGGTTTAACGCGCTTTGAACGTCTGGGTCTGGATCTTCCCACCACTTCATCTTACAGGTAACTACAACTTCTGGAGGAGTTTGGAGCTTACAGTTTAAAAATAAAAGTGCAAATTATTAGGCCTAGAAATTCAGTTGTTTGCGCCAGCCGCTAGCGCCTTAGGAGGAGGAGATGTGGGGCGCTAGGCGGCTAGCGGCCGGGCGCTGCGCGATCTGCGCCTCTCCCCAACTTCAGTAAAGATTTAGCGGTGGCGCAAAGCCTTTGCGCGCGCTCAGCTGCGCGCTCAGCTGCGCGCGCAGATCCTGACGTCATTTCATCGTGCAACGCCCTTTGTGCACCCCAAACCGGAAATTCAGTGGCGCCGGCCTATTGCGCGCCTGGCGCCCCTAGCGACTGGTAGAGGGGAACGGTTCCCAGTCGCTGCGGGGCACGGGGGGCGCTAATTAAAGGGCACTCCTCCTGCAGTAGAAATGGCAGCCATTTTGCAACACTCCTTCTTTGTGAGAGACGGATCTTTGCAGAGAGACAAAGGTAGAGAGCTTTCTGGTTTGGCTCAACACTCGCACAGGTACTTGTGGCTTCAGGCCACAGCTTTGCACTTGTCTTTAACTTCAGAGCCATAGCATTGATTGGAAACATATAATGGGGGCTGCAATGGGTGCAAACGTTGGCCTTCTCCATTGCATTCAAAGGGCTCAGAGACGCCGTGAGAGAGTGGCAGTCATGGCCAGAGGGAGAAGGGGCAACAGGCGTCGGCTAAGGAGGCCTTACCCACCCAGGGTATACCGCCAGCAGTTCTCATATCTGAACATGTCTGACGAGCAGTGTGTTCGGAGGCTGCGATTCCGAAGGGCGGTGGTGACTGAGATCTGCCACCTGCTTCGCGGAGATCTGCAGCCACAGCTGAGGAGCAGGACGTCTCTGTCGGTGGCAGTGAAGGTGACGGTGTCTCTCAACTTCTATGCCACCGGCTCCTTCCAATCCGCTGCTGGGGACATTTCCAACATCTCCCAGTTTGCCGTACATTGCTGCATCCGCCAGGTGACCAATGCCCTTTTCAGAAGGAGACGTCAGTTCATCTCCTTCTCCATGGCCCTTGTCAAGCAGCAACAGCGTGCAATGGGCTTTGCAGCATTAGCGGGCTTCCCCATGGTGCAGGGCGCCATTGACTGCACGCATGTGGCTTTGCGGGCACCTCTAGAGCATGCCGAGGATTACCGCAACCGGAAGGGCTACCATTCGCTCAACGTGCAGTTGGTGTGTGACCACAGGCAGATCATCCTAGCTGTCAATGCCCGCTTTTCAGGCAGCAGCCACGATGCCTTCATCCTGCGCCAGACTTCTGTGGCAGACATGTTCCAGGCCCAGCCTCACCCACGAGGATGGCTTCTCGGGGACAAAGGCTATCCTTTGTGCACCTGGCTGATGACCCCGCTCTGTGCACCCAGCACCCCTGCTGAAGAGGGATACAATGACAGCCATCAAGCAACCAGGAACCTCATTGAGCAAACAATCGGCGTCCTGAAGCAACGGTTCCGCTGTCTGGATCGTTCCGGAGGAGCCCTACAGTACTCGCCTGAGTGAGTCTCCCATTTCGTGGTCATGTGCTGCATGCTGCACAACCTGGCTATCCGCAAGACTCAGCCACTGCCACCAGGCATTGGAGGACCACCAGAGGAGGAGGAGGAGGAGGAGGACCAGCACAGGAGGGAGGCAGAAAGTGCAAGGGCCGCCCGTCGGCGGCTTATTGAACGTCGGTTCTAGGCCCCCTCTCAGGGAATGGCTTGTGCCAATGGCACAAGATGAATGTAGCCGCTCCACAAGCCCTTAGTCGAGCAGGGCAACCAGGACTTCCAAAAGAAAGCATGGACAGTGCGATTTAAGAACATTTATTACTTTGATACCTCTGTGCCCTTCCCACATAACAAACTAATGGAGAGAAGCCCCCCCCAAAAACACAAATCGAGCAGTCTCGGCCTTTCAAAAAACACAAATACACCAGTCTCGGCCTTTCAAAAAAACAAATCCACCCTCCCCCTTTAAGAGCTCACCGGCGCCAGAGTGTCTGCCGTCAATCAGCAGCTCGCCGCACCTGCGCTGTGCCCGCCCTGGGGGGTTTCGCCCCGGGCCGCCGGCTTAGCGCCTAATGATAGTCGTGCATCGCCTGTTTTAGCGCAGCAGCAACCTCTTGGGGCGATGCCACTGAATATCGGCGAAGGTGGCGCGAAGTTGCGCCATGCGCAAACTTTAGCGGCCGCCCGGCTGTAGCGCCCCAAACGTGGCTATACTGAATTTCTAGGCCTTACAGTCTTACTTGAATTCAAACAATTCTACATTGGAAATATGTGCAGTAATCTGGAGGAAATACAACAAAGGTTGTCTTAATATTGATGTTTTGCTCAAGGGCAGAACCTAATTATTGTGTAAGATAAAGAGCTGTGTCCAGCTGTCTGAGTGAAAACTGCTTCAGGTGGATTTAAGCACTTGTGGAAAAAAATTATCCACCTGGTAATTTTTGCCATTTTCTGGCACAGCCTCATTTGTAAATTCCCCTGAGCAAAACATTAAGCTATTTGGTTGGCATTCTTTCATATATATTAACATCTACCATTAAATAATGGCAATAAGCCACATTACAAGAGTGACGACACTTCAAAAAGTACTTAATTGGCTATAAAGCGCTTTGGGACATCCGGTGGTCGTGAAAGGCGCTATATAAATGCAAGTCTTTCTTTTCTTTTTATTTCACCCTTGCAAGCGTTTTTCTAATTCACATGGGTGGTAGGCAGCATGGAAGCAGCAAAAGCCAAAGGTTTCTTTTGTTGTACTGAAATATCTGGGGGCACACTGCAGCAAGTTATTTTTGGATAGAAAATAATTCTTGACTGTTTGGAATACAGGGGTCATCGAATAGAATGGCAAACAATTTCCAAAAATAAAAGCTAGTCGAGCACGGTTACATGAACTGTCGAGAACAATCGCAGCTGATTACTGATCCGCAGTGAGATACAACTTCAAGGGCAGTGTCGCCCCTGTGCCTAGTAATATCTCTGTTACCTAGCACTCAAGAATCACATGGCGAACATGTTCAAAACAATAAATTGATAAGCAGGTTATTCACACACAGAATATTAGAGAAACAGTTTGATCTCTCAGCATACCATAGTACAGTCTACATTCATGGCATATAATGCACCCTAACATTTTACAATGTTATATACATAGTTCAGTAACATTCTACCTTAGTGCCAGGCTCAAACTAAACTCCTTTTGTATTGGTAGGCCTCAAGTAGCACATGCTGTGCCTACCGTTCATTGACGCAGTAGCCTAGCTTCATTGTTGGCATCTTCCTCAAACAAGCTCTGGCATTGTTATTCAGCCTTTCTTCTTTGGTCTTAAGTTTCTCACTCAGCCAAGTTCACTTGTGCAGCTCTTCCTTTCCAGCCTCTTTCTCCTGCCCCCAGGACTTGGGCTCTCCAACTACATTCAGTAATCTTCAGGCTCCCTCCGCTTTTCCATGCACACTTTCCTGCATCCAGGGCTCTTTGTGGGCGATCCTACCGCTACACCGAGGCCTCTTCCTCTCCTGCATCCAGTGCTCTTTCTGGGCGATCCGACCTCTACACCGAGGCCTCTTCCTCTCCTGCATGCAGGGCTCTTTGTGGGCGATCCTACCGCTACACCGAGGCCTCTTCCTCTCTTGCATCCAGGGCTCTTTGTGGGCGATCCTACCTCTACACCGAGGTCTCTTCCTCTCCTGCATCCCGGGCTCTTTGTGGGTGATCCTACCTCTACACCGAGGCCTCTTCCTCTCTTGCATGCCGGGCTCTTTGTGGGCGATCCTACCTCTACACCGAGGTCTCTTCCTCTCCTGCATCCCGGGCTCTTTGTGGGCGATCCTACCTCTACACCGAGGCCTCTTCCTCTCCTGATGCAGGGCTTTTTGTGGGTGATCCTACCTCTACACTGAGGCCTCTTCCTCTCCTGATGCAGGGCTCTTTGTGGGTGATCCTACCTCTACACCGAGGCCTCTTCCTCTCCTGATGCAGGGCTCTTTGTGGGTGATCCTACCTCTACACCGAGGCCTCTTCCTCTCCTGATGCAGGGCTCTTTGTGGGCGATCCTACCTCTACACCGAGGCCTCTTCCTCTCCTGCATGCCGGGCTCTTTGTGGGCGATCCTACCTCTACACCGAGGCCTCTTCCTCTCCTGCATGCCGGGCTCTTTGTGGGCGATCCTACCTCTACACTAAGGCCTCTTCCTCTCCTGCATGCAGGGCTCTTTGTGGGCGATCCTACCTCTACACCGAGGCCGCTTCCTCTCCTGCATGCAGGGCTCTTTGTGGGTGATCCTACCTCTACACCAAGGCCTCTTCCTCTCATGCATGCCGGGCTCTTTGTGGGCGATCCTACCTCTACACCGAGGCCTTTCCTCTCTTGCATCCAGGGTTTTTTTGTGATCTCTCTTCAGTACTCTCCCATCTGCACCCAGTGATTGCAGTCATTCGCTCTTCCCCATCAAGGGCTTTCTGACACTCCCATTTTCCCCTTAATATTGCCAGTGTTTGATGTTTACATTGGTTTCCCTGCAGTCTCATTGGGGGGAATTTTAACCCCAAAAAAGGCTGTGTTGAGGTCAGGTGGGAGGTTAAAGTGTTAAACAACTGAACCCCAATCCCAACCCGCCCACTTCCGGTTTTAATGGAGGCAGGATGGGAGGCAGACAGCCAACCCGCTCCCAGGAGGTGGGTCACTCATTTAAATATTATAATGAGGCTGTGTGCAAGTACTTTATTTATTCTTCCTTTGTCCCTCTTTAAAATAATGGCCCGTACTTTGCGGTGGTAATGACGGCGAAACTGTCAGCATTCACCGTCATTACTCCTCTGAAACTGACCGCAACTTCAGGATTTAACGCTTGCGCAGATAAACGCGGAAATCCTGACGTTGCGGTCAGTCATTCCCGGCTCCGCCACAGGTTGCGCTGTGTAACTCCCCACAGCCGGCAATCAGTTGAAATCACATAAGAACAAAAACATCCCCTTTTACGATGGAATAGGACAAAACCTTCCCATTTTACGATGGAATATCGCTGTTGAAACCCCCCTAAAACTTTAAGCCTTGTTGAAAGATGTGTAACTGGGTTTTTAAATGGCGTCCTGGCTGCTGAACAACTGTTCTGGCTCTGAAAAACTAATTTTATAATTATGGAATGTCAAATTTTCCATTAATAGCATTAAGGATTCTTACAGTGCCTTCTGGGTATTGTAGTTCAAGCATGATGAAAACTACAACTCCCATGCTGCATCTCTCACAAAACATTAGGAGGGGGGTTTCCATGGGGGTTCTCCCACTGCAATCAGCATTGTTCAGTTAACAATAATTTGTTGCTTTTTTTAATAAATGTCATATTTGAGCCAATCTGGTGCGACATACATTTTGCCTGCAACGCACTAAAATGTAACCGACACACATTAAATATAATACTTTTCATTACACAGATTTGCATTAAACTTCAAAGCTCAATATTTTTCTCTGTGTCCTACAGTGTTTCGATTATAACCCTGTTCTGGTCAGCCCAGATTTTCCGCTCGGCGCCGTTTTAACACCAGTGTTACCCGTTGAAAATAATACCAATCAGGAAATTTATGCGATTATGTCTTCATACCACACTTCCTGGAAGCCTGTAGTAAAAAAGAAGACGAGCACAACAAAACAAAAAATCATGTCATCCTTCAAATTGATCCAATACATCCCTCGTATGGGCTAATCTGGTGCTTTTAGGCACTGTGCAGGATGAGTTCACCAGCTAAACATGGGTTGAAAAATTTGGACGGATAAGAAAAGATTACTGCCAAAATTCCAATTTTCTGCTTGGAAGTGAACTTATAGACAGTCGGGTGTTGATTCTTGTTTGTAGCAGGCACCGGGCAGCCAGTAGGCAGGGCGCCCGCTCTGCCCACCCAATGGGTTTGGCAGGAGGCCCAATCAGGCTTCACTTGAATACAGGAGGAAAACTGACAGCGCTAATTGTACTGCTTATAGGCAGCTCGCTGTTTGGCAGCGGGCGGGGGGTGGGGGGGATTGTTATGGGAAAACTAGCATTACAGAGACTGAAGTGTATCTGTATCAATGCCATAAAGGAGAGGAGAAGGGGGTCACGGAGCAGCAGATTAAAGTGGCGAGGAAATATAAAGAGTAGAACAAGCAGTTGGACCCAAGGAAGCCTTTAAGGATTAAAAGTATCATAAGTGAAAGGATTCGCAAATTTCATGTCTCCCTTGAAGATTTACTTCTGGCTTATTGGAGAAACCCTGGCTGGACTGAGTTTAAAATCCAGGGCTCCAGGGCCCAACAAGATGGCTACGGTCAACCTCATGGCCAAGGCCTGCAAAGTCCAGGTTTGGACTGACAAAGAAGGAATGTTCCAGAAATTAGAAGGCAGACAGGCGTTCTGCATTTATGTATGAGAAGCAAACAGTGGCATTCGGGCCTCTGATTAAAACCCATCAAGGCCATTTGCACAGATAATCAACGGGTAATAGTTGCATTCAGACCTTCGTTAGTTGACTTCAACACTGTTTGGAAACGATCAACGGGGCATTAAAACTGGAATGGCCCCATCACAAGACCAGTTACACAAAGGAAAACACTTATGGGACGTTTAAAAACCGATTAACCGGCCATCCAGGTGGATGGGCCCAGAACGGTTTCCTTTGTATAGACTTCAACACGTCCAGGTCAGACAAAGAAACAAGCTGATCTGGCGAGTGATAAGGGCTCCCAGAAAAGGGTATAAGTAGTCCCTCGGGAAGCCACCTCTCTCTCTCTCTCGCCTGGACTCCGGTGCCCTGCCTTACCATCAAGAAGATCGACGATGAAGAGCCCGTCCAAGGGAAGCAGGATACCCGCAGTTACATTTTAAATGACTGGGGTATCTCTGCTCTGGGCGGTGAAAACCCTAAAGACATCGGCAGGCAACAGGGCACGGAGCAGGCGTTCTAACATCCGAGACTGGTGAGCATGAACTTTCTGGCCCATCACAAGACAACTTAGATAGGTGTAAAGGGTGGGAGTTAAGGGAGTTAAAATGTCATTTTAGTCATTTTCCCTCAATGTGTCCGTTTCTCCTCCCCCGCTAAGTGTAATTGTGTTACATACATAGTGATTTTCTTTGTATAGTGTTTATTTTTCTCTATTTTTAATAAACATTGGTTTTCTTTGCACCAAACCACTGGTCTCGTTTTGTTTATATCGCTGCTCGTAATAAGTCTGGTGGTCAGAACCAGAGGGGAAGCGATTCGAACCGCACGGGGCTGGAGCAGCTCAGATACGCCTGACTGGCCAGACACAAACCCCAAACCAAAACCCCCTACATAAGGGATGAAGAAAAAGTTATTGCCAGACCTGCTTCCTGCTTTACCCGACTGCAGCCCGTGATCCCGTTAAGTAGTGCTGCACGTGACAGCCTCCCAATCTGTACTACCCTTAGATTGTGGCTGGGTAAAGGCAGCATTGATTGATACCAAAATAGTATATGGGTCCTAACAACATCATTGGGCCTTTATTTTGATATGTTAATTAGGCCCCTGGCAGTTTCGGGCGGGAGTACTCGCTGCTGAAATCAAGGCCCAGCGGAAAATCACAACAAACAGGCCTCTGGTGGTAAGTCAATGAATTTTTTGCTTTATTTTTGTGATTTTCATCCTGCTGCCATCAGGTTTCACTCCAAAAAAACTGGCCGGTAAGGAGATGAAATTGACCCCTTGGAAAATTACCACTGAATTTATACTAGTGATCATAAGAAAATTCAACAATAAACATTGTCAGAAAATGTTGGGAAAGCTATGTAAAAGAAACTTTAGACGGAGCTCAACCTCATCAAAAGACTCTTTGCTGAGGCACTCTCTCCATTGTAAGGCTTGCGGGGCTAGGCACACAGGTTTTTTCATGTTTTATACCATGACGTTGGTCATGGGCTGGATTTTCATTCAGCAGTCGGGAAGGAGGTGGGACTACAACTTTCGGGTTTTAGTCACGCCTCCATCGACGTCTGGCCAATCGACGCGATTTTCCCTTGATTGACCTTGTTGAGCCCGCCCAGCGGGCTCAGCAGGCCAATTAAGGGCCACCCAGCAACAGATGACGTCACAGACTGAAATTTCATCTGTCAAGAGTTTTTGACAGATGAAATATCAGTGTTTCACAGCTGTTTGAAGCTGTCAAACACTGACAGTCTGACTTCTAACCTGAGTCCTTCTACACAGACTCAGTTAGAACTATCACCGGCACTGAAAGCTGAAGGTTGTCACTTTTGACAGATCGCTGCCATTCTGCTTTCAGTGCCGGCTGAGTGATGGACTCCCGAAGCCTAGAGGAAGAAAGGCTGTTAAGGTAAGTACAGGTAATTTAAACTTCTTTACACACTTTAGACACACCAAACACACTTACCTTTGCACTCATGCACCCATCACTCACCTGTACACTGACATCTCGACCCCTCCAAGTCCTTCAACCCGACGGCCCGCCTGCTCTAACCTGGCGTGGTTTGGAGCCGTCGGGAATCCCACACGACACCCCTCAAAATAGGGATTAGGCTAAAAACTGCCTGTTAACTACCTGTTAACAGGCAGTTAATTGGCACTAATCCCTTCCCGCCTCGGGTCGGTGGGTCCCAGTGCGGGGCGGGTACCCGCCTCCTTTGAAACTTACGTGGAGGCGGGTTTTGGGCGGGATGGTGTCGGGAACCCCAAATTCAGGATTTTTGCCCCCCGGACGCCTAAAAGCCCGCCTCACGGCGCACTGAAAATCTGGTCCATTGTATCAGAAGATATTTGGCTATGTTAGGAGAATATTAACAACATATCAATCTCAAGACGACCATAAAAGCACTATTCTACTTGTTGGAAAACGGAATAATTGCACCATATGAAGGGTACAGTAGTGTCGTGGATATGTTACTGGACTAGTAATCTAGAGAATGCCACCCATGCTAGTTTGAGAATTTGAATTCAGTTAAAATCTGGATATTAAAAGCTGGTACCAGTAAGAGTGACCATGAAGCTATCGGATTGTTGTAAAAACTCAACTGGTTCACTAATGCATTTAAGGGGAGGGTGGATAAACATATGAGGGAGAAGGGAATAGAGGGTTATACTGATAGATTTAGATGAGGAAAGACGGGAGGAGGTTCGGAGTGGAGCATAAACGCTGGCATGGACTGGTTGGGCCGAATGGCCTGTTTCTGTGCCGTATATCCTATGTAATGTCTTTTAGTCTGGCCTACATTCATGTGGTTGACACTTAACTGCCCTCTGAAGTGGCCTAGCAGGCCACTCAGTTGTAAAAAGGCAACTAGGGATGGGCAATAAATGCAACATTGCCAGCCATGCCCACATCCCAATAATATATTTTTTTAAATCAGCATTCTGCTTGTTAACCAATTTTTGAGGTCAGCTTGTGTTTTCAGGCACTTGAAACAGTGGGTATTTATTGTAGCATTGTGCTGTAATCCCTGGTGTTCTGTTTGAACAGGATCATTTATTTTGCATTTATCCCCCATTTCTTTTTGCCAGACCTCCCCACAGAAAGGCCAATCCCTAGTTAAAAGAAAGTATTTGACACCTTCTGAATAATGTACAGTCTTTCTAACCATTATAGGAGCATCTAACAGAAACACGACTCTCAGACTTCTGGGTCTCGCTGCAATTTTTGTATCGTGGCATCTTACAGTATTCTCAGCCTCGTCTATGTACCATTATATTGTAAAGTGCTATTTTGCAATTTTTTCCCATTTGTTCCTGGGATGTGGGCGTCGCTGGCAAGGCCAGCATTTATTGCCCATGAGAAGGTGGTGCTGAGCTGCTGCAGTCCATGTGGTGAAGATAGTGTTAGGAGGGGAGGAGGGTGTAGGGGAGGGGCTGTAGTGGAGGGGGGTGTAGGGAAGGGGGTGTGGGGGAGGGGGGTGTAGGGGAGGGGGGATGTGGGGAGGGGGGCGTAGGGGAGGGGGGTGTGGGGGAGGGGGGTGTAGGGTAGGGGGTGTATGGGGAAGGGGGATGTGGGGGAGGGAGGGTGGTGGGAGAGGGGTTGTTGGGGAGGGGGTGTGGGGAGGGGGGAGGAGGAGGGGAGGGGGGTGTGGGGAGGGGGGGTGTAGGGTAGGGGGAGGGGAGAGGGAGAGGAGAGGGGTGTGGGGGAGGGGTGGGGAGGGGGGTGTGGGGGAGGGGGGTGTGGGGGGAGAGGCTGGTGTAGTGGAGGGGGGTGTGGGGTGAGGCGGGGTGTGGGGGAGGGGTGTAGGGGAGGGGGTGTGGTGGAGAGGTGGGTGTAGGGGAGGGGGATGTAGGGGAGAGGCGGATGTGGGGGAGGGGTGTGCGGGAGGGGTGTGGGGGAGGGGGGTTGTGGGGGAAGGGGGTGTGTAGGGGAGGGGGGGTGGGGAGAGGGAGAGGGGTGTGTGGGAGGGGTGGGGAGGGGGTGTGGGGGAGGGTGTTGTGGGGGAGGGTTGTAGGGGAGGGGGGTGTGGGGAAGGGGGTATAGGGAAGGGGGGTGTGTAGGGGAGGGTAGTGTGTAGGGGAGGGGGGAGGGGAGGAGGTGTAGGGGAGAGTGGTGTGTAGGGAGGGGAGGGGGTGTAGGGAAGGGGGGTGTGAGGGAGGAGGTGTAGGGGAGGGGGTGTGTAGGGGGGGGTGTGTAGGGGAGGGGGGAGGGGAGGGGGTGTATAGGGGAGGGGGAAGGGGTGTAGGGGAGGGGGGGGTGTAGGGGAGGGGGGAGATGAGGGGGTGTGTAGGTGAGGGGGAAGGGGTGTAGGGGAGGGGGGTGTAGTGGTGGGGGGGATGGGGATGTCGGCTTGGGGGGAGGGTTTATAGGGGTGGGGGCAGGGGGAGTTCCAGGATTTTGACCCAGCGACGAGGAAGGAGCGGGGATATATTTCCAAGTCAGGATGGTGTGTATCTTGGAGGTGAACTTGCAGGTGATGATGTTCCCATGCGTCTGCTGCCGTTGTCCTTCTAGGTGGTAGATGTCACGGGTTTGGGAGGTGCTTTTATATCTTATGTACTTAAATTGCACATTAGTCATGTGTTAGTTATGTGAACGGTGCGCTTGCATTCCATTCTGATCATTGCAGGAAGTATCAACTTTTTATAGGAACAAGTGAGCTCAGTCCTGATGTTCACCTGTACACACGCATGCAAACACACACACACGTACACACACACACGTACACACACATGCACTTTCCAACAATGGTGAGCAGGAGTGTGAACACTGGCTTTTCCCCTACCCGAGCCCAGAGTGCTAAGGACAATTGTAGCACCTCTATTGTTATCCTAAACACAAAGCTAGGCTGACGCTCCAGTGCAGTGCTGAGGGAGCGCTGCACTGTTGGAGGTGCCGTCTTTTGGATGAGACGTTAAACCGAGGCCCCGTCTGCTCTCTCAGGTGGACGTAAAAGATCCCATGGCACTATTTCGAAGAAGAGCAGGGGAGTTATCCCCGGTGTCCTGGCCAATGTTTATCCCTCAACCAACATAACAAAAACAGATTATCTGGTCATTATCACATTGCTGTTTGTGGAACCTTGCTGTGCGCAAATTGGCTGCTGTGTTTCCCACATTACAACAGTGACTCCACTTCAAAAGTACTTCATTGGCTGTAAAGCGCTTTGAGACATCCGGTGGTCATGAAAGGTGCTATATAAATGCAAGTCTTCTTCTTCTTCTTCTTCTTCTAATTAATATCAACAAACTCCATATGAACTAAAATCAAACCTGGAATCTTCCTGATTTATATTGCTCCAATTCCACACTAGGCAGGGTGGCACCCAATATGCATTCTATTTTCATATTGTTAATTGAACATTAGCGGGCTCCCTGGTGGGAGTTAGTGCATTGGAGCATATACTCTCCAGGGTATCCTCTTATATTGTTTGTTACATCTAAAGAGAATGTTCCAGGTGTGGAACTCAATTCTATAGTCACTGTTTGTTCAAAAGTCATCAGGATTGCCTTCTGCATGCTCAGAGCATTCCACTTCAGGAGAATCTCATCACGGTAGTAAGCCATCGAGGTGTTCCTCGTCTCATTTATATTGAGCTTTCTATGCGAATCTCTCCTGAGAAACAGGGCAACAATGGAACAAAACCTACATCTGCTGTTTAGTCAAGTATTCATTGCAGGAGCTGGTGACCACAGAAGATTAATGCTTTCAACTTTAGCATTATTATTTCAAAGAGGCAAACAGTATTTGGTTAGGTTCAGGGCTTGTGGCTTGCTACACAAAACTAAATTGCAGCAACATTCTCTTTCCTGCCATCCCACAACCTTAACCTCCCTTCCCCACCACCCCCCCCCCCCCCCCCGCCCCCAACAAGAAATAATTTGGGCCTTTATCTCAGTTTTGCACCTGAAAATAGGCCTCATCATTACTCTTTTAAAAGAAAACTGGAAGGATATTATGCTTCCTAATGCAACACTGTCATGCTGGATACTTGTAAGAAACCACACAACACCAGGTTATAGTCCAACAGTTTTATTTGAAATCACAAGCTTTCGGAGCGCTGCTCCTTCATCAGGTGAAGTGGAGAGAGGCATAAAGACACAGCTTATATAGTCAGAGAATAATGCCAGATGATTACAGGTAATCTTTCTAACTGCCATTTATCACACCTCGGCAGAGAGATAATCACAGCAATCAAAGGTGTGAATGGTGTCCAAACAGGTCAGTCAGGAAAACATTACATCAAAGAACAATGAGGTGGGGTCACAAGGGGTCAAATGTTGCAGATGCTGGGTCTGTATGAAAAACAAAAAAGACAAAAAAACATTTTTTTTTGCTGGAAATCACAGCTGGTCTGGCCGCATCTGTGTAGAGAGAACAAGCCAATGACGACTCGAGTCTGGATGACCCTACGTCAGGTGGGGTTACATGTAGCATGACATGAACCCAAGATCCAGTTGAGGCCGTCCTCATGAGTGCGGAACTTGGCTATCAGTTTCTGCTCTACGATTTTGCGTTGTCGTGTGTCTCGAAGGCCGCCTTGGAGAATGCTTACCCGAAGATCGGAGGCTGAATGTCCTTGACTGCTGAAGTGTTCCCCGACTGGGAGGGAACACTCCTGCCTGGCGATTGTTGCGCAGTGTCCGTTCATCCGTTGTCGCAGTGTCTGCATGGTCTCGCCGATGTACCATGCTCCGGGGCATCTTTTCCTGCAATGTATGAGGTAGACAACGTTGGCCGAGTCACATGAGTATGTACCATGTACCTGGTGGGTTGTGTCCTCACGTGTGATGATGGTATCTGTGTTGATGATCTGGCATGTCTTGCAGAGGTTGCCGTGGCAGGGTTGAGTGGTGTCGTGGTCGCTGTTCTCCTGAAAGCTGGGTAATTTGCTGTGAACGATGGTCTGTTTGAGGTTAGGCGGCTGTTTGAAGGCGAGTAGTGGAGGTGTGGGGATGGCCTTAGCGAGGTGTTCGTCATCATCGATGACATGTTGAAGGCTGCGAAGAACATAGCGTAGTTTCTCCACTCCGGGAAGTACTGGACGACGAAGGGTACTCTGTTGGTTATGTCCCGTGTTTGTCTTCTGAGGAGGTCTATGCGATTTTTTGCTGTGGCCCGTCAGAACTGTCGATCGACGAATCGAACATCGAGTTGTCACACCCGCCAACTCAACAGACTGATCAAGACCTTCGATGCAGACCTTCAAAGCATCCTACGCGCTCTCACCCCACGTACTTCCCGCATGGGAGAATTCTACTGCCTCCCAAAGATACACAAAGCCAACACACCCGGACGTCCTATCATATCAAGCAACGGAACCCTGTGTGAGAACCTCTCTGGATACGTCGAGGGCATCCGGAAACCCATCGTACAGGGAACCCCCAGCTTCTGTCGCGACACTACAGACTTCTTACAGAAACTCAGCACCCACGGACCAGTTGAACCAGGAACACTCCTCGCCACGATGGATGTCTCGGCACTCTACACCAGTATCCCCCATGATGACGGCATCGCTGCGACAGCCTCAGTGCTCAACACCAACAACAGCCAATCTCCAGACGCCATCCTACAACTCATCCTTGACCACAATGTCTTCACCTTCGACAACCAGTTCTTTACCCAAACACACGGAACAGCCATGGGGACCAAATTCGCACCCCAATACGCCAACATCTTCATGCACAAGTTCAAGCAAGACTTCGTCGCTGCACAGGCCCTCCAACCAACGCTATACACCAGATACATCTACGACATTTTCTTCCTATGGACCCACGGCGAAGAATCACTGAAAAGACTACACGATAACATCAACAAGTTCCATCTCACCATTATACTCACCATGGACTACTCCTCAGAATCAGTTTCATTCTTGGACACACGAATCTCCATCAAAGATGGACACCTCAGCACTTCACTCTACCGCAAGCCCACGGACAACCTCAGGATGCTCCACTTCTCCAGCTTCCACCCTAGCCACGTTAAAGAAGCCATCCCCTATGGACAAGCCCTGCGAATACACAGGATCTGCTCACACAAGGAGGAACGCGATGGACACCTACAGACGCTGAAAGACGCCCTCGTAAGAACGGGATATGACGCTCGACTCATTGATCGACAGTTCCGACAGGCCACAGCAAAAAATCGCATAGACCTCCTCAGAAGACAAACATGGGACACAACCAACAGAGTACCCTTCGTTGTCCAGTACTTCCCCGGAGCGGAGAAACTACGCCATGTTCTTCGCAGCCTTCAACATGTCATTGATGATGACGAATACCTCGCTAAGGCCATCCCCACGCCTCCACTACTTGCCTTCAAACAGCTGCCTAACCTCAAACAGACCATCGTTCGCAGTAAATTACCCAGCTTTCAGGAGAACAGCGACCACGACACCACTCAACCCTGCCACGGCAACCTCTGCAAGGCATGCCAGATCATCAACACAGATACCATCATCACACATGAGGACACCACCCACCAGGTACATGGTACATACTCATGTGACTCGGCCAACATTGTCTACCTCATACGTTGCAGGAAAGGATGCCCCGGAGCATGGTACATTGGCGAGACCATGCAGACACTGCGACAACGGATGAACGGACACCGCGCAACAATCGCCAGGCAGCAGTGTTCCCTCCCAGTCGGGGAACACTTCAGCAGTCAAGGACATTCAGCCTCCAATCTTCGGGTAAGCATTCTCCAAGGCGGCCTTCGAGACACACGACAACGCAAAATCGTAGAGCAGAAACTGATAGCCAAGTACCGCACTCATGAGGACAGCCTCAACCGGGATCTTGGGTTCATGTCACGCTACATGTAACCCCATCTGACGTAGGGTCATCCAGACTCGAGTCGTCATTGGCTTGTTCTCTCTACACAGATGCGGCCGGACCTGCTGTGATTTCCAGCAAAAAAAAGTTTTTTTGTCTGTTTTTTGTTTTTCATACAGACCCCAGCATCTGCAACATTTGACCCCTTGTGACCCCACCTCATTGTTCTTTGATGTAATGTTTTCCTGACTGACCTGTTTGGACACCATTCACACCTTTGATTGCTGTGATTATCTCTCTGCCGAGGTGTGATAAATGGCAGTTAGAAAGATTACCTGTAATCATCTGGCATTATTCTCTGACTATATAAGCTGTGTCTTTATGCATCTCTCCACTTCACCTGACGAAGGAGCAGCGCTCCGAAAGCTTGTGATTTCAAATAAAACTGTTGGACTATAACCTGGTGTTGTGTGACTTCTTACATTTGTCCACCCCAGTCCAACACCGGCATCTCCACACCATGCTGGATACTGGTGGCTTTGGCATTTTATCTCTTTGCACCACTTAAAACTAAAAATGGCAACTTATTTATCATAAGAAACACAGAAAGGTAGGCTATTAATGAAGGTGAAAACAATTCTTTTTTTAAATCAGTGAAACTGCTAGCATCATATGCTGCTTATCAGCTGAAGGCTTCTGCCTTCTGAGGCTGTGCTGAGTAGAGCAATTGGATCGGATAAAAATAGATAAAGAGGAGGGATGTAAAGAGTTTGGCTGTCCTCAAAGTAGGAAAGTCACCTGGTCTGGATGGGATGCACCCTCGCTTCCCGAAGGAAGTCAGGGTGGAAATTGCGGAGGCTCTGGACACAATCTTCCAATCCTCCTTAGATACAGGGGATACTGGTGCCAGAGGACCGGAGGATTGCAAATGTTACAACTGTTGTGTATGTACCTTTAAGAGAGAACTGCTTTTATACTGTAGTACCGGCAGTGACCACACCTGCATATAAAGCCGTAGCAGGCTTCTGTACTTTCAGTTCCAGCATACCCTCTGTTCAGTAAACACCTGTTATTACCGTTCTCCTGCAGTCCGTGTGTTATTGATACGCGGACACTACAGTGGCGACGAGCAGGTTCGAACTCACCTGTAGTACTGTATCACCTCACGGGGATCCATCCCTGAAAAGAAGCTTCTTGGAGGTCGAAGCCAGGGCAACGGGCGTCGACCGTGGGCAACCGCCCAGTGATCCATTGGAGTGCAGTGAATCGCAGGGAAAGCTGTGGAGAGCTGGGCTTGGCTCCCCAGTCAAGGTGTTCCAGCAAATCATGCTGGTAGCAGGTAGTGCGCTGACCCTTCTGGACTGCGGCGGGCTTGAGCTCGATCGAGCGGCTCTGCAAGGGGGCCGTGCAGCGTCGTCGGGAAGGAAAAGAGAGAGAGAGGGTGGAGCGCACAGGGCGTGGTCGGTGCTCAAGAGCCGGGCAGCGTTAGAGAAAATAAAAGAGGGGAAGGAAAAGAGACACGCAGTGGACAGCGTCGAAGAAGAATAAAACTAAGGAATTTAACTAACAAAAGGGAGATGCGCCGAAGCCGTGGGGCGCCGCCATTACTATTTAGAGTGCTAGGAGCAGCATTGGCAGCAAGGGGAAGAAGGAAAAGTGTGGGAGGCGCCATTTTAATCCATTGGGGAAGAAGGAAAAACGCGGGAGGTGCCATTTTAAACCACCCAAGATGCCGAAGAGTGGCAGTATCACTGCTTTCGACAACGAAATAGAAGACTGGACCACGTATGTGGAAAGAATTGAAGTGTACTGCAAGGAAAATGGGGTGGCCGATGAAAAGAAGGCGTCGGTATTATTAAATTTGATGGGCGCGAGAACGTACGGCCTATTGCGGAATTTAATTACCCCAGCTAAACCAATGGAGAAAAGCTTTGAAGAGATTGTTAATATCTTACAGGAACATCTAAACCCTACACCACTACTGATAGCAGAAAGATTCAAGTTCCATAAAAGAAACCAGCACAAAGATGAGAGTAATGCTGACTATCTTACGGAACTACGCAAGTTATCGAAGCACTGCCAGTTCGGAGCAGGACTGGCAGATACCTTAAGGGATAAGTTTGTCTGCGGGCTCCAGAGTGAAGGAACCCAGAAACGACTACTTTCGGAAAAGGACCTTACGCTAGAAGAGGCTTTCAGCGTGGCAGTATCCTATGAAGCAGCAGCACGGGGAGCTGCGGAAATACAACAGAAACCGCAAGAATATAGCACCAACGAAATGGCATATGGAGCAGAAAAGTGCTATCGCTGCGGCAGAACAACCCATGACCAGAAGGACTGCTGGTTTAAGGACAAAGTATGCAGGCAATGTGGAAAAGTGGGACACATAGCACGAGTCTGCAGGTCAGGAAAGAAAACCAACACTAAAAGAACTACTAGGGAAAAGTACAAGAAAGTAAAAAAAATGACAGACAGTAGTTCAGAAGATCAGGAGAGTGATAATGACTCCGGGAGCAGGAGACTAAGTTGTCTAAAGTTACACAACGTGATCGCAAAGGAGGATCACCGAAACATTTGGGTCACCCTCATGATAGCAGGGTCCCAAGTAAAGATGGAATTGGACACAGGATCAGCCCTAACAGTCATGAATCGACGAGACTATGAGCGGCTATTCTCACACATACCCTTGAAGGACACGTCCATTGTATTGAAGACATATACGGGGCAAAAAGTCTACCCCAGAGGGAAAATAAGAGTGCTCGTTAAATACAACGGCAAGGAAACACAGAAACTGCATCTATATATACTACAAGATGGAGGACCACCATTATTGGGACGTGAATGGATCCGAAAAATACAATTGGATTGCCATTCCATTCAGGCGCTAACTGTGGCTGACAAAAAGGATGACGACGTCACACCTGGACGACAGTCAAAAATTCTAACTGACGCGAAAGAGGTGTTCCAGCAAGGACTTGGGACTCTAAAAGGAGTAACGGCAATGATAAAAATTGAGGATAACGCAAACCCAAAATTTTTTAAGGCCAGACCGGTACCGTACGCGATCCGCCCAGCCGTCGAAGCAGAGCTGGAGAGTCTGGAGCGTTCGGGTGTGCTGTCCAAGGTGGACTGGAGCGAGTGGGCCACACCCATCGTTCCTGTAATGAAGAAATCATTGAGCAGCACGCCTGGGGAGCCAAAGAAGGTCCGCATCTGTGGGGACTTTAAGGTAACTGTGAACCCAGTCCTGCACACAGTACAATATCCACTTCCGCGGATTGAAGATATTTTCGCCTCACTATCTGGAGGGAAACGCTTTACGAAGATTGATCTGGTCCAAGCGTATCGACAAATGGAGGTAGAAGAAGCATCTAGAAAATACCTCACGATAAACACTCACAAAGGTCTTTACCAGTACAACCGACTGGTATTCGGCGTAGCATCAGCTCCGGCTTTTTGGCAGAGGGCGATGGAACAAGTCCTGCAAGGGATCCCGGGGACCCAGTGTTATTTGGACGACATCCTTGTTAAGTCCGTGAATGATTGAGACACGGACTAGCAGGAGAGAAACAAAGAGATGTTTACTGGTGAAAGGCATAAACGAATCTAACAAAACAGAGGCTCTCTAGCGCCTTTTATGCAGGGGTGGTCACTGCCGGTATTGCAGTCTGAGACCAGTTATTCTCTTAAAGATACATACACAACAATTCCTCCCCTTTTTGATAAACAGTACATAACATTCATTTAACACTAATGATAACGAATTACAATCACAATTACTGTTGCTAGATACATTGGTTAAGTTTAAGCAATTATAAGTTCAGTCTTTGAGGAGGCTTCCTGATTCTGTCTGGATAACGCCTCTTTGGAGTATCAGGTTCTTCTGGCAATGTTGAGTCGAAATCAATGTCGTTGTTTGGTTCATCTGCTTCCAATATTACCGGTTCTGCGGTAGCTGCAATTGGAACGTCGATTTCATTACCAGGTGTATCAGATCGTGGTGTGGAGTTGACGTTTTCCAGTGACTCTAGAATCTGGTCAGCATGGCATCTTACAATGCTCTCCCCAACGTCCACGGTATACATGAGAGGTCCTTGTCATGTACAAATCGTTCCTGGCTGCCATTTCTCAGTGCGGTAGTCCCGGGCCAAAACTGGTTGACCTATCTTAAAACTCCTGGTCGGCCTTTCATTCATATTCTGAAACTGCCTGTTCTCCACATCTCTTCGGACGTTTGGCTTAACCAAATCCAAGCGGCATCGTAGTCTTCGATTGAAGAACATCATGGCTGGAGTTTGGTTGGTAACCGCATGTGTCGCATTCCGGGAGGCAAACAAGAAGTTGTCCACCTTGTGTTGTAGGGGTATATCTTCATTACACATTGCCTTGATAGCCTTCTTGAATGTTTGGACAAACCTCTCGGCCAATCCATTAGTGGCTGGATGATATGGGGCAGATGTGTAATGCTTAACACCATTGTTCTTTAAGAACCTCCGGAACTCTTCAGACACAAACTGTGGTCCATTGTCAGAGCAAATCTGTTCAGGCAGCCCATTCCTGGCGAATATGGTTCGTAAAACTGCGATAGTTTTTTCCGTGGTGGTTGAGGACATTTTTATTACCTCTGGCCACTTTGAATGTGCATCCACCGCAATTAAAAACATCGAGTCCATGAAGGGACCAGCAAAATCAATGTGCACCCTTTGCCATGGAGATGAGGGCCACTCCCATGGATGCAGAGGAGCTTGTGGCGGGGCGTTTTGGACCTTCTGGCATCCTGCACAGCTCTTGGTCATCTCTTCGATTTCTCTATCGATTCCCGGCCACCACACAAATGCTCTGGCTAAGCTCTTCATTTTTACCCCACCCAGATGACCCTCATGAAGCTCATTGAGCACTCTATCCGTCAACTTAGGTGGAATTACTCCTCTGGATCCACACATCAAGGTTCCTCTGCACACTGACAGCTGTTCTCTTCTCGGCGAGAATGCTGGCAGCAGTGGTTCGCCATGTGCTGGCCATCCCTTCACCGTTAAATCATAGACCCATGATAGTGTCGGGTCATTCCGTGTTTCCTTTTCTATGTTTTCATTCGTCACAGGGAGACATTCGACTATGGTCGAGTGGAATAACTCCATTGGATCCACTGCAAGGTCTTCTTCTTCCACCGTCGGCAACGGTAGACGTGACAATCCATCAGCATTTCCATGCTGTTTAGTTCCTTTGTACTCGATGTCATATTGGTGTGCCCCTAGGAAAAGGGACCATCTCTGCAGCCGTTGTGCTGTCATTATCGGTACGCCCTTCTGAGGGTTGAAAATGGAGACAAGAGGTTGATGATCGGTTAGTAGAGTAAATTTTTGACCGTGCAGATAGTGATTGAACTTCTTCACCCCCCACACTAGGCTGAGGGCCTCTCTGTCAATCTGGGCGTAGTTACGCTCGGCAGAAGTTAACGAGCGTGACGCAAAAGCTATCGGCCTCTCCAAACCATCAAGGAATTTATGTGACAGTACCGCCCCAATGCCGTAGGGAGACGCATCACACGCCAGCCTGATTGCCAGTGCTGGGTTGTAGTGAGCCAATACTTCCTTCGAAGTGATTAAGTCCTTACTCTTCTGAAAAGCCCGTTTACAATCATCGCTCCATTTCCATGCTACCCCCGTTCGTAGCAGGGCGTTCAGTGGATGCAGAATTGTCGACAAATTCGGCAAAAACTTATGATAGTAATTCACCAACCCGAGGAATTACCTCAGTTGCGACACATTTTCAGGCGCTGGGGCCTTAACAACCGCTTCAATTTTGTCAGGGGACTTATGTAACCCCTCTTCATCAATCACGTGGCCACAATACGATGTCTGTTTCTTAAAAAATTCGCACTTGGGGCGGTTGGCTCGCAGCCCATGTTCCCGTAGTCTAGTGAGCACCTGTTCTAGGTTGTTAAGGTGTTCACTGTCATCGTCACCTGTTACAAGGATGTCGTCCAAGTAACACTGAGTCCCCGGAATCCCTTGCAGGACTTGTTCCATCGCTCTTTGCCATATCGCCGGAGCCGATGCTACTCCGAATACCAATCGATGATACTGGTAAAGACCTTTGTGAGTGTTTATCGTGAGATACTTTCTAGAGGACTCTTCAACCTCCATCTGCAAATATGCTTGTGCTAGGTCAATTTTTGTAAAACGCTTCCCTCCAGACAGTGAGGCGAAGATGTCTTCTATCCTTGGAAGAGGATATTGTACTGTGTGAAGGACAGGGTTCACTGTCACCTTGAAATCCCCACAGATGCGAATCTTCCTTGGCTCTCCGGACTTATTGCTTAACGTTTTCTTCACGACAGGAACGATGGGTGTCGCCCACTCGCTCCAGTCGACCTTAGACAACACACCCGCCTTCTCCAGATTCTCCAGCTCTGCCTCGACGGCTGGACGAATTGCATATGGTACCGGTCTCGCTTTGAAAAACTTGGGAACTGCATTCTCTTCTATTTTTAACGAGGCGGTTACGCCTTTAAGCGTGCCCAGTTCTTGTTGAAATACCTCTTTGGCGTTAGCTAAGATTGTTGACAAGCGTCCAGGAGTGACGTCTTCATCTTTTTTACCGTCCACCGTCATTGCATGAATGGAATGCCAATCTAAGTTTATCTTCCTGATCCATTCCCGTCCCAATAACGGTGGTCCACCATTTGGCAGTATGTAGAGATACAATTTCCGTATTTTCTTGCCATTGTATTCGACAGGCACCCTTATTTTTCCTCTGGGGTATACTTTTTGCCCCGTATACGTCGTCAAGACGATGGATGTCTCTCTCAAGGGTATGTGTGAAAATAGCCGCTCATAGTCTCGTCGATTCATGACGGTTAGCGCTGATCCTGTATCCAATTCCATTTTAACTTGGGACCCTGCTATCGTGAGGGTGACCCAAATGGTTCGGTGATCCTCTTTTGCGATTACATTGTGAAGTTTGAGACAGCTTAATCTCCTGTTCTCGGATTCACTATCGCTCATCTGGTCTTCGGAACTACTGTCCGTCATCTTTTGTACTTTCTTGTACGGTTCCTTAGTAGCCTTTTTGTTGTCGCTGGTCTTCTTCCCAGACCTACAAACTCGTGCAATGTGTCCAATCTTCCCGCATCGTCTGCATATTTTGTCTTTGGACCAGCAGTCCTTCTGGTCATGGTTAGTTCTGCCGCAGCGATAACATTTTGCAAATCCCCGTGTCATTTCGTGGGTGCCGTATTCCTGTGTTTTTTGTTGAATTTCTGCAGCTCCCCTGGCTGCTGCTTCATACGATACTGCCACGCTGAAAGCCTTATCTAGCGTCAGCTCTTTTTCTGCGAGTAACTTCTTCTGTGTTCCTTCACTCAGGAGTCCACAGACAAATTTGTCCCGTAGGGTATCTGCCAGTCCTGCTCCGAACTGGCAGTGCTTTGATAGCTTGCGTAGCTCCGTAAGATACTCAGCATTGCTCTCATCTTTGTGCTGAGTTCTCCTGTGGAATTTAAATCTTTCTGCTATCAACAGCGGTGCAGGGTTTAAGTGCTCCTGTAGAACAGCAACAATTCTGTTAAAACTCTTCGCCTTCGGTTTGGCTGGAGTAATCAGATCCCGCAATAGGCCGTACGTTCTAGCGCCCATTACGTTTAGCAATATTGATGCCTTTTTTTCCTCTGCTATTTCATTTGCCTCGAAATATACCTCGATTCTTTCCACATACGTGGTCCAGTCCTCTAATGTATTATCAAAAGCAGTGATACAGTCAGTCTTCGGCATCTTGCAAATCTAAAATGGCGCCTCCCGCGCTTTGCCTTCTTCTCCGATTTAACAAAATGGCGCCTCCCGCGCTTATCCTTCTTCCCCGCTGTTGTTAGCGCTGCTTTCCACGGTTTCCTGCACGTTAAATATTAATTTGTTTTCTTTTATTATCTTCCCGTCGTGGAGCGGACCCTCTGGAACACTTCCCTCCCTCTTCTGAGGTCCGAACGCTGCCCAGCTTCGAAACACCGGCCGCGCCCTGTATGCTCCACCCTCTCTCTCTCGCTCCTTGCTTCCCGACTCGCTGCCCGGCCCCGTTGAAAGGCCACCCGATCGAGCTTCAGCCCACCGCAGCCCAGGAAGGATCAGAGCACTACCTGCCACCAGCCCGATTAGCTGGGAAACCACGGACCGAGGAACCCAGCCTGGCTCTGGACAGTCTCTCCTGCAAGTTTTGAAATCGATGATTGACGGTCGACGCCCGTTTCTCGAGTTTCAATGGCCTATTTTTTTTTTTCTTTCTTCTGGCTCCGACCTTCAACACGTCGTCGGAGCTGCTGCTGAGTTGCAGGTAAGTTCGTTTCTAACTCGTCGCCAGTGTTAAGTCCGTGAATGATTGAGACACGGACTAGCAGGAGAGAAACAAAGAGATGTTTACTGGTGAAAGGCATAAACGAATCTAACAAAACAGAGGCTCTCTAGCGCCTTTTATACAGGGGTGGTCACTGCTGGTATTGCAGTCTGAGACCAGTTATTCTCTTAAAGGTACATACACAACAATCCTGGTTACGGGCAAAAATGACAGTGAACACCTTGCCAACCTGGAGCAGGTGCTCACTAGATTACAAGAATATGGGCTACAAGCCAACCGCCCCAAACGCGAGTTTTTCAGGGAAAAATCTCGTATTGTGGCCACATGATTGATGAAGAGGGGTTACATAAGTCCCCAGACAAGGTTGAGGCAGTAGTCAAGGCTCCAGCACCAGAAAATGTGTCGCAACTGAGGTCGTTCCTCGGGTTGGTGAACTACTACCATAAGTTCTTGCCAAATTTATCTACAATTCTGCACCCACTGAATGCCCTGCTGCAAACTGGAGTAGCATGGAAATGGAGTGATGAGTGTAAGCGTGCCTTTCAGAAATGTAAATGCCTAATCACTTCAAAAGAAGTATTGGCCCACTACAATCCAACACTACCGATTCAGTTGGCATGTGATGCGTCTCCCTACGGCATTGGAGCGGTGCTGTCACACAAATTCCTTGACGGTTCAGAGAGGCCAATAGCCTTTGCGTCGCGCTCGTTAACCTCAGCCGAGCGTAACTACGCCCAGATTGACAGGGAGGCCCTCAGCCTGGTGTGGGGGGTGAAGAAGTTCAATCACTATCTGCACGAGCAGAAATTCACCCTACTGACTGATCACCAGCCTCTTGTCTCCATTTTTAACCCAAAGAAGGGCGTTCCGGTGATGACGGCGCAACGGCTGCAAAGATGGTCCCTTTTTCTAGGGGCACATCAATACGACATAGAGTACAAGGGTACGAAACAGCATGGAAACGCTGATGGGCTGTCGCGCCTACCATTGCCTACGGTGGAGGAAGCACCTGCAGTGGACCCTGTTGAGATATTCCATGCGACCATAGTCGAATGTCTACCTGTTACAAACTCAAGTATAGAGAAGGAAACCCGAAATGACCCGACACTCTCTCGGGTCTATGATTTGACGGTGAAGGGATGGCCAGCACATGGCGACTCACTGTTGCCAGCATTCTCGCCAAGGAGAGAACAGCTGTCAGTGTGCCGGGGGACCTTGATGTGTGGATCCCGAGTGGTAATTCCACCCAAGTTGAGAGATAGAATGCTCAATGAGCTTCATGGGGGTCATCTGGGAGGGGTAAAAATGAAGAGCCTAGCCAGGGCGTTTGTGTGGTGGCCGGGAATCGATAAAGAAATCGAGGATATGACCAAGAGATGCACAGGATGCCAGAAAGTCCAAAACGCTCCACCACAGGCCCCACTACACCCATGGGAGTGGCCCTCATCTCCATGGCAACGGGTACACATTGATTTTGCTGGTCCATTTATGGACTCAATGTTTTTAATCGCCGTGGATGCACATTCGAAATGGCCAGAGGTCATCAAAATGTCCTCCACCACCACGGAGAAAACTATTGCAGTCCTACGGACCATCTTCGCCAGGAATGGCTTGCCAGAACAGATTTGCTCCGACAATGGACCACAGTTTGTGTCCGAGGATTTCCGGAGGTTTTTGAGGAATAATGGGGTAAAACATTACACAAATGCCCCATATCATCCAGCCACAAATGGATTGGCTGAGAGGTTTGTTCAGACCTTTAAAAAAGCAATAAAGGCGATGTATAACAACAACATACCACTGCAACACAAGGTGGATAATTTCTTGTTTGCTTACCGGAAGGCGGCACATGCAGTCACTAACCAAGCTCCAGCCATAATGTTCTTTAACCGAAGGTTAAGATGTCGCCTGGATTTGCTCAAACCAAACATAAGACAAGATGTTGAGTGTAAAGTCTGTGGGTTGTATAGCGAAGTAATACACAGACTACAAGAGTAACTTAAACAGGACTTTACTATTCGAAGGTCAGGGCGAATCTGCCCAATAAATTCTGCCACAGCACTTATATACCGGTGTGGTCACCGTCGGTATTACAGTATACAGCAGCCAGGATAAAGTAGTGCCACACCTAAAATAGTTCTCTTAAAGGTGGACGGTTACATACAATAGTTCTCTTAAAGGTAGAACAGTTACATACACTACAATCCTCCCTTTTTAGCTTACAACATACTTATTCCCCATTAACATAACATCATAACATATCCAACTTCATGTTACAACAGTTCACAGAGGTAGTCTCTGCGGAAACAGTTCACAGATTCAGTCTCTGATCTTCTTGACTCGGTCCGGACCACGCCTCCGTGGTGTAGTCGGGTCACCTTGCTAGAGGGACTCCTCCCATAGTCCTTCCCTAGACTTAACAGCTTTACTTCCATCACTTCTGAACCAGCATTGCTGACTTTTTTAAAACAAATAAAAAACAGTTGGATTGCCTTGGGAAATTTTCCTACTTTCCAACTGATTTGGCTCCGTTCGGGGGACCACGTGTGTGATCGGGTAGAGGTAATAATGGTTCAGATGGTTATCATCTTCTGCTTCGTCTTTTCCTTTTTTGCTTCTTGGAGACTCTCGGGGCTCCATTGTCAGCTGCCAGCTGTAACGCCACCATCTCCCTATGTTCCTTAGACTTTAAGTGATTCATCCTGATTTTGGCACTTTGGGAGTTCTCGGCACAAGCTGGGCAGACCAGGTCCTCGTAATATTCAGTGTCACTCAACAGATCATGGTAATATTCGGTGTCGTCCTGAGCTAGGCCAGCGAGAGGGTCTTCTATTTCCTCCTTACCCAGCTGGACGTTAGCCAGCTTTTGTTCCAAATCCAGACATCTTTCCTGAAGAGACTTCTTCATGTGTTCCGCTTCATCCAGCTTTTTCTGGGCTTTCAGCAAGTCTTTTACTAATGACCTCATTTGTGATTTCAATACTTCAACTTCCTTCGGAGATTGATTGATCGGACTATTCAATCCCTCTACTGAAGTAGCTGTTTCAGCATTCTGTTGTTCTACATTGACGTGAGTCAGCGTACTTTTGGCATCCAAGGGCTGCTCTGCTGCCGTCTTCTCCGTCTGTGTTGCCACTTCAGCTATTTCAATAACTTTTGAGAGCTCCGAACCCCTTTTCTTTGAAGATTGAGGCTCGTGTTCAAGTTTTTCCCATTTCAGAGTCTTGTCCCTCAGCATATGAAGGAGTTGGCTGGCTGTTAACTCTTCTGCCATCATCCCTTTCCCATTCGCTGCAGGGCTGTTTATAACCTTGCCCTGGAGGAGTTGGCTGACTGTTAACTCTTCTGCCATCATCCATTTCCCATTAGCTGCAGGGCTGTTTAGAACCTTGCCCTGGGGCTCCTTTGCTGTTTCTACTTCGCCATCATCCGCAGCCCCCACCATTCGAATTTCCACAATTGAATCGTCCGGTGATGCTGCACCCGACTTCAGTAGGAGCTCGGAATTCATGGCGACCAAATCAGCCTTTTCTGCCTGCAACCTGCTAACAAGCGCCTTCAGTTGCTGAACATCTTGCTCCACCAGATTAGAGCACGCACCTTCAGAGACCGAATCAGCTTTGATTCGTTTGGCCTCCTCGCGCAGACGGTTTGTGTGCTCCTGCTCCATTTTCTCCCTCAGCTGCTTCTGTTGTCTTTCCAGATTCTCCCACTCTGTGTCCAAGAACTTTTTCATTGCTGTTGTCTCTTGCTCAAGACGGCGACTCAATTGTTCTAATTGCTGTTGTAATTTGAAATAAAGTTGAGTTCGAGCCCGGTGTTCCTCAGTAATGTATATGTCTGTAAACTGGACAGACTCAGAATTCTCTGTCAAACTATGTTGTTGTTGTTCAGTGGAATTCTGTTCTGAAACTTTGTTCTCCTCTGGCGCATAAGCCTTTATGCACGCCTTCGTTTTTCCAACCTCAGTCAGCAAGTCCATTTTAGCCTTGTCTTTCATACTTGGGCTGGTCTTATCGTCATCCGTTTCAGAGTCTGAGCTGATTGTCTGCACCGAGTCCTCACTCGTTATTGCTTTTAGGTAGTGCCATTCCATGTCTATTTTCTTGATCCACTCCCGTCCTAGAAGTGGTGGTCCTCCCTCAGGTAGTACATATAATCCATTCCTGGGTGTTCTTTGCCCCTGTCTCTCACCTTGACTCTTATCTTCCCCATGGGGTATACTTTATGCCCCATGTATGTCTGCAATACGAACTTGGTATCTCTCAAGGGTATATGTGAGAATAGCCGGTTGTAATCCCTTCGATTGATGACTGATAGGGCTGATCCAGTGTCCAACTCCATTTTCACTTGGACTCCGGCTATTTTTAGCATGACCCAGATAGTTTGTAGGTCAGCTTTCTTACTCACATTGTGAATTCTCAGACTACCCAGTTCCTGGCCGTTTGGGTCTGAATCCGAACTCTGTTCGTCTGAACTCTTCTCAGCCACCTTGTGTACTTTGTTGTACTTTCCCTGTGATGGCTTTTTTTGGTTGTTGGTCTTCTTTCCTGACCGGCATACTTTAGCTATGTGACCCAGTTTGCCACATTTTCTACATTCCTGGTTTTTAAACCAGCATTGGTTCTGGTTGTGTGTTGTCTTCCCACAACGATAACATTTCGTTGTACCCGAAGTAATTTGATCCACACTGAGTACCGCTGCCTTTAGCTGCATTTCCGCAGTTCCTTTCGCTGCGGCTTCGTGCGATGCTGCAATAAGGACAGCCCTCTCAAGTGTAAGGTCGTTCTCTTCGAGTAGTCGCTTTTGCGTTCCTTCCTTCGACAACCCGCACACGAACTTGTCTCGCAATGCCTCTGTCAGATTTCCTCCAAACTGGCAGTATTTCGCTAGTCTACGCAGTTCGACCAAGTATTCCGCGTTGCTTTCCTCTTTCCGTTGCGTTCTCGCATAAAATTTGAATCGTTCCGCCAACATCAGCGGTGTGGGGTTCAAGTGATCCTTCAGAACAGCAACAATATTATCAAAAGTCTGATCCGTCGGTTTAGCTGGTGATAGAAGATGCTTCAATAACCCGTATGTCTTCGCGCCCATCGAGTTTAGCAAGGTTATAGCTTTATCATCATCTTCTATTTTAGTGGCCTCACAATATATCTCGATACGTTCTACGTACGTGGCCCAATCTTCCACCTCGGCATCGAAGTTGTTGATGTTACCATGCTTAGGCATCTTCACTATCTCTCACTATCTTTCTGCGAAACAACAGGATTTCTCTTTAACTTTTTAACTTTTTCTTTTTTTTTTCCAAAAATGGCGGTTTCCCGCGCTTGTCTTCTTCCCCGCCTACTGGCAAAATGGCGGTTTCCCGCGCTTGTCTTCTTCCCCCCTACTGGCAAAATGGCGGTTTCCCGCTCCTGACTTCTTCCTCTGGTGGGAGGGGTAAGCTTTGCCCTCGGGCGACGACCGCTGGTTTACGGGGTTTGTAGCCTGTGCGCCGGCTTCAGTTTATTCTGAAGCGCGCGCTAGAAAAGCCGATCGCGTTGCTTGTTCCCCCCCCTTCTTCTTTTCGGCAGGGGCAACCGGCGCTGGGGACAACCAGTTGGCGTCGGACAGATCCAGCTCCTGGTCCTTCACGGCAGCTGCTGCAAGCCGCTGGCCGGAACCTCGCTCGGTCTCTCTCTCGGGCTCTGTCTCTCCCGCTCGCGCGGCTCTCGCTCGCTCTCTCTCGGGCTCTGTCTCTCCCGCTCGCTCGGCTCTCGCTCGCTCTCTCTCGGGCTCTGTCTCTCCCGCTCGCGCGGCTCTCCCTCAGCGGCTTTAAACGCCTCTCCCAGACCTCCCGCAGTCCGGTCCTTTCCTCCCCGGCTGCGGCTGATTCTTCGCGGGTTATTTAGTTATTTATTGTGGTAAACCACTTTTATCATTCACTATCGTTACACTATAGTTATCACTGTTATATCGTTACTCTATGGTTATCACTGTTCACACTGTTGTATCACTATACGAGGTCGCCTCTTGTCACGCTGCTATACCTGGGCTGACCACTGCTGACTCCGCCCATGACTCCACCTACCTGCCCAGGTATAAAGGTAGTCGACTGGCTGGCATTCCTCCTTGTTGTATCCGATCACCCACGAGGATGGGCTCTGTTATTTAGCCAATAAAAACCTATAGTTACTTTCTTAACTCGTCGCTTTTCATTGGATGAATTGATAGGTATATCAATTTTATTGGCTAAATTTTAAAATGTCGACACCTGAGCAGTCAAACGACCAGCCAAGCGACCAGCCAGACGCCCAGCTACAACAGCCACAGCAGCCAGCCTGGCTGCGAGCCCTCAGACCACCGTACCTGGATCTAAACCCACAGGCAGCAAACTCAGCCCTCGACTTCGAACACTGGCTGAGCTGCTTCGAAGCCTACCTGGGAGAATCCGGCGTGCCTCAGAAATCCATGCTAAGAGTTCTGAACACCCAAGTGAGCCCTAAAGTATTCGCACTCATCCGGGACCTTAAAACATACGAGGACGCCATCAACCGGCTGAAAAGACAGTACCAAACCCCGGTAAATTCCATGTATGCCAGACACCTCCTAAGATCCCGCCCGCAACAGCCAGGAGAGCCCGTGGAGGAATTTTTACGGGTGCTACAAGCACTCGGCAGAGACTGTAACTTTAAAGCGGTAACGGCGGCAGAAAATACTGAAGACAATGTCCGCGATGCCTTCGTGAAAGGCCTGCGGTCCGACTACTCACGGCAAAGACTACTGGAAGCAAGGGACCTCGACCTGGACAAAGCTGCAGCCCTCGCTCTCTCTCTAGAGGTGGCCCATCGGGACCTCGAGGCATACTCAAGGTACTGTAACTCGCGACCCTGGGACTTGGGACCGACCCCGACCGCGATACCCCCCGCAGCAACCCCCCTGGGACCTACCTCAGCGTCGGTGTCCCGGACCCGATCGAGACTGCCACCCCCGGTACCGGCATCGACATCGGACCCCCGCGATCGGGCCGCCGGCTGCTTCTTCTGCGGCCAGGCGAAACACCCGAGGTCGCGCTGCCCAGTCAGGAACTCTACCTGCTCAAACTGCATGAAGAAAGGCCACTTCGCTAAGGCCTGCAGAGGTGGATCATCAGAGGCCAGCAGTGCCTCATGCGAGCTGTGGGGGCGGCCATCTTCCTTCAAGGCAACAGAGGCCAGCATCCCCACATGTGAGTCATGGGGGTGGCCATCTTTGATACAGGCAACCGACACCAGCAGTGCCTCATGTGAGTTATGGGGGCAGCCACCTTCTCCGCCATTTTGTCCAACCTCGTGGGAGACGCCATTTTACCCACCACGCCCGACCGCCACCGTGCCTCTAGACCCGACTACCGCCTCAACCGCAGACTACAACAACTCGCTCAGCTATACACTAGCCTCCGTCACACTGGACCAGGCCCGCCCGCATCACCTGTCCAAGTCGATGATGGACATCAAAGTAAACGGCCACGCCACGACCTGCCTGTTCGACAGCGGAAGCACGGAGAGCTTCATCCACCCAGACACGGTGAGCCACTACTCCCTCCCTGTCCTGCCAACGCGCAACCGGATCTCGATGGCATCGAGGTCACACGCCACAGACATCAGCGGCTACTGTGTTGTGACCCTGTCGGTTAAGGGTACGGAGTATAAAAATTTTAAACTCCTCGTCCTGCCCCAGCTATGCGCTGCCGTCCTACTAGGCCTAGACTTCCAATCCCACCTCCAAAGCGTCACGCTAGCATACGGCGGACCCCTCCCCCCACTCACAGTCGACAACCAGCAGATTTTAAACCGCCCACCGCGTAACACCTGCGGCCTATCCACCCTCAAGGTCCCGCCACCTTCCCTGTTCGCTAACCTCACCCCCGACTGCAAACCCGTCACTACCAAGAGCAGGCGGTACAGCGCCGGGGACAGAGCTTTCATTAGCTCTGAGGTGCAGCGTCTCCTGAAGGAGGGCATCATCGAGGGGAGCACCAGCCCCTGGCGTGCCCAGGTCGTGGTCGTTAAGACCGGCAATAAAAACCGCCTGGTCATCGACTACAGCCAGACCATAAACAGGTACACCCAGCTGGACGCATACCCCCTTCCCCGCATATCTGATATGGTCAATCAGATTGCGCAGTACCGGGTATTCTCCACCATCGACCTTAAGTCGGCCTATCACCAACTCCCTATCCGCCCTGAGGACCGCCAGTATACAGCCTTCGAGGCGAACGGCTGCCTCTACCACTTCCTTAGGGTTCCCTTCGGCGTCACCAACAGGGTTTCAGTCTTCCAAAGGGAGATGGACCGGATGGTTGACCAGAACGGGCTGCACGCCACGTTCCCCTATCTAGATAACGTCACCATCTGCGGCCGCGACCGGCAGGACCACGATGTTAATCTGGAGAGATTCCTCCGTACGGCCCAACGGCTGAACCTCACCTACAATAAGGATAAATGTGTGTTTAACACCTCGCGCCTTGCCATCCTCGGCTGTGTAGTAGAGAACGGAGTCATCGGCCCCGACCCCGAAAGAATGTGACCCCTCATGGAGCTACCCCTCCCCCACTGTCCAAAGGCACTGAAGAGAACCCCGGGGCTCTTTGCCTACTATGCCCAATGGGTGCCCAATTATGCGGACAAAGCCAGACCCCTCATGAAGTCCACATCCTTCCCCCTTACGGAGGAAGCGTGCACAGCCTTCTCCCTCATTAAGGGAGACATTGCCAAGGCCACTATGCACGCAGTGGATGAGTCCATCCCCTTCCAAGTCGAGAGCGATGCATCCGACTTCGCCCTAGCCGCCACCCTTAACCAGGAGGGGAGACCGGTGGCCTTCTTCTCAAGGACCCTACAGGGCCCTGAGATCCGACACTCGTCGGTCGAGAAGGAGGCCCAGGCGATTGTGGAGGCGGTACGACGCTGGAGGCACTACCTGGCAGGCAAACGATTTACCCTCCTTACCGACCAACGTTCGGTCGCTTTTATGTTTAATAACAAGCTGAGGGGCAAAATCAAGAATGACAAGATCTTGAGGTGGAGAATCGAGCTCTCCACCTACGATTATGATATCTTGTACCGGCCAGGTAAGCTGAACGAACCCCCTGATGCTCTGTCACGAATTACATGCGCCAGCGCGCAAAGTGATAGATTTCAGACCCTCCACAACGACCTCTGCCACCCCGGGGTCACCAGACTTTACCACTTCATTAAGGCCCGCAACCTGCCCTACTCCATCGAGGAGGTCAGGACCATGACCAGGAACTGCCAGACCTGTGCCGAGTGCAAACCGCACTTCTTTAGGCCGGACAGAGCAAGCCTGATCAAGGCCACCCGCCCCTTCGAGCGCCCGAGCATCGACTTTAAGGGGCCCCTCCCGTCCTCTGACCGTAATGTGTACTTCCTCAACATTGTTGATGAGTACTCCCGTTTCCCCTTTGCCTTCCCCTGCCCAGACATGACCAGTACCACGGTCATTAAATGCCTGAACGACCTCTTCGCCTTGTTCGGGTTCCCAAACTATATACATAGTGACCGGGGCTCCTCCTTCATGAGCGAGGAACTCCGTCAGTTCCTACTAGCGAGAGGTATTGCTGCAAGCAGGACCACCAGCTACAACCCCCGAGGGAACGGCCAGGTAGAAAGAGAGAACGCGACGGTATGGAAGGCCGTCCTCTTAGCCTTAAAGTCTAAGGGCCTTCCAACCTCCCACTGGCAGGAAGTCCTCCCGGCAGCGCTGCATTCCACCCGGTCACTACTTTGCACTGCCATCAACGCCACCCCCCATGAACGAATGTTTGCTTTCCCCAGGAAGTCGACTACGGGAACCACGCTACCAACCTGGCTGACCTCTCCGGGGCCCGTCTTGCTGCGAAAGCACGTGAGGGCCCATAAAATGGACCCCCTGGTCGAGAGGGTGGACCTCCTGCACGCCAACCCCCAGTACGCCTATGTGGCATACCCAGACGGGCGGGAGGACACAGTCTCCTTACGAGACCTCGCACCCTCGGGCACTCCGGAGACACCACCTTCACCCCCCCCCACCACCCCCCCAATTCCAGACCAGGTAGACGGCATGCCGGAACCCCACGAGCCTCCGCCAACCACGCAGACACCAGCATTAACACCGGATAATGCAACACCGCCGCTGCGACGATCAGAAAGGCTTACGAGGCCTCCGGACAGACTGACATACCAGAACTGGTAGTACACTTCACCCCGCCGGACTCAAATCTAAACAAGGGGTGAATGTGGTAAACCACTTTTATCGTTCACTATCATTACACTATAGTTATCACTGTTATATCGTTACTCTATGGTTATCACTGTTCACACTGTTGTATCACTATACGAGGTCGCCTCTTGTCACGCTGTTATACCTGGGCTGACCACTGCTGACTCCGCCCATGACTCCACCTACCTGCCCAGGTATAAAGGTAGTCGACTGGCTGGCATTCCTCCTTGTTGTATCCGATCACCCACGAGGGTGGGCTCTGTTATTTAGCCAATAAAAACCTATAGTTACTTTCTTAACTCGTCGCTTTTCATTGGATGAATTGATAGGTATATCATTTATTTATTTATTGCCTCCGCGCCTTATGATCCCGGTCGCAGCGCCTTGCGGCCTTGGTAGGTGCCCGGCCTTTTTCGCTCCAATCGCGCCTCCCAGCCCTCTCGCAGTCCGGTGCTTTCCTCCCCGACTGCGGCTGAGTTCTCCATGGCTTATTTATTTTTATATCCTCCCGCGCCTTACGATCCCGGTCGCAGCGCCTCGTGGTCGCGGTAGTTGTCCGGCCTTTTTCGCCGTCGCGGTCTAGTCGTCTCACGACGCTCCCCAGCCCGCTTGTACCGCGGCTTCTGCTCCACGCTGCCCCAGTCTCAGCGCCTCTGGGCCCGACTTCTGTCCGGCTCCTTTCCCCCTCGACCGTGGTCGAGTGCACCGCCCTTATCCTCCGTTTATTTGTTTCTATTTTCCCTTTACTCACAGTCACCGTGGCTGACTTGCTTCTCGTGTTGATCGGCTCACTCGCCACCGTGGCAGAAGGGACAATCCGTGCCTGTTGCTGATGGAAGACTTCGTGTTTGAATCTTCCTCCTTTCTTGGTCTGCAGACTCGAGTTTTCTCTCAGCAAAACGACGAGGGCGGGTGCCTCTTTTCGACGCTCGTTTACTTCTTCAGAAGTATTGTTGCCGCAGGGTAAGATCGAACTCGTCGCCACTGTAAAGTCTGTGGGTTGTATAGCGAAGTAATACACAGACTACAAGAGTAACTTAAACAGGACTTTACTATTCGAAGGTCAGGGCGAATCTGCCCAATAAATTCTGCCACAGCACTTATATACCGGTGTGGTCACCGTCGGTATTACAGTATACAGCAGCCAGGATAAAGTAGTGCCACACCTAAAATAGTTCTCTTAAAGGTGGACGGTTACATACAATAGTTCTCTTAAAGGTAGAACAGTTACATACACTACATTGAGGATAAGCAATTCCAGCACATCAATGAGAAGCCAACCAGGAACTTCAAGATAGGGCAACCAGTCTTGGCCCACGACTACCGAACAGGAACGATATGCACACAGCAGGGACCACTAATGTACACAGTGGACATTGGAGAGAGCATCGTGAGATGCCATGCTGACCAGATTCTAGAGTCACAGGAACAAGTCAAACCCATACCACGAGCATGCGCACCTGGTGATGAACCCGAAGTACAGATTGCGTCTACCTCAGAATCAGTGGTATTGGAAGCTGACGAACCAACCAATGACAATGAGCCAGAATCGACTCCGCCGCAAGAACAGGATACTCGAGAAAGGCGCTATCCAGACAGGATCAGGAAGCCTCCTCAAAGACTGAATTTATAAATGATTACTTCAGTTGATGTATATTGTACAGAGAAAATTGTAATTGTAATTAGTTATTATTTAATTGTTAAATGAATGTTATGTACTGTTTATCTAAAAGGGGAGGAATTGTTGTGTATGTACCTTTAAGAGAGAACTGCTTTTATACTGTAGTACCAGCAGTGACCACACCTGTATATAAAGCTGTAGCAGGCTTCTGTACTTTCAGTTCCAGCATACCCTCTGTTCAGTAAACACCTGTTATTACCGTTCTCCTGCAGTCTGTGTGTTATTGATACGCGGACACTACAACGACCCTGTTGAAAAAAGGGACAGGGATAAACCCAGCAACTGCAGGCCAGTTAGCCTAACGTTGGTGGTGGGGAAACTTTTAGAAATATTAATCCGGGACAAAATTAATTGACACTTGGAAAAATATGAGTTGATAAATGAAAGCTAGCACGGATTTGTTAAAGGCAAATCATATTTGACAAACTGATTGAGCTCTTTGATGAAGTAATGGAGAGGATTGATTAGGGTAATGCAGTTAACGTTGTGTATATGGACTTTCAAAAGGAGTTGAATAAAGTACCACAAAATAGACTAGTTAGCAGAATTGAAGCCCATGGGATTAAAGGGGCAGCGGCTGCATGGATACAAAATTGGCTAAGTGACGGAAAGCAGAGAGTAGTGGTGAACAGTTTTTTTTCAGACTAGAGGGAAGTATGCAGTGGTGTCCCCCAGAGGTTGGTGTTGGGACCACTACTATTTTTGATACATATTAATGACTTGGACTTGGGTATACAGGGCATAATTTCAAAGTTTGAAGTTGACACAAAACTCGGAAACATAATAAACAGTGAGGAGAATAGTAACACACTCCAGGAGGACGTGGACAGACTGGTGAAATGGCCAGATACATGGCAGATTAAATTTCACACAGAGAAGTGTGAAGTCATACATTTTGGCAGGAAGAATGAGGAGAGACAATATAAACTAAATGGTACAATTTTAAAAGTGGGTGCAGGAACAGAGAGACCTGGGGGTGTACGTACACAAGTCTTTGAGGGTGGCAGGACAAGTTGAGAAGGCTGCTAATAAGGCATAAGGGCCCCTTGGTTTTATCAATGCAGGTATAGAGTACAAAAGCAAGGAAAAAACATTTGTTAGGCCCCAGATGGAGTATTGTGGCCAACTCTGGGCACCACACGATAGGAAGGATGCCAAGGCCTTAAAGAGGGTGGAGAGGAGATTTATTAGAATGGTATTAGGGGTGAAAAACTTCAGTTATGTGAAGAGACTAGAGAAACTGGGGTTTTTCTCCTTAGAGCAGAGAGGTTTAAGGGGAGATTTGATAGAGGTGTTCAAAATCATAAAGGGTTTTTATAGAGTAAATAAGGAGAACCTATTTCCAACAACAACAACTTCTTGTATTTATATAGCACCTTTAACATAGTAAAATGTCCCAAGGCGCTTCACAGGAGTATTTTAAGACAAAAAATTTTGACACCGAGCCACATAAGGATAACTTAGGGCAGGTGACCAAAAGCTTGGTCAAAGAGGTAGGTTTTAAGGAGCGTCTTAAAGGAGGAAAGAGAGGTAGAGAGGCGGAGAGGTTTAGGCAGGGAATTCCAGAGCTCAGGGCCTAGGCAAGAGAAGGCACGGCCACCAATTGTTGAGCGATTATAATCAGGGATGCTCAAGAGGGCAGAATTAGAGGAGTGCACATATCTCGGGGGTTGTGGGGCTGAAGGAGATTACAGAGATAGGGAGGGGCATGGAGGGATTTGAAAACCAGGATGAGAATTTTGAAATCGAGGCGCTGCTTAACCGGGTGCCAATGTAGGTCAGCGAGCACAGGGATGATGGGTGAACGGGATTTGGTGTAAGTTAGGACATGGGCAGCCGAGTTTTGGATGACCTCAAGTTTACGTAGGGTAGAATGTGGGAGGCCAGCCAGGAGTGTGTTGGAATAGTCAAGTCTAGAGGTAACAAAGGCATGGATGAGGATTTCAGCAGCGGATGAGCTGAGGCAAGGGCAGAGACGGGCGATGTTACACAGGTGGAAATAGGCGGTCTTTGTTATGCTGCAGATATGTGGTCGGAAGCTCATTTCAGGGTCAAATATGACACCAAGGTTGTGAACAGTGTGGTTCAGCCTCAGACAGATGCTAGGGAGAGGGATGGAGTCGGTGGCTAGGGAACGGAGTTTGTGGTGGGGACCGAAAACAATGGCTTCGGTCTTCCCAATATTTAATTGGAGATAATTTCTGCTCATCCAGAACTGTATGTCGGACAAGCAGTCTAACCATTTAGAGACCGTGGGGGGTCGAGAGAAAAGGTAGAGCGGTAGAGTTGGGTGTCGTCAGTGTACATGTGTAAACTGATGCTGTGTTTTCGGATGATGTTGCCAAGGGGCAGCATGTAGATGAGAAACAGGAGGGGGCCAAGGATAGATCCTTGGGGGACACCAGAGGTAACGATGCGGGTGTGGGAAGAGTAGCCATTGCAGGTGATTCTCTAGCTACGATTTGATAGATAAGAATGGAACCAGATGGACGACGATGGAGAGGCGTTGGAGAAGGATGGAGTAGTCAACCGTGTCAAAGGCTGCAGACAAGTCAAGGAGGACGAGGAGGGATAGTTTACCTTTGTCACAGTCACAAAGGATGTCATTTGTGACTTTGATGAGAGCCGTTTCGGTACTGTGACAAGGGCGGAATCCTGATTGGAGGGATTCAAACATGGAATTGCGGGAAAGATGAGCACGGATTTGGGAGGCGACAACACGTTCAAGGACCTTGCAGAAGAAAGGGAGGTTGGAGATGGGGCGGTAGTTTGCAAGGACGAAGGGGTCAAGGGTTGGTTTTTTGAGGAGAGGGGTGATGATGGCAGATTTGAGGGGGAGGGGGACAGTACCTGAGGAGAGAGAACCGTTAACAATGTCAGCTAACATGGGAGCCAGAAAAGGAAGTTGGGTGGTCAGCAGTTTGGTGGGAATAGGGTCGAGAGAGCAGGAAGTGGGTCTCATGGGCAAGCTGAGCACGGAGATGTCAAGAGGGGAGATCGGAGAGAAACTGGAGATGTGAGTTCAGGGCTAGGGCAGGGGGGAACCTTAGAGGAAGTTTGGCCCAGTGAGCTAGGGGAAGGAAGGGAAGAGGCAGATGCAGCTGAATGGGTGGTCTCAATCTTAGAGACAAAGAAGTCCATGAGCTCCTCACACTTATTATCGGAGGTGAGGGTGGAGGAGACAGGGGAGAGGGATTTAAGAAGACAGTTAGCAGTAGAGAATAGAAGCGGGGGTTTATCTTTGCATTCCAGAATGATTCTGGAATAATGAGCAATTTTGGCAGACGAGAGCAGGACCCGATAATGCTTTATGTGGTCCAGCCAGATCTGGCAGTGAATGGCTAAACCAATTGTCCGCCATATCCGTTCAAGTCTGCGACCCTTGGACTTAAGGGAGTGAAGATGAGGGTCGTACCAGGGGGAACGGCCAGGGTGAGAGAGAGTAATTGTTTTAATAGGGACTAGGGCATCAAAGATAGTGGTGAGGGTGTAGTTGAGCAGATCGGTAGCTGCAGAAATGTCATGGTGAATGGAGGGCCAGAGGCTGGACAGTTGGAATTTCAATTTCAAAATGGAATATGTTCAGTCGATCTCTGCACTTCCAGCAGTTATTTGCTCATGTGTTGTGGAATTCTTACTGCCACTTGGCTTTCTTGCAACTTATTCCCATCTGAGTAGTCAGCAATTAGCAAGTGATCCAACTTGGAGCAAATCCATTCTTTCTCAGTCTGGAGTGGACAGTCTGCACATAGCACAAAATGTACACTGGATGCACACAGTACACAGCCCAATGGTACCCTGAAATCAGTATTGACAGTTCTTTTTTTGGCCCCTGGGAATATAGTTAACATTCTTGACTTTGAATTGCATTAGTGAATTGTAAACTCTCTGGCAATGAGTTGAACACTGCAGCACAGTATTAGTTACTTCCAGCATTCAAGGTAATTAAGAATGTTGCAATGTTCATTTGATTTACTCTAAACAACATTTCTCTTGCAAAATTTATATCATTTACCTAAGCTAGGTGCATTCAGAAATAAGCACATTGCAATAGGTTTAGATAGGCTTTGCCAAGGATAGCAGTGATGTTGTGCCTATTCTAACCTTTTATTATTGGTTTGTTACTTTGTCAATCCTCTCATAGATTTGGATAATGACTACTAAATTCTCTAGGGGGCAGTACAGATCCTATGTATAATATAGATGCACCTTACATAATCAGTAATTAATTGTCACTGTGCAAGCAATACACTAATTTTGTCCAATTTAGACCCAGTCCTTTCCTTTAAAAAAAATCCAAATGTCAACCAAACACGGCAAATTGGAACAGGTCTTCATTTTGCTGCAAAGCCTTGCACTACATTAGCAACAGCAGAACTCAGCTTTCAACAAGTCAAGTAACTGACAGTGTCATGAACCAATCAAAGGCATTAGATCACTGCCTGCCTCTGCACTCTGACCTCTAGGTCAGGGAGGCAGACTGCGATGGTAGAAAGCATTGGCGGATTGGTGGGTCAGCAATTGCTCCCATTAAAAATAATTCACTTGTGTCAACGAGTGCGTACGGATTTGGGTTATCTCGTACGTCATGTGCAATCGGGGAAAAAAATAGCCTCCACTGTGCAATATACACAGAGCTCCAGTAGATGGCACTTGATTTAAAAGTGCTGCTGCTGAAGAACATGAGACTGTCCAACCAACCAGCAGATTCATGACTTGCTCAGTTTATTTTTTTATTACTCAAGTCAGCATTTTAAACTCAGAATAGGTCCAACTAAAACAGGTTCTCAGGTAATGTTTCAGGTAATGTGACTACAATCCTGGCGCAAAAATGACATTTTCAGTCAGGCCACCCAAAAAGGAAAATTATATTTCCACTACCCTGGGCCTTTATCCACAAATACAAAGTTCTTGGTGGATTGTAACGCAAGTTTTCACTCCCAAAAATTAGGCCCATAATAATATTCATTGACAAATTAAAATCCATATTTTCTCCCATGGGGCTTCTTTGATTTTGTTCTATCATCACTCCCCTCCCCACCCCCCTCCGCATCCCCCAACCTAAATACTGATTTCTCACCCATGGTTTGAAATGAAGGTGCCAAACACAGCTGATAATTTTTTAGAAATCACTTTTGTTACTAAAATGGATGGGTATATGTGACTGGCACTGGCTGAGAATTTCAGCACAGCTATCTGACTTGCTAATGCTGGGACTGCTCTGTGCTGCTGCACTGGTCATGGAAACCCTTCAGAATTCCTCACTTGCATAGCAATCCTCAGCACTGGCCCCAGAACGCTGCCTGCAAAATGGAGAAACTTCCTAGGTTTTACAAATGGAGGTTTGTGGCCCTGATGAGGAACAACACAAACAAAGCTCAAAAGGTACAATACACGTGCACAGGCTCTGTATTGTTATCAGTAGTGTAGCTCAGTATATAAAGTATAAACCAAGGCAGGCACTAAATGCATCAAAAGCCCCAGCGCTCGGAATTCATTGTAATTATTCAGTCCATTTTCCTTTTATTCTTCCCTTAGGAAGTAAAAGTATTTATTTGCAGAGATTAATCTAATAATGATTCTAAAAGGAATATTCCCAGGATAGGGCTCAACAATGATCTAATCCTGCCATTTTAACCCTAAAAATCGCAACTCTGTTTAAAGATAAACAATGGCCTAGAAATTCGGTGGGCTGCGCCACCAGTTAGCGCCTAAAGGGGGCACTCAGTGGCTTTAGCGCCACTGGCCGCACCTCCCGCGACATTTAGCTGGGGCGCTAATGGCGACGTTAACCTGTTGCGCTGCGCCGCCTCCGATGACGTCATCGGTGTGCGCTGCGCCCCGCTACCACCCCGATCGCGATATTTGGCAGCGACCGCCTCTGTAGCGCCGTTCGCAAATGGCGCCCGGTTCACGGGGCCTTCCTGTGGTGGCAGTGGTGCAAATTAAGGTGGAGGTGCGGGGCGGCCGTTTTTTCCGGCGGCCGCCTGCCAGCACCTCCGTCTCCGGCCTCCTGATCACCCCCCACGGCATTGCCGGCTGTTTTCCGAGAGCCCGGCACTTCTCCTCGGTGCCGGGCTCTTTTGCCGGCACTCGCGATCTCCGCTCGCGCTGGTGCAGGCCCCTCCCCCTTAAGAATGGGAGGAAGGCCTGCAGTACCGCAGCGCGCCATGCCGCAGCGTGTGGCACTGCGGCACATTGTGCTGCGATATTCAGTTTCAGCGCCCTAAGAGGGACGCGGAGCGCCTCGAGCCTCGCCCTGTGTCCCTCTTGGGGCGCTCAAGCTGAATTTGCGGCGGTTGCTACTGCTCCAAACGCTGCGCTAAATCCGGCGCCCAGGCGAGCTTGGCGCCCCGTTTGCGGCTCCCCCCAATTTCTCCCCCAATGTGTCTATGGCTGGCCTCCCAGCTGGGGCTACACTTCTGTAGAATATATTTAAATCGCTTCTAGAATATTATTTTCTAAGTAATCCCCAAGATCTAAATGATTTAGTGGCCAATTATTACATATAGTAGTGGTATACAGAATAATACTTTTTATGGAGTAGTCCAATTCAGGTTAGGTTTCTGAGGTCATTCAGTAATTATGGGCGTGATTTTGCCAGCCCTGGGGAGGCGGGTATGGAGGCGGGACTGCCGGGAAAATGGCAGAATTTGGGGGCGGGTGCCCAACCCGCTCCCCAACCTGCCTCAATGCCATCTTGCCAGGAGGCGGGTGGCCGTCCCGTGCCGGGTCCTGTCTCCTTGGAGGCGGGAAGGGATTAAAGCCTATTAGCTGCCTGTTAAGAAAATAGGATTATCCCCTTTTTGCCCTCATAAGTGCGGGCTTCCCGAAGGCTCCGAAACCCGTCAGGTCAGCGAGGCGAGTAGTGGGTCTGCGGGGGTCGGGGTCAGGGGGTGCAAAAGTGTAGTGTGAAGGTAAGTGATGTCCGCGTGCCCGATACGAGACTCCCAAAACAAGCGCTCTACTCGGAGCTCCGGCACGGCAAGAGAGCCCCAGGTGGGCAGAGGAAACGGTTCAAGGATACCCTCAAAGCCTCCTTGAAAAAGTGTAACATCCCCACCGACACCTGGGAATCCCTGGCCCAAGACCGCACAAAGTGGAGGAGAAGCATTCGGGAAGGCGCCGAACACCTCGAGTCTCTTCGCCAGGAGCAAGCGGAAGCCAAGCGCAGGCAGCGCAAGGAGCGCACGTCAACCCAAGCACCCCACCCACCCACCCCTTCAACCACCGTCTGCCCCACCTGTGACAGAGACTGTAGGTCCCGCATTGGACTCATCAGTCACCTGCGAGCTCATTTTTAATGTGGAAGCAAGTCATCCTCGGTTCCGAGGGACTGCCTAAGAAGAAGATGGGTGCAAGAGTGTAGAGGTGAGTATCTGAGGTAAGTGCAAAGTGTTTATAAAAGTGTACTTACCTTTGTTTCTTCCTGCAGGCTTCAATCGGTGTGTATGCGGAGAGTCTCGGACCTCTGTGTTGCAGATGAGAGATGGCCATTGCATTCTCAGATGCAACAACCATCTTATTTCTGTAAAAGAAAGAAGGTTGATGAGGTCTTGTATGCAAGACCTCATCAAACTGCAGAGAATGTCACTGTTTGATAGCTTCACAGATTTTTGACAGATGAAACGTCATACGTTGACATGCTCTGCAACCAGCTTTCTCTTAATTGGCCTGCTAAGCCTGCTGGGTGGGCTTAACAAGGTCAATCAAGGGAAAATAGCGTAGGTTGGCCACAAATCGATGGAGGCGGGACATTAACCCGCCAAGCAGCAGTCCCGCCTCCAACGCGCCCCCATTCACAAAATCGCCCTCTATATGTCATAAATAACACTGCTATATATGTTACTTAAAAATAGGCTGCAGAGAATGGTGGTAATGGAAATCATATTTTAGTGTCGAGATGACAATCTACTCAAAGTCAGATCTCCTAGGTCATAGAGACATTAAATCTCGTGATGAGATTAATATCTTGCAGTCACTCTCACTCATCAACCAACACATTATGCCCTAAACAAACAAAGTTATTTAATCATTCTTTTTTAAATTAATACAAACTGAGGAATATACAATTTTTGGAAAATAATTTTAAGAGGAATTTTGCTTTGAAAGCTGTCCTTGTCTGGAACAGTCAGTCGGTCCTGTGGACAAATTGGTGAGCAGTAGGGTAGGTGTCAACACATCTGTTTGAAATCAGGACTATATCGGGAGGTCAGCCATAGGTATGCACTTTTATCTTATGAAGGTGGGTGCGCCCACTGATTACTCATTTCACACCGAGTCCCATGGCTGTGGAGGCTGAAGCTGGTCAGTCTACTAGTGTTCGTAAAGTAATCTCAACACTGAGGTGATGAAGTACATATTAACTACTCACTACCTTTCCAAAGACTGAAGCACCGATGGTGCTTTTTAAGCTAAAGCAATCGCATACAATCAAAATCTACACAAGAACAAGGGCATTTCATCCTGCCATAAAATGCCCAATGTATTGATCTGGTTTTTCAATACTTGTTTTGGACATGCCAAATTTAGTGCAGCATCAGTATTGTAATCGTTCCTTATTTTTTAATTTTCTAACTCTCCTATCAAGCTATTTCATGTCAATTTGCCTTCCAGTTGCAATCTTAGAACAGCTTTGCTGACATTTTTGGTGGCAGTGCTATAACTATATTTCAATGGGGCAGGTACTTTACTTTTTTTTTTTAAGTACTTTGTACAACTTTTTCTCTTGGTTTATTAACATGCACTTTGATGACATAAATTGCCAAAATACATTGTTGCATGACTTGCAAATGAAGCATCGTCGTAAATATGATGTACAGCTCTTCTGGCATTTCTCCTCCCCTACAAAATCTGCTTGGCCAAACACTTCTTCCATGAAAACAACGCCCCTTTATTAAAGCAGGAGAATGGCAGAAGAAAGCAATGAGAGGATCTTACAAAAGCTCTACACTGTGATTTCTAATAGAAACCTTTGCAAGGCTCGCATAAGAATCACTATTTTGAAGACTTGAAAAGACTGCATTATGGTGAATGGTGTGCAAGTTGGACCGATTTAGACTTTTGAAGCCATTTCATCTAGATCAATGAAAAAGGTTCCAACTCATTGAGTATAGTATCTCAGGCAACTTACACCAAAAGCAGTTAACCAGAAAGACTGTTACTTACAGTTCTGTCAAGGCCAGCTAAGCTTTTATTATTTGGATAGCTGGGGCTGTTTCAAGGCTGACTAATAAGCTGCAAAACTTAGATTCTGGAGAGAGTTCCAAATTCACAAGAGCCGTCACCAATTAAACAATTATATGTAGAATAACAAGCACATAGATGGGAGTTACAAAGCTGTCATCTAATCTAGGAGTACAGGTAACACCATGAACTTTCAGAGAAGAGCATTTAACCCATTGCTTTTCCAGACCACACATAATTTGCCTTGCAGCACAATCTAACCCATTTATTTAATCCCCCAAGGGAGGTGAATAATTACAGGAGAAACTGCCAAAAAATTAAAGCTCAGATTCCTCCTGATGTTCCCCCCCACCCCCCGCCCCCCCCACAAGTAATCTATCACTCCAGGATATCAATCTGGCATTATAATAGTCTATTCAACTCTAGCTAGTTACATTCCACAAATATTTCAACAGTCCCAACAGTATATGAGCCTTTATGTTCCACAGAGTACCACTCTCTATGTATGTGTACTTATCCTTCCAACCTTCAATTCTGCCTTAACTAGGTATTTATCCAGCTTTTCTTTTAAAGGAGTTAATTGACAGACTATTAATTTTATTATCGCAATATTTATTACTCTGAGGAAAAAAATCTACTGTCTTACTTGAAGCTTGTTCATTTGATACTCCTGTACTCCAGTTTCACAATCACCATCAAAGTTCAATAGCTGACTTAAATCTACATTTTCCATTTTAAAGACCTGAATCATATCATCCCCTGACCTAATTGTCTTTTATCCAACAAAAACAAATTCAGTTTTGTAAGTTTCCCTTCATTACTCAGAGCTCTAAGTCTTTGTGTCTTCCTTGTCCATTTTCTCTGAACGCTTTCCAAGGCATTACAACCTTTTGAAGATGGCATGCTATATTTATGGAACGGCTGAAAATAATAATAAGAGCCTCACCTATTTCCTCACTCATTTCCTTCAGGGTTATAGGCTGTGTCGCGTCTGGTCCTTGTACCCCATAGACATTGAATTCTTCAAGTTTCTTCATAACATGCTTTACTGACCTCCACATATATTATAGATTCCTGAGACAATTAACTCAATCTGCAATTTGTTTAGGGTTTCCATCTGTGAACGCTGACATGAAGAATTCCTTTACACATTGGCCCTTTTCCTTAAATTTCTACTTAACATGTACCTTAAATAGACCTAGCTGCCCTTTAACATTTTGTCCAGTGTGTATATAGCTTGAAAAACATCTTTGGAATCCTCTTGTTGCTAATTTTATTAACCCTTTATCCTAACTAATACCCCCATAGTTATGCTCATATGACTTTTGTATGACTCCCAGTTGGTTTTCTCACCAATTTCTCCCCTCCCGAAGGCAGCAACTCCTTGCTGGGGTGCAGCTTCACAGCACATTGGTACCCCATCTAAGTGGCTATTATTCCCATGTTAGCCTAGCACTGAGTGTTGGTTGGTTATCAACTGCAGGGAGCATCCTAGCCATAACACTTGTATATTTTAATCTAATGTTCCTTAACCTTTAGGTTATTTTTGACCTACTTGGGCTTGCTAATCTCACGGAGATATTGCTCCCATTCCACACCCCTTAAAGTATTGTTTAAAACAATTCCATTTTCTTCAGCAAAGGAGGACAAAGGGATTAATTAAGAGGGGGGAAATAGAGTATGAGAGTAAGCTTGCATGGAACATTAAAACTGACTAAAAGCTTCTATAGCTATGTGAAGAGAAAAAGATTGGTGAAGTCAAGCGTAGGTCCCTTGCAGTCAGAATCAGGGGAATTTATAATGGGGAACAAAGAAATGGCTGACCAATTAACTACATACTTTGGTTCTGTCTTCACAAAGGAGGACACAAATAACCTCCCAGAGATGTCGGGGAACATAGGGTCTAATGAGGCACTGAATGAAATCAGTATTTGTAGGGAAATGGTGTTAAGGAAATTGACGGGATTGAAGGCCGATAAATCCCCAGGGCCTGATAATCTACATCCTAGGGTACTTAAGGAAGTGGCCCTAGAAATAGTAGATGCATTGCTGGTCATCTTCCAAAATTCTATAGACTCTGGAACAGTTCCCATGGATTGGAGGGTAGCTAATGTTACCCCACTATTCAAAAACGGTGGTAGAGAGAAAACGGGGAATTATAGACCAGTAAGCCTGACATCGGTAGTGGGGAAAATGCTAGAGTCCATTATAAAAGATGTAATAGCAGAGCACTTGGAAAACAGTGACAGGATCGGACAAAGTCAACATGAATTTACAAAAGGTAAATCGTGCTTGACTAATCTACTGGAATTTTTTGAGGATGTAACTGGTAGAATAGATTAGGGAGAACCAGTGGATGTGGTGTATTTGGACTTTCAGAAGGCTTTCGATAAGGTCTCGCATAAGAGATTAGCATGTAAAGTTAAAGCACATGGGATTGGGGATTAGGATGGGACTTGGATAGAGAACTGGCTGGCAGGCAGGAAGCAAAGAGTTGCAATAAATGGCTCTTTTTCCGAGTGGCAGGCAGTGACTAGTGGGGTACCGCAGGGATCGGTGCTAGGACCCCAGCTATTCAAAATATATATTAATGATCTAGACGAGGGAACTAGATGTAATATCTCCAAGTTTGCAGATGACACAAAGCTGGGTGGGCATGTGTGCTGTGAGGAGGATGCCGAGAAACTCCAGTATGATTTGGACAGGTTGGGTGATTGGGCAGATGTATGCCAGATGCAGTATAATGTGGATAAATGCGAGGTTATCCACTTTGGTGGCAAAAACAGGAAGGCAGGTTATTATCTGAACGGCAATACAGGAGACTTTGGTTTATCCGGAGGTTGTATGTCCGGAAACCTCGATCTACCGGCAGAAATCAGGAGCCGTTCTGTTAGGTTGTTTTTCTTCTCGTGGCTTTTTTTTCCAACAGTCAGGCTTTGGAAAGTCTCTCTGAAGCTGTTGCTAAGCTACAGAGACGCTTCCAAGGTACGGGCCAACTGTTTGAAGCTGTTGCTAAGCAACAGTGTTTGTTGTCAGATACGGAGATGAAAAGCTCCGTATGCTTCAACATTAACGCTGGTGTGTCCGGCAGTTTTGATAGATCGGCAACAGCTCGGTCCCGTCGGTACCGGATATAACAAAGTTTCCTGTAGATTGGGAGAAGGGGATGTGCAACGAGACCTGGGTGTCCTTGTGCACCAGTCGCTGAAGGTAAGCATGCAGGTGTAGCAGGCGGTTAAGAAGGCAAATGGTATGTTGGCCTTCGTAGCGAGAGGATTCGAGTACAGGAACAAGGATGTCTTGCTGCAGTTGTACAGGGCCTTGATGAGACCACACCTTGAGTATTGTGTGCAGTTTTGGTCGCCTTATCTGAGGAAGAATGTTCTTGCCATGGAAGGAGTGCAGCGAAGATTCACCAGACTGATACCTGGGATGGCAGGAATGACGTATGAGGAGAGATTGGGTCGATTGGGCTTATACTCGCTGGAGTTTAGGAGAATGAGAGGGGATCTCATTGAAACTTATGAAATTCTAACAGGACTAGACAGACTAGATGCAGGAATGATGTTCCCGATGGTGGGGGAGTCCAGAACCAGGGGACACAGTCTAAGAATAAGGGGTAAGCCATTTAGGACAGAGATGAGGAGGAATTTCTTCACCCAGAGAGTGGTGAACCTGTGGAATTCTCTACCACAGAAGGCAGTTGAGGCCAATTCATTAAATATATTCAAGAAGGAGTTAGATATATTTCTTAAGGCTAAAGGGATCAAGGGATATGGGGAGAAGGCAGGGACAGGATACTGAGTTTGGATGATCAGCCATGATCTCATTGAATGGCGGAGCAGACTCAAGGGGCCGAATGGCCTACTCCTGCTCCTATCTTCTATGTTTCTATGTTTCTATTATATTTACTAATTCTGCTTCCCTCTTAAACCTCTGCAATACACTTCCCAAAGCCCCTAAGTTTGCTCTTCTAGCGCTATGTTTTCCTCTGCTCACTAGTCTTAGCAAAAAGTAGACATGTTCATAAAATGGGAAACTCTGCTTTTTCACTCAATTTATGAACTACATTTGACTCCACACATGAGCTCATTCCATTGTTATTTTATCTAATATATTAGGGAAATCCATTGAACGGAATTCATGACATGAAATTATCCAAATTGAATCAGTTTTGGTTACTTTGTGAATCTTCGAACTTGGTCAACTTAGATCATTTTGGTTTGGATTGAATTACCCCTTTAAATGATCTCTCTCTTCACATGTGCAGCACTGTTGTGTATCTCTTTCCAATTACCTCCTGTTGCTATGGTGAGTGGCAGGCAGTAGGTGAATGATTATAGTCTGTGGGTGAAGCCTCATTATCCAAGAGAGATATTTTTAAATGAGTAGTTTAGTGGTGTTACCAGATTCCAACTGGCCAAGTGACCAGAATGCGTCTGTTTTTCCTGCCAGTTTAATGGGGAGGTGAGACTCTTTGTGGGTGCATTTTTTTGGTGGTCTATTCATGTGTATGCGCTTCCAGTGGGGAAAACATAAGTGTTTGGTGATGTTTTCCTCGTTGTTCGATTCTGAGAATGGGGTCTGCATCTGGCCACTGTCTGTTTAGAAATGTGTTTTAGATCATGGTGAAGAAGGGGTGATACGCTTATCAATAATTCCACTTTCAAGGTTGTCCAGGAAGTCGTGTGGATTGGGATCAGATCGCCAGCTTCATGAATACCAAATTTGACCTCTTCTGAAACCAAAAACTAAATCCTGATAAATCCTGAATCTCTCCACTTCCTGAGGTTGGGAACCTGTATTGGTAACATTTGGGGCTGGATTTTGCTACGGGGGCGGATTGGAGGTGGGAAACCCACATTCGGGCTTGTTGTCCCGCCTCCATGGAGATGTGGCCAACCCACTGGATTTTCCTCTGATTGATCTTGTTGAGCCCGCCCTGTGGGCTCAGCAGGCCAATTAAGGGCCACCCGGCAACAGGTGACGTCAGAGATTGACATTTCATCTGTCAAAAGCTTTTGGCAGATGAAATATCAGTGTTTAACAGCTGTTTGAAGCTGTCAAGCACTGAAAAACTGCTAATTCAGCCTCAGTCCTTTCTCAGGATAACTTTAAAATCATTTTGCTGCAGAAACCAAGAAGCTGATTTTTTTTTTAAAAATCGGAGCTTCTGCGGTTCTTGCAGCCGACTCCCGACACCGGAATGCAGGACTCCTGTAAAGGTAAGTAAAAGTAAGTTAAACTTATTTAAACACTTTAAACACTTGCAAAACACTTACCTTTGCACTCCTGCACCCCTCACTCACCTGAACACTGGGCATCTCGACCCCTCCAAGACCTCAGACCCACGTCCCGCCTCGAAAACTTTTCGTGGTTTGGAGCTGTCGGGAAGCCCACAAACCAGCAATAAAAATCGCGAATAGGCAAAAAACTACCTGTTAACTACCTGTTAACAGGCAGTTTAATTGCCTTTAATCCCTTCCTGCCTCTGGGAGTCGGGTTCCAGCACTTGTCGGCAACCCGACTCCTATGAAATTGACATGGAGGCGGGTTGGAGGCGGGATGGGGTCGGGACCCCCGGATCTCCGATTTTGATCGCCCGCACGCCTCCAACCCGACTCCAGGGGCTTAGGAAAATCCAGCCCTAGGTCTCTGAATGAAAACTGGTTCTCTATAGATGTTTTTCATCCAGTAGATGTTTGACCTAGCTGTATCATTAGAGCAACCAGGTCAAACCGATAACCTTTTTTTGGCAGGTATCAGTTCAGACAAGTTCATAATCCTAGCCAGGCTATCTGAGCGAGGCAGCGAGCAGAGGTCAAACTCTTCCAATGTGGAAGGGAAGAATTTCCCAGCAGGAAGCTCAAGAGTGGCACTGGCAGTGGCCTGGGATGAGATTGTGTACGTTCACCTTCACAGCCAGGAATTAGTATGCTATATAAGATGGCCAAGATGGGAGAAAAAAACATGGAAAACTGGGGGAGGGGGGTCTTTAAATAAGCAGGAAATGAAGCAATCAATCTACTTCTCATTGATGCAACTAATGTAATACCCTGCAGACAGCTGATCCAGTCATTTAAATTCAATTCCACATAAAAATGTCAACATTAATGCAGCAGTAACAGCACAGATGATGAAAATGATTTCCGCTGTTTAATTATTAGCTACGCAACTGACATATGAGATGGCTGGAAAATCTAATTTGAATGCAGTGTAGTTTGTTCAGTTTGACGTCAATGTAAAACTGTGGAGGATACAATGAACAAACATTTAACTGGTGACCTGTGTCATTTTTATGATGGGCTCTGGTCCTCACAGATTTTATTAATCTTTAGAACAGTTGATCACTAAATTAATCAATTTGCACAGTTTTCAAACCTAGCCTTGTTAACACTTTGATTCTGATTTGAGCCAGGGCTCTGTAAGAGGTAGTTCAAGATTATCACAATGTTTCCATTAACACAAAGGAAGTCCTTTGTTCCATGCTTTTCGCTCCCAAACCCACACACTAAATTAAATGAGTGATAACAATTGAAATATTTAAAGGGACAAATCTTTCCTTGTACAGACGGGGAGAAGATCTGGAAGAACCTTGTGTTATTTTCACCATGATGATATATAATGCAAGTGACATGATGATGCATTTCACTGCAATTTATATCAATGTGTGATTGTCTTTGCATAAAAATGGCTGGTCAAATACTCCTACATGATGACTGTCCCTTTTAGTCACTTCCTCCCTTTGCGTTTTTATGATTCCAGTTCCAGGTGCTAACATGGTGAAACTAGCTGAGGACGTACAGTACGTCACAGCTGTGTAGGCTCCTCCTCAATGGGAAATAACAAAGCCGGACTAAATAACTATCTCCGCACTAACTATCGTCTGCTGATAAAAGAAAACAAAAGAACTTGTATTTAAATAAGCCTTTTTACACCCTCAGGATGTCCCAAAATGCTTATGCTCTAAAGCCAATTAATTACTTTTTTAAGTATGGTCACTGTTGTTTATTTAGGCAAATGTAGCTGCAATTTTTTTGCACAGCCAGGACCACCCCCTGCCCGCCCACCCCATTCAGAAAATGAAACAATTGGCCATTTCATCTGTTTTGGTGGTTTTGGCTGAGGGACAAATAGTGGCCAGAACACTGGGAGAACTTCCTGCTCTTCTTTGAATAGTACCACAGGATATTCTGTATCCACCCGATCAGTGGCCTCAGTTTGAATTTGCATCAGAACGATGGCACCTCCAGTGCAGTACTAAGGGAGTGCTGCATTGTTGAACTGTCAGCCTAGATTGTGTGCTCAAGTCCTAGAGTGGGACTTGAATCCATGAGCTTCTGACTAAGAGGCAGGAATGCTACCAACTGAGCCATAGTGACCTCTACCAGTATATACTTGCAGCAATAAATTGCTTTAGTGTACAGATGTCGGACACTGCCCTTCACCTCCAGTGATCTGGGCACCAAATTAGTGTAATAATCATCAAATAAGAGAGACAAAGATTAGACATATGTACTGAGACACAGTCTGGGGTCATGGTGATTTGGAGGCAACAAGGAATGTTTATTAACCACTCAGACAGAAAATCTAATCAAGCATTGCCTCACTGCAGTCCAAATAATTTTTTGGGTAAAAATTAAAGGGTGATTTTGTAGCTCTCAGAACGATTATAATAATTTTTTTGGAAACTGCAAAATCTTGTTGGTATTTAAATAGAAATGGTAATTTTTTCCCTCAGGATCACACATTGCCTTCATTTAAACAATAGTGTCAGATTTTTTTTTAATATGTAGATTCTCCTGATGGGTTATTGAGTGAGTAGCTGAGCCATACAGACTGGGAAAGCTCCAGGTTTGTCCTCCAGTCTGTTGAGTTAGCTGGTCACAGCCAGGGTAGCAGCAAGGGTGTTCCAATTGGACTCAGTGGCCCTGGGTTTGGGAAGGGAAAATTGGGAGATGTTCCTGCTTCTGATTGTTATCCAATGACTTCTGGTGACAGTGCATGTGTGTGTGTGGACTTCTGGATCAGGCTTGACTATAATGTATCACTGGAGTCAAATAGACTACCAACACTCACTATTGAGGTTCATACATGAGTAACAGTCACTTGAGTGAGGTACTGGAGATCTTCAGGGTGCGATCTTGCCAGTCCTGGGGAGGCAGTTATGGAGGCGGGACTGCCGAGAAAATGGTAGAATTTGGGGGCGAGTGCCCAACCCGCCTCCGTGCCATCTTACCAGGAGGCGGGTAGCCAACCCACGCCAGGTCCCGTCTCATGAGGCGGGAAGGGGATTAGTGCCACTTAACTGCCTGTTAGGCAGATAAGAGGATTATCCCCATTTTGCCCACACAAGTGCGGGCTTCCCGAAGGCTCCGAATCCCACCAGGGTCACCGAGGCGAGTAGTGGGTCTGCGGGGGTCGGGGGTTGCAAAAGTATTCTGTGAAGGTAAGTGATGGGTGCAAGTGTGTAGAGGTGAGTATGTGAGGTAAGTACAGGAAACTTTGGTTTATCCGGAGGTTAACTGTCCGGAATGCTCGATCCACCGGCAAAATTCAGGAGTCGGTTCAGTAAGTTTTTTTTCTTTTCGTTGCTTTTTTTTCACCAGTCAGGCTCTGCAAGGTCTAGCTAAAGCTGTTGCTTAGCTACAGAGACGCTTGCAAGCTATGGCCGACTGTTTAGAAGCTGTTGCTAAGCAACAGGGTTTGTTGCTAGATACGGAGCTCAAAAGCTTCGTATGTTTTAACATTAGCGCTGGTTTGTCCGGCAGTTTTGATGGGACGGCAGCAGCTCGGTCCCGTCGGTGCCGGATATCACAAAGTTTCCTGTAGAAAGTGTTAGAAAAAGTTTACTTACCTTTGTTTCTTCCTGCAGGCTTCAAGAGTTGGGGATGCGGAGAGTCTCGCACCTCCGCAGCAGAGATGACAGATGGCATTCTCCAGTGCAACAACCATCGAATTTCTGCAAAAGAAAGCGGTTTGATGAGTCTTGAATTCAAGAACTCACCAAACAACAGAGATTGTCAGTGTTTGACAGCTTCACAGAGCTGTCAAACGATGACAATTCATCTGTCAAAAATCTTTGACAGATGAAACGTTATACATTGACGTTCTATGTAACTGGCTTTCCCTTAATTGGCCTGCTAAGCCCGCTGGGCGGGCTTAACAAGGTCAGTCAAAGGAAAATAGCGTGGGTTGGCCAGAAGTTGATGGAGGCAGGACTGAAAACCTGAAGTGGGACTCCCGCCTCCAAAAGCTCCTCATTGGCAAAATTCAGCCCTCAGCATCTGTTATCTACATCCCAGTAAGGAGTCACTGATTATGGGAGAGGGGAGAAAAATTGGCATTAAAAAAAATTGTGCTACTTAATGGGGGAATTGACATAGTGGGTCTGAACCTTAAGTTGCCCCCCAGCACCAGGGTTTGAATCCAACCAGATTAATGGGTTTGTGAGGCCTGCTCCGAAGGGATACAGATGGTGGGCAGGCACCTACATTTTTGAAAAGCAGGGTTAACTCTGTAAGGTTTATTTTTTGCCCCTACTATTTTTACCTTCCTGCCCTATCCCTCCCATCCCCACTTTAGGTTTATTTGCAGCACACACTATTATTTAGTCAAGAGGGTGGGAAGACAGCCAGCTCCTGGTCTAGTGCCAATGCAGCTCTTGAAGCATCTGACAGGAGGTATGTGAGAGTATTACACTTGCATACTACCACACTGTGCTGTTCGCCACAGGCATGCATTTCAGACGTCTGTTTTGAGTTTTGTGAAATGTTAATTGAGATGAAGCTATTTTAAATTAAATAACATTTTAATCTAGAATTTGATTACCGGGATAGGACTAACAATCTGATTTCCTGTATTATTGTTTGTTCTCGGGGTATAGGTGCGGCTGGCTACTCTTCATTTATTGCCCACTTCTAATGCCCTGAGAGAACTGCCATAGTCCTTGTACTGATGGTGCTCCCATGATAGTGTTAGAAAGTAAGAAATAACTTACATTTAAACAGCACCTTTCACAACCTCAGGATGTCCCAAAGCACTTTACAACCAATGAAGTACTTTTGAAGTGTAGTCACTATTGTAATGTAGGAAATGCAGCCAATTTGCACACAGCAAATCCCACAAACAGCAATGTGATAATGACCAGAAATCTGTTTTAGTGATGTTCGTTGAGGAATAAATATTGACCAGGACACTCAGGAGAATTCCCTTACTCTTCTTTGAAATAGTGCCCTGAGATCTTTTATGTCCACGCGAGAGGGCAGACGTATGGCATTGGTTTAACGTCTCCTCCAAAAGACGGAGGCATCTTTGGTAGGAGTTCCAGGATATTGACACAACGACGATGAAAGAACAGCCATATTTGTCCAAGCCAGGATGGTGTGTGACTTGGAGGGAACTTGGCGGTGATGGTATTCCCACAACATTGCTGCTCTTGTGGTAGAGGTTGCAGGGTGGGAGGTCTTATGTTCATTAATAAATAGACATTCTTATTATGAACACAGCTAGCTTTTGCTAGACACTTTTATTGAGCACATGTGGACTAGGTACAGTATCTGTAGAGGCTTCCATCTTGACTGCTGCCTTGTGGGTAGCTTAGTGCCTCATGGGTAATGTAGTCTTAATATACATACAGCTGGGTAGTGTAGTCTTATACATACAGCTATTTACAGCTCTATGGCTCCACCTAGTGTCCACTATAGAATGACATGTTATTGATCATTACATCCCCCTTTCTTTGAGGTTTAACAAAATCAATATCAATCAACTTTCAAGAAAACAATAAAGATAATATCAGTAACACTTTTGTTAGTGCTCTATAAACATAAACATTTTCAAAACAGTCAACACATTTTCAAAGCTTTACATTGTACTCAAAGATTAAGTCTATCAGGCTTTTTTACTTCACGTGTGGATCTTCTCAACACGGGTAAGTCTGATGTGTCTTCATGAGATTGTTCTGGCGGTGAATGACAAGATGCAGTTGCGGCATTGTCATCAATCTGCTCTTGAATAGTCTCTTGTGTTTTTAGGAGGGAACGGCGGTTCCTCCTGAGAATCTGTCCTTCCTCAGTTCTAACAGTGTATGACCTTGGTCCTACTTCCTCAAGAACTGTAGCTTTCCTGTTCCATGCATCTGGATCCTCAATCCTGACAACATCATCCCTTGTCAATGGTTTCAGAGTTTTGGATGACTTGTCATAGTATGATTTCTGTTTCAGCTTTAACAGTTGAAGTCTCTGTCTCAGTTCCTCACTTTGCTGTTCTTTTGCACAGCAGGGTAGCGTGGTGCGCAACTTGCGACCCATTAGTAGTTCAGCAGGTGAAGAACCACAGTCTAAAGGTGAGGCTCGGTAGCTCAGCAGGGCGAGATAAGGATCAGACTTGCTTTCTGTCGCTTCCTTCAGTAGCTGCTTGAGAACTTGAACACCTTTCTCTGCCTTACCATTTGACTGAGCATACAAAGGACTGGATGTGATGTGCTGAAAGTCATAATGTGCTGCAAACTGTTGCCACTCCTTACAGTTGAAGCACGGACCATTGTCGCTAACGGCAATCCTGGGAACTCCATGTCTGGCGAAGATGGATTTCACATGCATTATGACACTGCTTGCTGTGGTGCTTGAGAGCAGCGCCATCTCAGGATAGTTAGAATAGTAGTCAATCACTATTAGATAGTCTTTACCATTTAAATGAAAAAGGTCCATACCAACCTTTTGCCATGGTGCTGTTGGTATGTCAGCTACTATCATTGGTTCCTTTGCTTGTTTGTTTTGGTGTTTCTGACATGTCTCACATTTGCCTATCATGTTCTCAATGTCCTTATTTATGCCAGGCCAATAAACAGTGTCTCTTGCCCTCCTTTTGCATTTTTCAATTCCGAGGTGTCCCTCATGAATCCTTTTGAGCATGTCTTGACGTAGAGCCTGTGGAATGACTATTCTGTTCTGTTTTAGTAATAGTCCACTTGTGACACTCAATTCTGACCTTATGTGAAAATATTTTGGACAGGAACCTTTTGGCCAACCATGATGAATGTTCTCTATTACTGTTTGTAATACTGTATCTTTTACTGTTTCTTCTGCTATTTGCTTTGATTTTGTGTCTGACACGGGCAGCGCAGCAGTGACCATACTCACATGAACATCCACGTCTTCTTCAGTAGAGCTCACATGACTCATTGTGGGTGCTCGGGATAGTGCATCTGCTAACACTATGTATTTGCCTGGTGTGTAGATCAGTTCAAAGTCATATCTTTGCAGCTTCATCATGAGTCGTTGAATCCTTGAAGACATCTCATTCAGGTTTTTTTTTATGATGGCAACCAGAGGGCTGTGGTCTGTCTCAACTGTGAAGGTGGGAAGTCCATATATGTAGCCATGAAACTTTTCTAGTCCAACTACCAAGCCTAGACATTCCTTTTCAATCTGGGCGTATCGACACTCAGTATCAGTCATAGACCTGGAGGCATAGGCAACAGGCTTCCAATCTTCACCCTCTGCTTGTAGCAAGACCGCACCTAGGCCATCTTTTGATGCATCCGTTGACACTTTGATTCTTTTTGTTGGTGTAAAGTCTGTGGGTTGTACAGTTAATAATGACACAGACTTCAGGAATAACAAACAAACAGGTCTTTACTATTCGAAGGTCAGGGCGAATCTGCCCAAGGAATCATGCCACAACACTTATATACCGGTGTGGTCACCGTCGGTATTACAGTATACAGAAGCCAAACAAGTAGTGCCACACCTAAAGTAGTTCTCTTAAAGGTGAACGGTTACATACAATAGTTCTCTTAAAGGTAGACGGGTACATACACTACAATCCTCCCTTTTTAGCTTATTACATACAGAGTCCCCATTAAACATAACATATCTTCAACTTCATATCAAACAATTTACAGACATAGTCTCGGTGGGAAACAGTTCACAGGTTCAGTCTCTGCGGGAACAGTTCACAGATTCAGTCTCTGATCTTGACTCGGTCCGAACAACATCTCTTTGGTGTAGATGGTTCACATTGCTAGCGTGACTCCTCCATATCCTTTTCTTGACGTAACAGCTTGAACTTTCGTCCTGCTGAACCAGCAGTGCTGACTTTTACAACAACTGGGTTGCCTTGATATTTTCCTACTTCCCAACTGATTTAACTCCTTTCGTAGGGTCCACGCATGATCTGGTAGAAGTGATAATATTTGCGATAGTTATCATCTTCTGCTTCTTCTTTTTCTTTTCTGCTTTTTGGAGACTCTCGGGGCTCCCTTATCAGCTGCCAGCTGTAGCGCCACCAACTCTCTATGCTCGTTCGACTTTAAGTGCTTCATCCTGATTTCGGCACTTTGGGAGTTTTCATCACAAACTGGGCAGACCACATCCTCGTAATATTCAGTGTCACTCAACAGGTCATGGTAATATTCGGGTTCGTCCTGAGTTAGGCCAGCGAGAGGGCCTTCTACTTCCTCCTTACCCATCTGGACGTTAGCTGACTGTGGTTCCTTCCCTAGACATCTTTCTTGAAAAGACTTCTTCATGCATTCATCTTCATCCCGCTCTTCCTGGGTTTCCTGCAAATCCTTCACTAATGACCTCATTTGTGATTTCAACACTTCCCCTTCCCTCGGGGATTGATTGATCGGGCTATTCAATCCTTCTACTGGAGCAGCTGTTTCAACATTCTGTTGTTCACATAGACGCGATTCAACGTACTTTTGGCATCCCAGTAAAGTCTGTTTTGCAACCTCAGCTATTTCCCAAACTTTTGAGAGCTCCGAACTCCTTCCCGTTGAAGATTGAAGCTCGTGTTCAGATTGTTCCCATTGCAGAGTCTTTTCCCTCAGCATATGAAGGAGTTGGCTGACTGTTAACTCTTCCACGGGAACACTGTGGATCAGAGTCTTCTCCATTTCATCCACCTTTTCCTCCAATGCTTCCACCTTCTGTTCCTCTTGTACTTTGGCTTCCAGCGCTCGGAAAAGTTGCGCCCTGATGCTCTCTAGCTCATGTCCAGGGACCATTCTTACAGTCTCTGTGTTTCTTACAGTTTCCTTTTCTTCCACTGAAAGGATTCCCAGTTGAATCTGTTCTTCAAGTTGTTGAACCTCGGACATTGCCGCCTCATATTTGTCTTGGGTTTCCTTCAATATTTTTATGAGTTCTTGGACATCTTGTCTTTCATGTTCTGCCATGTCTTTCACCTCTAATTTCTCATCTATGGATGGAACTTCTACCGATGAGTCTGTCTTGGCCCTGAGCTCCTCAAGAATTTCCTGCAGCCTTTGGACTTCTTGCTCATGTTCAACCTTTAGTTGTTCATATGCTTCTACTGAAACTAGCTTTTCGGAGGTTGCCGAGTTAACCCCCTCCAGAATTGTAGCCTGGGCCTGTTCATACTGTTCTTTCAACTTCTCACACTCTGCTTGTAAGGAGTCGTAGAGAAGAACTGGAATAACATCCTGGCTTCCTGAAGATTCCTCTTCATTTGCTTCTTTCGCAATTTCCTGTTGGAGTTCAGCCAAGGCTGCTATGCTATCTGCCTCTCGAAGTCTCACTGCCATCAAATCTTCTTTATTCCTGCAGTCTATCTCAGCCATTTTCCGATTACTTTCATTTAACTGAGTGAGTAGTCCCTTATTCTGGGCTGAGAGATATTGCACCTTCTCATGTAGACCATAGCACTCCTTCTCTGCTCGACATAGCTGGTTACTGCTGATTTGGTTCTGTGTTTCAAGTTCCAACATCCTTTGCTTAGCTTCTTTCAGTTTCGCCCCTATAAGCTCCTCTTGCAACATGGCCACATTATTCACATCAGGTAAAGAAGCGTTTCTCTTTTCCATGTCCAAGATTTTTTTCTGCATATCTTTAAGTGCACACTGCGATTCAGCTTCTCTTAACCTTGCTTGCACTAGCTCCGTCTCCAATTGCAGAACAAAATCCTCAGTGTAGCGTGGTTTGCCTTTATGCTGTATCTCTAGATCATGCAAATATTCTAACTCCTGAACATCATAAGGGAGATGTGATCGGTAATTGGTCACGATGGCTCTATGGTCGCTCTTTGCTTGAGCTAGCTGCCTCTGCTGTCTTTCCAGGTTCTCCCATTCGGTGTCCCAGAACTTTTCCATTGTTTTCATCTCTTGTACGAGACGGTAACTCAACTGTTCTAATTGTTGTCGTACTTTGAAATAAGTTTGAGTCCGAGTTCGGTGTTCTTCCGTCGTGGATAAGTCCTTAACTTGAACAGGCTCAGAATTCTCTGTCAAACTGGAGCTCTGCTCTGAAGCTTTATTCTTCTCGGTAGCATAAGCCTTTATGCATGTCTTCGTTCTCTCCACCATAGTCGGCAAGTTCATTTTAGCCTTGTCTTCCATATTTGAGTTGGTCTTATCGTCATCCGTTTCAGAATCTGAGCTGATAGCTTGCACCGAGTCCTCACTCATTATGGCTTTTAGATAGTGCCATTCCATGTCTATTTTCTTGATCCACTCTCGTCCTAGAAGTGGTGGTCCTCCCTCAGACAATACGTACAAGTTCATTCTTGGGTGTTCTTTACCCCTATCTCTCACCTTGACTCTTATCTTCCCCATGGGGTATACCTTATGCCCCGTGTATGTCTGCAATATGAACTTGGTATTTCTGAAGGGTATGTGAGAGAATAGCCGGTGGTAGTCCCTTCGATTTATGACTGATAGAGCTGATCCAGTGTCCAACTCCATTCTTACTTGGACTCCAGCTATTTTTAGTATGACCCAGATAGTTTGTAGGTCAGCTTCCTTACTCACATTGTGAATTCTCAGACTACCCAGCTCCTGGCTGTTTGGGTCTGAGTCTGAATTCTGTTCGTCTGAACTCTTCTCAGCCACCTTGTGTACCTTGTTGTACTTTTCTTGTGGTGGCTTCCTTTGGTTGTTGGTCTTCTTCCCTGACCGGCATACCTTAGCGATGTGACCCAGTTTGCCACATTTCCTACATTCTTGGTTCTTAAACCAGCATTGATTCTGGTCGTGTGTTGTCTTCCCACAACGATAGCATTTTGTTGTACTTGAGGTAATTTGGTCCACCCCGAGTGCCGCCGCCTTTAGCTGCATTTCCGCCGTTCCTTTCGCTGCGGCTTCGTGCGATGCGGCTATAAGGACAGCCCTGTCAAGTATGAGGTTGTTCTCTTCGAGTAGTCGCTTTTGTGTCCCTTCCTTGGACAATCCGCATACGAACTTGTCTCGCAGTGCCTCTGTCAGATTCCCTCCGAACTGGCAGCATTTCGCTAGCCTACGCAGTTCGACCAAATATTCCGCGTTGCTTTCGTCTTTCCGTTGCGTTCTTGCATAGAATTTGAATCGTTCAGCCAACATCAACGGTGTGGGGTTCAAGTGGTCCTTCAGAACAGCCACAATCCCTTCGAAAGTCTGATCCGCCGGTTTAGCTGGTGCTAGTAGATGCTTCAAGAGCCCGTATGTCTTTGCGCCCATCGAGTTTAGCAATGTTATCGCTTTGTCGTCTTCCTCTATTTTGTTGGCTTCACAATAGATCTCGATGCGTTCCACGTACGTGGCCCAGTCTTCTATCTCAGAATTAAAATCGTTAATATTCCCTCGCTTAGGCATCTTCCTTTCCTTGGGAGCAGCACAAGTATTTCTTTAAATTCTTATTTATTATTTATTTATTTCTAAGATGGCGGTTTTTCCCGCGAAAATGGCGGTTTCCCGCTCTTTCCTTCTCTCCCCGCCCCTTCAATGGCGGTCTCCCGCGTCTGTCGTCTTCTCCGCCTAATGGCGGCTTCCCGCGTTTCTTCCCTGGTGGGAGGGGTACGCTTTCCCCACAGTGGACAGGTTCAGCCGCTGGGCTGGCTTCCGCACAGCTCCCCTTACTCGGCTCTGTCTTTCTCTCCCGCTCGCACGGCTCTACCGGCGCTGGGTACCCCGTTCACGGAGAACAGTTCAGCCGCTGGACTGGCTCTCGCGCAGTCTCTCTCCCCTTGCTCGGCTCTGTCTCTCTCTCCCCCACGTTCGGCTCTACCGGCGCTGGGTACCCCGTTGGTGGAGAACAGTTCAGCCGCTGGACTGGCTCTCGCGCAGCCTCCTTTGGTCGGCTCTGCCTCTCCCACACGCCCGGCTCCCGTTCGTCTCCCAGCCCTCACGCAGTCCGGTGCTTCCCTCCCCGGCTGCGGCTGAGTTTCTCTCTTCCCGCGCCTGCTCCCGGTCTCAGCGCTTCGTGGCTTCGGTCGCTGCCCGGCTTTTCCCGCCGATCGCGGTCCGGCTATCTCACGACGCCGTTGGACCCGCCTTCCTGACCAGCTCTGCTCCCCCTCGACCGTGGTCGAGTGCACAGCCCTTATCCTCCGGATTTCGTTACACTTTTCCCTACTCACAGTCTCCGCGGCCGCCTTATTTCCTGCTGATCGGCTCACTCCGCACCGTGGTAGAAGGGTAGTCAGTGCCTGTTGCTGATGGAAGCTTTTGTTGCTAAAGTCTTCCTCCTTTCTATTGCTGCAGCCTCGTGTTTTCTTCCAGCAGAACGACGAGGGCGGTTGCCTCTCTTCGACGCTCTTTAGTTGCTTTGGTAGTCTTGCCGCAGGGTACGATCGGACTCGTCGCCACTGTAAAGTCTGTGGGTTGTACAGTTAATAGCGACACAGACTTCAGGAATAACAAACAAACAGGTCTTTACTATTCGAAGGTCAGGGCGAATCTGCCCAAGGAATCATGCCACAACACTTATATACCGGTGTGGTCACCGTCGGTATTACAGTATACAGAAGCCAAACAAGTAGTGCCACACCTAAAGTAGTTCTCTTAAAGGTGAACGGTTACATACAATAGTTCTCTTAAAGGTAGACGGGTACATACACTACAGTTGGGTCAAAGAAGGTGAGTACAGGTGTGGTAGTCAGCACTGTTTTGAGGTTGATCCACTTTTGTTCATGTCTTTCTGTCCATGCGAACTCATTTGTTTTATGTAGCAGGTCTCGCAGACAGGCTGTCTTGGCTGACAAGTTAGGAATGAACTTTCCAATGAAGTTTATCATCCCCATGATGCGTAGCACTCCTTTTTTGTCAGTGGGTCGGGGCATTTTGAGTATGGCGTTTACTTTTTCCATATCTGGCTCTATTCCTTTACCAGATAGATTATCTCCTAGGAAAGTGACTTCCTAGATGCCAAACTGACACTTGGCTTTGTTGAGCTTCAGTCCATTCCGGCGTATGCTCTGTAGCACTTTAGTCAGTCTCTCATTGTGTTCTTTCAGTGTGGAGCCCCAGATGATGATGTCATCAACATAGACCCGAACTCCTTCCAGACCTTCAATTATGTGTTCCATCGCTCTATGAAAGATTTCAGATGCAGATATTATCCCGAAAGGCATTCTGAGGAAACAATACCTGCCAAATGGCGTGTTGAAGGTACAGTATTTGGTGCTCTCTTCATCCAGTTTTAGTTGCCAAAATCCTTGTGAGGCATCGAGCTTTGTGAAGTATCTGGCACCTGACATTTCACTGGTGATTTCTTCTCGCTTGGGAATCTGGTAGTGTTCACGTTTTATGTTTGCATTTAAGTCCTTTGGATCCATGCATATTCTTAGATCATTGTTCTTTTTCTTTACACATACCATGGAGTTAACCCAGTCTGTTGGCTCTTCGGCTTTCCTGATGACTCCTAGTGTGGTCATTCTGTCCAGTTCATTCTTGAGCCGGTCACGCAGGGGTGCTGGAACTCTTCGTGGAGCATGTACCACTGGCTGAGCATCCTCCTTTAGCTGGATCTTGTAAGTGAATGGTAGAACTCCAAATCCTTTGAACACATCCTGGAAATTATTCACTACAGAATCCACCGAGTCATCTGGTCTGCTTATGGCACAGTTTATACGGTAGACTCTCTTGACCAGTTCTAAGTCCTCACAAGCTTTGTCACCCAGCAGTGAATCAAGTCTTTCAGCCACAACAGAAAACATGAGATGATGCACTTTGTCTTTGACTGTCACTTTGAGTCTGCATACACCTAAGCTATCTATTTTCTGTCCATTATAGTCCTTCAGCAGTACTGACTTTTTCTGTATTTTGGGCTTTTCTTTCATATTATTAATGTCACTCATACTGATTAAGTTTGCTTTTGCCCCAGTGTCTAGTTTCAAGGTAACTAATGCTCCATTTACCTGCAGTGGGATCATCCATTTGTCCTCTTTTACTGCATTAACTTTATGTTCAGCATTGTCCATTTCTGAGGGCTGCACATTTTCTGTATCCTTTTTGATATTGTCACATGACACCATTCCTACAAAAAATGTCTCACTTAAATCAGTGTCCTCAATTACATTAACTCGTTGCCCTTTCTTAGTTTTTACTTTTGAAAAGCATTGTTTGGCAAAGTGATTCTTTCCATTACACTTTGTGCACATTTTTCCAAACGCTGGGCATTGTCTTAACTGGTGTTTGTAACCACAGCGTTTACAATTAAAAATGTCATCCTCCGATTGCTTTTCATTTCTGTTCTGTCCATGTTTCTTCACCTTGTAGGACACAGCACCGACAGCAGCATTATTACTCATTACAATCGCATCATTATTGATTTCACTGAAAGTCTTCGTGTGCTTTTGAGCTAGCTCGCTGGCTTGGCATATTTTCACTGCATTTTCCAAATTTAGTTCAGTTTCTCTCAACAGACGTTCCCTGACTTTTTTTATCATGAATACCAAACACAATCTAGTCACGAATCATGGATGATTTCAGCTCAGAGAAATTACATGTCTGTGCTTTCAGTTTCAGATCAGTTATAAAGCTATCAAAAGTCTCATTTTGCTGCTGTGTCCTTGAACAGAACATGTATTTTTCATAGGTCTCATTCTTTTTGGGAGAGCAATGTGCATCAAATTTTTTTAGCACATATTCTAATTTTTCTCTGTTCTCCTCTGGATTAAATACAAATGTATTAAATACCTTTATCGCCTGTGGGCCTGCAACCATAAGCAGCAACGCTATCTTCCTTGTGTCTGGCTTCATACCGAATCCGATGGCTGCAATGTAGAGTTCGAATTGTTGTTTAAAAGTCTGCCAATTGTAGTTGATTTTTCCTGTGAGTTTCAAACGCTCTGGTGGCTTCAAATTCTCCATGTCGCTTTTCACAATTTTCAGCAGATCTTCACCATCCTGGTACCATCTTATGTTCATTAATAAATAGACATTCTTATTATGAACACAGCTAGCTTTTGCTAGACACTTTTATTGAGCACATGTGGACTAGGTACAGTATCTGTAGAGGCTTCCATCTTGACTGCTGCCTTGTGGGTAGCCTAGTGCCTCATGGGTAATGTAGTCTTAATATACATACAGCTGGGTAGTGTAGTCTTATACATACAGCTATATACAGCTCTACGGCTCCACCTAGTGTCCACTATAGAATGACATGTTATTGATCATTACAGGAGGTGCTGCCGAAGTAATCTTGGTGAGTTGCTGCAGTACATCCTATAGATATTGCATACTGCAGCCATAGTGTGCCAGTGGTGGAGGGGGTGGATTTTGCATCCAGTGGCGGGGATACCGATCAAGCGATCTGCTCTGTCCTGAATGTTGTCGAGCTTCTTGAGCATTGTTGTGGCTGCACCCATCCAGGTGAGTATTCTATTGCACTCCTGATTTGAGCGTTATAGCTGATGAGATGCTTTGAGGTTCACGAGGTAATCCACTCATCTTAGAGTACCCAGCCTCTGTCCTGTTCATGTCGCTATGGTGTTGATGTGGCTGGTCCAATTAAACTTCTGGTCATTGGTGACCCCAAGATGTTGATGGTGAGGGACTCGGCGATGGTGGTACCATTAAAGGTCATGGGAAGATGGCTGGGCATTCTCTTGCTCAAGATGGCCATTACCTGACGCTTATGTGGCATGAAGGTTAGTGGCCATTTGTCAGGTCAAGTGTGGATGTCAGCTGGGCATGGGTTGCTTCATTATCGGAAGAGTTGTAAATGGAGCTGAACACTGTGGAATCATCAGCGAACCAGCCCACTCCTGATCTTATGATGGTGGGAAATTCATTGATGAAATGGTTGAAGATGCTTTGCTTACTTAGTAAGCTGTTGAAAGTGAAACCGTCCTTAACCACATAAAGGTGCAATAAAGAACCCTATCTGTGCAAAGGACACAATGTTCATCAAGTGTGCTTTCAGATGGAAGTTAGACACAACATAGAATTGTGTTTAAAGCGAAGACTTCAGGTACCATAATTGAAGTTTTCATGATTATGGAAGGAGTCAACATAGTAAATCCAGAAAATTCACAAAAATAAGTACAGATGAGGTAGGCCATTTGGCCCATCTAGCTCATTCCTCCAGAGATACCTATAGTCTCCCCACCACATCTAACTGAGATATGCCTTCACTACACTACTGTAACTGGAAAATAATTCCAGGTAGTGATTGCTCATTGTGTTGAGAGGTGCTTCCTGACATCTGTCCAAAACTGGCCTTTTACTTGTTTATACCTATGTCCTCTTCTCAGCAATGATGCTTTAAATTAAAATAGTGCTCCGACTTACCTTTTTATTTTGCTTAATATTTTATATTCCTCTATAAGGACACTCATATTTGTCTTATTTCAAGGTTGAGGTTGGTCAAATTTTACCAAATTGCATTTTGCTTCTGAATCCAGGTTGGTATGTAGATAGGAACCCCAGCATTGATCCCTAACCAGTACACACTGCATCCTCCTTCAGCCAATTTCTTATCCAAATTGCTCTCAATGGCAAAGGGTTCATATACTAAGGGTCACAACTAAAAATTAGGAAGTTTTGAGAAAGAAGGGAAGTTGGGTAGAGCATTTTCATCTAAAAAAAACCCCAAAATGTTGGAAAATGAGATGTCAGAAAAGACCATTAAGGATATACTATTAAAAGGGTTTAAGAGGTGTTCCTCAAGAGAAAAGGATTTGGGGATAATGTGAGGATAAGGCAGGATTGGAGACCTATCAAAATGGGGCAGGCTTGTTGGGTCCAATGGCCTTTCCTCTTCCTAAGTGTTATGTTTTTTTGTTCTAACTATGATAAGTATGAAATATTGCTAAACAGATGTATCCAGATAATGAGAATGTTGGAACACAGTCTCACTTTGCTGTTGTTGCACAAGCCAGTTTTCCAGGATAAGATTCTAAAACAGAGCTGAGCATTGTTTTGTGGTTGTTTTTCATCATTAAAGTAATTAACAAAGACAATTTGAGGGCAGCCAGCAGCTACCATGCTAGAATGCTGGATTCCTGCTTGAAGACTAATATTCAGTTCAGTCTCAACTGGCATTCGCACTCGGAAAAATTTCTACTGTCAATAATTTTAGCAAAAAGTTCAGCCAAAATACTAAACGGGATTTCCAATATTATACTCATATCAACTTTTCCGCTAAAATTATTTATAGGAGAAATTTCCCCCCCTCAGATTTCCCTTAGACATTATGGGCTCGATTTTAATAGCCCTGAGGAGGCGGATTTGGAAGCGGGCCGGCAGCGAAAATCAGAAAAAATGGCTTCAGACACCCAACCCGCCCCCATCCCGCCCCCACGCAATTTTCGTGAGTGTCTGTTCAGCTGCTCCCTAACTGACCCGACTGGTGGGACAGGGAGTTAAGGCAGTTAAGAGCCTGTTAACTGCCTTGTTAATCCTATTTTGATAGAGGTTTCCAATTTTCGTGCCTTTGGCTCCTGTTTCCCGTCTTGTCAGAAACAAGGAGACGAGTTGCTGGAGGACATGAAAAGCGCTCCTGTAACATGGCTGACACTCAACTGCAACAACCTCCTTGTTGGACATTTGGGATAAGATTTTGCAAATCTACTGACCTTGTGACTGTTCAAGCTGACAGCCATCTGCAGTGTGAGCTGCAGCCTTATCTGAGGAAGGATGTTCTTGCCATGGAGGGAGTGCAGTGAAGAGTCACCAGACTGATACCTGGGATGGCAGGAATGACGCATGAAGAGAGATTGGGTCAATTAAGCTTATATTCGCTAGAGTTTAGAAGAATGAGAGGGGATCTCATTGAAACTTATAAAATTCTAACAGGACTAGACAGACTAGATGCAGGAAGAATGTTCCCGATGGCAGGAGAGTCCAGAACCAGGGGTCATGGGTTAAGGATAAGGGGTAAGCCATTTAGGACTGAGATGAGGAGGAATTTTTTCACCCAGAGAGTGGTGAACCTGTGGAATTGTCTACCACAGAAGGCAGTTGAGGCCAATTCATTAAATATATTCAAGAAGGAGTTAGATATATTTCTTAAGGCTAAAGGGATCAAAGGATATGGGGAGAAAGCAGGGACAGGGTACGGAATTTGGATGATCAGCCATGATCGCATTAAATGGCGGAGCAGGCTAGAGGGGCCGAATGGCCTACTTCTGCTCCTATCTTCTATGTTTCTATGTGACCTGATTGGAATAATTTCAGGCCACTTCTAGTGTGCGCTTGCGAGCTTCTTGCCTCAAGTGAGATCTATAGCTACGGGGACCATTTATATCCTCTCATCCTGGTCATCAGATTCGGAGGAAGAGCAGCCACGGCAGCACCACAACCAGCCACAACAGCAGCACCAGCACCAGGGGCGCCATCCTCCTCCTCACCCACCTGATGCTGCACAGGGCAGAAGGCCTTAGCACAGGGCTGCACCTTGCCACAGGAGATACTGCCAACACAGGGTTTACAGGCAGAGGATCAGCTTCCTCAGCATGACTGAGCAGCAGTGCCAAAAGAGGCTGAGACTTTTGAGAGACGTAGTCGCTGACATCTGCGCAATGTTGCACCAACACCTGGAGCGTGTGGACACTCCTCACCAGTGGCTGTCAAAGTCACCACCGCACTCAACTTCTTTACTTCGGGCTCCTTCCAGGGATCAGCTGCAGTCATCAGCGGCATCTCCCAGTCGGCCACACGCACCTGCATCATGCAGGTCACCGATGCCCTCTTTGCAAAGGCCCACAATTATATCCACTTCTCCACGGATGGCCCAAGTGTGATGGCGCGTGCTGTTGGCTTTGCCAATATGGCAGGCTTGCCAATGGTGCAGGGCGTCATTGACTGCCCACATGTAGCCATTAGAGCCCCCTATCACAACCCAGCTGTATTTGTCAACTGCAAGGGATTCCACTCCCTGAACGTCCAGCTGGTGTGTAACCACAAGAAGAACATCATGCATGTTTGCACCAAGTTGCCTGGCAGTTGCCATGACTCCTTCATCCTGCGCCAGTCTACTGTGCCTCAGCTCTTCCATCCACCAAACCAACTTTCCAGTTGGCTTCTTGGTGATAAGGGCTATCCCCTGAAAAAGTGGCTTATGACACCGATGAGAAGGCCATCAAACAATGCTGAGGAGCGGTACAATTTGAGCCACATATCCACCAGAAGCTTCATCGAGCAAACCCATCGGCTTGCTCAAAATGCGCTTCTGATGCCTGGACAGATCTGAAGGAGCCTTGCAGTATGCACCAGCCAGGGTGTCCAGAATCGTCATGGTCTGCTGTGCCCTGCACAACATCGCACAGCAGCGCGGCTTAGTGCTGCCGCATGAACAAGTGGCTCAGCACACAGCCTCCTCAGAGGATGAGGAAGAGGATGAGGAAAAGGGAGAGGATGAGGAGGAGGACGGGGAGCAATGTTTTGCGGGGCCGGATTTGGCCAATCCAGCAGCAGGTAAACACATTGCTGGCTGTCAGGCAAGGGATGTACTCATCCATGCCAGATTTGCGTAAGCTTATGCTTCAACCACAGGTGGCTGGCACATGGTGATGAATATAAGTCCAACATCCTCAAAACCCCAGTTATCATCTGTCTACTAAAGCGCTCAGTGTCACCACCAACATTCTACATGGCATTCGCCCTGAGCCCTCACTCTTGAACTTCCATTTCCCAGAACACAGACGCCACACTTTAGGTGATCTCAGCAGATCATTAAACCTTTTTCCACACTGAACCCATGTGCGTCTGCACACAGACCTCGAACCCACCTCCTTAGCAATTTGCAGCCAAGCTGCCTTGGTTAGCTGAGATGGCCTCCTCCTTCCGTTTTCAGGGAAGAGGAGCTCCTGATGTCCACTCAATCCCTCCACAAGAGCATGGAGGGAGCCCTCATTGTACCTGGGTGCAGCCTTAGTTTTTGGGGCTGCCATTCCTGCAGCAGCCAGCACCTTTCAGAGAAAAAAGCATTAATTTTACTAAGCAAATGACTGGAACATAACTGGCATATTTTTCATTTCTTAGTCATATACTACATTGATAGATAAAAAAATCATAAATGTCTTTCTGGAATAATATGATCAGCAATTTCATTCAATTATTTGTGTTCACACCAACCGCTGTCAACTCCCCTTTCAAGATAAACAGAACCAAGCCATTCCAGTTACATTTTTTGCAAAGGTGACATGGCCCCTTTAAATTTTTACTCCAGAAATGTGACATGAGACGCGATAAACCGACATGCTCCAAGCAATTGCCTGGAGGGACCCGCACGTCGGCCGTAACGAGGCCAATCAAGCAAAAATCGGAACTGCGGGCCGGTGGCATCCGGGAGCGGGTCGGAAAGCTGCCGAGCAGCGGGCCCACCCTCAACCCGCCTCCGCTATAAAAATCCAGCCCTATGGAGCTGAAATTCTCTTGGCACATCAGCAGTGCTGGAGCATTTTACCTGGTGATTTTGTGCTCCTGGTCCACAGACGGGACTACAAACTGACACGCCAGAACTGATGAGCAAGAGGATGGACCACGCAAAATTGGTCCTCCTGTGGCATCATGGCAAGACCAGCATGCTGGAGACACTAGCCAAGCCCCAAGAGGCAGAGCGGCAGTCATGATCGGCCAGCAGGGATGCCAGCATTAGACCTACTGTGAGTCCAGGAGGGGAAGAGATCATAGGGGTGGCTGGCGGGCAGGGGGAGGCTAGCAGTGGCATGCAGTTTTAATATGGAGCCAGGAGGAGCACGCCTGCTCTTTCTGGCTCTACATTCAGGTAAGTCATTTTTTTTTTTACTTATTCCCGCTTGGCTGCTATTCGCCTGAGCAAACTGACTGCAGCATGCACGGCACGTGCTGTGGTTGGTCGTGATCTAATATCAGAAGGGGGCCTGAAATAGGCATTAGGTCTATTGCCTATGCAACTCAAGGGCATTACACCATTTCAGGCAGACACCCTGGATGACTACGTGGCGCCCTAACCAATACGGTGTGCGGCATATACCCGGCGCGGAATGAGTGCGCGCGCCGCATGTCATAATGGATCCCGAAAAACGGGCGCTGCGCGATCCAATTTCTAGGCCTCTGACTCTGATCTCGGTCTCTGCTCTGTCTGCATCCAGCATGCACCTGTGCCACAGCACATGCGAGTGGTTTTTCAGCCCCTAAGTTATTCCAGTCTTAGCTGAAGCGAGATTTGCACGGGAGCCCTGTGCTTCAACCGGTCGAGTCTGCCACCTCCTTGGCTGATAAAGGATCATCATGGGGCTAAACCCAGCTCACTCTCCTGTCAAACATAGTGCAGAGGATTAATTTGATGGCGAATGTAATAGAAATTTATGACAGTGAAGATAGCCCAAACCTGTGCTGCAGATTTAATGTAAAAGTGCTGTTAAGTTCCTTACCCAATAATTTTATCTTCCAGCTAAGTGACGTAATTGCTGACTGGTGCATCAAAAAATACCCTCAATGATTACCATTGACACTTTTTATAATTGCGTTGTTCAAAAGAACAATTCAGACGGTTTCTCATAGGTTTCCAGAATTCAACTATCGATAGGAGCTCATACTTAAGTGAATTGAGGCTGAATTTAAGCACATAATTATGCTAAGATCAGGCACTGTGAGCTGGTCTCAGCAATCTGAACATGAATGGCTGGACTTGTACTTTTGTTTTTAAATCTATGATGTTGTTATATGTTTTTACAAATTCTCACCTGATGCGTGCAGATGTATATGACGGCAGGAGGGGTGGAACCATGGATAGAACAAGAATAACAAGCCTTCAGGACATGAGTCTGATTGACAGTTTTAGATGTCCACACCTAACTAAAATGGCAACTGTAGTGAGATGTACCAATGTTTACAGCCGAGGTGGTCCTTGCTTACTCTGCTGCCATCCAGTGCCTTATAGTGACAAACGAAGGATAGATTTTGTAACTAGTATGGTCTCCTCCTTGTGTCACTATAAAGGAGAGTTTTGAAAGGAAGTGGGGAGTGACTTATCACACTGTATGATTAAGGCCCTTGTCAGCACCAGATGCACAGATTACTGAATAATATTTCCTGGCAGATAATGTGTGACTGCTGAGTCACTGACTAACAAGGCTTTCTTTTACAAGGTTGGGCAACAACTGTGCTGCCTGAACCATCCCTGTTATCAAGCCACTAATGACTTACATATAGAATTACATACATAGATATTCTGACATGATAATAGGCAGTTCGGATCAAACAGTCTGTATTGGTGCTTATCTGCCACATGAGCAGTAATCTTAAGCCCATGTGCCTGTATCCTTTTTATCCCCCTTTCCTTCAACTGCCTATCTAACTTATTCTTGAATGCTGACACAATCTCTGCTTCAATCACTAACTTCAGTAGTGCATTCCACAGCCTAACAACCCTCTATGTATAAATATTTTTCCTGGTGTCTGTCATAAATCTTACATTTAATCTTATATCTATGTCTCACATCTCATTCTTATTTCTCATTCTAAAATGGGACACAGTGGTCCAACTATGGTCTTACTAAGGTTTTATGTAAATTCATATATAGATTATAAATAGATTCACCATTACATCTTGACTTTTATATTCTGCGTTGCTTGGCAGAAAACCCAGTATTCCATTAGCTTTTTATAAGAACATAAGAACATAAGAAATAGGAGCAGGAGTAGGCCAATCGGCCCCTCGAGCCTGCTCCGCCATTCAATAAGATCATGGCTGATCTGATCCTAACTGCCAATCCACTATCACAGAAACATCTCCTGCATCTAACAGAAATAGACACACGAAATAGGAGCAGGATCAGGCTACACGGCCCCTGGGCCCGCTCCGCTACCCACAGGGCCATGACCGATCCGAACCTAGACTCATGTCCAAATTCCTGCCCGCTCCCCGTAACCCTTAATTCCCTTTACTTCTAGGAAACCGTCTATTTCTGTTTTAAATTTATGTAATGATGCAGCTTCTACAGTTTTTTGGGGCAGCATATTCCATGGACCTACCACCCTCTGAGTGAAGTAGTTCCTCCTCATCTCAGTTTTGAAAGAGCAGCCCCTTATTCTAAGACTATGCCCCCTAGTTCTAGTTTCACCCATCATCGGGAACATCTTCCCTGCATCCACCCGATCCAACCCCTTCACAATCTTATATGTTTCAATAAGATCGCCTCTCATTCTTCTGAACTCCAATGAGTAGAGTCCCAATCTACTCAACCTCTCCTCATATGTCCATCCCCTCATCCCCAGGATTAACCGGGTGAACCTTCTTTGTACTGACTCGAGAGCAAGTATGTCCTTTCTTAAGTATGGACACCAAAACTGTACGCAGTATTCCAGGTGCGGTCTCACCAATACCTTGTACAACTGAAGCAATACCTCCCTATTTTTATATTCTATCCCCCCAGCAATGAAAGCCAACATTCCATTGGCCTTCTTAACCATTTGCTGCACCTGCATACTAACCTTTTGAGTTTCGTGCACCAGGACACCCAGATCCCTTTGTACTTCAGTACTTTCCAGTTTCTTGCCATTAAGATAATAACTTGCTCTACGATTTTTCCTGCCAAAGTGCATAACCTCACACTTTCCAGTATTGTATTCCATCTGCCAAATCTCTGCCCACTTACTTAGCCTGTCTATGTCCCCTTGAAGGTTTTTTATGTCCTCCTCACTCACTACTTTCCCCCCCATCTTAGTATCATCTGCAAACTTTGATATGTTACACTCGGTCCCCTCCTCCAAATCGTTAATATAGATTGTAAAGAGTTGGGGACCCAGCACTGACCCCTGCAGAACACCACTAGTTACTGATTGCCAGTCTGAGAATGAACCATTTATCCCAACTCTCTGCCTTCTGTTAGATAGCCAATCCTCTATCCATGCCAGAATATTACCCCCAATCCCGTGATTTTTTATCTTAAGCAATAGTCTTTTGTGTGGCACCTTGTCAAATGCCTTTTGGAAGTCTAAATACACTACGTCCACTGGTTCCCCTTTATCCACCCTATATGTTACTTCCTCAAAGAACTCCAGCAAATTTGTCAAACATGACTTCCCCTTCATAAAACCATGCTGACTTTGTCCTATTAAATTATGATTATCCAAATGTCCTGTTACTGTCTCCTTAATAATGGACTCCAAACTTTTACCTACCACAGATGTTAGGCTAACCGGTCTATAGTTTCCAGCCTTCTGTCTACTGCCCTTTTTAAATAAGGGTGTTACATTAGCAGTTTTCCAGTCTGCCAGGACCATTGCCGAGTCCAGGGAGTTTGGGAAAATTATTACCAATGCATCCACAATCCCTACCGCCACTTCCCGCAAGACCCTAGGATGTAAGCCATCAGGTCCAGGTGATTTATCCGCCTTGCGTCCCATTATTTTACCGAGTACCACTTCCTTAGTGATTTTGATCGTGTTTAGCTCCTCCCCCCCTTTAGCCCCCTGTTTGTCCAGTGTTGGGATATTCTTAGTGTCTTCTACTGTAAAGACTGATGTAAAATATTCATTCAGTGTTTTTGCCATCTCCATATTTCCCACCATTAATTTCCCGGTCTCACCCTCTAAGGGACCAACATTTACTTCAGCCACCCTTTTTCTTTTTATATAACTATAAAAACTCTTACTCTCTGTTTTTATATTTTTTGCTAATTTACTTTCATAAGCTATCTTCCCTTTCTTAATCAATCTTTTTGTTATTTTTTGCTGTCTTTTAAAGTTTTCCCAATCCTCTATCCTCCCACTAGATTTGGCTACCTTATATGCCCTTGTTTTTAGTCGAATACTATCCTTAATTTCTTTACTTAGCCACGGATGGCTGTCTTTTCTTTTACACCCTTTTCTTCTCAGTGGAATATATATTTTTTGGAAGTTGTAAAATAACTCCTTAAATGTACACCACTGATCATGTATCGTCTTACCCTTTAATCTATTTAACCAATCCACTCTACTCACTTCCGCTCTCATACCTTCATAATCTCCTTTATTCAAGCTTTGCATGCTTGTTTGAGATCCAACCTTCTCAACCTCTAATTGAATATGGAATTCAACCATGTTATGGTCACTCATTCCAAAGGGATCCTTTACTAGGACATTTTTAATTAATCCTGTCTCGTTACACATGACCAGATCTAAGGTTGCCTGCCCCCTGGTCGGTTCAGTCACATACTGCTCAAGAAACCCATCCCTAATACACTCAATGAACTCATCCTCAAGGCAGCCCTGCCCAATTTGATTTGTCCAATTAATATGATAGTTAAAATCCCCCATAATTATAGATGTTCCCTTATTACAAGCCTCAACTATTTCCTGATTGATACTCCATCCAACAGAGTTGCCACAGTTCGGAGGCCTATAGACTACGCCCACTAGTGTTTTTTTCCCCTTATTATTCCTTACCTCCACCCAAACTGTTTCATTGTCCTGATCTTTTGACCCAATATCATTTCTCTGTATTACAGTGATTCCTTCCTTTATTAACATAGCCACCCCACCTCCCCTTCCTTCCTGCCTGTCCTTCCTGATCGTTAAATAACCTGGTATGTTTAATTCCCAGGCATTGTCACCCTGCAGCCATGTTTCTGTAATGGCCACAAGATCATACCCATATGTAGTTATTTGTGCCAATAACTCGTCTATTTTGTTACGAATGCTACGTGCATTCAGATAGAGAACTTTCAAAGATGTTTTGTGACACTTTGTTCCTGCTTTTGCCCTTTTTATTACTTTACCTTTTACTCCATACCTTCTGCCCCTTCCTGACATGCTCTGGTTTTTAATTTCCCCACTGCTACCTAAGTCTATGACCTTCTCTGTTGTCATTTGTATTATTTGCTCTCTAGGAACCTCCCCCCCACTAGTTAGTTTAAAGCCCTCTCTACAGCCCTAGTTATATGATCCGCCAGGACTCTAGTCCCAGCACTGGTCAAGTGAAGCCCGTCCCAACGGAACAGCTCCCTCCTGCCCCAGTACTGGTGCCAGTGTCCCAGGAAGCAAAACCCATTTCTCCCACACCAGTCTTTGAGCCACGCATTTAACTCTCTAATTTTATTTGTCCTAGCCAAATTCGCTCGTGGCTCAGGTTTATTACCCTTGTGGTTCTGCTTTTTAGTTTGGCCCCTAGCTGCTCAAACTCCCTCAGCAGAACCTCCTTCCTTGTCCTATCTATGTCGTTGGTACCAACATGGACCACGACAACTGGATCCTCCCCCTCCCACTCCAAGTTTCTCTCCAGTCCAGAGGAGATGTCCTTAACCCTGGCACCGGGCAGGCAACACAGCCTTCGGGACTCTCGCTCTCGGCTGCAGAGAACTCTATCTATCCCCCTAACGATACTATCCCCTACCACTACAACATTTCTTTTAACTCCCCCCACTTGAATGGCCCCCCGCTCCACGGTGCTGTGGCCAGGTTGCTCATCCTCCCCGCAGTCCCTGTTCCCATCCTCACAGGGAGTAAGAGCCTCGAACCTGTTGGACAAGTGCAAGGGCTGCAGCTCCTCCAACACTACCTCCTGAATCCCCGTACCTGCCTCACTTCTAGTCACACCATCCTGACCCTGGCCACGGACTACACGGACTATGGTCATTGATGTGCTGCATTTAATGCCTGGTAAACCTGAAACCCTTAATCCCTCTGCTCTTCCACATTCTTCCCACATTCAAAGTAAATTCTTACATTTTTTTTACCAAAAAGAACCATCTCACATTTACTGACATTGAATTCTTTTTGCCACCTTTTTGTCCATTCCACCAGCTTATCAATATTCCCTTGTAGCTTTAGAAGGGTTTCGACCTGAAACATTAACTCTGTTTCTCTCTCCACGGATGTTGCCTGGCCTGCTGAGTTATTCCAGCGTTTTCTGCTGTTATTTTCCTTTTGGTCCTCAGGATTATTTATTATTCTTCCTACTTTAGTATTATCTATTAAATCTATATTTTCCTGTGACATCATTGCATTTAACTCCCCCAGTTCATTTCTCACACTCTGAGCGCTGTAATACATGCACTTTGTTTCTTCTGTTTTTGTTCGTATTTTAGCATTACTTCGTTTCCCTTGAGTTCTTGTCCAGGCTAACACCTTCCTTTATTTCAGTCTTTTCCCTGCTCATAACTGGTTAATTTGACTTTTCCCCCTCTACACCTTCTGCATGCTGTTCTATTTGTTAAATTCTTTTGATTCCCCTGTCAGGGTGGTTAGGCTACCATCACCAAATTAGAGATGAAAAAAGAGAAAAGGAGTAGTGTTAAAATACGAATAAAAAAAGATTAAGTGCATATATTGCAATGCTTGGAGTGTGAGAAATTAACTGAGGGAATTCAAAGCAATTGCGTCACAGGAAGATAGTAAAAGAAAACATTTTACTTGTGGATGAATTTAAGCTTTCTCAGATGTTGGCTGATACTTCTCGCTGAATGGATGGAACTGTTGTAAGTGAAGAACTGTACTGTATGTGAGGTTCTTGCAAGGGATGCTGGGAAATCCACCCATATGGGGATGATTTTGAGCTTGAATTTTCCATGCGACTTCTCTGGCCTGCTACCTTAACATGGACAAGTTCTCATCAGGCTCCCTGACAGCTGCACATACTTCCATACTGAAAAGTGTAGCTTGTCTTCAGTATTTGCCACTAGGAATTGAAGAGAGAGTATGGGCTCGATTTTAGTTCAGGTGCGAGGAATTGGCGGGTTCCCTGAATTTAGTGATTCCGACACGATTGTAAATGGGTCTGTGAGATTGATGCAAATTTAACACAATTGGCCAATTGATTTCCAGCATGTGGGAAGCCTTGGCAATTGAGTATTTCCAGCCAGAAAGTCGCAGAATATGACGTCATCATTGCTGCTGCTTTTAAGGTCCACAGCAAGCCTTGCTTCCTCTGCAGGCTTCCAACCTTCAACATTAAGATGGCACAGGAGCCTGCAGGAGGAACGGCCAGCAGGAGGGCCAGATCTGCGCCCAAATTTGATGAGGCTTCACTACAGGCATTATTGGATGGTGCTAGGGCCCACAGGGAGGTCCTCTTCCCTTCTTCAGGGAGGAAGAGGCCTCCCAGCCAGACCAAGGAAGAGGCCTCCCAGCCAGACCAAGGCTGTGTGGCTAGAGGTGGCAGGTCAAGTCAACTCCTTGGGGCTAACACGAAGAACGTGGCTGCAGTGCAGGAAAAGATTCCATGATCTTCTTTGCACTGGAAAAGTAAGTACTGTATGATGTTTCCATCACCCTCAATCTGATCCCCATTGCCTTTCTTCACCAGCACTCAGCTTTAGCAATCTCTTCCTGCACATCCCACTAGACACTCACATCCATGCACCCTTACCCATTCCCACTCTCTCTATGCTCACATTCACATAACTATTCCACCATGCAGCCCTCACACTCCCTCTCACTCTGATGCTTGGAACACAACTGACAACACACAGGGAGGGCCCTTGTTATTGCAACCTCACTCCATCTTTGTCTCCTTCTAAGTATCTATGCTATGCAATCTCTGCACTCACTCCTTCATTCTCACTCAACCTCCACTTGTCTCCCTCATTGCAGGAAAAGAGAGCTCACAACAGGAGAGAGCGAGCCAGGACAGGAGGAGGGCGGCCCTCATTAACCTAGCTCACCCCCTGGGAGGAAGGCGTCCTGGAGATTGCCGGGGCTGACCGAGATGTGGACGTTGGGGAAGGACAGGCAGGAGCATCCCCGCAAGCTGGTGACAGAATAGTTTTCCATCTCTCTCATTGGCATTGCATGAGTCACTGATAATAATTCTGAAGCTACATCATATGGACTTATGATCATCTGCAAAATGCAATGTGCATGTAACCTTGGCATCACATCTCTAACTTTTTCCTTGACTCCCCCACAGGACAATCAAGAGTCCCCGTCCCCACGGTGCAGGAGGAAGAGCCTGAGTAGCCGGACTCCTCAGAGGAATCTGCAACCTCTGAGGGCACAGCGTCAGCAAAAATAAGCGCACCCAGCACCAGCGCAGACACTCACACCTCGGTGGGACCTTCGGGACATAGAGTAGAGTTGTCACTTGGTGTATTACAGCTCACAAGTGAGCATCAGCAGATTGTGGAGACAGGGACAGCAGTGGAGAGTCCTCGTCGGAGGGCGCAGGACTCTGCCAGCTCGGCTCAGCTGCATGTCGACCCTTTGCCTCTGGGTCCATCCGTAAGATCAGAGGTGATGGCACTCCAGGCACAGATGCAGGAGTCTCTGGCAGGTTTTGTCTCTAGGGTCGCTGAGATTGTGGAGCGAATGGAGGAGTCCATTGCGAACATGAGCAGAGCCTTTGTGGAGTCATTGGCGCATGAACGCATCAACACGGAAAGGATGGCTACCTACGTGGAAATGATTGCTGCCTCCGTGGTAAGGCTGGGTACGGTAGAGGAGAGGAGGTCTACGGCCATGGAGGAGGTTAGTCGCCAGGGTATGGAAAACATGGTGAGTGTTCAGAATAGAATGACATCTCTTGAGGAGTGATGGGCATCTATTGAACAGAGAAACCAGACCTTCATGGAAGTCCTTCTGAGTAGGACTGCCATTGCAGATACGGGTCCCCATGGCCCCCCTAATTGTGCAGCAAGCTGCTCTCAAGCCACTTGCAGGCACTGAGGGGGTCCTGACCCATGAGAGGGAGGTTGGTGGCAGACCTCAAGGAAGTGGGGGCTCCTTGCCAAGCGTTCACACTTCCATGCCACTGCAGAGCCCTCGGTCAGAGCCCCGCCAGAGTCCACACCCAACTGAGATAGACATCTCAACTCCTGCACAGCCGCAGGAGCAGCAGACGGCTGGCGAGCCCTCACAGGCTCGCCATCCCAGAGGACGCCCGCCAACGGTGTCGAGACAGGAGCAGCAGGAAAGTGAGCAAGGGGCCTCCACATCTGCTGAAGCCACAGGGGAACCACTACATAGGAGCACGCGTAAGAGGAAAATAAAGCACAAATAGTCACAAGGGTAGTCACTTGGGTGAAATGCTGTGTATTTTGTGGAAATGCCATCAGTTGTGTGTTTTTCATAAAAATTCTGATGGCAAATTCTGCAGTTGTGGCGTGTGTCATTTCGCGAATGGGGCTGGAGGTCCTCTAATGCCAAGAGGGGAAGGAAAAAAAGGCCTCCCATGCTTCTGGTAGGTGCCTCAGTTGAGGAAGCGCTGAGTGAGGGTGGCGAGAGGGATCTCGCAGAAGGTCACACTGGAGATGGGTGTCAGGCTCCAAACTTCCACAGCTGTGGTTAGGCCTGGTAAAAGTTGCCCCAAACCTGAGACAACAAAGTCCTGCCACCTGCAAATGATGACTGATCAAATATCCTCTTTAATGTTGGACCTGCAGCTGATAGTCAGCAAGCCAATAGCGTTCACACCAGGTTTCACAGGCGTCATCCCCACCAGGTGCGTTTTACGTGGGAAAAGGGTTAAACAGGCAAGGGCCTGTTAAAATGGGATTATAAAGGCCAATCAGTGCTGTTTAAGGGCCCTAAAGACCAGTCCCGCCTGTTGCAGGTGGGATTTTTTCAGGTCAATCAGACACACCTAGGTTAAAATGGCGTGGAGGCGGGAACCAGGCGGGGGGGTCGCGACCCCTAGGTTTTGCGATTTTAACCCCCCGCACGCCTAAAAGTCCGCCTCACGGCCCAATGAAAATCGAGGCCTATGTTTTTTCCCCCAGTACCACCAGATTTCTCCCCTCTTCCCCTGAGGGTAGGTGCTGGGCTATGGTTCCTCAGATGCTGGTTGTCCTCCATTCTTAGTGTGAAGCCAAACAATGAGTGTTGGCAGGCTGGACAACCATGGGGCATTACAGCTGAACCTGATCACAAATATGCACTTTTCCAGCAGGGGTCACAGGACAGAGGTCAGGATTGGGAACCCTGCCTGATTGTTTTCCTCACCCAACCATTGGGACAATTGTAGTGCCTCATTACTGCCCTGGTTAAAGTCAGATAACTCAACACAGAGCTTCTGACTTCTATAGCAGAGAAATGCTGGTATTCATGCAACTGCCTCCAGGCTCATGCACCAGCTTGTCTGATTGCCCCCGGCCCATCCCCCAACAGCCCCTCCCAGACATTAGAGATATGCTCACCACGAGGCCACTGAGGAATAAGGGTGCATTTCTCCCCTCCCTTCTAAACGGCTAGGAATGGACACATACACACCATCTGCCATCTTGTATCAGAACGATACTCAGTTACACACTCACACTAATCCAGCTGAGATCAGATGTGCATTTACTACACCACCAGGTCTAAAAATAATTCTTACTTATTTATTTTCAATAGGGCTCGCATGCACATTCCACTGTCAAACGGCTAATGATTACATGCATATTCTGTAACTAGGCTGTCAGGGATCAAAGTCTGCCCTTCCGAAATAGGCCTCCAGTTCAAATTTGCAAAAAAATTCTTATCAACAGAACACCCAGAAAACAAAAGTTGTTAAGTGGTAAGAAAGAAAGACTTGCATTTATATAGCGCCTTTCACGACCATCGGATGTCTCAAAGCGCTTTACAACCAATGAAGTACTTTTGGAGTGCAGTCACTGTTGCAATGTAGGAAAAGCAGCAGCCAATTTGCACACAGCAAGCTCCCACAAACAGCAATGTGATAATGACCAGATAATCTGTTTTTGTTATGTTGATTGAGAGATAACTATTGGCCAAGACACCGGGGAGAACTCCCCTGCTCTTTTTCGAAGTAGTGCCATGGGATCTTTTACATCCACCTGAGAGAGCAGACAGGATCTCGGTTTAACGTCTCATCCAAAAGACGGCACCTCCAACAGTGCAACACTCCCTCAATACTGCACTGGGGTAGAATTTGAACCCACAACCTTCTGACTCAGAGGCGAGTGTGCTACCCACTGAGCCACAACCGACATTTTGGTAGCATGAGAGGGGTGTCTATTTCACTTTCCAGTGGGATAGGCACCCAAACTCAAACTGGTCTGAAGTTGGTCAAATTCACATATTCATGAATAAACCTGAAGTGGTCCACTTCGGGTCACTTTGAGTGTTTGGTTCAATGCCCATTACTACTGCTCAGTCAGCATTTAAATCTAGGCTGACACTCCGGTGTAGTACTGAGGGAGTGTTGCACTGTCAGAGGTGCTATCTTTCGGATGAGGCGTTAAACCGAGGCTGCTCTCTCAGGTGGATGTAATATATCTCATGGCACTATTTAGTAGAAGAGCAAGGGAGTTCTCCCTGGTGTCCTGGCCAATATTTTTCCCTCAACCAACATCACTAAAACAGCTTATCTGGTCATTATCACATTGTTGTTTGTGGGACCTTGCAGTGCACAAATTTGGCTGCCGTGTTTCCTACATTATAACAGTGACCGCACTTCAAAAGTACTTCATTGGTTGTAAAATGCTTTTGGGATGCCCTGAGGTCATGAAATCTTTCTTTAAACAACTATTAATATGCTTCCTGGTTACTGCTGTAAAGACACAAGAGAATTCAACCAAGTTGGGTTGATCCACAGTTTAAATCAGGTAGGTTACCAATTAAATCAATATGCGAAAAATGCGTTCACTTTCATCGAGGTAAGGAGTACTGTGCACCAGATACACTGAAAACAAATCTCAGGCAACAGATTGGCTCCCTGCGAAGGAAATCCAGCATTGTACAAGATTCCATATGCTGTACAATTTGTTCTCATCAGCAGCAATCTCCCTCCCAGGAATCTATCAGACCATCTTACAAGATATCGAAGTTGCAACTCTGCAGCTACTGATTTTACATCCACAGCTGGGCACACAGAAACGTCAAAGAAAATTGTTTATTGCAAAGCCTCCAATCTCCTGACAAACAGACTCAACTGAAAATCAATAATGAACCATGAGGAAAGGCTAGTACAGGATTTTGCATCAACCTGAAGAAGATGCACAAAAATCAAAGGCGTGGGATCTGCTGCCAAGCTACACCCACAAGCTAAATAGTGGGCAGATGGTATTTTTATCTCATAACCCAAGCAACACAGCATTCTGTTACAGAATTACAGTCACTCAAACTCCTTGGTATTTATTAAAATCTTGCCAAATGTGTACTGTGCCAGAGAGAAAAACACTGCAGATATTGGAAATCTGAAACAAAAACAGAAATGACTGGAAACACTCTGGGTTAGGAAGCATCTGTGGAGAGAACAGACAGGACTGGGGCCTTCCTCGGGAAGGTCCATATCCAAAAAGTCTTGATCTATTCTCTCCAAGAATGGTGGCTGACCTGCAGAAAGTTTTCAGCATACTCTGCCAGGACTGTTATGGTTAGATCGGGTAATTCCTATATTAAATTTTCTTAACATCATGGATATAAATAACCAATTTGCTCATCTTTGTACCACAGATCATTTAATTATTTATTCAACAATACAATCTAAAAAATTATTCTTAAAAAAGAACACACATTTTACACAAAAGTGAATAGATCCCTAAAATGTATTGCTGTTTCTTGATGAAAGTTGGCAGTGAATAGCATGTGCTGAGCATTAATATCCAGGTACTTCGACGATGCAGGGACACTGGGTCTCACTGAATCTTCACAGGATGAGTTACCTATCTCAGCCATGCCATTGTGGGGAGACTCCAGTGGAGACCAGGGACTTTCCCATAGGCAAGAAAGGCTGAAAGAGAGGGTGACACTGGGATGCTCTTGAGCACCATCAGCTGATGAAAAAGTCCTCAGAGCCTCCCAGCTGAGGATGATCCATTGCACTGAAGGAAATATAAGGAAAGTGGAGTGGTCTATGCTGAGTTAACCGATTTCAGCCAAAGCAGTAGTAGGGTTGCTGTAATTGGTCGCAAGTGCCTCTGAGCTTGAAAGGGGGAGAAACAGCTAGGCTTCCTGCTCCTGATTGCTATTCAATGACCACTACTGGAAAGTCTACTGGTCTGGACATTGGGTGAGAATAGGATGAGATTCAGTTGTAATACTACTCCTTCTCCCTCCCCCTCCCTCCTCCCCGCCCCCCGCCAACTGTTCAATAGTCTGCCAATGCTCACTGTCTAGATTCAGGTGAGGAATGGCTACTTGGAAATAGTATCGAAAAGCTGCTGCAATCATGAAACCCTAGCTCAGAATGAGTCAGCGACTTCAGAAGAGAAAAGGAGAAAGTGAGGAAGATTAAAAGGTATTAGTAGCCACACACTTAACAGATTCATATGACATTCTTTTGTCCACTATTTCAGTGGAGGCATTAACCGATTTAAAATGAACAGGTTATAAGTATTAAAATAGCAGGCAAAGAAATGTATTGAGTGTTCATTCTCTAATGTCACCAACAGCAATTTTAAAGCTCATATTTTAATCTGGAGCTGACTGTACTTGCTACCTTGGAGCTGTATTTATACTACAAGATCATATTCAGTTCAGGTCCAATCTCAATATGTTCTTGCAGCAGTGACATTCATCTCTGACTCAATTATGTTTATTGAATTACATGCTGGCATGTTTTTTTGCTTTTCTTATCCACAGTAGGCCACAGGAGATTTGCATTAGGCATTCAGAACAGAATAATATAAATTTCCTCACACTCAGCAGACTATAAATCTGATATTTAGAGGAGGAATTTTAACAAGAAATTTCATTTGAAATCAACTGGAAATCTCAAGCAAGTGCAGATAATAGGGCTTCATCTTGCTTTGTCTGGGAGTTAATGGTACTGTGAGTTAGTGCACTGTCCCTTCAGTTCCTTGACCTGGGTATGAATCCAAGGCAGACTGATGGGGATGAAAGTCTCCTCTCTCTGATAGCTGTATGGTTCTATATGAAATGAGTTAGACTAGTCTCAATTCCGTTTTTTGTAGATGTGGGGCCCACAGAACAAAACTGCTTGTAATTTAGCACTAAATTAGCAATCACTTAGAATACCTGATGTGGGAAGTAGAAAATTCACACTGGAGTAAAAGCGAGTGCTTTTTAGAGGTTGGCACTAGGGCATATTGTTAGAGAAAAGTAATCTTTATCCTGTGCTGTACATGACCTGGAAGTGCTTGCTGCTAACACTGGGAGCCATTCCCCAACACGACCTTGCTGAGTATAAATATTCACTAGAAAAGTCCATTGTCAACAAGGTCTCTCCAACATAAAGCAGAAACACCTGATTTTAAATCAACTTCTGTATTGACAATGTTGATGGACATTATCGTTGTATCATGCAACTACCAGGATGATAGAAGGCAAACTAGACCTTGGTCTTTTTTCATCTGGCTACGGTTGGTTGTTCCAAACCTTTACAGTTTAATCTCCTCAAACCTTGTGTTTCCAAAAAAGGAGAGGCTTGTATTTCCGCACTACTGAATCCAAATGCTGGCTCATTGTATTTACATAGGAGTTTCTATTCTATATAAAGGCACCCTGACAGCAATGTACCTTTAATAGTTTGTGCAAAATAATTAGGCCCTAATCAACATTAGAATCTATTTGTGAGAAATCCACCAATAGGAAAGAGACAGAGAATCCCAGCAACACCGCTTGGCACAAGTGTCACCTTTCATTACCTACAGTACTGGGTGCTCAGTAATGATGATAGCACTTTAAAAAGAATGTTTCACAATGAATATTCTTATTGGAATCCATCTGCTTCATAAATGTAATAGTAATGCTGGTAAATTTTAGTAGTGTAAATAAAAAGCACACACATACAAATCATTATCACCTAACTTAATTCCACTATGCTCTAACAAAAACAGAAGTGTGTGTCATTTTCAATAAAAACACATTGGGGCAATTTGCATCTTACCGCCACCACCAAGGGACTATTGGAGACTGCTCTGGAAACATTGAAGGTAAGTTTTTTTTAATGATTTTGTGGGGCCAATCATCCTGCCCATTGTCAGTCTGTCTGCACCCCCCCACCTTGCTGTCACTTCCCCTCAAGGTGTCCCAGCTCAGCTCCATGGAAGAGATGTCAGATTCCGTTCATTTAGCGCTAGCAGCTTGCTGATTTTATTTTAATGAAGGTTGATCATCAAAATTGATCGGGCCTCCCGCCGGTGACTTCAGCAGGGCCATGCAATAACCCTGCCCATCTGATATTCTCAAGATGAAAATCATCCCCAGCCTATCAAAAATCCTCATCTTTAACGTGCATAAATTACCTTTTTAACAAGGTGTTCTCTCCTTCCCTGTCGCAGTCTCTCCAAGACTAGTTCACAGCTCAACCAATCTTGTTTTAGAAGTGGCTATTAGCAGGTAACTCCCTACCACTACCCCTCTCTCTGATAGTCCCTCGGTCGGCCTTTCAGCAACGGCACTGTTTAGACCAGTACCTCACTGAATGGGGAACTGTAAGTGCAAGCATACTGCACATGGAGGCACCATTCTGCCCACATAAATTGCTGTTACATTAATAGAATTTTTACCATGCACATTTTCCATATAGAAAAGGGACCGACACCCAAAGTTACCATGTGAAATGGCATAAAAATAGATATAGATTCTACATAGAGTAGTTTTAGTCACTATATGTACAACAAACTGTTAATTCAAACTGCAAAGAATGGAAGAAAAACCAATGTGGTTTTGATCAGAAGGCAATGCAGGAATTCAAAAAGAAAATCTGCAGTTGTAAAGGATCTAAGCTGTACAAGGGATTTACTCTACAAGACACAGCACAAATAAAATTCACCGCAGCTTCAATAGAATTCAACGTAGCTTCATTCCATATCCACAGCTATGCGTGATAATTTGTGCCTGTTTCTCACTCCCAGCAAACAAATTAATCTAGTTCTTGACACATGTTTCCCTGGTTGATACAACAAACCTACTATTATGGGATTGTTTGCCACAGTAAAGCCAGTTTATTTAGAAATGTTTGTGTTCAAATGAATATCCTTTACTGCAACCTCCTCAGAATTAGATTACAATAGGAGCTTTCTTTCATGATATGTCAGTGTTTGTACAGTAAGTCAGGATGTATAAAATCCTTATTTGCAAGCTGAGCCTGTAAAACAGGTTTGACTGCACTGTGCCAGTTCTAGGTTTGACCATATTTACTCATTTTCTTCCCCTGACAGGAGCTGTATGTTCCGACAAAACTGTGTTAGAATTATTTTCAAGTACCTTTGCAAATGTAATGAGTTTACTGGTAGAGTCTGCTGTTTTATACAGATATCATTGTTCTGTTTAATCACTGTCTACATAAAATTCCTGTTCATTATTATATTTGGCATCACTTATCTAGGTTTATTGTAAGCAAATACTTGACATTATAAGACCCTCCAGTCTGCAGGTCTGCATTAGCCCCAACACCTGGTTTCTTCAGGCGTCCTTCCAGTTGGGTGTCCAACAAGCGGACAAGAAAGTGATGCCATGGAGAAAAAGGCCCCCTCCCATTTACATGTCTGCAATGGGCCTGCACCTACTGGAGGTACAGGGCCACCCCACAACCCTGGGCAAGCCCCTGAAATCCCAGGACAAAACAAAGGGGGCAGAGTGAGATGGGTCTCCTCCCTTTTTTTCTGACTTTTGCGCCTGGTAACTGAGCGTCCCAGGGGACAAAGGTCAGTAAAATTGGCCTCTGTAAAATTAGTAAACTCCAGTTTGCTACATTTAATGATTATTAAAAGTGGTGATACAACAAGAATGCTCCCCACCCTCCCCACTGACATAGACCCACTGGTGCCTTCTCACTACTTCCATTAGTTTACACCACTACAGAACAGCCTCGTGGTGAGGGAAGAGAGAAAAAAGTAACTAAAATGGGTTTAAATTTGTTAAAGCTAACTTTGTACCATTAAGTAAGGTGAAGTAATACAAGTAAAGTAGGATGCTCATGCACTGGAGAAACTAATTTTCACCAAGGACCAATTGTTGCTCATCACCAATTATATCATGTCCAGTTGTAAGCAAGATATTTTGCTATCCAAATTCCATCATAAAACCTTTAGAGAGAAGTAACTGTGCTTGTAAGAGTAATGTTACTCAAAATAAAACATTGTCACAATTTTCATCTTTTTGTGTTAGATATTCTCTCAGGTTCAGTGTCACCAGTCACTTCTGTAAGTGGACAATGTGTCCCCTACAATCTGGGGTGCACCATTTTTCATCCAATAGCTGAATAGATGACCGTATGACTCAGGGATCATAAAAAGAGACCCTTGCTCCATAGGCCAGCTACTGAATTATTACACGTGCCATAGTACAGCTTTCATAGCGTGAACAATCCTTTGCTCCTCAGTATGGAAAATAATAAAAACCCCAATTACTGACTCTGTAAACATAGGCTCATTTCTCCAGATAAGCTATTCAAAGTTAGCTGGTTCGGTCATTTGTAAAATGCAGGCAACTTTCAGCTTCTGCCTGCTAGATCACAAATCACTCTAGGGGGGCAATTATAGCCTAACCTGCCCATCGGGAAACTGACGAGATCAGGTGCAACTTGATTGATTTCACTCTCCATTGAAGTCAATGAAGAATAATATTGGGCGGGGGTTCTAAAAGCGGCATTCCACCTGATTCCTTCAGTTTCCCCAATTGGGGGTGGGGGGGGAGCGGCGGGGGAGGGGGGTGAGTTTAAAATGATCCCTTCTCTGTCACTTGCTTTGAGCCTCTGAGATGGGGGTTTTGGCCCATCCAGCTGTCGGTCTAAGTTGCAATCAAGCGGTAATGCCAGCCCTTTGATGTGTGAGCAGGAGACTCCCAAACGTCTACCTTAGCTAAGCCCCCAGCTGTGTGAATGGAATGGAAGGATATCTGGTCCCCTCAGGTACAGCAAGGAGTCTTCTTCTCACAATAGCCTGAAATGTTTGCGATTGTACATAATGATCCCCTCGCCCTTTGAATAGTTAATTAACACTTCGAATCATCAATCGTGACTGTTGGCTTATTGTTGAGAAAAAGTGCTGAATTTAACCTTATAGCAATATTTTACATTACGCAGGCATAATTAATTTGCTATAACCATGCAAAAGGACTGCAATGAGATTACGATTGGGAATTATGTAGATCACTGAAGAATCTTTGATCCAGTGAACTGTAAACACACTTTTGAAAGAAAAACACACAACACAACACCCCAAAAAAAAATATCTGATATTGTGCTTCATCTTTTTTTATAACATTTTACAACAGTATGGAACAATGGCAAAATATCTAAGCTTTCGAATGGCACTGTTCCACTTGGTTTTAATGTAAATAGAATGAGCACCATCTGTGTTCTAATGCTTGGCTAGTTATGGTTCCTACTCATACAGTATTAAACACCTGCTGTCCTGAAAAATGCACACATCGTCCATGTGTAATATTTCATAATGGGCTATGAGGAAATGGTGTTTAGTTACCATTGAAGCTGTGAGCAACATCAATTCTTTGACTTATTTTTTTTTAATGTCCAGCTTCTGAATTCAGAATCAATACAGCAATTTTTTTAATATTGTAACTGTCCTGTTAGTGTCATTGTTATTTTTTTTGCACACTAACAGTACGCATCGGAAATGTAGAACTGTGCCCAGGATTTTCAAATCTTCATTGCATTGACCTCTTGCAGCTAATTTTCTATTTTGTTCTGCTAAAAGCAAATGGGAGCACCCTCTTCTGTCCCAGGTGCACTCTTGGATGAGATAAACTAAGGCCTCTTTTTAAAAAAAAGACTTGGATTTATATAGCACCTTTCACGACCACCTGACATCCCAATGTGCTTTATAGCCAATGAAATACTTTTAGAATTGTAGTCACTATTATACTGTAGGAAACGGGGCAACCAGTTTTCGCACAGTGAGCTCCCACAAACAGCAATGTGATAATGACCATATAATCTGTTTTTTTTTTAGTTATGCTGATTGAGGGATAAATATTAGCTAAGACACCAGGGACAACTTCCCTGCTCTTCTTCAAAATAGTGCCGTAGGATCTTTTATGTCCATCTGAGAGCAGATGTGACCTCGGTTTATCATCTCATCTGAAAGACGCACCTCCGACAGTGCAGCACTCCCTCAGTACTGCACTGGAGTGTCAGCCTAGATTTGTGCTCAAGTTAGGTGCATGACTGGAACTGTTTAGGGTAAAATGACGTAGAATCATAGAATGGATACAGCACATAAGGAGGCCATTTGGCCCGTCGCGCCCATGCCGGCTCTCTGCATGTGCACTTCAGCTAGTCCCACTCCCCCGCCCTTTCCCCGTAGCCCTGCAAATTTTTTTCCTTCAGGTACTTATCCAATTCCCTTTTGAAAGCCACGATTGAGTCTGCCTCCACCACCCTCTCGGGCAGTGCATTCCAGATCATAACCACTTACTGCGTAAAAAAGTTTTTCCTCATGTCGCCTTTGGTTCTTTAGCCAATCACCTTAAACCTGTGTCCTCTGATTCTCCACCCTTCCGTCAATGGAAACAATTTTGTCTATCTACTCTGTCTAGACCCCTCATGATTTTAAACACCTCTATCAAATCTCTTCTCTGCTCCAAGGAGAACAAACCCAGCCACGTAACTGAAGTCCCGCATCCCTGGAACCATTCTCATAAATCCTTTCTGCACCCTCTCTAAGGCCTTCACATCCTTCCTAAAGTGCAGTGCCCAGAATTGGGCACAATACTCCAGTTAAGGTCAAACCAGTGGTTTATAAAGGTTCATCATAACTTCCTTGCTTTTATACTCTATGCCTCTATTTATAAAGCCCAGGATTCCATATGCTTTTTTAACCACTTCCTCAACCTGCCCTGCCAACTTCAACGATTTGTGCATATATACCCTCAGCTCTCTCTGTTCATGCACTCCCTTTATGATTGTACCCTTTAGTTTATATTGCCTCTCCTCATTCTTCCTACCAAAATGTATCACTTCGCAATTTTCTGCATTAAATTTCATCTGCCATGTGTCCGCGCATTCCACCAGTCTGTCTCTGTCTTCCTGAAGTCTATCACTATCCTCCTCACTGTTCACTATGCTTAATTTTCTTTGAATAAACTTCTGTAAGATCTTTATAAGATTAACTGAGTGCCTTTTTTGGCTCAGTTACGCCCTTGGATCTCACTGAGATGACATGACCTGCTCTTGGTTCCACTGTGCTCTGGGGCCGCTCTGATGCTCTGCTAGCTCTTTCCGTACGCTGCCCAGTTTTTCCACCTGCATGCTGTGTACGCTGAGCCTCAAACTGCACACTGTACAGTGATTGCTCACGCTGTTTCCAGTTTATAAAGGTCGTGTCTAATCCTTCAGTTTGCAGTTTTCTGTAATTGTTGCAGGTTTCTACCATGTGTTCAACATTAAGTTTGTAATTTATGAATATACTTCTGATCAAGTGAAATGTATACCAATAATCCAAATATACTCATCTTAGGAAGTCAATACAAATTTAAGAAAACTGATACAGAGAAGTTCATTTATGAGGAGCAGAGATTTGTGATATTTAAGCTGTTACACGTCCAATTTGCATAGCTTCTTGCCAAGATAGGCACATCATGCATAACACTTTAAACAGAGTGGAAGGCTGAGTTACAGCAAGGTACACTGAGGCTACTGTTAGCACATGTAGATCAATAACATACTGACTGATGCACTGCAATTTAAACAAACTACATGGCAACTGCATACACAGCATGACATTGAAAAGTGAAGTACTGAAAGGATTATTACTAGTCCTAGCCCCTTTAGGGCTACCCCGAATCAGGCGTATTCCTCAGATGTTCACTTTCAACTAAAGTTTGAGGTATCCAAATCCTAAAGACACTTAATTGGGTCTAAAGGTCCGGACTATCTCTCCCTAAAGGAAAGGAACAACCTGAAAATGTTACCTCCTCCAGATAGCACTTTTAATAAGTTTAGCTAGACTGTAACGTTCCGGATATTATGAGGGTCCGGAAAACTCCCCCAGAATTCTGCAACTCCTCACCAAAGAGTGTACAGAGATTGAGTTTGCAAGTTTGATACAGAAGTAGTATGTGAGACAATTCTAAAAATATATAAATTTATTAAAGAACCGACATGTATTTTACAGTTGGTGAGTCAATTGCAACATTAACAGTTCCAAAAAGAGAAAGCTTTTCAATCTTATTATCAGAGATCCTTATTCTCAAATCTTAACTTCGCTACAGGTTTTACAGTTCTTAGTTTTATTCAGGATATCCACCAAAATCAAATACAGTACCTTGATCCCCGAGATACAAAGAGTTGAAGAATTACAGAGCTAACCATGAAGCTGAGAATTGCTTTGCCCCTTCAAGCGAGTCTATTATCCCATTTAAAAGTTCAATATTTATACTCTTTTTCAGTGGTATTCCCTTTGAAGTTTTCTGCTGATGTAAGCTAATTATCTCTAGTCATTTTTCTGCTGACCCTTGCTATTCTTACAGTCACCTCATCTGGTAGCATTACAGACTTATATCTCTACCCCAGGTGTCCCAAGCTTACCATAAAAACGGTGTGACAGCAGGTGTTTCTATTTGATGTCATTGTTACTAAGGCCTTCTGTTTGTGCTTTTGCAATTAGAACACCTTAACTAGGGTGATCTATGCAATTCTTAGTCACCTCAGCTGGTTGTAACACAGAATCGTGTCTCTCCTCCGTAGGTGTTCTAAGTTTAACACAAAAACGGTGTGACAGCAGGTGTTTCTTTTACTTGATGTCATTTTTATGAAGGTATATGTTTCTTAATTTTATGTGCCTCTTTACGAGGTGTAACTTAGAACACCTTAACCAGGATACACCATTGTCTCCTTTCCAAATATCCAGACCATCAGGAGCCTCCAACCTTCTGTTTCAATAAGGTTATTGATTCAGTGTCAACAACTTATCTTATCTCAATAGCCAAAATGATATCACAGCTTCTCCATCGTTCGGTTTCTCGATTTCCAGACCCAGTTTGTCATGTTTCAATAAGGCCAGAATTCTTTCCTAGAATGGTGTCTTTTTCTGAACAGGTTTTATGGCTTATTCCTTCACAGTACTGTGGACAAAAACTTGAAAAGCCCCATATGCCGATGAAAGAGTATGATGATTAAAGTAAACAATGATTATTTTAAAGTGCAGTTGAACCTTTAATAGTGAAATTGTGTTTGTTTTAAAAATGTTCACAATATCAGAAAACAGCTGACTGAGTGTTACCGATGGTTTGCTAAACCACAGAAAGCAGTCAGTTCTGGTTCAGCAATAGTGTCTGATCAGCTTGGCTTAAAATCAAAAGACTCTTTAAGGTGCGATATCCTCCACTCCTTCAGGTAATGAGTTTGGCCTGAAACCAACTGTATGGGGGGATTTTAACTGCTAGGTTTCAGCTAGATTCCCGCCCACGGCAGAATGGGGCCAAGGTGATTTTAACTGCTGGGCCTCATTAACATGTCGCTGGGCAGGAAGTAGTCAAGAAGGGGTTGCTAGCCTGTAGTAAGTGTGGGGATTAGGGTTACATGGTGGTGGGGGGGGGGGGGGTCTCATGATACGAGGACGGGGAGGGGCCTTAACCTTCCTTGTGGGGCCCCGAGGAGCACTACTGCTACTTCTGGCCCCGCAAAGGAAAGTTAAAAAAAACTTATTCTTGAATGAGTTTTTTTTTGCTTCTGATCCTCTTCTGGTTTGAGTTCCATTGGTAGGAAAGCTGCAGCAGCTTCCCCCGTTCAGGTCAGAGTTAAAATCGCGGTCAGGGCCCAATTATATCATCAGCCCGCTGGTTTCAGGCAGGCGCCTTTGCCTCCTGCGCAGAAGAGCAGTTTAAAATCAAAGACAGCAGGATGGAGGCAGGAGATTGGCGTGGTTCCATAACAAAACACGATCAAGACACTATTCAGACAAAGATTTGGTGCTTTATGGTTGTAGTTCCTGGTTTACATTGATCCTTCACATTCAATTGTTCTTTGAGTAATGTTTGGATTTTCACTAATAATGGTTTCACTATATCAGAAGTGTCATTTTGTTCTGATTTAGAAACCATGTTTAAAGTCTTTTGTGCACTGGCAGGGGTAGACCAGAATAAAGTGCTGATAATGACAGAACAGTATCCTCTTCTTACTGTTGCCACCACTACCTTCAATTCCAAATATCACTCTACATATTATGTAAGAATTTACCTGCTCAATGTTTGACAGTAACATTGGAAAGGTGTTGAATTAGAGCTAATGCATCCTTGAACTGATTCTGCTTGGTATACCCAACTAATTCAAACTGAACAACTGTGATTGGTTTAACAGTGATCCGAGCATCAGGATACATGGGCACAACAGATATTACGGAGATATTACGGCAGATGACCAAAAGCTTGGTCAAAGAGGCAGGTTTTAAGGAGTGTCTTAAAGGAGGAAAGAGACGTAGAGAGGCGGAGAGGTTTAGGGAGGGAATTCCAGAGCTTGGGGCCTTGGCAACTGAAGACATGGCCGCCAATGGTGGAGCAATTAAAAATCGGGGATGAGCAAGAGGCCAGAATTTAAGGGATATGGAGATTGTGTGGGAAGGTGGAATTGAGGTCGAAGGTCAGCCATGATCTTATTGAATGGCGGAGCAGGCTCGAGGGGCCGAATGGCCTACTCCTGCTCCTATTTCTTTTGTTCTCATGTTCATGTAAAAACACAGGCACAGCCCAGACTATGCCCAATAAAACCCATGCAACTCAGAAATCTTAGTAAAAAAAAAAGACTTGTATTTATATACCGCCTTTCACGACCTCAGGACATCCCAAAGCATTTTACAGCCAATTAAGTACTTTTTGAAGTGTAGTCACTGTTGTAATGTAGGAAATGCGGCAGCCAATTTGGGCACAGCAAGCTCCCACAAACAGCAATGAAATAATGACCAGACAATCTGTTTTTTAGTGATGTTGATTGAGGGATAAATATTGGCCAGGACACCAGGGATAACTCCCCTGCTCTCATAAATAAAAAAAATGGGAGACTACGGTGTGAATGGGGACAGCTGTCATTGTTGTGGGAAACCATTGGCCATTTAGAATATACGCTACGTTTGGGTGAGAAGTGTAAATGGAGCTTGAACTTCACCTTTGGGGAATGCTGTGTACAATCCCATTTATAAATTGACATTTCCTGGCCAATTCTAACCATGTGGAACCATCCACCATCCAGTTATAATTATATTGGTAACTGGTTTAATTAGAGGGTTAGATGACACAAAATTATAAATTAAAAAAGTATCTTAAAAGTGGAAGAGCTTTTGAAAATTATTTTCATCTGTTATCAAATACCCTTTGAAAAGTAATGACTAATATTTGGTTCCTTTCATGTGGTCTGAGTCACTTTTAACCAAGTCCTTCTGTCATGGATAAACTATCTCCGTGGCCACCAGTCCAAATTAGGAATTGGAATGGGGGGGAAATATTCAAAATACAGAGCTTAGTAAGCAGTTTGGTACCTGAGAACGTGATTCGCTAATGCTGACTGCAATCCTTTTAGCTCACTCAAAAAAAAAATTCTAGCTATTCAAAAGTCATTCAGACACAGAAACATTTTACAAGGTCAGTGCAAGCAAGATATTGGATGTTACCATGCAGATTAAATATCAAAATGTCAGAGAATACCCTCCACAGCAGCTTTTTCTCTTTCAGTTTTCCGTATAGAAATATTCACCGTAAGTTGAGCACGATTTTAAATCATTACTGTAAGTATTATATTAATTGTGTTTCAACGTACAGCATTTACAGTCAGGACATGGTATAAGATTCAAATGAACCAACATATGGGAAAACAAATTTGATTTAAAGGTTTCTTTTAATTGCACTTGCAAGATCTCGTCATCAAGTCCACGGGAATTTTTCATGGCAAAATGGACGGAATCACAGAACACGGAGGTAGAAATTTGTTTTCGAGCCCAGACTGGATGCTGCGTAGGCAACACATGCCCTACCCAGGAGCTCCAAGGTCGGCACAAACTTAGGCCTCAGGCCTCATTAACTGCTGACTCATTGCAAATGTTCAGTGTTAGACTTTCCTCACAGGCTGCGTAACAACTGTGGAGTCATGGAGCACTCTTGCTGCTCCTCTGTCCCTTTGCTAAAGGTATTAGTGTAGTGACCGTTTCACGCCAAAAAAGAAGGATGCAACAAATACCAATTTCTACCCCATGAACCCCAAAACAGGGGCAAAAAATCCCAGAATTCTATGTAATAAAAGCAGAATTTAACATTGTCCTTATTCCTTCCTCATCATAAATAATCTCAAAAACACATGAAATTATTGTATTTTATTCCCCACTAAGGGCTGGATTTTCATTGGGCCGTGGAGTCGGGATTGGAGGTGTGTGGGGGTTTAAAATCCCAAAATCGGGGGTCCCGACTCCATCCCGCCCCCAACCCGCCTCCATGCCAGTTTCAAAGGAGGCGGGTACCCGCCCCACACTGGGACCCGCCTCCCCGAGGCGGGAAGGGGATTAGTGCCAATTAACTGCCTGTTAACAGGTAGTTAACAGGCAGTTTTTAGCCTAATCCCTATTTTCATTGTTGAAATGTGGGATTCCCGACAGCTCCAAACCACGCGAAGTTAGCGAGGCAGGCCATCGGGATGAAGGGCTTGGAGGGGTCGAGATGTCCGGTGTTCAGGTGAGTGATGGGTGCATGAGTGCAGAGGTAAGTGTGTTTGGTGTGTTTAAAGTGTTTAAAGAAGTTCTTTACTTACCTTTACAGCCTTTACAGCCTTCCTTCCTTCAGGTCTCGGGAGTCCCTTATCTCACCAGCACAGAAAGCAGAATGACCGCGAGCTGTCAAAATCTGCAGCCTCTGCTTTCTGTTCCGGGGAGATATCTAAATCATCCAGAGAGAAAGGAATTAACCTGGAGTACACAGATTGTCAGTGTTTGACAGCTTCAAACAGCTGTGAAATGCTGATATTTCATCTGTCAAAGGGTCTTGACAGATGAAATTTCAATCTGTGACGTCACCTGTTGCCAGGTGGCCCTTAATTGGCCTGCTGGGCCCGCTGGGTGGGCTCAACAAGGTCAATCAAGTCTAAATCGTGTGGGTTGGCCACAACTTGATGGAGGCGGGACTACAACCCCGAATGTTGTAGTCCCGCCTCCTACCCGTTTCCTCAATGAAAATCCAGCCCTAAGTGTTTCACATCTCACTAACTTGCATAAAACCTAAAATAGCAAGCTGTCACCCAGAGACACAATGGCCCCGCTTTTCCGTGGAAGCGAGACAGACTTGCTGGGAAAGCAGAGGGCCTGCTGAATTTAATGGCAGGACTCAATTGACATTTTTTTTCTTCATTTCAGCCAGATTGGGAGGTTGGCCAGCTGCCGGGGCGGGAAAGACTGTTGTAGAAGGACGCAGCCAGGGACCGGAGATGAGAGAGGGAGGGAGAGATCGTGGGGGTAGGGGGGCGGAAGGGGATGGGATAGGGGGGGTGGGGGGGAGATCATGGAGGGGGAGATCATGGAGGGGGAGACATTGGATCGTGGGGGTGTTGGCGGATCGCAGGGAGGGAGGTTGATCGAGTCAGGTTACATTGGGCGGCCAGAGGGAAGCACTTCTGCCCCTCCTGGCCCACAAGCGTTGTTATTAAAAGCACTTACTTGTTGGATCTGGCAGTTCTCGCCTCCCTTCAGCTGCTGGGCTTCCCAAGCCCTGGGAAAAATGGCCCACTGACGTTAAATTTAAAGGCTTCTAAAATCTGAGGTGCACAGCCTCATTAACATATTTAAAATACTGACCTACCTCTCGAGAATAGCTTACTCGCCCGACCCCCAACCCGCCCTGGTTAAACCAGAATTAGGCACGATCGAGGTGGGCTGAGGTCGGGTTCCAGATTTTTAAGAATTTAACCCCACCTCCCCCGCCTGCCCTGGGGGGTTAAAATTCCCCCCAATTAATCTAATAAATAATAGGAAACAGAAAAAATATACTTGGTAATAAAAAAAGACAGTGATGGAGGATAAGTTATCTGGATACATGATATCACCTTACTGGGACCTATCCATCGGACACTGTGTGAATAATAAAAATCAAACAATGTAAAAGTAATCAGTTCAGTGGCTTGAGTGGAAGAGCAGTGCCCACATGGACACAGTCGCTATCGAGCCAATCCAAGCAAACAATGGCAGGAAAAAAGTTAAGATCGCAGTTTCTGCATCAAAGTAAGTAGCAGTGAGGAATTGGTTTGTCAAGTGTCGGCAGGCTATTTGAGAACATCAAAGCTGAATTCACCCTGTTTTCGGCTGACGCCCACATACGTGCACTTTAAGGCTGGAGTCAATGCTCAGGGAGGCCCAGATGATTTTTTTGCCCCTCCTGAGCTCAGGGGCATTGAGATCAGCTGTAGTTGAACAGCACTGAAGGTTGGTGCAGCCACCATAAAGGCTCAATGGGCCACAGTTTAAGGCCCTCCCGCCATTGTACATCGAGGGGCTTGAACCAGTATGAACCCCCCTGCCCCCGGGCTGTATGCAGCAGAAAATGTTTAATGCAATATAAATGTAGATGTAAACAGCACTGTAACTGGAATGAGGCACGCTAGAGTGCCATGAACTGTATTTAATCCGTATTGCACTGGGAATTGTAACATTTGAATTGTATTGTAATGTACCTTTACAAAATTTTTATGAATGAAATATATTTTTGAGAAAAAAAACTGCTATCCAGGCTGAGATCAACAACTCAGCACAGACGGGGATTGAACTTGACATCCTCTAGTCTGCATCCCCCACTGGGCACTGCCTTTAACTCACTAAAACAACAGAGCTGCTAGAACCAGCTTTTAGGCGACATAAAAAAAATGTAAAAGTATAAGTGAATCTGCACATGCTGGTTAATTCCTGTGCAGTGTTTTACATTAATATAATGTGCAGGGAAAAACCCTACAACCTACTTCAATTGCAGTTGAAGCAGAAAGAGCCAGAGTTGAGATGGATAGAAGTCAGTTAGGCTGCGGTCACCTTACTATTTGACACTGGTGGAGGCTTGAGAACAGGGTCTGCCTTCTCTTTCAGTTGGAAATGCCAGCTGACACAAGACTACCTAAAAGATTGGACAAAAATCAAAAATAGTGGGCTTACTTCCCTGGTGGATGAATGCACCATATGTTGTGGTACTGAGCGTACAGTAAGCTCCCAGATTCGATCCCTGGCTGTACCGAGTTATGTGACCTCACCTGGACCAGCAATGAGGGCATTTTAATTGGCCTCAGTATATTTTGTATAGTGAGAGGATTGTAAGAGCAGTAACATTAGTGATAAAATGATGCATGTTGATGCATTATGCCTTCTTGATAACACATTTAGATTACAGCAATGGTAGTAGGAAAGCTGTTCCCATTGGTAGGTGAATAATGTAGTGGCACAAGTATCAACCTCCTTGCCAACAATCCATTTATAGTCCCTCAGGAACTGGCACCTGTCCTGTGCACATAATGCTGCATCAAAGTACTGTGATATCTTCAACCCTTGTATTGTAATGTAATCCTGTTAATAGGTTGATGTTTTTTTGAAAGTGTTTGGTGAGACAATGGCTAGGGAAGGTCCATACAAGCCCTTCGATGATATAGGCCTCCTGGCAGCCTGAAAACATGGCCGTCTCTAGTGGCAACCTCGCATTCATTTCTATTGGTGCTGGGGGTAGTACTGCCTCCAGAGACACCCATGGAAACCAGCTTGGCTGTTGTTGTGCACAGCTTGCAGAGGCAGCCACATCACCTCATTTAGTTTACTGCACGGCTGATCACACTTCTACACATCAGTGCTGCCGTTAGCAACAGTGCAGTAAAATAAACATTATGAAAGAAAGAAAGACGTGCATTTATATAGCGCCTTTCACAACCACCGGACGTCTCAAAGCGCTTTGCAGCCAATGAAGTAGAATCACTGTTGTAATGTGGGAAATGCGGCAGCCAATTTGCGCACAGTAAGGTCTCACAAACAGCAATGTGATAATGACCAGATAATCCGTTTTTGTTATGTTGGTTTTGTAGTGTATATACCTTTAAGGGGAGAACTACTTTTTACAGCTCCTGTATACCGTAGTACCGGCAGTGACCACACCTGTATATAAATCCTGAGTAGGGATCTGTACTGTTAGTTTTTGGTGTGACCCTCATCCCGTAAACACCTGTTGATTGTTCATCTGCAGTCTCTGTCTATTTGTTGAAGGACACCATACATCAAGATTCACGGATTTAACATCGGCGATGAGTCGATTCGAACCTACCTGCAACTCTGTAGAAGAAGGCCGATTCCAGGGGTATGGGCGTCGACCATCCGGTGGAGACTCCAGCGAGACAGGCTGGCAGCAGGTACGGCGCAGACCCTTCCCGGACGGCAGCGGCTGGAGCCGACCGACAGCACAGGGGAAGGCCGAGCAGCGTTGATGGGGTAAGAGAGAGGGTAAAGCGCACAGGGCGCAGCCGGGGATGAAGACCGAGCGGCGTCAACGAGAGAGGCGCACAGGAAAATGCGCAGAGCGCGGCCGGTGTTCAAGGGCTGAGCAGCGTCTGCGGGGGAAGAAAGGAAAGCGCGGGAGACGCCATTTGAGCCGCAGCGAAGAAGGGAGAGCGCGGGAGACGCCATTTTTGAGCCGCAGCGGAGAAGAAGGGAGAGCACGGGAGACGCCATTTTTAGCCAGTCTAACCACACCCAGGGATGCCGAAGAGTGGCAGTGTCACAGCGTTCGACAATGAAGTCGAAGATTGGGCGACATATGAAGAACGCATAGAAGTGTACTGCAAGGCGAATGAAGTGCCAGATGCCAGGAAAGCACTGGTATTGTTGAATTCCATGGGTGCAAAAACGTGTGGCTTACTGCGAAACCTAGTAACCCCAGAGAAGCCAGTGGAAAAGGATTTTGAAAGCATAGTGGCAATCCTACAGGACCACTTAAACCCCACACCGCTGCTGATAGCAGAAAGATTTAAGTTTCACAAAAGAAACCAGCATAAAGACGAAAGTAATGCTGAGTATTTAACGGAACTGCGCAAGCTATTGAAACACTGCCAGTTTGGAACGGGACTAGCAGATACTTTAAGGGACAAGTTTGTGTGTGGGCTTCAAAGTGAAGGAACCCAGAAACGGCTTCTATCAGAAAAGGATCTTACGCTGGACAAGGCTTTCAGCATGGCAGTATCACACGAAGCAGCCGCACGGGGCGCTGCAGAGATACAACGGAGACCGCAAGAATATGGCACAAATGAAATGTCATATGGAGCAGTGAAGTGTTATCGCTGCGGCAGAACAACACACGACCATAAGGATTGTTGGTTCAAGGACCAAGTGTGCAGACAGTGTGGAAAAGTAGGACACATAGCAAGAGTCTGCAGGTCGGGAAAGAAAACCAGCAGCAAGAAATCTCCACAGGAGAAGTACAAAAAGGTACATAAGGTGACGGAGAGTAGTTCAGACGAACAGAAAAGTGATACAGACTCTGGAAGCAAGGAGCTGGGTTGTCTGAAACTACATAATGTAATCAAAATGGAGGATCACCAAACTATCTGGGTCATGCTCAAGATAGACGGAGTCCAAGTGAAAATGGAATTGGACACAGGATCAACCCTAACAGTCATAAACCGAAGGGACTACAAGCGGCTATTCTCACATATACCCTTGAGAGATACAGAGATTGTCTTGAAGACGTACACGGGGCAAAAAGTCTACCCCAAAGGAAAAATAAGGGTGAACGTTATACATAATGGCAAGGAAACACCAAAAATGGACCTATATGTATTGCCAGATGGAGGACCACCACTACTAGGACGTGAATGGATCCGGAAGATACAGCTAGATTGGCATTCCATACAAGCACTGACTGTAGATGCCAAAAAGGATGACGACGTCACACCTGGACGACTGTCAAAAATGCTAACTGATGCACAACAAGTGTTCCAGGAGGGACTCGGAACACTAAAAGGCATAACAGCGACGATCAAAATAGAGGAAAATGCAAGCCCAAAGTTTTTTAAGGCCAGACCGGTGCCTTATGCGATCCGCCCAGCCGTCAAAGCAGAGCTGGAAGGTTTGGAACGTTCTGGAGTACTGTCCAAAGTGGACTGGAGTGAATGGGCTACACACATCGTTCCTGTAATGAAGAGGTCGTTGAGTAATACGCCTGGGGAACCAAAGAAGGTTCGCATCTGTGGGGACTTTAAGGTGACATGTTAATGTTAAGGCTATGTTAATAAAGGAAGGAATCACTGTAATACAGAGAAATGATATTGGGTCAAAAGATCAGGATAATGAAACAGTTTGGGTGGAGATAAGGAATAATAAGGGAAAAAAAGCACTAGTGGGCGTAGTCTATAGGCCTCCGAACAGTTGCAACTCTGTTGGACGGAGTATCAATCAGGAAATAGTTGAGGCTTGTAATAAGGGAACATCTATAATTATGGGGGATTTTAACTATCATATTAATTGGACAAATCAAATTGGGCAGGGCTGCCTTGAGGATGAATTCATTGAGTGTATTAGGGATGGGTTTCTTGAGCAGTATGTAACTGAACCGACCAGGGGGCAAGCAACCTTAGATCTGGTCCTGTGTAATGAGACAGGATTAATTAAAAATGTCCTAGTAAAGGATCCCCTTGGAATGAGTGACCATAACATGGTTGAATTCCATATTCAATTAGAGGGTGAGAAGGTTGGATCTCAAACAAGCGTGCTAAGCTTGAATAAAGGAGGCTATGAAGGTATGAGAGCGGAATTGAGTAGAGTGGATTGGGAAAATAGATTAAAGGGTAAGACGATACATGATCAGTGGTGTACATTTAAGGAGTTATTTTACAACTTCCAAAAAATATATATTCCACTGAGAAGAAAAGGGTGTAAAAGAAAAGACAGCCATCCGTGGCTAAGTAAATAAATTAAGGATAGTATTCGACTAAAAACAAGGGCATATAAGGTAGCCAAATCTAGTGGGAGGATAGAGGATTGGGGAAACTTTAAAAGACAGCAAAAAATAACAAAAAGATTAATTAAGAAAGGGAAGATAGATTATGAAAGTAAATTAGCAAAAAATATAAAAACAGATAGTAAGAGTTTTTATAGTTATATAAAAAGAAAAAGGGTGGCTAAAGTAAATGTTGGTCCCTTAGAGGATGAGACCGGGAAATTAATGGTGGGAAATATGGAGATGGCAAAAACACTGAATGAATATTTTGTATCAGTCTTTACAGTAGAGGTCAGTAAGAATATCCCAACACTGGACAAACAGGGGGCTATAGGGGGGGAGGAGCTAAACACGATCAAAATCACTAAGGAAGTGGTACTCGGTAAAATAATGGGACTCAAGGCGGATAAATCACCTGGACCGGATGGCTTACATCCTAGGGTCTTGAGGGAAGTGGCGGTAGGGACTGTGGATGCATTGGTAATAATTTTCCAAAACTCCCTGGACTCGGCAAAGGTCCCGGCAGACTGGAAAACTGCTAATGTAACACCCTTATTTAAAAAGGGCAGTCGACGGAAGGCTGGAAACTATAGACCGGTTAGCCTAACATCTGTGGTAGGTAAAATTTTGGAGTCCATTATTAAGGAGACAGTAACAGGACATTTGGATAATCATAATTTAATAGGACAAAGTCAGCATGGTTTTATGAAGGGGAAGTCATGTTTGATAAATTTGCTGGAGTTCTTTGAAGAAGTAACATATAGGGTGGATAAAGGGGAACCAGTGGACGTAGTGTATTTAGACTTCCAAAAGGCATTTGACAAGGTGCCACACAAAAGATTATTGCTTAAGATAAAAAATCACGGGATTGGGGGTAATATTCTGGCATGGATAGAGGATTGGCTATCTAACAGGAGGCAGAGAGTTGGAATAAATGGTTCATTCTCAGACTGCCAATCAGTAACTAGTGGTGTTCCGCAGGGGTCGGTGCTGGGTCCCCAACTCTTTACAATCTATATTAATGATTTGGAGGAGGGGACCGAGTATAACATATCAAAGTTTGCAGATGATACTAAGATGGGGGGGAAAGTAGTGAGTGAGGAGGACATAAAAAACCTGTAAGGGGACATAGACAGGCTGAGTAAGTGGGCAGAGATTTGGCAGATGGAATACAATACTGGAAAGTGTGAGGTTATGCACTTTGGCAGGAAAAATCGTAGAGCAAGTTATTATCTTAATGGCAAGAAACTGGAAAGTACTGAAGTACAAAGGGATCTGGGGGTCCTGGTGCACGAAACTCAAAAGGTTAGTATACAGGTGCAGCATGTGATTAAGAAGGCCAATGGAATGTTGGCTTTCGTTGCTAGGGGGATAGAATATAAAAATAGGGAGGTATTGCTTCAGTTGTACAAGGTATTTGTGAGACCGCACCTGGAATACTGCATACAGTTTTGGTGTCCATACTTAAGAAAAGACATACTTGCTCTCGAGTCAGTACAAAGAAGGTTCACTCGGTTAATCCCGGGGATGAGGGGATGGACATATGAGGAGAGGTTGAGTAGATTGGGACTCTACTCATTGGAGTTCAGAAGAATGAGAGGCGATCTTATTGAAACATATAAGATTGTGAAGAGGTTGGATTGGATGGATGTGGGGAGAATGTTCCCGATGATGGGTGAAACTAGAACTAGGGGGCATAGTCTTAGAATAAGGGGCTGCTCTTTCAAAACTGAGATGAGGAGGAACTACTTCACTCAGAGGGTGGTAGGTCCATGGAATATGCTGCCCCAAAAAGCTGTAGAAGCTACATCATTACATAAATTTAAAACAGAAATAGACAGTTTCCTAGAAGTAAAGGGAATTAAGGGTTACGGGGAGCGGGCAGGAATTTGGACATGTGTCTAGGTTCGGATCGGTCATGGCCCTGTGGGTAGCGGAGCGGGCCCAGGGGCCATGTAGCCTGATCCTGCTCCTATTTCGTGTGTCTAATTCTGTTAGATTCAGGAGATGGTTCTGTGATAGTAGATTGGCGGTTAGGATCAGATCAGCCATGATCTTATTGAATGGCGGAGCAGGCTCGAGGGGCCGATTGGCCTACTCCTGCTCCTATTTCTTATGTTCTTATGTTCTTATGACAGTGAACCCAGTCCTTCACATGGTACAATATCCGTTTCCGCGGATTGAAGATATTTTCGCCTCGCTATCTGGAGGAAAACGCTTCACTAAGATTGATCTGGCCCAGGCGTACCTGCAAATGGAAGTAGAAGAAGCCTCGAAACAGTACCTCACGATCAACACTCATAAAGGTCTCTACCAATACAACCGGCTGGTGTTTGGGGTAGCATCAGCTCCGGCTACTTGGCAAAGGGCAATGGATCAAGTCCTGTAAGGGATTCCAGGGACCCAGTGTTATTTGGACGACATCCTGGTCACGGGCGAAAATGACAGTGATCACCTCGCCAACTTGGAGCAGGTGCTCACTAGATTGAAGGAATATGGGCTCCGAGCTAATCACCACAAATGCAAGTTTTTCCAGAAGCAGATCTCATATTGTGGCCACGTTATTGATGAAGAGGGGTTACATAAGTCCCCTGAAAAGATTGAGGCAGTAGTCAAGGCTCCAGCACCGGAAAATGTGTCACAACTGAGGTCGTTCCTCGGGCTGGTGAACTACTACCATAAGTTCTTGCCGAATTTGTCTACAGTACTACACCCACTGAACACCCTACTGCAAACGGGGGTACCATGTGTGGTAAACCACTGTTGTTGTTGTTGTTGTTGTTGTTGTTACACACTGTTGTACCTATGCATGCCTCAACATGTCTCGGCTGGCTCCACCCACACAGGCCCAGGTATAAAGGTGATTGACCTGCAGCCCCCTGCCTTCTTGGAACCCAGTCAACCACGAGAGGCATGCTCTGTTCTTTGCTAATAAAAGCCTTTAGTTACTCTCTTAACTCTCAGTCTTTTATGAGTAATTGATAGCGCATCAATTTTATTAGCAAAAACAAAATGTCGACATTTGCTGAACAGCAAGCTGCTGCACCAAACGCTGAGCAACAGGAGCTGCTGCGAGCCCTCAGACCAACATGCCTGGACCTAGACCCCCAAGAAGCGGGTTCGGCTACCAAATTCGCGCATTGGCTGCGTTGCTTCGAGGCCTACCTGCAAGCCTCAACTGTGACCCTGGACGAAAACAAGTTGGAAATCCTGGCCTCAAAGGTAAGCCACCAAGTTTACACAATAATCCAGGACGCGACGACCTACGCGGCGACTATCGGTCTGCTAAAAGGGCAATACGCACGCCCGGTAAATACGGTCTATGCCCGGCACCTCTTAAGATCCCGCAGACAGCAGCCCGGGGAATCGGTGGAGGCCTTCCTACGGGCACTACGGATACTCGGCCGAGACTGCGATTGCAAAGAAGCATCAGCCGCAGCACACACGGAGGGACTGATCCGAGATGCTTTCGTTGCGGGTCTAAGGTCCGACTACTCCCGGCAGAGACTGTTGGAAAAGGGAGAAATGGACCTGAGAAAGACAGTGTCCCTCGCGCTCTCGCTCGACGCGGCCCACAGGAATATGGACGCCTTCTCCCCTAACCGCTCCGCAACGTGGACGCCACAACCTTGGGTCATGGGACCGCCACCTTCAACTGCTGCTGCGATGTCCAAGGCACAGAAATGTTATTTTTGTGGCCAGGCAAAACACCCCAGAGCACGCTGCCCGGCGAGAAACGCTACCTGCTCCAGCTGCGGGAAGAAAGGACACTATGTCAGCGCCTGCAAAGGTAAAACCGCTAACGCCAGCAGCGTCACGTGCGAACCGTGGGGGCAGCCATCTTGTCCGCCATCTTGGACTCCCCCAGCCGCGTGGAGATCGGGACCATGGGCGCCGCCATTTTGTCCGCCATCTCGGACGTCTCCAACTTCAACCGCGGGGGACCCGGACTCAACCACCGCCTCATCTGACGACCACATCGACTCGCTCAACCATACGCTGGCCTCCGTGACGCTGGACCAATCTCTCCCTCATCAACTGTCCAGGTCCATGATGGACATTAAGGTAAACGGCCGCGCCACTACCTGCCTTTTTGACAGCGGGAGCACGGAAAGCTTTATCCACCCCGACACGGTGCGGAGTTACTCTCTCCCGGTCCTGCCGACGCGACATCGGATCTCTTTGGCTTCCAAAGCCCAGTCAGCGGACGTCGGTGGCTACTGTGTAGTGACCCTTTCAGTAAGGGACACAGAATACAAAAATTTTAAACTCCTGGTCCTGCCCCATCTTTGCGCTGCCGTTCTACTGGGGTTGGATTTTCAGTGCAACCTTAAGAGTGTCACATTAGCGTACGACGGACCCCTCCCCCCCACTCACAGTCTGCAGCCAGCAGCTTTTAAATCGCCCGCCGCGCAACATTTGCAGCCTCTCCACCCTTAAAGTCCCCCCCCCCTCCTTGTTCGCTAACCTCACCCGCGACTGTAAGCCCATCGCTACCAAAAGCAGGCGTTACAGTGCCGGGGATAGGAGCTTCATTAAATCCGAGGTAGCAAGACTCCTGAAGGAAGGGATTATTGAAAGTAGCACCAGCCCATGGCGAGCACAAGTGGTGGTAGTGAAGACTGGTGAAAAACAGCGCCTAGTTATTGACTACAGCCAGACGATCAATCGCTACACCCAGCTAGATGCATACCCACTCCCCCGCATATCTGACATGGTCAATCAGATAGCACAATACCGGGTGTTCTCGACGATTGATCTGAAGTCGGCATACCACCAGCTCCCCATCAGGGCTGAGGACCGCCAGTACACAGCTTTTGAAGCTGACGGTCGTCTCTACCACTTCCTCAGAGTTCCCTTCGGCGTCACCAATGGGGTTTCAGTCTTCCAACAGGAGATGGACCGGATGGTCGACCAGAACGCGCTCCAGGCCACTTTCCCCTATCTAGACAACGTCACCATCTGCGGCCGCGACCAGCAGGACCATGATGTTAATCTAGAGAAATTCCTCCGTACGGCCCAGCGGCTGAACCTAACATACAACAAGGACAAATGTATGTTTCGTACCAAGCGCCTTGCCATTCTTGGCTGTGTAGTGGAGAACGGAGTCATCGGCCCCGACCCCGATAGGATGCGCCCCCTTATGGAGCTCCCCCTCCCCCACTGCCAAAAAGCACTGAAGAGATGCCTAGGGTTTTTCTCGTACTATGCTCAGTGGGTGCCCAACTATGCGGACAAAGCCAGACCCCTCATCAAGTCCACCTCCTTCCCCCTGACAGCAGAGGCCTGTGCAGCCTTCACTCTCATAAAAGGAGATATTGCGAAGGCCACAATGCACGCAGTGGATGAGTCCATCCCTTTCCAAGTGGAGAGCGACGCATCCGACTTTGCCCTAGCTGCAACCCTTAACCAGGCGGGGAGACCCGTGGCCTTTTTCTCAAGGACCCTCCAGGGCCCCGAGATTCGACACTCCTCTGTCGAAAAGGAGGCCCAGGCCATTGTGGAAGCTGTGCGACATTGGAGGCATTACCTGGCTGGAAAACGATTTACCCTGCTCACTGACCAGCGTTCAGTAGCTTTTATGTTTAATAATAAGCAGAGGGGCAAAATCAAGAACGACAAGATCTTGAGGTGGAGAATCGAACTCTCCACCTACAATTACGATATCTTGTACCGGCCCGGGAAACTCAATGAGCCCCCAGATGCCCTATCACGTGGTACATGCGCCAACGCGCAGGTCGATAGACTGAAGACCCTCCACAATGACCTCTGCCACCCGGGGGTCACCAGGTTTTTTCACTTCATCAAATCCCGTAACCTGCCCTACTCCATCGAGGAGGTCAGGACCATGACCAGGAACTGCCAAATCTGTGCCGAGTGCAAACCGCATTTTTATAGGCCAGACAGAGTAAGCCTGATCAAAGCCACGCGCCCCTTTGAACGGCTGAGCGTCGATTTTAAAGGGCCCCTCCCCTCCTCCGACCGCAATGTGTACTTCCTCAACATAATTGATGAGTACTCCCGTTTCCCGTTTGCCATCCCTTGCTCAGACATGACCAGTACCACGGTCATTAAATGTCTGAATGACCTCTTCGCCTTGTTCGGTTTCCCGAGCTATATTCATAGCGACAGGGGCTCATCCTTTATGAGCGACGAACTCCGGCAGTACCTGCTCTCGAGAGGTATCGCTACAAGCAGGACCACCAGCTACAACCCCCGAGGGAATGGCCAGGTGGAAAGGGAGAATGCGACGGTCTGGAAGGCAGTCCTTTTTAACTTGAAATCTAAGGGCCTTCCGACCTCTCGCTGGCAGGAAGTCCTCCCTGCGGCGCTCCATTCCATTCGGTCACTGCTCTGTACAGCCACCAATGCTACCCCTCACGAGAGAATGTTCTCCTTCCCCAGGAAGTCCACATCGGGGATCTCGTTACCGACATGGCTGACTTCTCCAGGACCCGTCCTACTGTGGAAGCACGTGAGGTCCCATAAGACGGACCCCCTGGTCGAGAGGGTGAGCCTCCTCCATGCCAACCCTCAGTATGCTTACGTGGTGTACCCGGACGGGCGGGAGGACACAGTCTCCATACGAGACCTCGCACCTTCGGGTGCTCCCGAAACACCCCCCTCGCCATCCACCACTACCCATGCTTACCCCCAGTACGCTTACGTAGCGTACCCGGACAGGCGGGAGGACACAGCCCCCACACGAGATCTCGCACCTTTGGGTGCCCCTGAAACACTACCATTGCCATCCACCACTACCCACAACCCAACCCCGCTAGACGGCATGCCGCAGCCCCAGGACCCGTCATTGACCACCCAACCACTCAATGAGACGCCAGACTCAACGTTGGATGCTGCACCATCACCGCCGCCACCACGACGATCAGGACGGCATACAAGGCCACCCGATAGACTTACTTACACGAACCTTTAGTACACTTCACCCCGCCGGACTCAATTTTAAACAAGGGGTGAATGTGGTAAACCACTGTTGTTGTTGTTGTTGTTGTTACACACTGTTGTACCTATGCATGCCTCAACATGTCTCGGCTGGCTCCACCCACACAGGCCCAGGTATAAAGGTGATTGACCTGCAGCCCCCTGCCTTCTTGGAACCCAGTCAACCACGAGAGGCATGCTCTGTTCTTTGCTAATAAAAGCCTTTAGTTACTCTCTTAACTCTCAGTCTTTTATGAGTAATTGATAGCGCATCACCATGGAAGTGGAATGACGAATGTAAACGAGCTTTCCAGAAGTGCAAAGAATTGATCACATCAAAAGAGGTGTTGGCTCATTTCAACCCAGCACTACCAATTCGGTTGGCGTGTGATGCATCACCCTATGGTATTGGAGCGGTGCTGTCGCACAAATTCCCGGACGGGTCGGAGAGGCCAGTAGCCTTTGCCGAGCGTAACTACGCCCAGATTGACAGGGAGGCCCTCAGCCTAGTGTGGGGAGTGTAAAAGTTCAACCATTATCTGCACGGGCAGAAGTTCACCTTGCTGACTGACCACCAACCACTTGTCTCCATCTTTAATCCAAAGAAGGGCGTTCCAGTGATGACTGCGAAACGGCTACAAAGATGGTCCCTTTTTCTAGGGCGAACCAATATGAAATAGAGTATAAGGGCATGAAACAGCATGGAAATGCTGATGGGCTATCACGCCTGCCACTGCCTACTGCGGAGGAAGCACCAGCAGTGGACCCTGTCGAAATATTTCATTCGACTATAATTGAACTAACGCGGATATAGAGAAGGAGACCCGAAATGACCCGACACTGTCTCGGGTATATGACTTGGCGGTGAAGGGATGGCCAACACATGGTGACTCACTGTTGCCAGCATTCTCATCCAGAAGAGAACAGCTGTCAGTATGCCAGGGGACCTTGATGTGTGGATCCCGAGTAGTAATTCCACCCAAGTTAAGAATCAGCTTCACGAAGGCCATCTGGGGGGGGTGAAAATGAAAAGCCTTGCTAGGGCTTATGTGTGGTGGCCGGGGATCGATCAGCAAATCGAGGACCTGACAAAGAGCTGCTCAGGATGCCAGAAGGTCCACATGCCCCTCTACACCCATGGGAGTGGCCCTCCTCTCCATGGCAACAGGTGCATATTGATTTTGCTGGTCCATTCATGGACTCAATGTTTTTAATAGCCATGGATGCGCACTCAAAATGGCCTGAGGTGATCAAAATGTCCTCCACCACCACGGAGAAAACGATTGCAGTCCTCCGGACCATATTTGCCAGGAACGGCTTGCCAGAGCAGATTTGCTCTGATTACAGACCACAGTTTGTGTCCGAAGTGTTTCGGAAATTTATGAAAAGGAATGGGGTAAGGCATTACACATCCGCCCCGTATCTTCCAGCCACAAATGGATTGGCTGAGAGGTTCATACAAACCATTAAAAAGGCAGTAAGGGCCATGTGCGATGACGACATTCCACTGCAGCATAAGGTGGACAATTTCCTGTTAGCCTACAGAAATGCGACACATGCAGTCACCAACCAGACCCCGGCCATGATGTTCTTTAACCGAAGGTTGAGATCTCGTCTGGATTTGCTCAGACCAAATGTACGAAGAGATGTTGAGAATAAGCAATTCCAGCACATCAATGAGAAGCCGACAAGGAGCTTCAATGTAGGGCAACCAGTCTTGGCCCGCGACTACCGAACAGAGAAATGGCAACCAGGAACGATATGCACACGGCAGGGGCCACTAATGTACACAGTGGATGTTGGGGGGAACATTGTAAGACGCCATGTCGACCAGATCCTAGAGTCACAGGAATGAGTCAACCCCATGTCTCGCGTACCTGGTGATGAACCCGACATACAGGTAGCATCTACCCCAGAAACAGTAGCATCGGAAGCTGATGAACCAACCGACGACAGGGGGCCAGAATCGCCTCCGCACCAAGAGCAAGACATTCAGGAAAGGCGCTATCCAGAAAGGATCAGGAAGCCGCCCCAAAGACTGAATTTATAAATGGACTATTTTCAGTTAATGTTGCATGTTAAAAGTGTTAATTGTTAAATGAATGTTATGGTACTGTTAATCTAAAAGGGGAGGAATTGTAGTGTATGTACCTTTAAGGGGAGAACTACTTTTTACAGCTCCTGTATACTGTAGTACCGGCAGTGACCACACCTGTATATAAACCCTGAGTAGGGATCTGGACTGTTAGTTTTTGGAGTGACCCTTATCCAGTAAACACCTGTTGATTGTTCCTCTGCAGTCTCTGTCTATTTGTTGAAGGACACCATACATCAAGATTCACAGATTTAACAAGTTTAGGGATAAATATTGGCCAGGACACCGGGGATAACTCCCCTGCTTTTCTTCGAAATAGTGCCATGGGATCTTTTACATCCACCTGAGAGAACAGACGGGGCCTCGGTTTAATGTCTCATCCAAAAGACGGCACCTCCGACAGTGCAGCACTCCCTCAGCACTGCAGTGTCAGCCTAGCTTTATGTGCTCAAGTCCCTGGAGTGGGACTTGAACCCATAACCTTCTGACCCCAGAGGCGAGTGTGCTACCAACTGAGCCATAGCTGACACATGAGGGAAGGAGAGAGTGTCGTATTCCTGACGATATAAATTCACTGATGTGATCAAGTTGTGCTGTCTTCAGGAAAAAATATTTAGTAAACCTTGTTTCTTTGCTTAGAAATACACAACATGATGTGACCACAATGGCACTGAGCAATGGAGCACTGATGGCCAGTGCCATGGAGCAAAACAATGTTGGTTCAATCCCCAACTTCATTCAGTTCCTAATCTGAGCCGTGCCAATCAGGAAAGTGCCATGGAGAATCTGTTTGCAGGAAGGGAGAGGGAAAATTGGTCTGTCAAGTCTTCATTTAGAGGTGCTATTAATTAAGTAGTTGGACAACTAAGTAATAGGCAGCAGGAGTCAGTTGATGATAAAGGTGTATAGACTAAATGATAATACCAAGGTGATGAGATTGGAAACGAGAACTGCAGATGTTTCAATCATCTGGTAGAAACTGGAAGATAAGAAGATCTTCTCCAAAGAAGCACATTGAAAAAGAAAAGCTCTCCAACGCGTAAAGAATATTTTGACTCATCCCAGTATAGAAAACTAATCTATCAAGTAAATTAATCAAAATATAATTTGATTGGTTACCACTTACTAAAGTGAAAAATGAATGACATTTAAAAATAATGTAATGATTAGGACAGGCTTAAAAGAAAGATCCCTGGCAGGTTGTTAATCTGGATTGCTGGCTATTTTAGTATTTATTTTTAATATGTGTTGCAAGGAGGGAGGGGCAGGTGGATAATGGCATGGATTTACAAACATCATTCTGTGCAGGGAGATTAGGATGTCTTATTACTTCAGCTCAATGATGCCATTGTTAATGAAATTGTCTGCTAAATTCTTACAACATAGCGACAGAGCAAAGGGTTGCTTATAGGATTTTGTTGTATCTCTGGTAGAGAATTGCAGAAAGGCTGTAATTATGTTACTTTTCTGGAGTTTTCCTTTAGTCAGGTGCCGTCCTGATAAAAGGGTTTGGTGTGGCGGAACCACCAGAGGATTACGGACAATTGTATATAATTCCTTTTACAGCAATGTAGTACAGCTGGGGGCTGCACCTTTAATGTATCTGTTAACTGTACTAGGGCTTCTTTCCTGTACTCCGCGTGATGATGTCATGCCATCCGTCACGTGATCTCTCAACGGCGGGAAGAACGCGATGACGTCATGACGTCAGAGCTCGGAACCTTCTAGCAGTAGAGCTCGGAACCTTCTAGCAGTTGAGCTCGGAACATGCTAGCAGTTGAGCTCGGAACCTTCTAGCAGTTTCCAGAGCGGCTTTCAAGCAGACCAGACCTATTTGCATTGTATCCTACAGTTTCCTGTACAGCTTCGTTTGTTCATTAAATTTTATTGTTTTTGATTTTCTGAGTCGATCTCAATTCTTCGGCTAGGAACCCCAGTTCCTACATTGGCACACTTTTTTCTTGCTTTTAGAGGGAGAAGAGCCATGTTTTATTTTTGCCACTATGATGACATCATGCACAGTGACAAAGTAATACATTTTAACGTTGATTATTGGTATTGTGTTGTCTATTGTTTTTCTTATTGGTCATTTTTCCAAAGTGAGTAAGCGGTCCTTATTCTTCATCCTGTCCAAACAAACGCCTGTATAGTTCAGAGGGCAGGTATCGGCTTGCTCCCATACCTCCACCAATCCCTCCTTTGGCCAATGACTAAATGAAGACTTGACTCGGACCAATTTTCCCTCTCCCTTGCTGCAAAGAGAATCCCCATGGCACTTTCCTGATTGGCATGGCTCAGATTAGGAACTGAATGAAGTTGGGGATTGAACCAACATTGTTTCACTCCATGGCACTGGCCATCAGTGCTCCATTGCTCAATGCCATTGTGGTCACATCATGTTGTGTATTTCTAAGCAAAGAAACAAGGTTTACTAAACATTTTTTCCTGAAGACAGCACAACTTGAAGTTGACCACATTGATCACATCATCACCATTTGAGTGAAGCACACTTGCATCATCCGAGGATTAGTAATGAGGGAACTCAAGAGTCAAGGGAAAAAATCACCTCTTATCCATAATACATGGAAATGAATTATCATTGCCTGCCATGCTTAACTGGTTGAGAACTATGACCACGTTTCTAGTCTTTTTATAAATGTTTCCATTACATTTTGTTGTCAAAGCATAAAACTGAACATAACAGTACAGAAGAAAACTATTCAGATAGGCAGGTGAAGGCGTGGGACGTGTCCCTGAAGAAAATCAGACCTTTTAATCTTTTGGGCCCTGTGGACGTGGTGAATATATTACTGTGGTACACAAAGGATTAGTCTGATCCTCCTAGGCCTGGATCATTCCTTTTCTTTCTCAGAGTTCCAGTTTCCTCATCCCTTTTTCTGATGATTGCAGCTTGTGCTAGGATCTAGCTCTACAGGTGCCATCAATTCTCTGGGACCTCACTCAAGTGCACACATTTTTACATGTAGATTCCTCAGGTTATCACTGATTATCAGTACAGAGTCCGATCCTATCCTTGTTTGTTATCCACAGCTATGCACTTTCCAACCGGAGTCACTTAGATCGCAATCAGGAGCAGCGACAGTGCTGATTTTTCCACTCCTTAGTCCAGGGATGGTGAGGCCAATTGCAACATCCATGACATCACCTAAGCTGAGACCAGTTAACTCAGCCCAGATGAGGCATCAGCTCTGGGGCTTTTTGATCTGTATGGATGAGTACCAGATTAGGAGGTGCATTTATTGACTGAACCATTGGGGGAGCTGCTCTTTCTCATAGTTAAAAGACAAAGTTATTGGCACTAAAAAGTGTATTAATAAAACACAAACTGTATCTTATAAACCATCTAGTTATTTCAGAGGGTCCTCATACAGAACAGTCGTTGTCAAATTGCATGGTGCCTGACTTGCATATTTATGCACAGTTTTACAGAGAACAGAGTGGATGAGCAATACAAGGACACTGTGCAAAGTCGAGTGAAATCTGTATTCATTTAATGCTCTTGCTGAATACTGGTGTTCAAATGGGGAAATGAGTGCTCAGTTCAGTGAGCAAATTACTGATGGGTAAAAAAGAGAACAGTAGAGTAATTAGGTACAGGTTCTCTTTTTACTTCATGAAACACCACTTGCACTTCATGCTTCATTTCACCAATGCCACGAACCATCAGCCTCTTCACAGAAGAAATGAAAGCGCTAATCGGATCAGGAAATCAACACGGAAGATGCTTTGGCTGCAGTTCTTTTCAAAATAGATATGATGCTTAAAATGGATCTGGCCTGAAGCAGTGCTACTACATAAAAGCTGAGTTGACTGCAATTTTCTTGGCGAGCATTATCCGGCGTGGATAAAAGAAAAAAAAAGAGAGAATAAAACTGCAAATACTGGAAAACAATGATCTGACCCAAAACACTAATCTGTCTTTTCTCTTTACGGATGCTGACTGAGCTGCTGTGTATTTCCAGCATTCTCTCTTTTTATATCCTGAATGGACTTTGCAATACTTTTGACAGTGACCTTTTTGGGCTGTGAGTCTCTCCAGCTCTTCTGGGCAGCAGGATTATCCAAGTAATGCTGCTCGCTGTGATTTATCTTTAATTGAAGCTTGAGGGACTTGCTGGTACACTTCTTTTAAGTTTCTGTGTAATATTTTATCAAAAGGAGTCAAGAAGCTCCCTTGGATCTGATACGATAAATCTTACCTGACTGAAAGGGTTCGTACTGCATCTGTAGGAAGGAAAGCAAGTCTGATCACTGGGGGAGGGGGGGATGTGGTCAGCGTGACAACCACAAACATCAAAATAACCCCATTCTTCACTCTATAGAATCATAGAATGATGCAGCACAGAAGGAGGCCATTAGGCCCAGCGTGCCTGTGCCAGCTCTTTGAAAGAGCCGTCCAATTAGTTCCATTCCCCAGCTCTTTCCCCATGATGTTGACTCCTTGTATGGTCCCAAGACTGCCGCCTCCCCCCCACCCCCCACATCCACCCAAGTGACCACTATTCACATGTGCATTTGACACGGAGTTTTAACCAGCCTATTCAACCACAGGGGCATCACTGCAAAGCCTGATACTGTCCTCAACTGCCTGTGCACACACACATACACATACGCACACGCATGAACACACATGTACGTTTGCACATACATACATTCACAACAACCAAGATACAGATCCCTGGATGTTTTCCCACTCCCTAACGTGTGAGTGGTGAAGCAACCCTACTGCTGCCTCAACTAAGATCTGCTACTTACTGAATAAGCTTAGTGAGCCATCAGAGGAGGATCTCCATACGACAGTCTAAGTAAACCATTGTCTTCTTAGAAAACATTTTCTCCCATGCTCCCATATTGTTGATCGTAGACTTTCTGCTAGGATATTGTACCATAGATAATTGCATTGATTGATTGTCAGTATGTTGTATCTACTTGTAACTGAATATATTTTGAACCCCCAAAAAAGATTAACTGCACAAATGTTCACTTTGAATATTGAGAACTGTAGTTAGAACCTGTTCCCACTTTGGGATTGTGCAACACTTCATAGCTCAGCATGCAACTTGATTTATTATACGGAGGTTTGCAACCTTTCTCCAACCCACCGCCCCGCTAGGAAAGGCCCCGGCCCATATAAAAGATCGAGAATAAGATGTAAGTAACTGAAGCTTGGAAAATGACTTAAGTACTGGGGAATTGCTCCTGAGAATGACGACGAGTCAAGTGTATATAAAGGTGCTTATAAGGCTAATAAATAACACTTGAATTATTATAAAGCCTTTAAGAAATTATTTCTATTTCTGTCTCCAAAAAGACCACCATTTGAACATACATAAGAACATAAGAAATAGGAGCAGGAGTAGGCCAATCGGCCCCTCGAGCCTGCTCCACCATTCAATAAGATCATGGCTGATCTGATCCTAACCTCAAATCTTCTATCACTCTCCATCCCACCCGAACCCATGTGATCTCCCGGGAGAGGCGAAAAACCAGATAAAAAACCCAATGGCCAATTTGGGAGAAAAAATCTGGGAAATTCCTCTCCGACCCGTCTAGGCGATCGAAACTCTTCCAGGAGATCACTCTGTCCCTATATTTTCTACAGTACTTACCTTCTGTAAAGGCGATCTCCACCCCAGCCAGGAACAGGAATAAAACCATCTCCTGAAATCTAACACAGAATTAGAACACAAGAAGTAGGAGCAGAACCAGGCTACCCGGCCCCTGGGCCCGCTCCACTACCCACAGGGCCATGACCATTCCGAACCTAGACTCATGTCCAATTTCCTGCCCGCTCCCCGTAACCCTTAATTCCCTTTACTTCTAGGAAACTATCTATTTCTGTTTTAAATTTATTTAATGATGTAGCTTCCACAGCTTTCTGGGGCAGCAAATTCCACAAACCTACCACCCTCTGAGTGAAGAAGTTTCTCCTCATCTCAGTTTTGAAAGAGCAGCCCCTTATTTTAAGATTATGCCCCCTAGTTCTAGTTTCACCCATCATTGGGAACATCCTCACCGCATCCACCCGACCAAGCCCCTTCACAATCTTATATGTTTCAATAAGATCGCCTCTCATTCTTCTGAACTCCAATGAGTAGAGTCCCAATCTACTCAAACTCTCCTCATATGACCACCCCTTCAACCCCGGGATTAACCGAGTGAACCTTCTTTGTACTGACTCGAGAGCAAGTATGTCTTTTCTTAAGTATGGACACCAAAACTGTATGCAGTATTCCAGGTGCGGTCTCACCAATACCTTGTACAACTGCAGCAATAGCTCCCTGTTTTTATATTCTATCCCCCTAGCAATAAAAGCCAACATTCCATTGGCCTTCTTGATCACTTGCTGCACCTGCATACTAACTTCTTGAGTTTCGTGCACCAGGACCCCCAGATCCCTTTGTACTACAGTACTTTCCAGTTTCTTGCCATTAAGATAATAACTTGCTCTATGATTTTTCCTGCCAAAGTGCATAACCTCACACTTTCCAGTATTGTATTCCATCTGCCAAATCTCTGCCCACTTACTTAGCCTGTCTATGTCACTTTGCAGGTTTTTTTATGTCCTCCTCACTCACTACTTTCCCTCCCATCTTTGTATCATCTGCAAACTTTGATATGTTATACTCGGTCCCCTCATCCAAATCGTTAATATAGATTGTAAAGAGTTGGGGACCCAGCACTGACCCCTGCAGAACACCACTAGTTACTGATTGCCAGTCCGAGAATGAACCATTTTTCCCAACTCTCTGCTTTCTGTTAGAGAGCCAATTCTCCACCCACGCCAGAATATTACCCCCAATCCCATGATTTTTTATCTTGAGCAATAATCTTTTGTGTGGCACCTTGTCAAATGCCTTTTGGAAGTCTAAATACACTACGTCCACTGGTTCTCCTTTATCCACCCTGTATGTTACTTCCCCAAAGAACTCAAGCAAATTTGTCAAACATGACTTCCCCTTCATGAAACCATGCGGAGTTTGTCCTATTAAATTATGTTTATCCAAATGTCCCGTTACTGTCTCCTTAACAATGGACTCTAACATTTTACCAACCACAGATGTTAGGCTAACAGGTCTATAGTTTCCAGCCTTCTGCCTACTACCCTTTTTAAATAAGGGTGTTACATTAGCAGTTTAAAATCTGCCGGGACCTTTGCTGAGTCCGGGGAGTTTTGGAAAATTATTACCAATGCATCCACAATCCCTACCGCCACTTCCCTCAAGACCCTAGGATGTACGCCATCAGGTCCAGGGGATTTATCCGGCTTAAGTCCCATTATTTTACCAAGTACCACTTCCTTAGTGATTTTAATCATATTTAGCTCCTCTCCCCCTAGAGCCCCCTGTTTGCTATCCGGTTCCTTGGTCACATGTTTCACCAACATTTACTCCTTCCGCCCTTTGCACTCTTTACTACTTCTTGCTCTCTTCCATCCAGTTCCCTTCCTTGACCTAGTGCCTATCTAGCTTAATTTTTTTTTGTAGGGCCCTATTCCCCACGCTTTAACTAGATCTCCTCCAGTTACTCTGATCCAATTGCAACCGGCATGAGCAGGAAACTGACGCCTGATGTATCAGGATTGAGCCTGATTGTTTCAGGACTGATTTACCCAATATTAGGCCTGAAATAAAGAATAGATTTGCCTTCCAAAGCTAGGCTTTATTAACTTTAAAATCTGCAGCACATCTTCCCACATCCAGTCCCAACCAAAGCTGGAAAAGAACTGAATTTAAGGTGGCCACAACACATCATGTGATCATCAACTACCAATGAGATTACAACATATATCCCAAGGCAGTTAACAAACAACCAATCACAATGCTTTTACTAAACAAGGAATAATCACCACATTCACCCCTCCTTTTAAAATATACTCCAACCTAAATAACCTTTACAATTTATAATTAATTATTTACAACTAAAACTATGCACAACAAGAATAAAACTGTTCACATGACACAATACTAAGTGAACAACAACAAATAGTAACATTGCACATAAGTATTAAGTATCTCTCAACTAAAACAATATACTATAATATTTCAACAATTTTAAAACATTACTATCAATTTAAAAGTCCATTTTCAATCGGTCAACCGGATATCTTGTTCGTGTCGACCTTCTTAACCTTGGTGAAATTCCTTGCCCTCCCACACCAGAAGGCACAGAAGTATCTTCAGCAGGAAGGCTATCCATATCCCGATTTTCAACGGTTTCCGGATTAGAAATCCCATCAGAAGGTAAACTGGGACAGTCATAAACATCTATCAAGGGCTGACTAATAGAAGTATAATTATCTGCAATCGGATTGGAAATATTCATAGTATCTGTAACAGCATCCACATTATCTGAATCATGACTATTGTTAATATCCTCAGAAGAGGGCTGGTCCCCACAAGGAGCCAAGTCTTTAATTGAAACAGTACTTTCTTTCCCATCTTGGAATCGAATATGAGCATATTGGGAATTTGCCTCCAACAGCTCCACCTCCTCCACCAAAGGATCATATTTTGACAATCTAACATGGCGTCGAAGCAGCACAGGTCCCTGCATAGTAAGCCATGAAGGTACCGAATATCCCGTAGTAGATCTCCGCGGATAGTTAAAGAGCCTTTCATGGGGGGTCACATTAGTAGCCGTTGAAAGCAATGATCTAATGGAATGCAGGGCATCAGGCAGTACCATTTCCCACTGTGTATTCTTAAGGTTCCGGGATGTCAAAGCCAACATAACTGCCTTCCAGATCACCCCATTGAATCGTTTGCACTGTCCATTACCCTGGGGATTATACGGGGTAGTTCTACTAGTAGAAATTCCCCGACTCTGAAGGTATTCCTTCAACTGGGAAGACATAAAAGAACTTCCCTGATCCGAATGGTTATACGCAGGCATCCCAAAGATGACAAAAAGTTGAGTCAGACATTTAATAACTGTAGCAGCTGATACATCTGCACAAGGAAAAGCAAAAGGGAACCTTGAAAACTCATCCACAACAGTAAATATATATTGGTTTTGAGTAGTTGAAGGAAGAGGCCCCTTAAAATCGACGCTCAAACGTTCAAAAGGAGAAGTAGCCTTTATAAGATGAGCTCGTTGAGGCTTAAAGAAATTCGGTTTACACCGAGCACAGATAGAACATGATGAAGTCATCCGCTTGACGTCTTCAACTGAAAAAGGCAAGTTCTTACTGCGTACAAAGTGTATCATCCTCGTAACCCCAGGATGACATAAGGCATTGTGAAGATTAATAAGCGTATCTCCGTGAATCACAGAACAATAAGCCCTCGACAGTGCATCAGCAGCAACATTATCCTTCCCCGGACGATAAACTATGTCAAAATGGTAACATGCCAACTCAATCCTCCATCTCATTATTTTATCATTTTTGATCTTTCCAAAATGTTTAACATCAAACATAAAGGACACAGATTTTTGATCAGTTACCAACGTGAAATGTCGCCCCGATAAATAATGTCTCCATTTACGCAATGTTTCTACTATTGCGTATGCCTCTTTCTCTATTGAAGAATGTCTTTTTTCACTATTGTTCAAAGTACGTGAGAAAAAGGCCACAGGTCTTCCATTTTGGTTCAGAGTAGCCCCAATTGCAAAATCCGAAGCATCCATCTCAATCACAAAGGGAACCTGCTCATCAATAGAATGCACAACTGCTCCTAAAATATCCTTTTTAAAATTCTCAAAACATGTCCTGGCCTCCCATGACAGAGGATATGTCGTAACCCGAATAAGAGGCCGGATCTTCCGTGAAAAATTTGCAATCCAATTAGAATAATAAGAAAACAGTCCAACAACTCGTTGCAAAGCCTTAGAATTAGTAGGACAAGGTAAATCAATCAATGGTCGCAGACGTTCTGGATCTGGTTTAATCTTGTTTCCCGAGATAATATACCCTAATAGATTTACCTCAGTAGTCGAAAAGATACATTTCTCTTTGTTAAAAGTTAAACCAACTTTTTCCGCAGCTTGAAGGAATCTTTTTAAATTAGAATCATGCTCCACCCTTGATTTGCCACACACTGTGATGTCATCTAAGTATGAAAAGGTGTCAGAGAGGGAGTTATCACTTATAAAAGCATCCATTGCCCGTTGAAAACAAGCAACACCATTAGTAACACCAAATGGTATTCGGCAAAACTGATACAGCTTTCCACCAGCCTCAAAGGCCGTATATGGTTGATCCTTCTTAACAATAGGAATCTGATGATAAGCACTCTTTAAATCAATAGTGCTAAAAACCTTATACTGAGATACTTTGTTGATAAGCTCATCAATCTTAGGCAAAGGGTACGCATCTAATTGAGTATACCTATTAATAGTTTGGGAATAGTCTATCACCATTCGTTTCTTGTGTCTCTCGTTAGTCATGACAACTACCTGTGCTCACCATGGCGAACAACTAGGTTCAATGATTCCTTCCAATAAGAGACGTTGAACTTCAGAATTAATAAATTCTCTATCCTGACTACTATATCTTCTTGACTTGGTAGCAATTGGCTTACAATCCGACATCAAATTGGAAAAAAGTGATAATGGAGAAATAGATAAAGAGGTTAATCCACAAATAGATAAAGGTGGCTTAGTCCCTCCAAATGAAAGACTAAGAGACTCGTGTAACTGAAGCACATCATGTCCAATCAAAATATCCGCACAGAGATTAGGCAAAACAGATAGGCATATATCAGTATACGTATTACCTAGAAGAATCATTTTCACAAAGCAACAACCAGCTATTTTTGAAGTAAGGGTCGTCTGAGCCATACACACCTGATACGTAACAGGCGAAATTTTCAAATGCTTCTCCTTCGCAAACTGAAGACTTATAAAACTCTCAGTACTGCCCGTATCTATAAGGGCCTTCACTTCCAACCCATTAACTTGAGCCGTAACTATAGCTTTGTTTAGGCCATGAGCAAATGCAGCAGAAATTGATGCAATAAACGCCCTATCTAAAGGCTGAATAGTCACAGAGGAGTTAGTGGAGGAGGGCCCTCCCACACCAGGAGAGGAGGAGGTAATTGAACCTGATGATTTGCACACGCGTGCATAATGACCTCTCTTGCCGCATTTACTACACACAGCCTCCCGAGCAGGACACTTCGGACGAGGGTGCCGGATATTCCCACAAAAATAACACTTCTGAATCCTAGAGGCAACAGCCGCCGAAGTAGAAACTGTTTCAGAATCTAGTAAACCACTCCCATTAAGTCCACATAATTCCTTTTCATCCGAAACTGCCGAAACCATAGTCGCAGGCCGATTAAAAAGAGCATAAGAATCCGAACTTCTCTGAGCCACATCCAATGTAGAAGCTTGCTCAAAAGCACTTTTAAGATCCAAAGTCTTATTTTCTAACAACCACTGACGAATTGATCTAGACAATAATCCATTAATAAAAGCATCCCGTACCGATTCTTCCTTATATTCTTCAGCCGTCACAGCCTTATAATTACAGTTAACACTAAGGCACCGAAGTGCTTGTAAATAAGTATCCAAAGATTCTCCCACCTGCTGCCTACGGGCAGATAGAAGGTGACGTGCAAATACCTCATTCTTTGGTTTAACAAAAATCTTTTCCAATGTAGAAATAGCCACTTCATAAGTTTTACAGTCCAAAATATATTTATATACATCCGGAGCAATGTAGTTGATCAGCATATTCAGCTTATTTAGAGACTCTTGATCCAACACGCCCAAAAAGTTTTTAAATGTATAATACCAATGTTTCCATTTATCATCCACTCAAGCAGAATTGGGGTCAGCCTTGAATCGTTCTGGTTGAAGATATCACTCCATTCTAACATAAAGTTAATAAATTGAAATAAAGAATAGATTTGCCTTCCAAAGCTAGGCTTTATTTACTTTAAAATCTGCAGCACATCTTCCCACATCCAGTCCCAACCAAAGCTGGAAAAGAACTGAATTTAAGGTGGCCACAACACATCATGTGATCATCAACTACCAATGAGATTACAACATATATCCCAAGGCAGTTAACAAACAACCAATCACAATACTTTTACTAAACAAGGAATAATCACCACAAGGCCCACACTACATAGCCACCTTTATTGTTCCCTACTTACTGCACTGCCTGGCACAATATACCATCATTATATCAATCCATTTGATGTCTTGCCCTTTTGCAACACACTTCAGATGGGAGGGTTAAGTGTAGATACCGCATTCTGTTAAATACTGTTCTGTTTAGAATAGTTCTGTTCCTGTTTTCAAACTATTGCATGAGATTACCAATTGATGTTTTGGCAGTTACTATAATGGAAGCAATTCGTCTTCCATCATCAAAGACAGTAAATGTGTACCACCCAAACAGAATGGTAAAGGAAGGGTGTTTTTAACCAAAAGCCCATTGGAAATAATGTTTTCAGTGGGACGATTTAGAAGCATTATCACCTTAAATGTCTCCAGTCTCCTATTCAGTAAGTTGTAATTGCTAAAGATTGTGCAGACAACCTGTGCCACAATCTCCAGTATTAACTAGCGTCTATCCTATAATAGCTTTAAGTATATAGTAATGACTTACATCATGATACTGAGGCAATACAGAAACAAATAAGTGCAGCAGATGCTGTTTGTATAAAAGTGGGCACGGATGTCGGTGTGGATCTTTCTCTCTCGGCCTCCTTTTCAAACTAACAAAGGCCACTGTATCACACCGAGCTCAGAGGTCAGCCAAGTGCCCCATTCCCAGCAATTTCTCCGTACCATTGTCATTCATAAAGAAAGTGCTCAAACAAATAAGAGAACCATTTCGCCCACCCCAACTGTGTGAGGTTAAAAGGAAAAGTAGATGCAAATCAAGAACAAAGAAACTAATTACAAAGAATATAAAACAAAAAAAGATCAAAAGAAAAATTGTCTTTGCTTCAGCCAGAATGAAGAATAGCAACATAGTAAAAATCCTTCCCTAAAACTGAAGGGGTTTCAGTTTACAATTTAGTTCTGCAAACATTTTTTTGGAGGGAGGAGGGGATGGTGTGTGGGGGGCTACTATTGCTCAATTGCTCTGGTTACAGATCTGGTTACAGATCGACCCTACCCTGCCCTTGCTAAATAGACAGGGATTTTTTATTGTTAAGATAACAACTGTTATGACTCACACTATTTCTCCTCACAAGGTCATCCTGCGGTACAGTTCCATGGATGCAAGCAGCACTCCAGTATATCTCAATAAAAGTGCTCCTTCTCCTTATATATGCCTACTCAGTGAGGTTGAGGTGGCTATTTGACTACAAAAAGGGTGGAATGGAATCACAGTCAAACCTGATCCCTGTCTTCACCTGACATCCACACACAAGGACTTTCCCAGCAGGGATCAGTGCGTAGCAAGCACGATTGGGAACTCTGGCTCATTGTTCTCCTCCAAAGTCCAAGCACACTAGGGCCAAACGTACCGCTGAGATCAGCTAATTCAGCCCACCCCAGAAATCAAACTTGGGACCATTTTGGTCAATTAAGCTCAGTACCAGATCAGGCAGGGCATCTATCTACTGAGCTATTATGGGGCAGGAGAGGGGGAGCTCATGACTTGCACTTGAGACGATTATTGTGGAAAGCTGGCAAAGTCACAATTGCCAAGTGTCCTTTCTGGGACAATAAGTAGTAAAGTACTGCAATAAAAAGGACTCATGTGAAAAACCTCTCATTTCTCTTATGAAATTCACATGCCAATCCAATACTGGCTGATTAATTTGTTTGAGGGGCCTACGGTTAGACGCAGTTTAGGTACAGCAGTTAACAAGAAAATTTAAAAAAAAGATTAACAGGTGATTCCACGATGAAAATACTTTGGAGGTTAAATTTGTAAATTTGGGCAGGCCCACTTATGAGCACACCTATCCCGTTGCCCCACGCGCCCCCGCCCCCCCAGCAGCGTTATTCCCCTGCGCACAAATAGTTGAGGTCCAAGGAGCCATAGATATTGGGCCTCGAACCTCAGTATAATGAAGATGGAGTTGCGGGAGGAGCCCACATGAGGTAAGCGGTCAAAGTTTGGGCTGCTGTGCCTCGGCATTGATGTCGGGGGTTCAGGAGGAAGATCGGGGGACCTAGTTATCAGGATTGGGGAAAGGTAGGGGGACCTGACTGTCGGGGCCAGGCGCTGGGGAGGAAGCTCGGGGGCTTGGTTGTCAGGGTCGGGGGTCAGGGTGGAAGATGTGGGAGCTGGTTCTTGGGGTCAGAGATCAGGAGGCCTGGTTGTCGGAGGTCGGGGATCACAGGACCAGGAGCAGCCTCAAGGTAAACTAAAGTTGCAGTGGGGAACTGAAGCAGGTGATAGGCCCCCTAGTCTACCATCTGCTTCAAGCGTGGGTAAAGGACGCCCCTTGTTTCTGCTTACCCAATATGATGGGTGGCGCACTTTCAGTTGGAAGTGTACGTACACTTCCTGACCGCCATTTTGGGGCTTTAAGAGGTTGTGTAGCGCCTGAAAATCTTTTCTGCTACTGAAGGTCTGGAACAGCAGCCAGCTATTGAGTTCGGACAGCACTAGTATTGCTCTCACCAACTTCTGCAAGCAGCACAGATAGACACATCCCAGAAGATGCAGTTAGTGAGCTTGAGGAGATAGCACTGCATGGGTCTTAGCACAGGTGAAGAGCAGCAAGTGGTGGTGACAAGGGAAAAGCAGGGGCTTGTTGGTCACCATCAAGGATCCCCTGTACTTTAGGAAATACCATAGTGATGAGGGTGACTAGTTGTGTCCTGTTATTGTTGCTAGTCAGTAGGAAAGTTGATAAAATAGCTGGTACTGCTGACTGATGCATTAGTGGATTGTGTCATAAAGGTGTGAGCAGCACAGTGACTGACTGTGCAAGTGATGCCTAGCCAAGATTGGAATAAGCCAAGCCAAAAAAGTTGAGGGCACTGACGGCCTTTGCCTGCCACTGAGTGCCAGTCCTGTGTCTCAGGACGGCAACAGCTGTCCTTGCATCATCCTGCATAACTGTGTCACAGCCTCCTGGGTAACTTTAGCCTGTGCAGGCATTGTTCCTTGGACAAATCCAGGCAGGTCTGCGTCTGCCTGTAGATCGGGCTTCGAGGGTAGCATGGGTGACGGATGTTCATGTTTGGTGTAGCCCCATCTGACTAGCATCTTCCTTCCTTTGCTCCAACTCTTCTTGCTCCAAATACATAAATATAACAGGATTCCCATAGGGACACCATGATACCAATATAAATTGCGCCAACTGGAACAGGCAGCACCAACACTTTTGGCACTGTCAGAAAAGGAAACTGGCCTAACAAAAATCAGCAAAAATAATCTTTTTTGAATCTTCCAAAAATCAGGAGTACACGTATTGCAGCTCCCCTTGAAATACTGGCATCCTCCTTGCAGACAATATTTTAGCAATGTGCAGCCCCCATTTTGTATCAGTGGAATAAAAGTTTCCTCCCTTTTTACTTTCTGTAAGGGTTCTTTGTGAAATGAGTTCGAACGGTATCAATCCAGTGTGTGAGCATGGACCCACAGATTAACCGTCCCTGACCCAACATTAAATTGGAAAGCTCAGTCCGAGAGGCCACAAGGAGAGCTGATGTGGAAATTGTTTTTTTAAGTTACACTGGTGGCATATAGGGTTCTCGTCTGTGGTAAAGGTTAAGACACATTTCTCGGACAGAGGGGAAGCAGCTTTACTCCAGTAGAAATGCTGTACTTGACCTGAAGGTACTTGATACCAACACTGAAAACATAAAATAGGAAAGTATTCTGTTTCCTTGCACTGGGAAAGGTTATTGATGCACAAGTATTACTTGTTGGCATTACTTCCAGGCTATAAAACAGCCAATTGTATCTCAGACCACACCTGTGACATTAGCCAGCCCTTGCAAGGATTGTCATACACCAACTTTCTCCTTGTTTGTGAGGCGTTCTTTCTCCCATAACAAATCAATCACCTCCACACATTCTACTTCATGTTGAAGGTACTAATGGCTGTGAACTTCCCTGAGTGACTGGCAAACAGGAGGTGCAATTTAAACGTGGCTTCCCATATCAGATTTTCTTTTCACAAGACGGACAGCACCACCATTAAGTGCCTCTGTGCAGCTGAAGATCAAGCGAGTTGGAATGACAGGCAATCCTGACGGTCAGACTCATCATTTCATAGTTGGAGTAAATGAACAGCTCCTCTGCTCAAGTTTCTGGGTGACTCTGTTAATGTTTCACAGATTTGAACTGCTTATCCAGTCAAGCACATGTAGGCAATAATAATACTGGAAGTAGTTTCATAAGCATAGGCTATAAAATATCTCCTTCATTCCAGCTATTGGGTATGTGATTTTATCTGTCTGTGTTCGTGAGGCGTGTTTTATATATATTGCAGCAAAGCACAGTCTCTGACTTAAGTGTGTACTTTATATATTATATGATAAAAAGCATTTAAACCTCTGATTTCCTATTGATTTAGACATACAGCAGAGCATTAAGTATTTAATGGAACCAAAAAAACATACAGCAGTTTACCAAGCACTCAAAAAAATTATGGAACTGTACAATGTCTTTTGTGGCCTTCATCCTAGATACAGCAAAGCCATTTTTAAAAAGGCATTATCCATTCTTACCCAAGCCCAATTACCTGCTCACGATCGTTACTCAACAATACACAATCTCCCTTACCCCAGACAACTAAATGTTCTGGGCCATGAATCTCTCCATAACTTTTGACAGCCCAGCTAAGATTGAAAACTCCCAGCATGTGGCAAGTTGAACTTGCTGTTGTGCGGTGTGCGAGAACACTGAAGCACTGTGCCACAGAGCAACCTTGACGCTGCATTTTGTTTTCCGCATTCAAGAATGGGGTTAAAGTATTTGCAAAATCACTTGGCTGCATTATTTCTACAGTGGAATTTTAGTGCATGTCCTTTAGGAGTTAGAGCCATGCAAATAAAACACTGTGCTACTGTGGCATTACAGCATAACATTCAAGAGGCAAAGCTGTACAGTGTAATACAGGGCAATAACCACATAAACCACATATTTTCCCAGATTAAATCCATTTGGAAGATTCTATTTTAATCTTTGTTTAGAATAAAATTAAATAGATGGAACACAGATACAACACATCGAAGCAGAACATTCTATAGCAATAAAGAAAGTCAAAAGGAACATGACTGTCATTAAAAGAATGTCTCGGAGGGCTTAAGGCAGTGACGTGGATACTTATTTAAAAAATTATTCATTATTGGGGTGCGTCACTGGTAAGGCCACCATTTATTGCCCATCCCTACTAGCCGTTGGGAAAGTAATGGTGGGCCGCCTTCTTGAACTGCTGCAGTCCGTGTGGTGAAGGTGCTCCCACAGTGCTGTTAGGGAGGGAGTTCCAGGATGTTGACCCAGCAACGATGAAGGAACAGCGATATATGTCCAAGTCAGGATGGTGTGTGACTTGGAGGGGAACCTGGAGGTGGTGGAGTTCACATGCACCTGCTGCCCTTGTCCTCGGTAGTGGAGGTCATGGGTTTGAGGGGGTGCTGCCGAAAAAGCCTTGGCGGGTTGCTGCAGTAAGTCCTGCAAATAGTACACACTGCCGCCAATGGAGGCCTGTGGTGGATGTTTAGGCTCATAAAGTCAATTTGTTGGGGCACACTGAGCAGGAGAATGATCGAAATTTGTCAGGATGGGGGGGGGGAGAAAGTTTACAGAAAGGGTGTGTGCTTTTAAAATGCTTTTGAAATAGTGGGCTGAATTTTGCCAGCGCTCAGAGTGCAGGTTTGGAGGTGAGGCCGCTCTCAAAATTGAAATGATTGACAGCGGGTTGAGAACCCACTCCGAACCCACCTCCATGTAAGTTTCCAAAGTGTCGGGTCTGCGATTTCAGAACAGGCCCAACACCAAGCGGCAGGGGAGGCATTTAAGATACTTAACTGCATGTTACATTCTTGTTAACTACTATTTTGCCAGCCTATTTCTATTTTCCCACATTTTTAACGGGGTTCACATCATTCGGAGATCACATCGGGTAAGTAGGTCGGGTTCTCTGTCTCCTCATTGCTGTGAAAGGTGACAGCTGCAAAAGTGGTATGAAAGCTACCATTTCACAGCTGGTCACTTTGCAATGTCAGAAGCTTGAGCTTCCAGGACTTGGAAGACACTTTAGAGCTGTGTGCAATTTGGAAGTGTTTGGAGTAAACTCTCTATCCATGGTCACCTCCTTGGAGCAAGCTCTCTCACCATTGACAGATCGCTTCTGTCATCTCAGCTTCAGTTGCCATCTATTCCAGCAACATCGGTGCCCTTGAAAAAATCTCACCTTGGTCCTCTGAATCCCTCCACGATCAGCCCCAACACCAACATCACCAGGCACACCAGCAGCACCAACAACAACACCAACCTTCTCCACAATCACTTGATGCTGCACAGGACACAGGGCATCAGCACCCGACAACATTGCTGCCCTGGAGGCCAGGGATGGCCTCACCATGGCCAGATTTACTTCACTTGATGCTGCACACCCTGGCTGCCACATGATGCGCAAGGTTGGCACCACCCCACACCAACACCATAAAGCATCCCTACAATGTCCAAGCCGTTCCTTTCACACTCATCACCATTGCGGGGTGTACCATTATGTCTCACCATTCACTGCAACTCACTAAGCCACTTCCAAAGGTGACACAGATCTGTCCAATAAGGCAAAGTGTTGAAAATAAAGATTTTAATGCTTGACAACACATTAACAAAAAATTTACATAAACATTGCATAAAACACCCAAGTGCCTACCCTTGTGTGTTGTTAGTTGGTAGGATGAGGGTGAGTGTGGGGGGTGGCTAGTGAGATGGGGAAGTGATAATATAGATAGAGAGGGATGGGTGGAGATGCAAGGTAAGTTGGTGTGAATAAGGATGTGAAGGAGTATGATAGGGAAGGTAGAGTGATGGGGATGTGATGAGTGGCACAGCAGGATGAGGTTGAGTGTGGCTTTGCAGTAACGTTTTGTGATCTACTGAAGTCATTGAAAGGTTTGTGCCCTCCTGACAACATCCCTGTTTGTGTTCTCCTGTGCAATTTGCAACCAGGCTGTGTTGATCTCCGGGGGAGGTCTCTTCCGCCCATTGGAAGGGAAGAGAACCTCCCTGCGTGCTGTGACTCATAGGAGAGCCTGGGTGCAGCTGTGCACCTCTGTGCAGTGCTTGTCAGTGTTTGCAGCACCTCAATGCTGCAGAACACTGACAGCAGAACTGTCAAAATAAATGTGGACGTGGTCCCTTTAAGGAAATCGGCTGATGACGCATCATCAAATGACGTCATCAGACCCGCTTCCTTTTAATCGGCCGGGAATCCAGCAGTGCGGGCTTAACAAGCCTTATTAACGGAAAATCCTTTTTATACAGAGCGGCTGCAGCCGGGAACGGGACCGGAACCTGCCAACCACCTCTCCCGCCGCGATCCCGCCTCCACTGGCCAGTATGTCTTGCAGCCTGTTTGCTTTAATTGAACAGAAAATGACGCATCAAATGCCCAAAAGGCAATTCATGTGGCTGACACCCAAGATAAGCCCTGTGAGTTACTGCTGCACCCAATGCCATAAAAGTTAAGGGCCTAGAAATTGGGTTCTGGTCTTGCCAGGGCTGTAGCGCCAGAAAGTTTGCGCCAGCGGTAATGCGGCAGCGCCCGACGAAAATTCGGGTGCGCCGGGCCCAGACGGCGGCGGGCGCTAAAACCCTCCTTTAGCGCCTCAAAACGGGCGTGAACTTGGGTTTCCCGGCGCTAATCCCCCGCTGCGGCACCCGATGCGGTGCGGCAGGCGGGGGAACTGCAGGCCTCCTCCTCCTGTTAAGGAGGAGCTGCCTGCAGCCGACAACTGTCCGGCGGATTGACCCGACATCTGAGCCCGGCACCTCGGGGAAGGGCCGGACTCGCATGAGACACTGATCAGGGCCGCGGGGGGGGAATGCAGGAGTCCGGGAAGGGAGGTGCGGGCAGGCGGCCGCCGGGAACGCGGCCGGCCGCCGCTCCACCTTTATGCGCCGGCGCACACTGGGGGAAGACTCTGTTGCCAGAGTCTTAGTTGCGCCTGCCACGGGCGAGGCGGGCGCAACTGAATTTCGGCTTGGGGCCGGGTTACCACGGCAACCGGGACGCTGCGCACACCGATGACATCATCGGTGCCGGCGCAGCGCTACCGGTCTACCGCCGCGGAAGGGCCCCAGGCAATTTAGGAACCGGCGCCAATTGCAGCGCTAGGCCCTCTAGCGCCGCAAAATCGGTGCTAAGGGCACTGAATTTCCAGGCCAAGGACTGTGATGACATTCTCTATTACTGGTATTACTTTGCAGACTGTCCCAAACAAGTCTTTGTGGACCAATTGCACAAAGTCTGTGATGAGTCTGAAACCTCTCACACAATACACACAGTACCTGGGGTCATACCTACTATGTCATGTGCCTCCTATCCCCTCTCCTACTCGCTGTAATAAATGGCCACTATACAATCGCTTGCAGACAGAAAATCTCCCAATTATCACTACTGTGACCATACTTAGGCATCTTCCCCTTTGTTAAACTCATGAGGGGAGATTTTCCAGATCGGTACAACTCAATCCATGAATTTCCTCTCATTTAAATAAATAGATGGTAAAATTGTGGGGAGGGGAGCCAGGGTCAGGAAATCCTGGCCATTAAGTTCAGGTTCTATCTGGAGTAAAAGACTCACTTTTTTAATTTGATTGTGCAACTGCAGAGTGTTGCAAGAATTCATTAATGACATTTAACAAGGTCTTTTACTAGTTGAATTGGCCTTCTTCATCAGTCCTTGTTAGTTTTTTTAATTCCTTTAATAGGGTGGTAGAAATGTTCTGGGCATGACTAAACAGATGACTAAATTGTCCATTGGTGCTTTCCCTCAACATTCTTTGCTCAACTTTTTTTTGCTTAAGATTAGTGAACTCAGCAATTCCAAGTCTACAGACTTTAACAAGCTTCCTTGAAATTCTCAGACTGGCAGAGTGGTGACAGTGGTTTGGTCCAGGTACTGAAACCCAACCAATTTGCTCGTGCTATTGGGCAATTTACCTGTATTCGATATTGATTTGGATTTTTTAGTACTGGTAACAGTACACAAAGGGTTAAGATCAGCTATTACCAGTTGTCTTCTGCAAGCTAGAGGGGATCTGAATTACTGTCTGACAAATATGCTCACCTCAGAGCAAGGCAGAGACATGCAGCCTTGGTATGCAGGGTTTGATTGTGGTCACTGGACATGAAAGAGGGCCTGTCTGGTAGGTTATTCAAAGTATTTGGCACAGATCGGTGAAACTGGCCATATCATTCTATTCCAAAACTTCCCATGTGAATCACATCCTGGGGCCTGGCGGTACTGATTCTTGATTGACAGTTGTGTCTGGGGTGAAGACACAGGGCAGGGCCAATGATTCTTTGCAATCATTTTAATGGGCATTGCTGTCAGGGGTTTCTATATTGGGCTACCTGTACTTAGCTCGTCAATCCACAGTCTACAGCCAGCTGAGGGGCTAGACAGTGATTTAACACATAACAAGTGAACATTCGTTTTCTTGTAGATTAGCTAACCTTAGGGGGAAGCATTTTCATTATTTTGATATATTGAGGAGGATAGTAAAGTTTGTAACATATATTGTGTTGCACTGAATTCTGTTAAATAAATTGTTGCTTTATAGCCTTCGCTCTTGCTCAGATGAAGTATATATTCAAACCATCTACTGAAGATGAGGAGAATCACATAAAAAGACTTGAAAGACTTGCATTTATATAGCACCTTTCACGACCACCGGATGTCCCAAAGCGCTTTACAGGCAATTCCCTCAGTACTGCACTGGAGTGTCAGCCTAGATTTTTGTGTTCAAGTCTCTGGAGTGATATCATCAAGTACTTTCAGTAAGCTGGCTTCCAGTGGCAAGCCTTCTCTGTTCATCATTTGTCTAGATATTGGACAGGTAAAGACACACTCTGACTCATAGAGACGACAAAGCCTTCTGTTGCCTAGGCCCTAAGCTCTGGAATTCCCTGCCTAAACCTGTCTGCCTCGCTACCTCTTTCCTCCTTAAGACGCTCCTTAAAACCTACCTCTTTGACCAAGCTTTTGGTCACCTGCCCTCATTTATCCTTATGTGGATTGGTGTCAAATTTTTTGTCTTAAAATATTCCTGTGCAGCGCCTTGGGATGTTTTACTATGTTAAAGGCGCTATATAAATACAAGTTGTTCTGGTTGTTATAGGAGTAATTAGTGACGCCAAACCCGAATAGAACAACTTGCATAAAAATTGAAGCTGTAACATTTTGCACCTCAATATTCTCTTGTATTCTGAGATGACATGCTTTGTTTTTTTTACATAATTACTGCTATCAAAACCAGCGCTAGACATTTTTAGGTATTGTTAACCAAGAAGCAATAGAAATTTGCACTTTTCAAGAACATTCAGTGCAAACAAGATGCAATATCTTGGCAATACGGATAATATCATGAGTGAGCAAATCGCATCCTCATTCTATCTTTGCACAATTCAAGGAATCCCAACAATCTTTTAAGTATAGAATCATTCTCTGAATTTTTTTTTTTACAATGTTTTCTACTCAACATCTGTTAAGAAAAATCTTTACTCTCTCACTGGATGGTTCAGTGAGTTCCAGGCAAGGAAGGTCGGAGATTCAATCCCTGACCCGTGCTGTTAGCTGACCTCAGCTGGAGTGCTTCAGTCGGACTCAATGCCCCAGATTAGGTTGAGGAAAATCGGCCTAGATTCCAGCTCCTGGTCACTATACAGTGAGACCTTCTGGAAGTATGTGTATGCAGCAGTCAGATGAGGACAGGTTTGGGCTCAGTTGTGATGGATTGCACGGTGGAATAGTCTGCTAAGCATTACTGTCGAGGCTGACACATAAATAATGGCCATAACAGAGGGCAATCACACCCATGGAACTGTACCCCAGCGAAGGGATCAATATCTTCAGGAGAGGAGTGGAGAAAATTGCCAAAATAAAATTGCCATGGGAAAAATAAGTGAAGATTCTCTTGACAAATTCTCAAATGTTCCTTTATTTCCCAATAGAAGGGCAAGTGTCAAATATTATTTCGACTGAAAGCTTTTACTTACCCTATCTTTATTTCTTTGGCATGCAATGCCCTCTTCACACAGATACTCTAAGTACATTCTGTGGATTACTGCTGTCCAGAATTCTTTGCAATGTTTCTCTTAACACCTGCCTCCACAAACAATCATAAAAACTTGAGGTCACTCGGCCTAATGTACCTTTTAATTTTTCTTTCCCTACTCTCTCCCTTTGCAGGCTGCTTGCTAAATACAGCATGCTGCAAGCATTTTACAGAAACCTGGCAAATGTCTGTGGATGGCGCAGGGCTTAAGTAGAGAACCATGTGCAAAGTCATCATTAATAAGGCATCTATTAAGAGTGGAACGCTCTATCCACCATTCTATCATGCTCTGTTTCTTTTTTTTTACCATAACCAGAAAACTTTGATGCAAGTGTAATAGATGAGCTCGATGAGACTGTATTAATACTAACTCTGATCATTAATCCCACTGACCATTGAAGCTGACAAAGGGAGAGCAGCTTGGGCCAAAATACCTCTAGTTAGTGCTACTAAACAATCTGCACGTGTACACACAGCTAATGCACGTGATTTAAAGAAATTAATAAACTTAGAACTACTAGAAATAAGATCCCATGATGATTCATTTGGCAAATCTGCTGTATAGTGTACAAGGTCATTATTACTAACATGCCAAGCCCAACAGACAAGGAAGGCTCCAGGCTTGATCCTTTCACCCTTGCTGAGTTAGCTAGAATGATGGCGGGGGTACTTGCAGTCCAGAGAATTGGGGGGAAAAAGAGAGTTTCTGCTCCCGATCAGCACTGGAAAGTGCACATGTGTGGACATTGAGTGAGGATAGGGTCAAGCTTTGCTGGGATGCTTCCCACAGGCGAAAAGCCTGCCTGTATTCATTGCCTAGGTTCACATATGGAAACTGGCCACATGGGTGAGATTCCAAAGGATAGTCCGTGCCCATGGAACTGTATTATAGCACGATTCAGTGCCTCATGGAGTGAAAAGGAAAAATTGGGGAAGGGAAGAATTAGAAACTCCCAACAATATAAAAAGGCAACTCGGCACATTGAAATCCTGCGCCAACTCTCAGCAAACTAAGCATTTCATTTCAGAAACATAGAAAAGGTATTTTAGAAGTCATTAAAGAAACATAGGCAATCTATATTGCATTAGAGTTATAATTACTGCTATATGCCACTAAAGAGAGAAAAATTGCTGTGGTCACTATGTAGAGGGACAGTGTCAATGCATTTGAAAAGAATGTGTTTATCACGTCGTTAGGACGTCTAGACCGTTGCCATCCCCCAAAAGCATTAAACGTGTCATAGTCACACAAAACACTTTTAAAATGGGTTGAGAAATAAGCTCTCATTGCACAAACTATTGTTCTCATTTAGTTGATACAAATCAAAGTTTAAAAATAATTTCTTGCATTGTTTCATTGTGTGCTTTTGTTTAATGAGCTGCTTTAAAATGACAAGAACCCGCAGAGGCTTCTGATAATGCTCGGCGCATCTCACAAAACATCGCACTTTGCATTCCCAAAGGGATATTTAATGACTTGAAATGAAAATGTCAAATTGCTTCTACGAAATAGATGTGCCTGAAACATAATTAGCAACTTACAGGGAAACTAAAGAACAAACCAACAGCACACGCTATCGAAACACAAACGGTGAGGTTTCAAAAGACTTTAAACAACTGCTAATCAATATGGAATAATTAGTTCCAGCAGTGGGGATAGTTGTCCATCTGTCTATAGTGGTTTAACATGTTAACGGTGAGCAGCTGTTAGCTTTTAATTGATCTTTCAGAGCATGGGAGCTGCATGCTTGAGCACTCAGCCATTACTCTGGTAAAATGACTCAAAGCCAACCAGCAAATTTCTCTTAATATGTCTGAGCAATTAATCTACCAACACACTGGAAAATCCATAAAGCAGGAATTTTAATGTAATTGGGAAATCTAATGAATGGTACATACAGTGCATATACTTTATGGTCTTACAAACAGGACTATAGGTTCCTTGTACTATATATAGGGTAGGAGAAAGTACACCAGTGTAACATATCCATTTCCCAATGCAGCCTCCAGCTATGTTTGTGGCTTCTCTGAGCAGGACTGTCAAATTAGAGCTGAATTTATGAACAGTTTTGTGCTGTAGATTTGTGCCCATTTGGAAAAGGATAAAGGTTGCCCAAATTCATTTCACTCCTTTTAATGCTTACAGTCAGAGGAGAGGAGTGCCATCCATCAGTTTGGGCCTGGTTTGAAGTTAGTTTCTATCATAACTCCAGTTTATTGAAATGAATGACAATGGTCAGTAACATCACAGATAGTGCAGTTTGACAGTAACTATTTCACACTGTTCGTTGATCCTGCCTGTAAACCGCAGTTATGCTGTCTTGTGGATGTCAAAAGAGGCAAAATGATATTCTGTGTCATGAATTAAGTGTCTGTGTAAACACCACATTTGTAATACAAGATTTACTTCTTTTGCCAAGCTGTAACATTTGTAAGTTTGAGGAATAACCACAGTAAGTTTTTGTTCACTTGAAACCCCCCTCTCCGCAATTTTACTCTCTGTTTGAAGATGTTTACTTGCACTGGGATATGGGTCCACTGGTAATGGCCCTTCATGTGAGAACTGAGACACTGAATATCAACTAGCTATTCAACCATCATGGAATCACAGCTAACCTAGTCCTTCTCCAATGTTCACACCACTTTGGTCCCTCTTACACCCCGTAGAGATCTGTTGATCCAGATTTCTGCTGACTTAGCACATGGTAGGACTATTAAAATTAAGGCACAATAACATTATTTTGATGTGCATTTAATTTCCCCAATATTTCAGTTTAAATTAACAATTTTAAGGCCATTTCTGCATTGTTTTCCTTTTTTTTCCCATGGCAGTTGTTCCGAAGCGTCCCCTCCCACCCCAACCAGGACCATTACCGCAATCAATGGATTTCCCAAAGGGAATTCCCCCTCTTTCCATGCTTTTTGCAGAAAGGAGTACCAATGTAGGGATGCCAGGGAGGTCAGGTTGTACCAGAGGTACATTTTCTTAGATCCAACCCTGACATTGTCATTAAACCCGCTGACAAGGGTGGTGCTGTTGTTGTTTGGCGCACTGACCTCTACCTTGCGGAAGCTGAACGCCAACTCTCCAACACCTCCTCCTACCTCCACCTGGACCATGACCCCACTACCGAACATCAAACCACCGTTTCCAAGACTGTCACTGACCTCATCTCCTCTGGAGATCTTCCCCCCGCTGCCACCAACCTCATAGTTCCCCAACCCCGCACAGCCCACTTCTACCTCCTTCCCAAGATCCACAAACAGGACTGCCCTGGTAGACCCATCGTTTCAGCCTGTTCTTGCCCCACGGAACTTATCTCTTCCTATCTTGACTCTATCTTTTCTCCCCTCGTCCAGTCTCTTCCCACCTACATCCGCGACTCTTCGGACGCCCTCCGCCACTTTAACAGTTTCCAGTTTCCTGGCCCCAACTGTTTCCTTTTCACCATGGACTTACAATCCCTCTACACCTCCATCCCCCACCCGGATGGCCTGAGGGCGCTCCGCTTCTTCCTTGAACAGAGGCCCGACCAGTCCCCATCCACCACCACCCTCCTCCACCTGGCTGAACTTGTTCTCACATTGAACAACTTCTCCTTCAACTCCACTCATTTCCTCCAAATCAAAGGTGTTGCCATGGGTACCCGCATGGGTCCTAGCTATGCCTGCCTTTTCGTGGGCTATGTGGAACAATCTTTGTTCCAGTCCTACTCGGGTCCCCTCCCTCACCTCTTTTTCCGATACATTGATGACTGTATCGGTGCCATTTCCTGCTCTCGTCCCGAACTTGACAATTTCATTCACTTTGCCTCCAATTTCCACCCTTCCCTCACCTTCACATGGTACATCTCTGACTCTTCCCTTCCCTTCCTTGACTTCTCCGTCTCCATCTCTGGGGATAGGTTATCGACCAATATTCACTACAAGCCCACTGACTCCCACAGCTACCTGGACTACACTTCCTCCCACCCCGCTTCCTGTAAGGACTCTATTCCATTCTCCCAGTTTCTCCGTCTCTGCCGTATCTGCTCCGACGATGCCACCTTCCACACCAGTGCTTCCGACATGTCTTCCTTTTTCCGCAACCGAGGATTCCCCTCTACCGTGATTGACACGGCCCTCGACCGTGTCAGTTCTATCTCCCGCACTTCTGCCCTCACCCCTGCCCCTCCCTCCCGGAACCACGATAGGGTTCCCCTTGTCCTCACCTTTCACCCCACCAGCCTCCACATTCAACGGATCATCCTCCGGCATTTCCGCTACCTCCAAAGTGATCCCACCACCAAACGTATCTTCCCCTCCCCTCCCCTTTCAGCATTCCGCAGGGACCGCTCCCTCCGAGACACCCTAGTCCTCTCCTCTATCACCCCAAACAGCCCTTCCCCTTCGCCTGGCACCTTCCCGTGCAAGCGGAGGAGATGTAACACCTGCCCCATACCTCCCCCCTTCCCACTGTCTAGGGCCCCAAACACCCCTTCCAGGTGAAACAGCGATTTACTTGTACTTCTCGCAATCTAGTATACTGTATTCGCTGCTCACGATGCGGTCTCCTCTACATTGGGGAGACCAAACGCAGATTGGGTGACCGCTTTGCGGAACACCTCCGTTCAGTCCGTAAGGGTGACCCCGAGCTTCCGGTCGCCTGTCATTTTAATTCAACGCTCCATTCCCACTCGGACCTCACCGTCCTTGGCCTCTTGTATTGTTCCACGGAAGCTCAACGTAAACTCGAGGAACAGCACCTCATCTTCCGATTAGGCACTCTGCAGCCTTCCGGACTCAATATCGAGTTCAACAATTTCAGATCATAACCTCGGCCACTATTTCATTTTTTCTTGTAATTTTTCCACTCCTTTCCCCCCCCGCCTTTCCTTTTGTTTTGCTCTCACACCTGGCAGCTATCCCTTGCCCTGCCAGTACACTTTACACCTAATCTCAGCCTATTACCATCTCGTCTAGCTTCGTATACCTTTTATTGTCTCTTTTTTACTTCTTTTGTTTCTTTTATTCTTTTGTCCGATTGCAGCCCTGCCTCCGATCTATCTTTTCTTTCCAGTTTTGAAGAAGGGTTCGACCCGAAATGTCAACTCAAATTTCTGTCCATGGATGTTGCCTGACCTGCTGAGTTTTTCCAGCATTTTCTGTTGTTATTTCAGATTTCCAACATCCGCAGTATTTTGCTATCGTATCATGGGCCAACCTGCTGGTATGCTCACACCCAAATCGGCAGGCAGAAATGCACATGCTTCACTTTGACGGGATTGATGCCTGTGAAGGCTCCAATTCCCATGGGAGGCGGTGGCACTAGACCTGATGGCATAAAACCTGAATGCCTGACTAACAATAATGCCAGATGGTCCTTCATGAGCACACCATTCACAGTATGTCATGCTCTTAGTGGTAGTGCATGGAAGAAGGGCTGCTGTTGCTTTCATAGCTTCACACTCCTGGCTTGGAAGGGAGGATAGTGTGAAGTAGTGGGAGGACTTGCAGGCTGATTAATAGTCTGACAGGCCTCGCGGTAACCATCTTTATAGCAGCCGATAGGGTGGTTTGCCCTATATGGCGTGAGGCTTTTTTATGGGCTCCCACACAGTCCATATGTAAGAAGGATATTCAACAGCCAGAATAGCCTAACTGGTCTTAACCACACACAGGCCATCAACCATATGTGCGGGCATTGCCACACCCACCTCGCAAAGACTATGTGGAGCAAAATTCACAGACTCCTGGTCAGCAAAGAGGCAAAAGCAGACCTGCGCTGTTTGCTACAAGGACACCTGGAGATACCATGCCAGCCTTGGGGAGGCGGGTATGGAGGCGGGACTCCTGGGAAAATGACTGAATCTGGGGGCGGGTACCCATCCCGCCCCCAACCCACCTCCGTGCCAATGTCCCAGGAGGTGGGTACCCAACCCACGCCGGGTCCCGTCTCCTCGAGGCGGGAAGGGGATCACAGCCATTTAACTGCCTGTTAAAAGGTAGTTAACAGGCAGTTAAGAGGATTATCCCCATTTTTCCATCAGAGGTGAGGGCTTCCCGATGTTGGGAAACCTCGCCAGGGCCAGCGAGGTGAGCAGTGGGTCTGCAGGGGTCAGAGGGATGTGGGGGTGAGAGGGGATCTCATTGAAACCTATAAAATTCTGTCAGGCCTGGACAGACTAGATGCTGGAAGGATGTTCCCGATGGTCGGGGAGTCCAGAACCAGGGGTCGTAGTCTAAGGATAAGGGGTAGGACATTTAGGACTGAAATGAGGAAGAATTTCTTTACCCAGAGAGTGGTGAACCTGTGGAATTCTCTGCCACAGAGGGCGGTGGAGGCCAATTCATTAAATATATTCAAGAAAGAGTTGGATATATTTCTTAAGGCTGAAGGGATCAAGGGATATGGGGAGAAGGCAGGGACAGGGTACTGAATTTGGATGATCAGCCATGATCTCATTGAATGGCGGAGCAGGCTTGAGGGGCCGAATGGCCTACTCCTGCTCCTATCTTCTAGGTTTCTGTGTTTCTATATGTAAAAGTGCGCTGTGGAGGTGAGTGATGGGTGCAAGTGTGGAGAGGTAATTATGCGAGGTGAGTGAAAAGTGAAAGAAAAAGTTTCCTTACTTTTGTTTCTTCCTGCAGGCTTCAATCATTGGGGGTGCGGAGGCTCCGGCATCTCAATGGCAGAGATGACAGAATGGCTGCTGCATTCTCCGATGCAACAACCATCTGCTTTCTGCTCACAAAATAGGTTTGGTGAGCTTTGAGTACAAGAACTCACCAAACAACAGAGAATGTCAGTGTTTGACAGCGTCACAAAGCTGTCAAATGACAATTCATAAGTCAAAAATGTTTGACAGATGAAACGTCATACGCTGATGTTCTCTGCAACCGGCTTTCCCTTAATTGGCCTGCTAAACCCGCCCAGCGGGTTTAACAAGGTCAATCAAAGGAAAATAGCATGGATTGGCCACAAGTCGATGGAGGCGGGGCTGAAACCCGCCAACGCGCCCCCATTGGCAAAATCGCCCCCATATATCATAGGGCCAGTGACACTAACTGTTTCAGGCCAACCACCACCTTCTTGCAGGCATGTTGCAATGCAGCCCTATAGGGGATGGTGCAATGCAGTGGTACAGACAACAAATGTTCATGCAACCACCTCATGCAGCACTTCAACAACCGAAACTGGGGTCAGGTGCTGGGCTACTCCATCTCATGCTGCACCTTGGACTTCCTTTCACTTAATTTTTGCCCATCAATTCTTACCCATCTCCACCCATCAGCCTTGGCAAAGGCTGCCAATCGGGTCAAATACCTATTGAACCTTTACTAGGGCTATAAGGATTTGGTATGGTATGCTGGCCTTCATTACAAGAGGATTTGAGTACAGGAGTAAAGAAGTCTTACTCCAATTATATAGGGCCTTGGTGAGACCACACCTGGAGTACTGTGTACAATTTTGGTCTCCTTACCTAAGGAAGGATATACTTGCCATAGAGGGAGTGCAACAAAGGTTCACGGGATTGATTCCTGGGATGGCGAGACTGTCGTATGAGAAGAGATTGAGTAAACTAGGCCTGTATTCTCTTGAATTCAGAAGAATGAGAGAGGATCTCATTGAAGCATACAAAATTATTACAGGGCTTGATAGGGTGGATGCTGGGAGAATGTTTCCCTTGGCTGGGGAGTCTAGAACCAGGGGCCACAGCCTCAGGATAAAGAGTAGGCCATTCAGGACTGAGATGAGAAGAAATTTCTTCACACAGAGGGTGGTGAATCTTTGGAATTCTCTACCCCAGAGGGCTGTGGAGGTTCAGTCATTGGGTATATTCAAAACAGAAGTTGATAGATTTCTGACTAGTAAGAGCATCAAGAGATATGGCGATAGGGCCGGTGAATGGAGTTGAGGCAGAAGATCAGCCATTGAATGGCGGAGCAGGCTCGAAGGGCTGAAAGGTCTACACCTGCTCCTAATTCTTATGTTCTTATGATTTAAGTACTCCTGTTTTGCCACCTTCCTTTAATTGTCCACATCCCTTTAAATTTTAGCTACGCACAATTTTCTGCTCCCGCCATTAAGTTGTCTCCCTGCACCCATCCAAATCTGCACCTGAAGCTACGTGTAATTATGATATAATGAGCCAACTCTGGAAAATAAGTGCTATTAGCACATTATTCTGGTGACATTTGCTCCAGTTCTCAATCATTTAGAATTGATTTGAACCAGCATACAAAAATGATCCCTATACACTTTCCAGCAGGGATTGTTAGATGGCGATGGGGAGTGGGAGCTGGATTTTCCCCTCTCTGGCCCCTCATCATCTTGCAAAACTGTTATGGGAGTTCCCATCCATTCCCAGGAGCAGTAGCATCAGATTGATGCAGGGAACAGCGCTTATTTTTGGTACTGCCAATTAAAAATTGTACAAGTCTGGATACACTCGGTTACACACTGACTCTGGCCTCTTGTGCATCCTCCACCTCCCTTCATCCCATCATTAGTGGCTATCTTCAGCCACCTAGGCCTCACAGTCTGGAATTCCCTCCTTTACCCTCTCCTTCTCCTTCTTTAAGACCCTCCTTAAAACACATTTTTGACTAAGCACTTGTCACCCCTCCTTATATCTTCCTCGGTTTGACGTCCATTTTTTTGATTATGCCTTTCTGAAGCATCTTTGGACATTTGTTTAATGTTAAAGCTGCTATATAAACACAAGTTGCTGTTGTCTCTCCCGATCCTTCGATTGGGCAAGCACGTTTGGCTCACTGCTTTTGGGTGCCCCTGAAAATGGTGCCTTTCCAGCATAAGGAAAAAGAAATAAGCTAGAAGCATTCACTCCCACCTCATTACCACACCTGCCCTTTGCTTGTACCTATTGCAGGTACAAGCACTTTGTCACCCACTTCCCCCAGAAAGCCCTGGAAATCCCAGAGCAGCATAAAGGGGAGGGAGGCCAAGCATCACAGGTCTTCACCCCCTTTTGCTCTCCTTCACACCAGGAAATTTGGAATTCCTCAGGTGCTTTGGACAAGACCATTAGCCCAAAGAAATCGCCCTGTTACAGTCTTAAAGGGGTACCATCATAAAGGTAGAGGCCAGAAATTTCTGTACCTGGGGGATCGGGTGCGAGTGGTCGGCATGGCAGGTCGCGACCCCGTTGTTGCTTCAATCCCGCTGCAGAAATCGACTTTGCGATAATGGGGCCTATAAATCCACCCTGCACATTACCCGGCCCAATTAAATGGTGCAGGTCTGATGATATCCAGTGGGCGGAAGAGACCTCCACAGGAGACAAAAAGAGCCTAGCTCCAAATTGCAGAGGAGGTGAACAGCAGGGATGTGTTCAGGAGGACCTGGGTGCAGTGCCGCAAACGTTTCAATTATCTCATTAGATCTGGGAAGGTGAGTACAAAGCCACACTCAACTTCATCCTGCTGTGCCTCTCATCACATCCCCATTACTCTGCCTTTCCAACCCTACTCCTGCACATCCTTACTCATACCAACATATATTGCACGTCCACCCATCCCTCTCTATCTACATAGAAACATAGAAACATAGAAGATAGGAGCAGGAGTAGGCCATTCGGCCCCTCGAGCCTGCTCCGCCATTCAATGCGATCATGGCTGATCATCCAAATTCAGTACCCTGTCCCTGCTTTCTCCCCATAACCCTTGATCCCTTTAGCCTTAAGAAATATATCCAACTCCTTCTTGAATATATTTAATGAACTGGCCTCCACCGCCTTCTGTGGCAGAGAGTTCCACAGGTTCACCACTCTCTGGGTGAAGAAATTCCTCCTCATTTCTGTCCTAAATGGCCTACCCTTTATCCTTAGACTGTGACCCCTGGTTCTGGACTCCCCGACCATCGGGAACATCCTTCCTGCATCTAGTCTGTCCAGTCCTGTCAGAATTTTATAAGTTTCAATGAGATCACCTCTCATTCTTCTAAACTCCAGCAAGTACAAGTCCAATCGACCCAATCTCTCCTCATACGTCATTCCTGCCATCCCAGGTATCAGCCTGGTGAATCTTCGCTGAACTCCTTCCATGGCAAGAACATCCTTCCTCAGACAAGGCGACCAAAACTGCACACAATACTCAAGATGTGGTCTCACCAAGGCCCTGTACAACTGCAGCAAGACATCCTTGTTCCTGTACTCAAACCCTCTCGCTACGAAGACCAACATACCATTTGCCTTCTTAACCGCCTGCTGCACCTGCATGCTTACCTTCAGCGACTGGTGCACAAGGACACCCAGGTCTCGTTGCACTTCCCCTTCTCCCAATCTATTGCCATTTAGATAATAATCTGCCTTCCTGTTTTTGCCACCAAAGTGGATAACCTCACATTTATCCATGTTATATTGCATGTGCCATGTTTCTGCCCAATCACCCAACAGGTCCAAATCACCCTGGAGTTTCTCAACATCCTCCTCACAGCACACACGCCCACCCAGCTTTGTGTTGTCTGCAAATTTGGAGATATTACATCTAGTTCCCTTGTCCAGATCATTTATATATATTGTGAATAGCTGGGGTCCAAGGACCGATCCCTGCGGTACCCCACTAGTCACTGCCTGCCATTCGGAAAAAGACCCATTTATTCCAACTCTTTGCTTTCTGTCTGCCAACCAGTTCTCTATCCAAGTCAATACCTTGCCCCCAATCCCATGTGCCTTAACTTTACATGCTAATCTCTTATGCGGGACCTTATCGAAGGCCTTCTGAAAGTCCAGATACACCACATCCACTGGTTCTCCCTTATCTATTTTACCAGTTACATCCTCAAAAAATTCCAGCAGATTAGTCAAGCACGATTTAGCTTTTGTGAATCCATGTTGACTTTGTCCGATCCTGTCACTGTTTTCCAAGTGCTCTGCTATTACATCTTTTATAATGGACTCTACATTATCATATCCTCATCTGACTAGCCACGCCCTACACTCAACCTCATCCTAATGCAATCATACCAACTAACAACACGCAAGGAGCCCACTTGGCATTGCCAATCCATCATAGTCGCCCTCTAAAGATGTAACCCATCCATTCCTTACACTCATTCCATCACTCTCACTCAACCTTCTCTTTCCCTCCTTGCAGGAAAAAAGAGCACACAATAAGAGGGCAAGAGAGAGAACTGGCAGTGGGCTTCCATCATTTGCGACCCTGACAACAGCAGAGGAGGCTGCATTGGAAGTCTCAGGAGTGGCCGAGCAGCTGGAGGTGGGAAGAGGAGAGAGGGGAACATCTCAGCAACCTGGTGACAGAATTACATATCATACAGCTACATGGCTACATTCTTCATATTGTAGGAATAGGTGTACTCCTAACCAAATCACTGAGGTTGACTCAGGAGAAACAATCCAATAGGTTTTTAATGAAGGATTTGACGAAGTACAGAAAACAACGTAGATAGATGCAGGAGAGCTGTGGAACAGGTCTTTCCCCAGTGGGGACGCCACGAGGACTGACTAGGCAGTCCGGAGGTTTGCGCGATGACGTCATCGCGTTTGTGTCGTGACATCATCGCGTTGCTCGCGTTTCCCGCGCTTGGGGCGTCACGTGACATGCGTCGTGACGTCACCGCGTTTGTCCGCGTCATCACGTTTACCTGGCACCCGGCACTGCAGCTGGCCGTTGTGGCCAAAGTCGCGGGAGCGGGAGGCCGAGCTGGTCTGGCGGCCGTCGCGGGAGCGGGAGGCCGAGCTGGTCCGGCGGCCGTCGCAGGAGCGGAAGGCCGAGCTGGGCCGGCGGCCGTCGCGTTTACCCGCGTCCTTAAAGGGGCAACGGCCCGAACAGGTAAGCTATATATATATACATAGGTAAGTTAAAGGGAATTATGTATCATAAGTAAGGGACACCCGGTGGTACCGCTACAATATGACATATTTAACTCATCTCTTTACTCTCCCACAGGTCCATCAAGATCCCACTTCCCCCCCCCCCCCCCCCACTGTCCAGGAGGAAGAGCAAGATGACTCCTCAGAGAGGTCTCCAGCCTCTGAGGGCGCAGCGTCACCAGACATGAGCGCATCCAGCACTGTGCAGATACGCACACCTTGGTGGGTTCCACACGAGATAAAGTAGTGTTGTCACCGGGTCCGTTAGAAGTCACAAGTGAGCAAGAGCTGATGGTGGAGACAGGGACAACAGTGGAGACTCCTCGCCGGAGGACGCAGGACACTCCCAGCTCTGCTCAGCTGCATTCAGACGCTGAGCCTCGGGGGCCATCCAGAAAGAGGGTGATCCTGGAGGTGCAGCAAGAAGTGCAGGAGGCTCTGACAGGTTTTGCTACCGTGATGACTGTCACTGTTCAGAGAATGGAAGAGTCCATCTCCAACATGAGCACCACCGTGTTGCAGGCGATGATGGCTGTAGGCTCTTCCATGGATAGGATGGCCAACAGCATGGAGCAGCTAATGCGCCACTCACAGGAGCACATTCTATCTATGGAAACTATATGGCTATCTATGGAGAATAGATGGCTATCTAAGGAGCATAGACGGCAGCGACTCAGACCTCCTGTCCAGGAGGGATGTCAGTGTAGACGTGGCTCCTCATGGCCCCACTGATGTGCAGCAAGGTGCTCTCCAGCTCCTTGCTAGCAGGGAAGTGCGGGTGGCCCATGAATGGGATGACAGTGAGTAGGGAGAGGGAAGTGGGGGTTCCTCTCAAAGCGCTTACACTTCTCCCCCGTTGCCACCCCCTCAGTCAGAGCCCCAGATGGCTCCTCGGTCAGCGATGGCCGAGTCTGCCCCTGCACAGTCACAGGAGTAGCAGACTTTGGTACAGCCATCACCAGCTCCAAAGCCCAGAAGACATCCGCCAAGAGTGTCTAAGCAGTCGCATCAGGGAAGTGAGCAAGCTGCCTCTACCTCTGCTGAAGCCACAGGGGTAGCACCTCATAGAAGCATGCGGAAGAGAAAGATGACACACAGGTAGATTCACAAGGGTAGCCACTTGGGTGTTTTCATTCTGTTAATGTATTGTCAACCATTAACAACTTTATTTTCACCACTTTCCCGTCTTGGACACATGTGTGTGCACCTTTGGAAGTGGCTTAGTGAGTTGCAGTGACTGGTGAGACATAATGGAACCCCCCACAATGGTGGTCAGTGTGAAAGGAATGGCTTGGTTATTGTAGGGATCCTTTATGGTGTTACTGTGGGGTGGGGCCAACCTGGCGCAGCATGTGGCAGCCATATGGGTGTACTATGTAAAGTTAAGTAAATCTGTCCATGATGAGGCCATCCCTGGCCTCCCAGGAGCAATGTGCTCGGGTGCTGATGCCCTCTGTCCTGTGCAGCATCAGGTGGTTATGGAGAAGGTTGGTGGTGTTGTTGGTGCTGCTGGTGTTGGGGCTCAGCATGGTCAGATTCTGAGGATCAAGGTGAGAGAGTATAAACAGCACCCATACTGATGGAATAGATGGCAGGTCAAGTAGAGTTGACAGAAGCAATCTGGCAATGGTGAGAGAGGTTCTTCCAATGAGGTGACACTGGATGGAGGCTTTGCTGGAAACACTTGCAGCCTGCAGAAAGTTAAATCTGTGCTGGCAATGCAGTAACAGCTTCTGCCTGAGGAAAGTGATCAGCTGTGAGGTCGAAGTTTTTATGGTACATTTGATGCTGTCAAGTAATCAGCTGGAGCAATGGCCGCTCAACTCCCACCTTAGGTTGACAGACATGGTTCCCGAGCTGCGTGAATCCCGTGGCCATGCAGGGAAATTTGAAATGTAGGGGGGGCCAAAAGGCTCTTAAGTGTCTAACAACAAGCTGATAATGATTTCAATTAGGTCGCCCGCCTCTACCAGTCGGGTCGCTGCCACACCAGCAAACACGCCCGAGGGAAAGGCGCGTGGGGGTGGGATGACAACAGGTCCCCGACCCGCTCCGACTTTTTTCAAATTTCCCACCCAACCTGCCTCCAATCGTGCTTGCACGAACCCCATAAAATTTCGGCATGAGTGTTTGGTGAGCCTCCACTTAAAGACACAATTTGCAAAATTGTGCTGTGTGTGACTGTTTAATGAAAATTACCCATATTTTTCTCAACAGAACCATGCACCTTAAACATCAGCAATAAAAGGAGCTATTTTAAGCAGCATCAAATATTGTAGGTAATCAGCAGTATGGCCAGCAGCATGTTCTTGTAGTTTGTTTGTATGTAGGCAATAATGTGGTTATATATTTGAATTATAAACAAAATACATACACCTGAACATATAATTTATCTACAAGTTTTGTATGTGCATGTTTGTATATATAGGTATAGAAAATGATACAACTATAATATTTAAAAATTAACAAATAATGGATCAATAAAAAAAACTTTCAAGCATATTTAGCATTGTTCTTTTGTAAAATCCTATCATGGGCTCTGCCAGTAAATGAGGATTTCATAGATTTGTGACTTAATAGCAGCCATCTCCCTCAGCAACACTAATACAAAGCATATACTGTATATTAAATGACTGCAATGATGACTGATGCCTTTCAAGATGCGATTATTTGGTTCTAAATGGAGGAAAATGAAGAGATTTCAAAGTAATGTTCTTAAAAGGTTGCTGGAAAAAAAGTGCCAATTCTTTGATTGTCGCTCACTTTGAAGGAGTGTTATTATCATGTACAAGCACTCCCTGAACACATTAATATACCATTTACTTTACTAAAAGTGCAATAGGACTTGCCATCTGCATCCGCCCATCTCCGGAGTCTAATTCTCCACTGATCAATAGCTTTGTTGATACTGTCCTTTGACCGTCTGTTCAGCGTAAATCTATCCTATGTTATAGGTGGTATAAAACACTTTTAAATAGCATTCCACCAACGTCAGCTGCATTTTCATGTCTCTTCATGGTAGTGATGGCCGTGGGAATTTGAGCCTTAATAAATTATATTTTCAGCACGAGAAACGACCTTTACTATCTTAAACAAGTCTGGCAATCAATGCCATTTGTATAACCAGGGACCTGAGCTGAATTTTACTCCCTCCAAAACAAAAGAAGTTGAATTGTTTGCTGACACACAAGACCCCTTTTTTATTGTTATAACTCTTTGAAGGTTATTTTTCACTTTTTAGCCACATCACACAGTAGCTCGCAGCCAAAAGAACTCTTGTGGCCCTAATTTTTTCATCCCTTCTGCCTCGTTTGTTAGCATGTTTTGGGGGGGAAATGGGACGAAAATAACAAAAATAAAGCGCCAACTGTCATCCAAGGCCTGCCCGATATAATTTTCAAGCAGCTCTCGATTTAGGTGGCTGGTGCTCCCACCGGAAAGTGGCAGGAGCCTCAAGCATATATTTGAAATTGGGGTCCTATGATACCACTGATTCTTAAAGCCACCCACTATACACGGGCAGTGCAGGGCTGGAAACAGCCAGGCTGAGCACTACTTAAAGGGACGCTCACGTGCTCTAATTTAGATCATTGCAATTGTTTGGTAAATATGATTTCCCTGTACTATGTGGCTGCAGAATCACTGTGTTTCTGATTGTAGTTCCTGCGCAACCTGGAGGAAGCTCAAGGAGGTACTGGCTTCATCAGAAGATGGGAATCCTTTTGGCCACTCCATACTGGCTAGAGGAAGAGGAGCAGCAGAAACAGATGAAAGGACCACATGGAGTTACAGTTAGAGCTACAACTCATCCACAAAGGCTGGAGGGGACTCGCAGTCGCAGATGTCCTAGATGTCCTATCAACCTCCAATAAATGACTTCTACCCAAAGGCCAACATTGATGATATACATGTCACACCTGACATTGCAGGGTCAACATCTACGACAGGAAAATTCTGCACAGGAGGAGCAATTTAATGGCTTACACAAATGCCATCAAACTAATTATCACCCAGGTGTTGGCCAAGAGTGCCTTTCTGAAGTGATTTCTTTCCTAATCTAGTGCTTTTATGAGGTGCTCCCCTAGTAGCTTCAGCATGGGAGGTGGAAGGCTGCTGTGGCTCAGATGAGTTCTCTTCAGATGTTCATGGTCAGCGATCTCTAGGTCTAGTCAAAGAGGACATTGTCTTGTTTTGCACACTTTGTACAAAAATAATAAATTGCAGGACAATGGAGTATTACAGTTTAAACTCTTTTATGAAGCATTAGGTCTGTGATCTCAAGCATACAGCACAGTGGGGACAAGATGGAATCAGGACCCCTTACAGATGCCTGCAGGCCAATGATAACTCAGCATGTGATCACATGTGAATATAATGGTTATTCCTGACAGATGCCTGCGGGCCAATGATAATTCAATATGCAAATGTTACATCCCCTTTCTTTTAAAAGAAAAATGTTATGCATTACTTTTAAACCTTTCTTCTACCTAATGTTCTCAGTAGCATAAACATATAAGTAAACTCAGCATTTAACTAGCGCTGAAAACATCTCAACGTTTCAATAACGATGTACAGTTTTTTTTTAGGGCAGTGGTCCACCTACACCCTTTGACAGTTCACAAGTCAAGGATAACTCTAGGCTTGACCTCTCGTCCCGACCTTGTGTGGTATGGAACTGAGCATGCTCCTGAATTGGTCAACAAATCAGGTTCAGGTTTAGGTTCAGGTAAGTATGATGTGTTTTATGTATTGCTCTGTTCATCACACTCTGTTGAACTGATCCTCTCATCGGAATGACGGTGTTGTTCCTTGGTGTTCAGGAGGTGCCTGCAATTGCGCCAGTACACCTGTCCTTCTGGGGTGCGGACGTGATACGATCGTTCAGTGTCAGCTGGCTGGATGACGACTGCTGGCTTCCAGTAGTCATGCTCCTGGATTCTGACGGATTCTCCATTGTGCAGCGGCGGCAGTAGTCTAGCTGACCTATCATAGTATCTCTTTTGGTGTTACTGTCTCTGTACACGTTTTGCATGCACTTGCTTGCAGCTGACGACCTCTGGCTGCAGCTGCTGGTTGGTGCTTGGAAGGATTGAGCGAAGTCGGCGGCTCATCAACAGCTGTGCTGGTGACTTGAAGTTGTCAACCGGAGTGTTGCGGTACTCAAGGAGACTGATGTAGGGGTCTCTTTTGTCCGCTTTGGCTTTGTCCATGAATGTTTTTGCAATCTGGACAGTTTTTTCAGCAAGGCCATTACTTTGAGGGTAATGTGGGCTTGATGTGACATGTGTGAAATCCCATGCCTTGGCAAACGACTCGAACTCTTTTGATTTGTATTGGGGGCCATTGTCTGAGACTAAAGTCTCTACGATGCCATGCCTGGCAAAGGCTGCCTTTAGCTTGTGGATCACAGCTGCAGATGTGGTGCTGTGAAGCTTGTCCAGTTCAAAAAATCTGCTGTAGTAATCAACAGTCACTATGGAGTCCTTGTTGTTCCATGTGAACAGATCCATTGCCGCGACCTGCCAGGGCCTGTCTGGGATATGGTGAGGTATCATGGGCTCTTTGACATTTGATGGGCGACGTTCTAGATAAATGGAACATTTTCCGAAAATGTCCTCAATGTGTTTGCACATTCCGGGCCAAAACATAATGTCACATGCTCTTTGTTTGCATTTTTCCATGCCCATATGTCCAGCATGAATTTTTGTCAACATCTCTTCTCTGAGACTGGTAGGAATGATGATTTTCTCCGCTTTGAAGATGATTCCGTTGATTTGTGACAATTCGTCTCTGTGGTTCCAGAATTCAGATATGCTCTGAGGGCATATCCTCCTTTCCTCAGGCCATCCTTCATGTATGACTTTGCTCAGCAGTGTGAGTTGTGCATCTTTCTCTGTTCCTGCTCAGATCTCCTTCAGTTTTGAGTCACTCACAGGTAAGCTGTTGTACACCATGTGCACCTGCACATCCATGCCTTCACTGAGGCTGCTGTCCTGGTAGCTAAGAGACTTTCTGGAGAGCGTGTCTGCGACAGGAATGTCTTTGCCTGGATGGTGAATGATTGTGAAGTCGTACTTCTGTAGCTGAAGGATCATTCTCTGTAGCCTTGGTGGGGCTGCGGCTAGTGGTTTCCTCATGATTGACTCGAGGGGCTTGTGGTCGGATTCCACAATGACTTGTCGGCCATAGACGTACTGGTGGAAATGCTTACATCCAAACAGAATTGCATATAGCTCTTTCTCGATTTGAGCATAGTTGATTTCACTGTCTGAGAGAGATCTGGAAGCATAGCCGATGGGTTTTCCTTCTTGCAGTAATACTGCACCTAGTCCGTACTTTGACGCGTCCACTTGTAGTCTGAGCTCTTTGTTGGGGTCGAAGTCGGCAAGAACTGGTCCTGGTTCTCTGGTGATTAGGTCTTTCATTTTCTGAAATACTGTGTCATGTTGTTTGTCCCACAGGAACTCATTGGATTGTTTGAGCAACTGACGCATGGGTGCGTTGATTTCGGAGAGGCTCGGGGCAAACTTGGCTAAGTAGTTAACCATGCCTAGTACTGTCTCTAGCTCTGCGCGGCTCTTCGGCGGCTCCAGCTTCTTCATGGCGGAGATTTTCTCTGGATCCGGCTTAATGCCATCAGTTGAGAGGCGATGCCTGAAATAACTGATCTCGGTGGATCCGATTATGCTTTTCTCGAGGTTGAGCCGGATACCTTTCTCCCGTAATCTTTGTAGCATCGCACGGAGGTTCCTGTCATGTTCCTCTCTATTCCTGCCATAGATGAGGATGTCGTCTACAATTGCGACTACTCCGTCGAGGCCTTCATAGGTTTCGTCGATCTTCCGCTGGAATTCATCCTGAGCTGAGATAAGACCAAATGGTAAATGCAGAAATCGGTAGCGTCCAAATGATGTGTTGAACATTGTTAGCTTAGATGACTCTTCCATGAGCTTGATAGTCCAGTATTCTGATCGTGCGTCCGTTACACTGAAGTAACGTGCTCCCACTAGCTTGGATGTGATGTCATCTAGCGTTGGTAGAGGGTAGTGAGGGTGTTTGATAGCCTTGTTCAAATCTCTGGGGTCGAGACAGACTCTGAGCTTGCCTGTATGTGGTTTCTCAACCACTACTAACGCGTTGACCCACTCTGTCGGTTCTGTTTCCCGGACGATGATTTCTGTATTCTCCATGCTCTGCAGCTCCTCCTTCAGGCGACTACGTAGAGCAAGGGGTATCCTTCTCGGTGGGCAAACCACAGGGGTTGCTGCTGTGAATAGTGCATTCACCTGGGAATAGTCCGATTCCTTTGAAAACGTCAGCAAACTCCTCCATGACTGTCTGCTTCTCAACTGGTGCTGTCAATGATAGCACTAGCTTGACGAGGTTCATGTCTGAACATGCCTTTAGACCTAGCACTGGAGGTGCTTGAGTGTCAACAATGTAAAGTCCAACATCATGTCGCTTTCTTTGTACTTGCATTTCATCACGCATGTGCCTTTTACAATGAGCTGCTCACCCCCATAGCCGGTCAGTCTGCATGAGGTGGGCTGTAGCTCACACTCATCCTTCAAGCTGTGATACTCATTCAGAGGAATTACATTAACCTAAGCTCTGTGCCCTGTTTTCCTATCTCAATATCGGCAAAGGCTTGCTCAGTCTCTGAAATCTGTTTTTTCTGTGACACAGAATCAATAAACAGTTCCTCTGCATTTGGCTCTCTATCTGGCATTTGGCTGTCACTCACTGTGTGTACTGTTTTTCCAAGAACAGTCCTGCAGACTTTAGCAAAGTGGTTCAGTTTACCACATTTAGCACATTGTCTTCCTTTGGCAGGGCAGTACTCCTTTTCTCCATGCCAGTTGTTTCCACAATATCCATAGTTTTTGAAGCGTTTTATGTCTGTGTCGCTCATTTTTAGAACTCTCTTTGTTCTTTCTGTTCTGAAACAAGCTCTCTGGGCGGTGTTCCTTGGTGTGTGTCTATTAACTGTGTGCACTGTCTGTTCACTCGAGCTGCTCGTGGCGCCGGTTATGGTTTTCAACTGTGCTTGGGCTATCTCGTGCGATCTAGCTATGTCCACATAGCTTTGTCCAGCATTAGCCCGGACCCAACATTCAAAAGTTTCTCTCTCACATTAGCTGAATGTATTCCAAACATGATGCGGTCTCTGACCATCTCATCTTTATCTGCATATTCACAGCCTTTTACCAGCAGTTTTAACTCAGTCACGAACTGTTCAAACGACTCACTAGCTCCTTGTACTTTCTCCTGAAACTTGAACCTTGCGAATATCGTATTTGTCTTGGCCATCACATATGCTTCAAAACGGTCAAAATAACTTTTCAGTACCTTTGCTTCATCCACGGTGAGAGACCATGTGTTAAATGTCTCTCCCTTTTTCTCCGATCCACAGGAGTAGGTAGCTGCATCTTTCTTCCTCACCTTTGCTTTTCAACGGACCCGAGAACATTAACTGCACACGTTGCTTGAACTTGCTCCATTCTCTATGTAAGTTCAAAGATTCCCAATTCATTCGAGGTAAGGGAGCTCCAACGATGTCCATTTCAAATCCCTGTTCTGACACCATGTCTTGTTTTGCACACTTTGTACAAAAATAATAAATTGCAGGACAACGGCGTATTACAGTTTAAACTCTTTTATGAAGCACCAGGTCTGTGATCTCAAGCATACAGCACAGTGGGGATAAGATGGAGTCAGGACCCCTTACAGATGCCTGCAGGCCAATGACAACTCAGCATGTGATCACGTGAATATAATAGGTATTCCTTACAGATGCCTGCGGGCCAATGATAATTCAATATGCAAATGTTACAGACATGGCTGCAGGCTTCAGCGTCTTGATGTCTGCTGGGGCAGTCTGGCCCAGTGCTTCCTAGAACCAGGGGCAGGCATTAGTTGAGGGGGTTGCCAGGGTAGAGACATGCTGTGTTCCTGAGAGAGGACAATATGTACCACTCCCACTGCACCTGCTATGGGGCTACGGCTCAGCATTCCCACTGGTCTGCAGAAGAGCAGACTGTAAAACATCTGTGATGCAAGAGAAGCCCCTATTTATTTGGCCCCTCAGCCTGTCCAAGGCAGAAGTGATGGTGGAGCCTAGAGCCTGCCATGGCATGAGTATAATGTCAGCTGTGGCTCAGTGGTAGCACTCTTGCCTCTGAGTCAAATGATTGTGGGTTTAAGCCCCGCTCCAGAGATTTGAGCCCATAATCTAGGCTGATACTTCAATGCAGTACTGAGGGAGGGCTGAACTGTCGGAGGTGCCATCTTTTGAATGAGATGTTAAACTGTGGCCCCTCTGCCCTCTCAGGTGGAAGTAAAAGATCCCACAGCAATATTTTGAAGAACAGGGGAGTTCTCCCCGGTATCCTGGCCAATATTTATCCCTCAACCAACATAATTAAAAACAGATTATCTGATCATTACAAATTGTTGTTTGTGGATGCTTGCTCTGCATAAATTGGGTGGTGCGTTTCCTACATTACAATAGTGCCTACACTTCAAAAGTACCTAATTGGCTGTAAAGTGCTTTGGGACGTCCTCAGATTGTGAAAGGCGCTATATAAATGCAAGTCCTTCCTTTCTTTTATGAGCATCCTTGAGAGATGCTACCAAGGGGGCCAGAGACTACTGTACTACTGTAAAGAAGACCAAGCTACATTGTCCATTGAGCTGACCACACACTCCACATTTGTGTGCCATGCATCAGAACCCCACACAAATTGGTAACAGACTCCACTACACTCTCCAATGTGGTTTCGGTAACTCCCAGGCAGGCGGTTCAATACACTGAGCAACGAAGGATGCACGTGAAGCATTGTTCTTTTGAAGGCTGGGTCCTTAAAGTCTGCATCTCTGTCCTCTTCAGTAGAACTAGGACCCTTTCTTGCCATCCAGCGAGCCATTTCCTGGGCTGTCCTTCCCACTTGTACCTGCTCACCAGTGCCAAGCGAATCACACCCAGGTTGATCTCTGTGTTGGTGCTTGGAAAAGTCTGAGTGAGTGACGGTGCATCTTCGGCGCAGCTGCAGGGCCCTAGTTGGTGAAAGGACCTAAAAAAAAGGGGCAGAAGGAAAAGGGTCAGCATGGAATGGAAAGGGAAAGCTGCAGCAGATGAGTGACAACGCAATTCATCACCAGGTTGCCACGCCGTGCAGGGATGGCTTGGAACAAAACACAAACCTCTTGGTGACTTCATTACCTGTCCTAGAAAGCAGTATTTGCAGGGTAGAGTGAGACTTCATATTAATCATAACTAAACTGCCTATCTAAAATATTAGCAATAAAGCATTACCACCTGCCATAATATCAAGACTAATGATCCAGAGACATGAGTTCAAATCCCACCACGGCAGCTGGGGAATTTAAATTCAGTTAATAAAATAAATCTGGAATAAAAAGCTAATATCAGTAATGGTGACCATGAAACTACCGGATTGTCGTAAAAACTCAACTGGTTCACTAATGTCCTTTAGGGAAGGAAACCTGCCGTCTTAACCTGGTCTGGCCTATATGTGACTCCAGACCCACAGCAATGTGGTTGACTCTTAACTTCCCTCTGAAATGGCCTAGCAAGCCACTCAGTTGTATCTAACCGCTAAGAAAAACTGTAATAATAAGAATAAAATTAATCAGACCACCCATCATCGACCTAGACAGCCGGTTCGGACTCGACAAAGGCACACCTAGCCCAGTCAACCATGCTATTTTCACCTCACTATCATCTGGTGACTTGTGCCAACATCGGGAGAGCTGTCCCACAGACTAGTCAAGCAACAGCCTGACATAGTCAATACCCTTCAGTCAATGTCCTAGACTCCTCCATCACCATCCCTGGGTTTGTCCTGCCCACCACCAAGCTGGTAGGCAGGAGGAGGCTCCATGACCATCCCCATCTTCGATGATGGCAGGGCACAGCACATGAGTGCAAAAGATAAGGCTGAAGCGTTTGCAACCATCTTCAGCCAGAAGTGCCGAGTGGATGATCCATCTCGGCCTCTTCCTGAGGTCCCCACCATCTCAGATACCAGTCTTCAGCCAATTCGATTCACTCCACATTATATCAAGAAACGGCTGAACGCACTGGATACAGCAAAGGCTATGGGCCCCGATAACATCCCCACTGTAGTGCTGAACACTTGTGCTCCAGAACTAGCCACGTAGCCAAGTTGTTCCAGTACAGCTACAACACTGACATCTACCCCACAAAATGGTAAATTGCCCAGGTAGGTCCTGCCCATAAAAAGTAGGACAAATACAATCCAACCAATTACTGCCTACTTTCAATCATCAACAAAGTGATGGAAGGTGTCATTGACAGTGCTATCAAGCGGCACTTATTCATCAATAACCTGCTCATTGATGCTAAATTTGAGTTCTGCAAGGACCACTCGGCTCCAGACCTCATTACAACCTTGGTTCAAACATGGACAAAAGAACTGAATTCCAGAGGTGAGAGTGACTGTACTTGACAACAAGGCAGCCTTTGACTGAGTGTGGCATCAAGGTGTAGGGGGTGGCGTGTGCCCAGTCAGTTATGCCCCTGACTGCCTGTGAGCGGTTCGAATTGCTCCCACACCCCTGGGTTCTCGACACCGGACTTAGGTACAGGTGGCAATACAGAAAACGAGTAGACAATTGGTGTGGTGCAAGAAACTGTAAACTTTATTAAAACAGGAATAAAAATTACAAATACTGAAAAATCACTATGTAGTTACAGGCTTATCAAAAGAATACACTTAAATGGGAATGGGGAACGCACGGCACATCGAGGGAACAACACACATTAATAAAATCCCTTAACCCTTATCCCACCTATAATACCTAACTAGATTAAGCTAAGAGGGGCCAGGAATTCATGCTCACCAATGGGGTTCCTTTGACAGTTTGAAAACCTGTCGATTAAGCCGGTTGCGGGGTTTTGGGGTTCGCTCTTTGTGCTCTCTGGGGCCTGTCGTTGTCATGTGGTCTCAGGGCGCTGCAATGGCGTCGTCCCGGTAAAGTACCCCGAGATTAAAGTCTTTGCTTGGGTACTTTTGCAGGGATGATAGTTCTTCTTCGGGTGGTAGTAGTTGAATTTTGCATGAAGATAATTGCAAGTAAGCTGGATTGAAGGCCCGATTATTCGAAGCGTTCTTCAATCTTCTTCCAATTCGTCTCGTCTCATCTCATCTCATCTCATCTCGTCTCGTCTCGTCTCGTCTGGCCTGGTCTGCCCGTGTTTGCCTGGTGCTGTACTGGGCGTCCCTGATGGATTTGGGGAAGACACGGGCAGTGGCCAGGTAGCAAGCGCAGGAGGAAGAGAGCGTGGCTACCAATGGGCCTACAATTATACTCCCGTCGAAGGCCCTTATCTGCACGCCAAATGCGTATTCTGTTCCTATTTTGTCTGGCTGGGCTCCACAGAGTCTCTGTTGACCCAGATTCCTGCATTTTAATGTTTTCGTCTGCAGGCCTGCTTGCTGGCAGAGTCTTGCTTTTAAAAATCCTGTCCATATTGGTCACGAGGTTTACAGAAGCCATTTTGGGTGCCCTGTGTTTAATAACTTGTCCAAAAACAGGGTCCCTTGATCCATAACTTGGGGAGTGCGGGAATATTGAGAACCCTGCACTTACAAAGGAGCCCTAGTAAAATTGAAGTCAGTGGGAATCATGGGGCAGACTCTCCACTGGTTGGAGTCATACCCCACACAAAGGAAGATGATTGTGGTTGTTGGAGGCCAATCATCTCAGCCCCAGGACATTACTGCAGGAGTTCCGCAGCGCAGTGTTTTAGGCCCAAACATCTTCAGCTGCTTCATCAATGACCTTCCCTCCATCATAAGGTCAGATGTTGGGATGTTCACTGATGATTGCAGTGTTCAGTTACATTCGCAAAACCTCAGTTAATGAAGCAGTCCATGCCCGCATGCAGCAAGACCTGGACAGCATTCAGGCTTGGGCTGATAAGTGGCAAGTAACATTCGCATCACACAAGTGCCAGGCAATGACCATCTCCAACAAGAGAGAGTCTGACCATCTCCCCTTGACATTCATCGGCATTACCGTCGTCAAATCCCCCACCATTAATATCCTGGGGGTCACAGTTGACCAGAAACTTAACTGGACCAGCCAAATAAATAATGTGGCTACAAGAGCAGGTCAACGGCTGGGTATTCTGCGGTGAGTGTCTCACCTCCTGACTCCCGAAAGCCTTTCCACCATCTACAAGGCACAAGTCAGGAGCAACGTTCCCTATAAGGTGCACCTCTCTGCTGATCCCGCGCAGCCCGTGAGTGGCTTTTTCAAAGTAAAGTTTTGTGTAGGCGCGAAACTGTGAGTGGGCCGCGCAGCCCCTTAAAGTGGCCGCACAACAAAAAAAAATAAGAGGGAACATTGGTCAGGAGTGTGATGGAATACTCTCCACTTGCCTGGATGAGTGCAGCTCCAACAACACTCAAGATGCATTGCAGCAACTCACCAAGGCTTCTTCGGCAGCACCTCCCAACCCTGCAATCTCTTCCACCTAGAAGGACAAGGGCTGCAGGTGCCTGGGAACACCGCCATCTCCAAGTTCCCCTCCAAGTCACACACCATCCTGACTTAGAAGTATATCGCCGTTCCTTCATCGTCGCTGGGTCAAAATCCTGGAACTCCCTCCCTAACAGCACTGTGGGAGTACCTTCACCACACGGACTGCAGCAGTTCAAGAATGCTGCTCACCATCACCTTCTCAAGGGCAATTGGGGATGGGCAATAAATGCTGGCCTTGCCAGCGACGCCCAGATCCCGTGAATGAATCAATAAACAAAAAATTTAAAACATCCAAGGTATTCAGGGTAATGAGCTGTATTGATGATCTTAAAGTTCTTGTTCTAACAGCTGTTTGACATGGAGTGAAAGAAGCTGTGAGAAGTCTTGAAATATGCACGATTCTCTTTTGCAATCCTTGGACAACCAGTGCCTTGTTGCTATTTGAGGTTGGTTGTGGTTTTAACTCATATGATCCACATCATACTGCAGACTCTCCTGTTGTTACCAGGAAACTAATGAACATCAAATCTCCTTATCCGTTTTCTAATGCCACAGTTAGACTGCAGGGTTGGTGTTTGTAAGACCTGATCCTTTCATTGACACCAAGTTTGCAGCATCATGCAACCAATGTCATTCTGTAATGAGACTGCCTGGATAAGCACAGCTGTAGATAGCAGGCAGTCAATATTTTCAACCTTACACATTAATTTAAAAAGTACTTTGGCAGGCTGTTGTACTACTTTTACATTTCTAACTTTCGAAGTTTCACCAAGACCGCTAAGCAGATCTCTGCTGTGTTGTCGTAGTCGTGAATAAGGCTCTGCTTTTCCCAACTCAAGGGTGGTGAAGCAGAGAGTATATCCACAGCTACCTGCTCATACTACCCTCAGAAAAGACCCTGCTGCTGCAGTACATAGTGCAGTATGACTGGGGCAATAACTTTTTCAGAACACCTCTATTTGCATAAGAGTGCTACAATGTATGAAACCAGGCTAATGACTTTGGGGGTGAACAGATTCATTAAATTCAACCTTGTATAAAGCATAAGATAAAATATTTAGCATGCTGCTGTGCTTTAGAGGAAATGTCAGTGTTTAACCTAAACATTAGAACAATTTAACATTCTGAATATTTGCTTACAAAATAGATTTAAAAATAACTAGGTCATGACTTTGTGCGTTGAAAGTCAAAAACACAGTTTTAACCAGCACCCTCCTGAAAATGAAAATGTATTTTTATAGGTAAAATCTAATAAACTCCTCCAAATATGAGTTTATTTTTCATTAATTTTACATCAATACTCAATGGGGGGCAATAAATGTTGGAAGAAATTGCTTGTGTTTCCTTCCTGCCTGTCAATCACAACATCACATATGCATGGTTATATAGAAAACTGAATTAAAGAGCCTCCTAATACAGTGAAGTGTCAGTATACATTTTCCATCATTAAATCTTTAAATACAACACTATGAAAACCTCGCCAGCTCACTTGTACTCTGAAAGAAAGTAATATGAAATTGCAGTGGTCACTCAGGTTGGTTATTGACTCCTGAAATATTTCTGGTTTGGAGCAGCAATCAATCAACGAGGAAGGAAGCTTGTCTCCAGCTGGTGGTTAAGATCTTGTGCAGAAATTGCTCCAGCAGTGGTTTAGGAGGAAGACTTAATTTCCCGGGTGGAGATGCCTTACTCGGATGGTGGGGTGGAGAAATCACAAAATTGTCGGGCATGTTCGGACAGCTCCCATTTTAGCCTCATGTCTTGCGCAGGTTGGCAGGTTGACAATGTTACCAACGCAAGCCTGTACATATGCATTCATAAAGACATTGCCGCCAACGTCTTATTAAGTCTACATAGCACAACATGCATATCTTTCCATTGTTGTTTCATCTATGGGATTATAGTTGGGTTTTAAATAAATACGCGTGGGTAGTTTTTAAAGCACAAACCTGGTTAAAAGTTAACGGCCTAGAAATTCGTCTCGGGCGGTGGGGCAAAAACGGGCGGTATCGGATTGACAGCCCGTTATACGCTGCACCTGATATTCAGTTCCATTGCAGTCAGTGAAGAAACCTGGGGCCAATACTCACTAACCACCCCCCCCCAAGCCAGCAGACAAACCACATACTGCCCAAACCCAGTGTGCCTCTTGCCTCAGCTCACCCAGCCTGAGAAAGGAGTGACCCCAGTCTAGTCATCGAGTGTACCACCCAAATGTGCAAGAGCTTCAATATATGGATTTACAAGTCGTAAATAATCTGGTGTGGCAGAGCCACCAAGAGACACTGAACAACCTGTAATAATTCCTTTAAACACTCTGTAGTGCAGTTGTGGACTGCACCTTTAAGCTTTATGCAGCTTCTTGTATTTTCACGTGATGACGTCATGACGCCGATCACGTGACCCCCCAGTTGGCGCGGAAAACGTGATGACGTCATGACGTCAGGTTCCAGTATTTAAGGGCAGTCGGAGAAAGGCTGTGAGGAGACACAGACCTGCTGACCTCTGTTCCTGTAAGTTAAAAGTTAAAGTATTGAGTTCATTAAAGTTTGATTAATTCTTTTCACTGCGTTGGACTTCGTTTTTTGGATAGGAACTCCCGTTCCTACATTGGTGACCCCGAGCTCGTTGGACAACTTTCTTCGAGATATTCATGATGAATACGAACGCCGTTGCCCTTAAATTGCCGCAGTTCTGGGAACAGCAACCAGAAGCATGGTTTTTCCAAGCAGAAGCCCAGTTTGCTATCCGGGACATTACAGCAGATTCAACCCGTTATTATTACATGGTTTCCGCTCTGGACAGTGCCATAGCTTCACGCGTCGTCAGCATCCTGGGGAATCCACCGGCAGAGGGGAAGTACTCAGCTTTAAAAGAACGTTTACTACAAGTGTATGCTTTAACTAAGTCGGAACGGGCACGCAAGCTTATCGCAATGCCGGGTCTTGGGGACTCAAAACCATCAGAATTGATGAGCCAAATGCTCACGCTTTTGGGTTCGGAGCCCCAATGTTTTTTATTTCGAGAGCTCTTCCTCTGTCAGCTACCCGAGCCAGTTCAGGCAGTCTTGGCCAGTTCTACGATTACGGACTGTGCCGAACTGGCTGCGGAGGCAGATAAGTCTTTTATGGTCATACAGCAAAGTTGCACAGCTACGAGGCCTCTTTCTCCTACGCGAGCAAAATCCAGCCCTCCTTCGTCAGGCTTATGTATGTACCACGCCCGTTTTGGCGTCAGGGCTCGACGCTGCCGTCCACCCTGCAGTTGGGTTGAAAAAAAGGCTCCAGCAGACTCACAAGCCTCGAAGAAGACAGGGGGTGGTAAACACACCCAGTTCACCATGGCAGTCGGTTCAGCAGGAAAACTCCTCTATGTTACTGATTCCGGAACCGGGTGACGATTCTTGTGTGATACTGGTTCTCAGTGCAGTATTTTGCCAGTTTCAAAGCTGGACCTACAATCCAGCAGTCACGGCCCTTCCCTTGAGGCAGCCAATGGTGCGGCCATTCGCACGTTCGGTAAACGGACAGTTAATTTAACTCTTGGAGGTCAACGTTTTGTATGGGAATTTATAACGGCTAAAGTATCACAGGCCATTCTGGGGGCTGATTTTTTTTGTGCCTATGGTTTTCTGGTCGATGTCCAACATTGTCGACTCATTAATGCGTCTACCTTCCATGCAGTGCCTTGTCACCGCAGTACTGCTGTCTCCTGGTCGGTTGCCTGTGCGGTTCCATCGCAAGACGTGTTTAAGCGCATACTTGGCGAATTCCCAGAGCTCACCAGGCCTACATTCTCGGCAGCAGTTGCAAAGCACGGGGTGGTGCATTATATTACCACAACGGGATCGCCTGTTTACGCCCGGGCACGAAGATTGGAACCCGGAAAGCTTGTGGCCGCAAAGGCAGAGTTTCGTATTATGGAGCGCCTTGGGATTGTCCGACGCTCCGACAGTCCTTGGTCTTCCCCATTACACATTGTACCCAAACCGGGTGGCGGATGGAGACCTTGTGGGGATTACAGACGCCTTAACGAAGCCACTAGGCCGGATAGGTATCCAATACCGCATATACAAGATTTTTCGGCTCATTTGGCCGGCAATTCGATATTTTCCAAAGTGGATCTCGTCCGTGGATACCATCAAGTTCCTGTACACCCTCAAGACATCCCCAAGACGGCGGTTATCACACCGTTTGGCCTTTTTGAGTTCCTTCGCATGCCGTTTGGATTGAAAAATGCAGCTCAGGCTTTTCAGCGGCTGATGGACTCCGTGTTACGGGACCTTTCTTTCATTTTTATTTACTTGGATGATATACTCATTGCTAGTAAAAATATAGTACTTTTGATAGAGAGTTGCTGGCCTTGTTTTTGGCCATCCGGCATTTTTGTTTTCTGTTAGAAGGACGTCCTTTTACAGCATTTGTGGACCATAAACCACTTACTTTTGCAATGGCCAAAATGGCGGAGCCGTGGTCAGCCCGACAACAGCGTCATCTCACATTCATATCTGAATTTACAACGGATTTGCGACACGTGTCTGGCAAAGATAATCTTGTGGCTGATTGCCTGTCGCGTGCCCCAGTCCAGACAATTCACCTGGGAATTGATTACGTCGGGTTGGCGAAAGAACAGCAGGCGGACCCTGAAGTTCAGGCGTATCGGACCATGCCTTCTAGCTTGCAGGTAGCCGATGTTATGTTCCAATCAGCAGGAACCACGCTGTTGTGTGACATATCCATGGGAGTGCCCCGACCAATTGTGCCAGGCAAATGGCGTAAGAAGATATTTAATATTATACATGGCTTATCACACCCGGGGATGCGAGCTTCACAACAACTTATGTCCCGTAAGTTTGTTTGGAAGGGGATACATTTAGATGTTCGTGACTGGACAAACAATTGCGTGGACTGTCAAAAGTCAAAGGTTCATCGTCATGTGAAGGCTCCAAGGGCCATCTTTCCAGTACCTGAACGCCGTTTCGACCATGTACATGTGGACTTGGTGGGCCCCCTCCCCATTTCGCGGGGGTTTATGCATCTCCTGACAATAGTAGACCGTACTACCAGGTGGCCAGAGGCGATTCCCTTGGTTGCTATCACCACAGCAGACGTATCCAGGGCATTTATTTCAGCGTGGGTGGCCCGGTTTGGTGTGCCATCTGATATCTCCTCTGACCGTGGTCCTCAATTTACGTCAGAATTATGGAATGCAGTTGCACAGGGCTTGGGTACCAAGCTGCATCATACCACCGCTTACCATCCGCAAGCAAATGGCTTATGTGAAAGATTTCATCGTTCTTTAAAGGCGTCCCTCCGTGCCAGTTTGCGTTGTTCCAACTGGGTGGATAGACTCCCTTGGGTGATGCTAGGCCTCCGTACAGCCCCTAAAGAAGACCTCCAGGCTTCATCGGCTGAATTAGTATACGGTCAGGTGCTTCGAGTACCCGGGGATTTCCTCCCTCCACATACAGAATCATGGTCGCCTGCTCAGCAGCTTCTTCTGCATCAAGAGGCGGCAAAGAATTTTCTGCCTATTCCAGCTTCACATCACGATCTACAGCAGCCTCATGTACCGGCAGAACTTATGAGTTCCGATTATGTTTTCATTCGGCGGGATGCTCATGGAGATACACTCAGACCACCTTATGATGGACCGTTTCGGGTTATTGCAACGGGAGAGAAATATTTTACGATCGAAATAGGAGGTAAATCGGATACCATCTCCATCGACCGACTTAAACCAGCCCATCTGGATCGGAGTGAACCGGTGGTTGTTGCTCAGCCGCCTCGCCGTGGACGACCACCATTGGCTACTAGACCAATCCTGAAGCGGCCTACTATTAAATTGCCTGCTTCGGCTTCATCCTCATCTACACCTTCTGCTACAGTTTCCTCCACCCCAGATGTACCTCTTCAGACACAGCCGAATGTTGGCCCATCTAACGATCCAGCGTCTGAAGTTCGCAGTCGTTCGGGCAGAATAATTAAACCTCCTGCACGTTTGATGTTGTCTGTTAAAGAGAATTCTGGGGGGGCGCCTGTGGCAGAGCCACCAAGAGACACTGAACAACCTGTAATAATTCCTTTAAACACTCTGTAGTGCAGTTGTGGACTGCACCTTTAAGCTTTATGCAGCTTCTTGTATTTTCACGTGATGACGTCATGACGTCAGGTTCCAGTATTTAAGGACAGTCGGAGAAAGGCTGTGAGGAGACACAGACCTGCTGACCTCTGTTCCTGTAAGTTAAAAGTTAAAGTATTGAGTTCATTAAAGTTTGATTATTTCTTTTCACTGCGTTGGACTTCGTTTTTTAGATAGGAACTCCCGTTCCTACACTGGGATATAGCACATACCCTGTTGTACTACCATTAGTGGAACATATATACATTTTATACAAGTCAAGAATGTTTTTATATTTTTTTAAACTGGCCAAATGAAAGTATTTTATTATAAAAACAATCCCAGCATGTATGTCAGTCAACCTGAAGGAACACAACCAGCAATTCTACTAAGCAAACATTTAAAAAAATTGACTTTTCAATTTTATTGTTCAAGGATTACTGTTTGTTACAAAGGCTGATGTGACTTTCATTATAATGGGTGTGGGCTCTATCGAGTTCACCGTTCCAAACACTGAAAGAGCTAGAAACAGCTTTACTGTCTCAGCAATTCTGCAAATCAGAAGCAGATGATTTTTTTCATTGTGCAGATTCAAAACGAAACCGGTAGAACTTTTAGACCTTTGAAAACTACTTCAACCCTCAGGTGACATTCCAATGATAGATTATGTACAGGCAGGTATACTGCTTCTAATATGTCCATGTTTAAAACAGGTGGGGAAGGTTGATGAGGCTTTGGCTCAGATTTTGCAATAGGAATAACAGTGAGGCTATCAGTGTTCACTGTTATTATGGAGTAAATTGGACAGCAACTTCTGGCGTCCGTACATGCGCAGTTAAATGCAGAAATAAGTAAGTTGCTATCCAATTTGCCCTGCTCCTCCACCAGCTTCGCTACACCGGTACCTCACCGATAGATTCGACATTAAAATATATGAAAGGCGGGAAGTTGCAGTACTTACCTACTAGTTCCCCACTAAACACACCAGAAAAAGCTTGGGCTGGTATAAGTGGAATTTTAATGCCATGATAAGTCTTAATTACTGCCAAACAACCTCTCTGGCCCTGAAAACTTAATTTTACAAGTGTGGAGTCCCATTCTTTCAGAATTTAATTATCGTTGGAGATTTTTTTTAAACTTAAAATTAAAATAAAATGTTTCTTTTTACTTTTTCTTTCTGTCTCTTTTATCTCCCTCTCTTAATCCCATCTTTCTTTCCCTCACATTATTCCGCTTTCTGTACATGATTTTACACTGAATTAAATATTCTAAATTCTACTTCCTGGTTCAGACTCAGGGGCGATTTTAATCCTACTCGCTCAGCAGAAACCTGGCGGGTGGGCAGTTAAAGTCGCCCTGGCTCTTACCTGTCCAAAAGCCGCCATAATCGCAACATCTGCAATTTTAACCTGCTCTCCTGAGCTGGCAGCAAAAACATGCGCCTGGAGCCAACAGGGTCCTTCTTTACATATGCATGTTAGGGCCCGATGACATCATTGAGACCCAACTGTAATTTTAGCTCAGGCCTGAGCGGGGATTCCACCTGGAGTTAAAAATCGGGGCCACGGCCGTGTCTCAGTAAGGATTCTTCAATCTGATTGGTTGAAGAGCCACGCTGTTGCTTTCCCTGCTCACACATGCCATAGATCCCCTGTAGAGGGTGGCGCATTGAAAAGGATCGCTAGTAACCGTGAATTGGTGCTCAAAAGCCCACAAAAAGTCTGTGGGCAGCTGTAAGCATGATGAATGGTGAGCGTCATTTCTTCACCACTAGCCACAAAATCCGGGACATCATCACTTCCCTAGGTACCTTTAAAGTATTTTTAAGCTATTAAAAGTGCAGTTTGCTGTGCATTTTATATGCATTGTTATCAATAGGTTCTTTCTGAAAGGAAAACAATACTCTGTTGATGAGAAGCCATATATCAAGTTTGGTGACAATCAAACAGGAAGTTTTTGTAAACAGTTATCAAGTTGGCAAATTAGTGATCAAGAGCAGAGACTGTTCAGATAACTGTCACAAACACTAAAGAACACCCAGGTAGCTTACTTAGAAATCAACAGGGACTAGCAACAACAAGAAACTTTACACATCTAATGAAAGGTTTGTAGCTCTTCCAGTGTTTTGACAAAGTGTCAGGTGTCAGCCTCTTGCCTTTGAGTCAAAAGGCTGTAGGTTCAAGTCCTGCTCCAGAGACTTCAGCACAAAATCTAGGCTGACGCTCCAGTGCAGTGCTGAGGGAGTGCTGCACTGTCGGTGGTGCCTACCTTCGGATGAGACATTACACTGAGGCCCCGTCTGCCCTCTCAAGTGGATGTAAAAGATCCCATGGCACTATTTCAAAGAAGAGCTGGAACCTGGTGTCCTGGCCAATATTTATCAACATTATCACATTGTTGATTGTGGGAGCTTGCTGTGCACAAACTGGTGGCCGCGCTTCCTACATTACAACAGTGACTACACTTCAAAAGTTCTTCACTGGCTGTAAAGCACTTTGAGATGTCCTAAGGTTGTGAAAGGCGCTATTTAAATGCAAGTCTTTCTTTCTTGAAATGTGAAATCAAATACTGTTCCTGATCTGTGGCACATGTATCAATATTTACTGATGAACCTCACAGATGGAAGTCAAGTATGCTGGGAACAGAGTATACCACGTGTCTGATTAGAGCAAATTATTTATGCTTTGAATAAATACCAACCATCAGCAGCTTAATGCATGTCTCAGCTCGTCAGTGTTTTACAAAAACAGCTTTTTTTCCATGGGACTGGAGGTTGTCAGTATAAATTAATCAAATTGGTTGGATAGTGGGATTTAAGGCTGTTAGAAACAATGGTCCGGATTTTGCGGTGGGTAATGATGGCTAACCATCAGCGCTCGCCGTCATTACCCCTTTGAAACTAACCGGAAGTTCAGGATTTAGCACATGCGCAGATAAACGTAGAAATCCTGAAGCTGCGGTCAGTCATTCACTGCTCCGACACTGACTGCACTGTGGGCCTGCACCCACCCCTAACCTCACCCAACCCCACCCCCCGCCCTTAGCCAGAAATCAGTGAAATCAGTGGAACTGTCAAAACGTTGAGCTTTTCCTCACTAATATTGCTGTTAAATATCCCATTAAATGGTAAGCCTTGTTTGAATGGGTGTAACTGGGGTTTTAACAGTGTATTGACTGCTAAACAACCATTCTGGATGAATTTTTATATTTGTGGAATGTCAAATTTCTCCATTATGATAAAAATTACTATATTTAAAAAAAATTAAAACTTCATCCATGGTATTTCAGCTTCTACCTTAATCACATGTGTATGTCCCAATCTTTATTTTGCTCTCTGCAACATTTTTAATAAGTGCAGATAATCAGTGCTTTTCATTTCCTGGTTTGCTGTCTATGAGAATTCTTCAATGTGATTGGCTGCTTAGACAGCTTGATGACATCGCGGCTGCATCGCGCTAGGAATCCCCTATTGACAGCACTACAATCAATTACACGCCGAGAAACCTAAGGTTTTCGCCACAGAGATCGCAAGATCTCTGTGGGCAGCTTTCTTCGAGGTCAGCGGCGATCGCCATCGCATTGCCGCTGACAGCAAATTACGGGACATTACTTTCTCCCATTGTTACTTGCACAAAAACTGGAACCATTTTTTTTCAGTTGAGCTGATGGTTTCTGAGAGTTGCAATTACAGGCGTGTTCAATTAGTGTGCGCCTCTGGAGTGAGATAGAACAAATAAGCTACTAATTGCAGCTAAAAAAAACAAATACTCCTCAAAGAAATTTTCTGAAGCATGCCTGACATATTTTACATGGAAGTTTACTTGCTTGCAGACCAGTTGTTGATACTTTTCCTGAGATAAGGAGGTTGTTTCTGTTGTGAATATATTAGTTGGCTTTATTTGAGCATTCCTGTAACTGCACTTGCAGAATTGCCAGGGTTTGAAAAAAGAGAGAAGTGAATTAGAATAGTAATTTACCAAGAAAGCACAGGTTCTCAGATTTAACAATTTGGGGGTGAGTTGCAGTGACCAGTTATGCTCTGTAATTTTGAAAGCAGTTCTCAGGTTTGTTTACACACTCATGGTAGAGGTCACTTTGTTACCAAGGAGACAGCCTGCACCGTTTCTATTAGAGCAGTCAATATTTATGGGAAATGTGATTAAAGGCATTAAAAATCAATAAGAGTATAATAGATTGCTAACCCCACACTGGGGATTGTCAGACAAGTATATTATAGGACAAAATTCAAGCCCCTGTTCCTGCAAACCATATTTTTTGTGAAATTTTTTAATGATTGCAGGACACAGTGATTTTTATTTCCAGTAATTGGTTTGACAGATAGAAGAGCAATACAGGCCAGAAATTACTGTTGGTAATAATAACAGATGCACGCTTAATGCATTCGACTGACTTACTTCTGTTAGCTATTTTAAAAGGAGGGGATTAACCCATTTATTTTAAGTACGGTAACCATGCTGTTAAAATAGAGGACACAGGAATGTCATATAAGTGCGTTACGCATTTGTCTCCCATCAGCAACAATAATGTCTAGCTTCAAATATCTGAAATGCACAGGAAGCTGATCAGCATTTAAAACAGGGAAATAAAAGAGGTGAATGTTTGTGTACGATCCTTTATCAGAACTCGGTTCCACAGTTTGGTTTAATGATACTGACTCACCTTTATCTGAAGCTATTTAAAAGTTCTTGATTTAAAATAAGTAAAATCAAGATACCCTCAATTCATGTAATCCCCGACCTGACCCTGGGCTGTTTGGGCTCAGGGGCAGGGATAGACATGATAGTGGGACAGTTTGTATCTTGGGTTAGAATTACTGGACCATGTAAAGTTATATTGAAGTGCCTAAAGTGACTATATTTTCATATTTAAAATACCTTAAAATATCCTTTCAAGAAAAATTATTTTTGCTTTGAAAGGCAGTGAGCACCAAAATGTCAGAAAATTCACCAAATAGTGTCAACATTTTCTGTGGATGCCCTCATATCCCTCTAGAAATTAATCTAATGCATTCAGCCCTCATATCTCCCTTCAGTATGTTCTCAATCCACAATTGCTGAAAACTGCATTTTTGTGTACCTATTGGTTTTAACCCTTAAAATAAAAGTGAAGGAATGGCGGGTGTACTTCCAGCTTAATTTATAACAAGCCCATGTCTCACTGCACTTTCAGTCTTCTTGTCTTCATCTGTCATAAAGCCACTATTTAAGGGCTGGGCTTGTTCTGTTAGCTTTTTTAGGCCTCTGGCAGCTTTTTTTGAAGCTATTCCCAGTTTTCTAATTTGGCATGTGTGGATATTTGGTCAAAAGCTCAAAGTTCTTGTAATTTATTCAAATTAATAATGAAATGTTCCTGGATGGATGGACAGCACCATAACCTAAATCCACCCATTTCTACACCCTACAGTAGGCTAGGAAGACATTTACTACTTACTTTGGATAAAACATTTGGCAACTGCAAATTCTGCCCCCAACAATTATTCCAATTGACTAAGACATAGCAATATCTACTCTTAGTCATGTAACATGAACTCAAGTCATCAGTTTGCTGGGAGTAAGCCTATTCAGAGAATAGTGGTGTGAGGGATGGGTAACAATACATTAAAACTTACTATATATATATGTTTTTCATTCTTGGGATGTGGCATTGCTGGCATCCTTGAGAAGGAGATAGCGAGCTTTCTACTTGAACCACTGCAGTCCGTGTGGTGAAGGTGCTCCCAAAATGCTGTTAGGTAGGGAGTTCCAAGATTTGACCCAATGATAATGAAGGAATGGCGATTTATGTCCAAGTCAGGATGGTGCGTGACTTGGAGAGGAACTTGGAGGTGGCGGTGTTCCCATGCACCTGCTGCCCTTGTCCTTCTGGGTGATTGTGGGTTTGGGAGTTGCTAGCAGTGTATCCTGTAGATAGGACACACTGCAGCCACAGTACCTTGCTGGTGGAAGGGTTGGATGCTTAGACTAGTGGGTGACGTGCCGATGAAAAGAACTGCTTTGTCCTGGATGATGTTGAGTATCTTGAATGTTGTTTCAGCTGCACCCATCCAGGCAAGTGCAGAGTATTCCATCACACTCCTGACGTCTGACTTGTAAGGTGGTGCAGAGGCTTTAGAGAATTGGTAGGTCAGCCACTTGAGCAGAATACCCAGCATCTGACCTGTTCTGGTAGCCATGACATTTATGTGGCTGCCCCAGTTGAGTTGCTGGTCTGAAGTGCATGAACATAAAAATCAGCCAGACTGGATCATTTTCTGCAAGTGAACTCAATATTAACCCTGTGTTTACTGTGACCAAGACAGAGTCAACAACAATCCATCTTAGAAAACAACACCTAATTTTTAATCACATCCTTCAAAAGACAGCACCAAAATAGAGACTAGTTGATCAATCATCTCACTGAGGCTTGAGACATTTCTATGTATAAAATGGCACCAGATTTACCGACGTGACTACATGAAAAAAGTAATTCATCGGAAGACACAAAACTTGGAAGTGAACAGTGAGGGGGATAGGGATAGACTTCAAAAGGACATAGACAGGCTGGTGGAATGGGTGGACATGTGGCAGATGAAGTTTAATGCAGAAAGTGTGAAGTGATACATTTTGGTAGGAAGAACGAGAAGAGGCAATATAAACTAAAGGGTACAATCCTAAAGGAGGTGCATGAACAGAGAGACCTGGGGGTATATGTGCAAAAATCATTGAAGGTGGCAGGACAGGTTGAGAAAGCAGTTAAAAAAGCATACATGATCCTGGGCCCGAGGAGTGGGGAATGGAGGCGTGTGGGGTTAAAATTGCAAAAAGTGGCGGGCGGGCCCGACCCCGCCTCCATGCAATTTTCCCAAATGCGTGGTTTCTGATCCCGTTTCCATCCCGCCTCCAAGAGGCGGGATAAGCCCTTAAGGCCCTTAACTGAATTGCCTCTATAATCCCATTTTGAGAGGCCTTTCTGATTTTAACACTTTTCCGACGTGATGCACGCCTCCTCTGAAACACGACAGTGAAACCTGGCGGTAGCACAATTGGATTGCTGACTATCAGCTGCAGCTCCACCATTAAATAGGAGATGTGATCAGCCATCATTTGCAGGTGGCAGGACTTTGTTGTCTCAGGTCTGGGGGAACTTTTAGCAGGCATAACCATAGCTGTGGAAGTTTGGAGCCTGACACCCATCTCCAGTGTGACCTCTTGGGAAACCCCTCTCGCCACCTTGATTGAGCACTTCCTCAACTGAGGCATATACCAGAAGCATGGGAACCATGTATTTCCTTTCCTCCTGGACATCAGATTCAGACAAAGACCAGCCGTGGCAGCAGCAGAACCATGAACAACAGCACCACCAACAGCAGCAGCAGCAACAACAGGCGTGCCAAGTTGCTGCTCACCCACCTGAAGCTGCAAAGGCCAGAAGGTGCCAGAGCGCGACCACATTGCTGCCCAGGATGCAAGGGACGCATTCATCTTGGCCAGATTTGCTTAGCCTGCACAATCAAACAATTTTGTCTCACACCTTCTTATCAGACCATCGACAATGGCCAAGAACCTGCGGATTCCTAGCACTCTGACCACCATACTGACAATTGCAAGTACAGGAAACTTTGGTTTATCTGGAGGTTAACTGTCCGGAATGCTCGAGCCACTGGCAAAAATCAGGAGCCGTTTCGTTAGTTTTTTTTTCTTTTCGTTGCTTTTTTTTCCACCAGTCAGGCTCTGCAAGGTCTCGCTGAAGCTGTTGCTAAGCTACAGAGACGCTACAGAGACGCTTGCAAGGTACGGCCAACTGTTTAGAAGCTGTTGGGTTTGTTGCCAGATACGGAGCTCAAAATCTCCGTATGTTTCAACATTAGCGCTGGTTTGTCCGGCAGTTTTGATGGGATGGCAACAGCTCGGTCCCGTTGGTGCCGGATAGCACAAAGTTTCCTGTAATGCTAAGCCCTCAATGTGGAAGTCCCATTAGCGAAATGACACACGCCACAACTGCAACAGTTGCCATCAGAATTTTTATTTACAATAACCAACTGATGGCTTTTCAACATTAAACATCACACTTCACCCAAGTGACTACCCTTGTGACTATTTGTGCAGTATCTTTCTCTTACGCGTGCTCCTACGTGGTGGTTCCCCCTTGGCATCAGCAGATGTGGAGGCCCCTTGCTCACTTTCTTGTTGCTCGTGTCTCGACACATTTGACAGGCATCCTCTGGGGTTGCGAACCTGTGAGGGCTCGGCAACAGTCTGCTGCTCCTGTGGCTGTGCAGGGGTTGAGACGCCTATCTCACTTGGGTGGGGACTCTGGTGGGGCTCTGACCGAGGACTTGGCAGTGGCATGGAAGTGTGAGCGCTTGGAGAGGAGCCCCCACTTCCTTGTTCTCTGCCACCAACATCCCTCTCATGGGTCAGGGCCACCTCAGCGCTTGCAAGTGGCTTGAGAGCACTTTGCTGCACATCAGGGGGGCCATGGGGACCCGTATCTGCACTGGCAGTCCTACTCAGAAGGACTTCCATGAAGGTCTGGTTTCTCTGTTCAATAGCTGACCATCGCTCCTCCAGAGATGTTAGTTTATTCTGAACACTCACCATGTTTTCTACGCTCTGGCGACTTAGCTCCTCCATGGCCGTAGCCATCCTCTCGTCTGCTGTAGCCATCCTTTCCATGGAGGTTGCCATCCTTTCCATGGTGCTGCGTTCATGCGCCAATGACTCCACAAAGACTCTGCTCATGTTCGCGATGGACTCCTCCATTCACTCCACACTCGCAGCGACCCTGGAGACGAAACCTGTCAGAGACTCCTGCACCTGTTCCTGGAGTTCCAGCACCGCTGTTCTTCTGGATGGACCCAGAGGCAGAGGGTCGATATGCAGCTGAGCCGAGCTGGGAGAGTCCTGCGCCCTCTGACTAGGACTCTCCACTGCTGTCCCTGTCTCCACAATCTGCTGATGCTCACTTGTGAGCTGTGATACACCAGGTGACAACACTACTCTATCTCGCGATGGTCCCACGGAGGTGTGAGTGTCTGCGCTGGTGCTGGGTTGGCTGAATTCTGCTGACACTGCATCCTCAGAGGTTGCAGCTTCCTCTGAGGAGTCTGGAGGCTCAGGCTGTTCCTCCTGGATAGTGGGGACGGGTGCTAGCGATGGTCCTGTGGGGGAGTAAAGGAAAGAGTCAGAGATGTGAGGCCAAGGTTACATGCACATTGCATATTGCAGATGATCATAAGTCCATCTGTTAGAGCTTCAGAATCATTATCAGCAACTCATGCAATGTCAATGAGAGAGATGAAAAACTATTCTGTCACCAGCTTTCTCTGATGCACCCGTCTCTCCGTCCCCCACTTGCACATCGTCCTCGAGTCCCACGATCTCCAGGGCCGCCTCCTCCCAAGGGGTGAGATGGGCTACTGAGGGTGGACCTCCTCCTGTCCTCGCTCTTTCCCTCTTATTGTGAGCTCTCTTTTCCTGCAATGAGGGAGACAAGTGGAGTCTGAGTGAGAATGAAGGAGTGAGTGTAGAGAATCCATAGCATAGATGCTTAGAAGGAGACAAAGATGGAGTGAGGTGGCAAGACCAAGGGCCCTCCCTGTGTGTTGCAAGTTGTTTTCATAGCATCACAGTGATAGGGAGTGTGAGGGCTGCATAATCGAATAGTTAGGTGAATGTGACCATAGAGAGAGAGGGAATGGGTAAGGGTGCAGAGATGTCAGTGTCAAGTGGGATGTGGAGGATGAGGTTGCTAAAGCTGGGTGCTGGTGAGGAGAGGCAATGGGGATCAGATTGAGGGTGATGGGAACGTCATACTCACTTTTCCAGTGCGCAGAAGGTCATGAAACCTCTTCCTGCACTGAAGCCAGGTTCTGCGGATCAGCGACAACGAGTTGACCTCCTGGGCCACCTGGATCCACACAGCCTTCGTCTGCTGGGGAGGCTTCTTCCTCCCTGAAGAAGGGAAGAGCACCTCCTTATTAGCTCTTGCTCCCTCCACCAAAGCTTGCAGGCCGATGTCATCAAATCTGGGAGCAGACTTAGGTCTCCCGCTGCTCATATTGCCTCCAGGTCCCTCTCACAGCAAAGGCCAAAAGGTTGGCAGTCTGCAGAAGAAACAAGGCTTCTTGCAGACCTTAAATTCAGCAGCAATGATGACATAATCGGAGGCGAGTTTCAGACTGAAAAAAACAAATTGGGCCATGGGTTCCCACACGCTGGAACTCAATTGCCCAATTAGATGAAAATCGCATCATTCTCCCACATCGATTTGGAATCGGGTGGATAACACGAAAAGCGGATGACACGGCCCCAGCCCGCCCCATGACAAAATCGAGCCCATAGAGTACAAAAGCAAGGAAGTTATGATGAACCTTTATAAAACATTGGTTCAACCTCAACTGGAGTATCGTGACCAATTCTGGGCACCGCACTTTAGGAAGGATGTGAAGGCTTTAGAGAGGGTGCAGAAAAGATTTACAAGAATGGCTCCAGGGATGAGAGACTTCAGTTACGTGGATAGACTGGAGAAGCTGGGGTTGTTCTCCTTAGAGCAGTGAAGATTGGGAGGAGATTTGATAGAGGTTTTCAAAATCATGAGGATTCTAGACAGAGTAGATAGAGAGAAACTGTTCCCATTGGCAGAAGGGTCGAGAACCAGAGGACACAGATTTAAGGTGATTGGCAGAAGATTCAACGGCGACATGAGGAAAAACTTTTTTATGCAGCGAGTGGTTAGGATCTGGAATGCACTGCCTGAAAGGGTGGTGGAGGCAGACTCGATCGTGGCTTTCAAAAGGGAATTAGATAAGTACCTGAAGGAAAACAATTTGCAGGGCTACGGGGAAAGGGCGGGGGATTGGGACTAGCTGAAGTGCTCTTGCAGAGAGCCGGCATGGGCTCGATGGGCCAAATGGCCACCTTCTGTGCTGTAACGATTCTATGATTCTATGTGAAGGCCTTTGTGATGTCTCGGGTGATATAAGGTGCTACAGTATATAAATGCAAGTTCTTTCTCTTTCTTTCATTATAAAATCAGCACTTCATTCAACTTACCACCAGCAATGCCACAGAGTATAATTTATGTGCAAACTTTTTTATAACAATATTTTTCAAATAGTGTTATATAATGGTGCTTCACTGAGGAAATTCAAGCAGCAGGCTACTATTCTGTGTGAGGGAGCAATATTTTTGCAAGAAGTGAGCAGGGCTGGGAGCTTAACATACAGGGGTATTCAGTATTTAGGAAGGATCGACAAAAAAGAAAGGGAGGAGGGGTAGCATTGCTAGTAAAAGAGGGGATAAATGCAATTGAAAGGAAGGATATTAACTCAGTTAATACAGAATCTATATGGGTGGAGCTAAGAAATAGCGAGGGGCGAAAAACATTAATAGGAGTGGTATATAGGCCTCCAAATAGTAAAATAGAGGTTAGGGAGGGCATCACGAGGGAAATTAGAGAAGCGTGCAATAAGAGCACAGCTGTCATCATAGGTGACTTTAACTTACATATAGATTGGACTAGCCTAATCAGTAAAAATAATGAGGAGGAGGAATTCCTTGAGTGTTTGAGGGATGGTTATCTGGATCAATATGTCGAGGAACCAACTCGGGAACAGGCTATATTGGACTGGGTACTGTGCAATGAGAAGGGACTAATCAGTAATCTTGTTGTACGGGGACCCTTGGGTCAGAGCGATCATAACATGATCGATTTCTCACTCGAAATGGAGAGCGAAGAAATTGACTCAGAGACTAAGGTCCTGAATTTAAACAAGGGGAATTATGATGCCATGAGACGGGAACTGAGTAGGTCTGAGTGGACAACGTTCCTGGGAGGACTGGAGGTAGATAAACAATGGCAAACATTTAAAGATAGAATGACAAAATTGCAAAAATTGTTTATACCAATCTGGCATAAAAGGAAATCTAAAAAGGTGACTCAACCGTGGATAACAGGGGAAATTAGAGACAGCATAAAATCCAAAGATAGGGCGTATAAAATAGCCAAAAAAAGCGCCAGAGCGGAAGATTGGGAACAGTTTAAGATAGAGCAAAGGAGGGCAAAGGGCATAATCAAGAGGGGCAAAATAGCTTACGAAAACAAGCTGGCGGAAAATATAAAAACTAACTCCAAAAGCTTTTATAAGTATATCAAAAGGAAAAGACTGGTGAAAACCAAAGTTGGTCCATTGCAGTCAGATACGGGGGAATATATAATGGGAAATAAGGAAATGGCAGATCAACTAAATGCATACTTTGGGTCAGTCTTTACGAAGGAAGACACAAAAAACCTCCCTGGGATATCGGGAAAAATAGGGACATTGGCAAAGGAGGAACTGACGCAAATCAATATCTCTAAGGATATGGTGTTAAGGAAGCTAAAGGGATTGAAGGTGGACAAATCCCCAGGGCCTGATAACATGCATCCTAGGGTACTGAAGGAGGTGGCCCTAGAGATAGCGGATGCACTAAGGATGATTTTTCAGAATTCATTAGACTCGGGAACAGTACCGATGGATTGGAGGGTAGCTAACGTTACCCCACTATTCAAAAAGGGGGGTAGGGAAAAAGCAGGTAATTACAGACCTGTAAGCCTTACATCAGTTGTGGGCAAAATGCTGGAGTCCATCATTAAGGATGAAATAGCGGAGCACTTAGCAAATGGGGACAGGATAGGACAGAGTCAACATGGATTTACAAAGGGTAAATCGTGCTTGACTAATCTATTGGAATTTTTTGAGGGAGTAACTGGTAGAATAGATGGGGGAGAGCCAGTAGATGTGGTGTACCTGGACTTCCAAAAGGCCTTCGATAAGGTCCCACATAAAAGATTAGCATGGAAAATTGAGGCTCATGGGATAAAGGGGAAAGTTTTGGCGTGGATAGGGAACTGGCTGTCAGATAGAAAACAGAGAGTTGGAATAAACGGCTCATTTTCTGAATGGCAGGCAGTAACAAGTGGGGTACCACAGGGATCTGTCCTGGGCCCCCAGCTGTTCACAATTTACATTAATGACCTGGATCAGGGAGTCGGATGCAGCATTTCCAAATTTGCAGACGACACTAAACTAGGAGGGGGGGTGGGCTCAGAGGAAGAGACCAGGAAGCTCCAGAGCGATTTGGACAGACTGGGCGATTGGGCGGATAAATGGCAGATGCACTATAATGTGGACAAGTGCGAAGTTATCCACCTTGGGTGCAGGAACGGGAGGGCAAATTATTATTTAAATGGCAATAGATTGGGAGAGGGGGAAGTACAGAGAGACCTGGGTGTTCTTGTACACCAGTCACTGAAGGCGAGCATGCAGGTGCAACAGGCGGTCAAGAAGGCAAACGGTATGCTGGCCTTCATAGCAAAAGGG